>NW_024061975.1:0-1200000 GCF_006381635.1 Hibiscus syriacus | reverse complement strand
GCACGTTGTGAGGCTGAAAAGAAAGCGTATATCCATAAAAACCAGCGAGAAGGCTTGCCGTCCCAAGTTTTTTGCAGCTGCCAAAATACAAGTCCTCAATTTCATGCTAAAGTCGTTTTCATGAATGATTTTGCTAAGTCGCACTTTTCTTTGTTATCGAAAGCGACAAACAAAATTTGAATTTCAGAATTTCATATAAATCATATATTCTCAGGATTAATATTTGTAATATACAGAATTTGATTTTAATGATTAAAATGAATATTTACTTTTCTAAAGATATTGGGTTTAAGTAGATATATCTATGTGTATATGTGTATTATCAAGATTGGTATATCCAAAAATATTTTTTAGGACGGACACATTTGTATCCGAATATAAAAATTTTTGGATTTTATGGTAGACATCATCAATAAGATAAACAATTAATATAAAGAACTTCGGATTCCATGAGGGCACGTGCCCACATTAGAAGATACATGCATCCACCACTGATTATTAATAACTAAGAAAATTTTTAATTATATACTATCTTGTAATTATCTTAGAATATTAAAAAAAAAATATTTATAAGTTGTCAAAGTCTATAATTGATATAATCAATTGTCATGTGATAATCATTTAATTCAATCAGTAGATTTTTATCTAATTTTTATTTGAATACTTTTTAATAATTTGTATAATTCTTTGAACTATTGAAGTAGTTTAATCAATTCTAGAGTTTATACTATTTGATTCAAACATGTTTAACTGATTAACTTTGTAAGAACGTATTTTTCAAAGGTTAGTAAATTTAATTATGGGTGAATCCGAATACTAATCTCAGTAATAATTTGTGTATGTGATATGCAGTCACCAAACGGACTTCGTAAGTTGTACATGCCTTTATACGTCTCAAAGTCTTAACTACTTTGATCATGAAGGTATCATCTGTAACTAATTTAGACTTTGAAATCATTTTCAAATGTTACCTTCGTGATCTAGTTGTAATATCTAGGTCGGGTACAATATGTTATAGTGTATCGTAAATAATTAGATAAAATTGTTTAAATTGAAATCAATCAGTATCATAGCAATATAAATAATTACATTTATATTTAAATAGAAACTCAGACAAATATATCTTATTCAACTCAAATTTCACAAATCTGACTTTAAATATTTTTTTAACAAATTTTAATGATAAAATGATACTCCTGAATATGATTAACTGAGTTTTTTTTTTCACTCGACGGGATTGAATACTTACTCATGATACATGGAAGAGAATACTCAATATTAGAAGACTTATCCCTATGATTCATGTGTTATTTTAGTTTCCTCTTCAAAAAAAATTGTGTTATTTTAGTATTATTGTATGTACGGACCGAATAGAGAATATAAGGGTTTGTTTAGTTCTAGAAAATATTGTCAATTTTCTGTTTTTGTTTTTAAAAAATATTTTTCATTTTCAATTTTTTAAAATTTAGAAATCATGTTTGGTTAATATAAATGAAAACTTAAATCCAAAACTAAAATAGTAAAATTGTATTTGGTATCTATTTTTTAAAAATAGAAATATACAAATAGTTATTAAATAATTAACTTAAACTATAATTATTATAAAAATTCATTATATAAATTTAACATGTAAGTTATGCAAATATAAAATAATAAAATCGATAAGAAATTCTATAAGCCAAAATTTATTTTAGATTATAATAAGAATATAATATGAATACATATTGGATATCGATTAAATTTTAAAAATACACAAAAATATTGTTATAAGCAAGAGCAAATAAAAAGTTAAATTAACATAAAAAAAATACGTTTAAAGGTAATTGAAACCCTCAAATTCTTTGAAAAATATAATTAGTGTAGTCCCTGAACTTTTTTTGCGTCAAATGTGATCTTTAAAGTTAGAAAAAAAATCTAATCCTTTGAATAGTAAAATCAAATGTTAACCGTCACAATACTTACATGATAGTTCACAAACTTACATGACAATCTACAATATTGATGTGATAATTTATGACATTATTGTGATTGTACAAGATAGATGATGATGTGGTAGGTAGACTTAATAGATTATTTTAGAAAGTTTGAGGACTTATTTAATTTTTTTTAAATAAATAATTATTTAAATAAAAATTATAAAATATAAAAAAATATTAAGATATTAAATACATTAAATATAAAAATGCTATAAAATTAAACTACTCACCAAAATTTTATTTAAGGACTACATTGAATGTAAAAAAAAGTTTAGGGACCAATATTGATCTTTTTAAAAAAGTTTGAGAGTTTCAAATACCATTAACTTAAAAAAAATTGTTAAAGTGATTTAAACCCATGTAAGCTAAGTTAAGAATCTAGATATTGTGTTTCCTTATTTTTAATTTTCCAAAACAACTTTTAATAAAAATACTGAAAATATCTTTTTATGTTTTTGTATTTTTCACTTATTTTTGTTTTCATTTTCCAATTTTACAACCAAATACATTTTCTTCAATGTTTTCTATTTTCTAAGAAAATAAAAATAAAAATAGCCTATATTTTCTAAAAACCAAACATACCCTAAATTTTCTTCTTAAAGTGATTCGTTTTGTAACTCAAACTAGGAAAAATTCCTTCGTTTGTAACTTAGGGTGTGTTTGGTTGGAGGAATGTGAGATTCTCATGGGAATGGAATCCACATTCCTCCGTTTGGTTGGCCGGGAATGTCATTCCCGGTAATCTTACATTACCAATAGTGGATTTTTTTGGTTATATTACTGGGAATATCATTATCTCCCTTTCCTTAGGTATTGTTGGATTACCGACGTTTTGGACTAAAATGCCCTTAATTGTTTTAAATATCTTTATTTTGTCATTGAATAATAAAAATTATACGAAGGTTAAATTACAAATTTATCCTTAAACTATTTTAGATTTACAAAAAAAAAATCTATAATTAAAATTTTATATAAAGTTCAGGGGTTAAAATAAAATTTTACTCATTCATTAAACATTTTTATATTTTCAATTTTGTAATAAAATTATATAAATTTTATGAATTTAAAGTTTTTAAAGAAAATATATAAATATTTTCCAACTTGTAAAAAAACAAATATATAATAAGGACAATTTGGTCAAATATACATTCCAATAATCTTTTATTCCTTTAACCAAACACGGTAATCTTATATTCCTGTTAAATCAACCAAACACAAAATACAACATTCTCAGTAATCATATTCCCTGGTAATCTTTTATTCCCCTGGTAATCTTACATTCCGTGAACCAAACGCACCCTCAAAACCATTTAAGTAAACTTTTAATTGGATTCAAAAGAGTTTCCTCATTAATTTAGCCTAAGTTAGGCCGTAAATAAAATACTTTTTAATTGCTGCAGTGTAATAAGTAAACTTAACTGCAATTAATTATTAGGACAAATATGTCATTAACTTTTAGATAATTGAAGGCACTTTTTAGAAATTTAATGTATATTAAATTTATTTAACCACTTTTTAAATAAAAACTTTTAGTTAGTGAATCACCTTGAGATTTACACCTTTTACCAAATACACAAATACTTTCTTTTAATCTCACACATATCAAATCACTAAGATATGATGCTCTACACTTATCGGGTTTCAATCTTATCATATTGTAGAATCTGAACAGACTTCTCAGGAGAAACAATTCAGACTCTAACTAAAGATCCTTAATCATAACAACATGAATGAGGCCAAAACAATATCATCTCAACGACAACACATAAAAGGCATCTAGAATGTTTTCAGGTTTCAGAGTCGACAAAAGTTGGTGACCAACTAATCTTATTATCTCAAGTATCTGATATAGTTCAGAGAATCCACGACTCATTCTGCCCCTTTACATCTAATCTCAGTACTTTCTTCCAAGAAGATACTTGGATAAAACCTAGTCTTCAACGCTGAATATCAATGTCATAATCCTTTAGGTTATTAGTTTAACATATGATTATGATTGCCATAAACCTCACTTATACCATCATATAAAAAGCTTAACACTTTAGCTAGAAAGGAACAATTCACTCTTCCACACTTGATTACCTTTACAGGCCATGCCTTATACATATCACTATGCAAAGCAAAGTTGTCATTCATGAGTATCGAAATAAATTTTGCATAATATGGATATTGAAATCCCTCGTTATACTCAGAAATTATGCTTACATAATCAAAGATTCAGGCAGATGATACTTGCTTACCTTAAGTGCAACATGTAAACATAACTGTTTTATTTCAGACATAATGGAATCACATTGAGATTTACACTTTTACCAAGTACACAAACACATTTCTTTAATCTCATACCTGTCAAGTCACTAAGGTATGAGGCTCAACACTTAGCAGGTTTCAATCTTATAAAATTGAAATGATAAAGATTCTAGAATTTCTCCTATTCAGTTCATTTAAGAAGAACTTAGGGGAAAATCATCTTGTCAGAGCCTGCATAATATAATTTCTCTATAATTCACTTTGGTAGTAGTTCTTAATCTCGAAATATTACTTATAAAGTTTGGCTACAAGCTTATCATCACAAAATGTTTTGGGTAATGTAACCAGGTCCATGTCGGGAGACGAGTTAGCATCTTCAATCAAGTAACACATACGTTACTCGTGAGACGATTTCCAAAATCGTGATGAATGTTAACGACATTCTTTTCCTTCTTAGATCGAATCTAAATGGTTAGAATACTTAGGTGCACTTATTATAGAAGTAGAACTTGACATTAGAGTTCGGACTCAGAAGAGTACGATTATAATCTAGGGGCATGTAATGACCAGACACACTGTGATGGTCGATCGATCGATCTATCTAGAAGGACTCGACTCAACTAGACCTCTGATACCACTAAATATAACACTCTTACATTGATACAGGTGACTTAATTTGATTCGAGGTGTCACATTAGGGTCATCGGAGTGACCCACAATAAAAATACATGAAAAATAAAATTTTTGTTAAGTCATTTCAAACCATAAAACAATTTATAAAAAAACAAAATTTTAGAAATTCAACTTTATATTAAAACAAAATTCAATAATGCCATATATCAAACTAAATTGCATACTCGATATGAAAACAAATGTGACCTACATACCCCCTAATTACACCTATATCGTACTCTGCAAGCAATGTGGAAGAAACTCCTATTACTGATGTCAATATTACACAAGATGAATTCCTTTAACCAGAAATGGTAAGCAACAGAGTGAGCTTTGGAAAAGTTCAGTAATATAGATGTAATGCCCCAAAATACGGGTTAGGAGTTTCTAGTTTATTTGATTTGGACCTTAAAATAAATCCTCTTAGCCCAAAACGATTTTGACCCAAGTGGGATTTAATTTGGGATTGGGTTGAGCCTAACAAGTAATAGAAAGTGTGTTTTTAATTTGGACTCTTATGTGAAGGGACTAAGGAAGTAATTAACCCATTTTTCAAATAGAAGGTTGATTTCCCAATTAATGAGATGATATCACGTCTAAAACCCACACATCTTTTTCAACCCATGTTTTGTCTTCTTCCTCTCTTTTTCTTTTTCATTCTTTTCCCTGTCAAGTCAAGCTAAAGCTTGAATCTTTAAGAAACTCAAACCTCATTAGAGAATTCCAAGGTAAGAACTACAACCCTCATCTCCCAAGCTTCCATTTAAACCTTCTTTTGCAAGGTTTGGGTATGTTAAAAAACATGTTTAGAGGGGTTTACGGAATCTTGAAGTTTAATATATTTTTGGCAGAGTTTTGAGTTGTAGGATCGTTTTAACACCTTCCAAAGTTCTAAAATGAGTTAATAACTCATTTCCATAGTTTTGATTAGTGTAAGAGCAAGGGGAGAGCTCAAAGGCTAGAGGCAAGGAAAAGTCGATCCTTAGGTGATTTGAGAACGTTTTTCAGTCACCTAGATTCAAGGTAACACGTTTCTAACTTTACTATACTAGATGTAAGTCATTGGGTGTGCATTTTGGTATGTTTTGGTTCATGTGAGCATGCTAGAGTATTTCCATGGCAAAATTCATATTTTTTGTTTGTAAGCATGAAAGTTTATAACTTTTGACCTGTAAGACCTCAAATAAGACTTTAAAAATATTTGCTAGTATAGGGTGTGAATGAGTGAGATTTGGGTATGTTTTCATGCTCAAAACAGATCATTCTGGTCTGTCAGTGTCGATACTGAAAGAACAATACCGATATTGTTCTTCGTGAAAGGCTAAAACCCAACATATTATAAGGGAAGTATCGATACCCCTTCAAGGAGTATCGATAATCGGGGTCCAGTATTGATACTCAGAGGGTCAGTATCGATATTGAGATAATTTTGAAAACATCGAAGTTGATGTGGGTATCGATACTCATGGGATTATCGATACCCAGGGTAGAGGGGAGTATTGATACCCAAGTATTTTTTAAAACATCGAAGCAAATTTTGGGGTGAGTATCGAAACTGTTGGCCCAGTATCGATACCCACAGAGATTTTTGGAGGATTTTGGTTAAATTGATCGAGTGTTCAGGCAAAGGTGTTTTGAGCTCGTGTAAAATACAAGTATCCAATAAAAGTGAAAATAATTAAGATCACTAATTTATCACTTAGAAAAAAGCAAGTTAGGATATCATAAGATTTACCTTGTGTGACGCTCAGGAAATGGTTCGGACACTCGAGTTACTCTAGCATTATAACGATCATCCTTTGTCTGTAAATAATCTGGATAATGTCTGATGGTACGCATATGATGTATGTAAATTTAGGGTCGTACCGATACGAATTCTGGTGCACGTAAATTCTGGAATCGTGACATATGTTCGACTAGGTTCAAGGTGTGAGTTTCTGATGCACGTAAATTATGGTCCTCACCCCGACCTCTCGAGAGTATGAGATAGACTAAGGGCTATATGTTCCGATGCACAGTCTTATTAAATAAATCTTCAGGTAACAGTCAGGAATCCTACAATTCAGATGAAACATTCGGAGAAACGATTCAATAGATTGAAATGGGGAGATGCCTAGTGTGTTCCCACAAAACAAGAATAAATGTGCATATAATTTAAAACAGTAATATTTATATTAGAAAAAAATATTTTAAAATCATAGTAATATCCTCCAACCTAACACCGATACGTAGTTCCCCATAACTACATCCATGCAAACTTACCCTAGGTTTATTGTGTGCAGAAGCCAACCTAAGGGATCACCTTGGGTTCATAAGGACTTACCCTAGCCGAAGCGTAGGAGCCACCTGAGGGATATGCATCAAGTCCATAAGGACTTAACCTAAGCACAAAGTAAAAGAGCCATCCTAAAGGAGTACCTTAGGATCCATTGGGTTTTACCCTAGACCCACTAGGCCTGGAGCCCACCCAAGGGTCACTTTAGGCCCATAAAGAATTACCAGTCTCATCGGACCTGAACTTGCAGAATTCCATGCCATATCCCAGAAAGTACCCCAATAAAGTAGTTTCAAATAGTAAACAGTAGCATCAAACAAATTTATATTTCTGATTAAAATAGGTAACTAGATAAATATATAAGGTAAAAATAGTTTTTAATTAGTAAATCAAGGATCAGAATTTCAATTACATAATTTTTTCATAAATCAAAATATATAAAATAGTTGATAACTCCGTAAAAAAGTTATATTTTTTTCCTTTTTACTTAAATTATTAGTTTTCTAAAAGCCCACTTCATTTTATTTAGTTGTATTTAGGGTCATATAATTGCATGTGGTGGTAAAGTTTTGTTGCAACATTTTTTATGCCAAAATCAATGTTGCTGAAGGGGAAAGTCTTGTTTTGTTGGTATAGTGCAAGTGAAGAAAGAAAACGATGAGAAAATATTTGTTGTAGCATTATAGACTATGAGATCCGAAGGATTGATGATGTTGATCGAGAGAAAATATTGCTACAACATTTTTGGACAGCAATTCTGGGCGCAGAAAAGGATAAAATAGCAAAAATATCAAGCTACCAAGTTGTCCAAGCCTCACTGATTGCACTGTCAAGATGACATTTTTGGGACCACATGCCAGCCTACACCAATCTTCACATGAAGGGAATGTCACCTATGGTACAAAAAGAATTTTGGCACAAAAACCCTATTAAATTCCCTACTATAAATACTAAAGGTTACGCTACATTTTAGAGAGCTTTTGGGAAGTGATTTAACCAATGACGCAATAACTCACCAACCTTTCATTTTTTCCTTCCTTTTCTCATTTTTCGTGGTGAAATTCATAATCGGGCTTCAAATGGGTAGCGGCTAAGACCTTGAGAGAAGCTAGCTTGCTAAGGCGATGCATGGCGGTGGAGCTAAGTGTCACGGCAACAGCTCATTGGGAGTTTTCTTCTCCTTGTGCTTTCATTTTTTTTATCTTATTTGGGATTATACTAAACTTGAATGATCTTGGATGATTACTTTAAGCTCGATGAAGAACACCAAGAGGAGCTCGAAGAAATTCCAACGGAGGTGCAATAGTCTAGTTTATTCATAGCTAGACCAGGTATGAAATTCAAACCCTTGGATTTCATTGAATTTAATTCTTCCAAATCTTTACTTGTGCACCCATCCACTTTAGAGTTAAAGCCCTTACCTTCACATCTTAAGCATGTTCATTTGGGTTCCAATGTGACTTTGCATGTGATTAATTCTGGTAATCTTTAGCCTTAGTATGATAGTAGCTTGATTCATGTTTTAAAGGCTTTAGATTGGATCATTATTGACTTGAAGGGCATTAAAAACCAAGTAGCTGCCCATCTTTCTAGGCTAGAAATTATGAAAGAACTAAGGAATGAAATAGAGATTAAGGAAGAATTCCCTTATGAGAAATTATTATTTGTTGTGGTAATTTCGTGGTATACTGACATTATCAATTTTCTCATTAGTTGTATTTTTTCTTGATTTGATTAGCTAGGGAAAGAACACGTTCATCCACGATGTTCGCTAATATCATTGGGATGACCCTACCTCTTCAAAGAATTTGCTGACCAAATGATTAAAAGATGCTTCATCAAAGAAGAACAAAAAGAGATACTATTCTACTACCATTCAGCTTCCTGTGTAAAACACTTTGGAGGAGAGAGGACTACTGCGAAAGTCTTACATTTTGGGTTTTATTGGCTTACACTCTTCAGGGAAACCCAAGATTTCTATAAATCTTGTGATAGATGCCAAGGGATGAGGAACATATATGGAGACACAAAATGCCCAAGAAAAAGTGTTGAAGGTGGAACTGTTATATGTGTGCGACATTTTGGTCTATACCGGTGCTCCAATTGAACATCACAAAAAATTGCCATAAAAATTCAAGATGTTTGAGAGTTTGCATCCTTTCATCTCTTTTTAATTTTTGCTATAACAACTTTTATTTTTTTCTTTATTTACTTTATGTCTTTATTTTTTAATTTTAATATTATTTTTTTATAGTAGAACATGTTCCCAAGCATATTTGCCAAGACCAAATCAAATGGATGTTGCACCTACTTTGGAAGAAGACTTATTTGTTGTTGCCATAAACGATGACATTGTTGATGATGTTCCTCCTATTGAACAAATGCCACATCAAATTGCAACACCTCTAACCAAGCGTCACTTAAAGAGGACATCTGATCACGTTTGGACTTCTCCACCTGAAGAATCTGAGGAAGACACGACACCACCCACTACCCTAGAGCATGACCAACCCATTCACTTTTCTCGTTCTTCGGTTTTCTCTCTTCTGGTAGAATTTTAAAAAACAATGTTGAAATCGACTAAAATAACAAGAACAAAAGAAAAATAAGGGAAAAAAGAATTAACTTTAAGAAAAAATCTTTTTTGTTGCTTGTATTCTCAAATTACAACATTTTAGGTGGCTCACATTCTCCTCTCTTTTTTGTCTCCCCTTATTATATAATAAGAGTTTCTATTTATCTTTTTTTTCCTAAAAAAAAGAGTGTCTATTTATATAGGCTTCCAACACCCTAAAAGAAAACCCTAATATCTTTTCATTAATGCAAGATATATTAATTAAAGAAAAAATATTAAAAGGATCCTAAATTTCCCTAAATAAATAATGAAAACTATAAAACATAATTCAATAACAAATAATCAATAAAATAATTGAAAATTCATAATATATTAAAATTCTCGTATTGGACTCGTATTTAATTTTTTTTCACGTGTTGTCCTCGTTAAAATAAACATATATTGAGTTCGCGATGTTCGATTAAGATGTTTCAAACTGTATAGAAAAGCTAACCGAAAGTTGATTCTATCTCAAGAAGACATTATGCATTGGACATGTTTGGATCTTACTTGAAAATTTATTGCAAGTCGACTGATACTTCAAAATCAGCTTCAATAAAATTGTTTGGGCCTTGCAAAATACAATGTAGACCGGATGAAAACTGAGTATTACATACATCTCGAAGATTTCAATCTTACCAACTCCTTTGCCTTTAAGTTTCTTTTTCTATAATTACTTGATCTATTTTTTTCTCCAATTTTGAGATGACTTTATCCTGAATCTCAAGCATGGAATCATATTTATTAACTCAACTTGAGTGCTTCCTATGAAGCTCGGGGAAAGAGGCTCTTATTTCAGGTATGTCAACTCCCATAAGGTCTCTAGCTTCTTAAATCGTGGGGAGAATATTATTAGCTAAATTAGTGCTGGAATGGAAGCCCAAAAATTGGCTCCCAAGACTCTACGAAACGTTCTGATGCAGCAACGCTTATGTTGAGTAGATTCTATTTGTGGCTTGGTAATTGGTAATATGTCCATCATCCGGGCATCCTATTGGGCTTGAGATCAAGCTCAGACACACTTCAGACCTACATCAATGATTTGGTTCGAACTATTGAAGTAGCTCAATTTCATAACATCCTCATGGGCATGAGTAGTGATTTCAAAGCGCTTCAAACCAGCCACATCATGTTGGGTTGAGTTATTGTTGAGACCCACGTCGGTTGGGGTCAAAGCCTTAAAACCCTAAACATTAACAAGCGTATTGTCGATGAACTCTTCTTCTCCTATCTGGCTTAGTGATGTAAATGAGGCGAGACAAATTGCGAGTTACTCGAGATCGATTCAGTCAAAACTCGATAAATACTTTACTCGAATAGACTCGACTCGAGTTCTTATCGAGCCGAAACGAGTTACTTGATACTCGACTCAAAAAGATCGTGAGTAGTTCAAAAATATAATATATTAATTTTTTAAATAAATTATTAATAATATTAATATGTATATGTTGGTTTTTTTTAAAAAATAATATAAGGTTTTCATGTATTTAAGGTTCATGTTCGAGTTTGAGGCCTCAATCGAGTTAAATTTAACTTTTTTTTCATTTCTAGTTTTTTCGAGCTTCAGTTCATAATTTCGAGTTCGAATTGAGTTTGAAAATTTTAGGCTCGCGAATTTTCGAGTCGAATCGAATTCCATTTCAGAATTTTCAAGTCGAGCTTAACATCATTCAAAAAGTTTTCGAGTTAGGTCTAGCTAAACTAGGTTCGATTACAGCCCTAATTCTAGCTGTCCGAGTACCCGAGAATATTGCCGTCAGAAGCATAGGTTTCTTTTCTAACGGGAATAGGATTCAATGACTCGTCTTCTATAGGGCTAGCAATGGATCGGAGATGGATCGGAGATGGGTCGGGTGGAGCTTCATCCGCCCCATCACCCGCGGTCCAAATCTCCATCCACACCATCCATCACCCTCCAAAAATTTCATCCATATCCGCTCCATCCATCATCCGTGAGTGGAGCGGATGAGAAATGGATGATACTATGAACAAAACCTATTTTTACATCCTAAACTCAAATTCTTCTAACATTCATAGAAACCAAACATTGATACTCAAACATTCATAGAAACCAAAACATGAACAATAAATTTTCGTCAAATTCAAACAAAAACAAAATAGAACACAATTTATATAGTTTTGTGAACAATGTTTGTGATACATTTTTCAAGTGAACAGATGCATCATGTATAGTCTTGTACACCAAATATAATCTTCAAATCTTCATAAACAAACTATCACTTCTCAAAAGTCCTCTCCATCCTAGTATCAATAGGGATAAAACAATATTAAAAAATTAGACATATTTTCAATGGGATAAAAGTCAGAATTAAGAGAATAAGAATATTTACAATCATCCGTTTATTTTTTTAATTTATATATATATATATATATATATATATATATATTAATGGGTGAATGGATGATGCGGGTGATGGGTCAAAAAAATTGCATCCATATCCGATCCATTCATCACCCGCCAATCATCTGTTTCACAGCGGGTTTTCATCCAATTATTCGAGGCGAGTGGGTGGATAATCCACTCACCCATGGATAATTGCCAGCCCTAGTCTTCTACGAGGCGATCAACACTTGGATATTGAAGTTAAGCTTGGTCCATAATTTTAATAATCAATTTTTTTGTTTAAAATATTTTCTAGATTTAATATTTATTTTTTTATTTTCTAAAATGTTTTATAAACTTTTAAATATAAACAAATAATTTTATTTTTTAACATGTTTAACGTAAATAATACAAAAAAATATAATTATATACTAGTATCGTATATATTTTATATTATTTTTTTAAAGCCTTAAATTCGAGCAATTACGTTTGTAAGGTATATATACATTGTCAATTGATTGCGAACATATATTATCATTTAATTACTCCAAACTAATAAAAATAATAACAAGATAAAATCTAAATTTTAAACCACACGACACTCTTAGTTGACCTCTCATATTTTTCTGGAAAAAAAATGATGTCGAATAGCACATAAAGACGGATCTACCGTCTACGTTAGAGGCGACAGAGGTAATTGTCTTTCAAATTTGATGATTTAATTATTTTTAAATCATTAATAATGTTGAAATTATTACAATTAAACCTTTGTTCTTCTCAAAATTTATGGATTTAATTTTTTTGGGATTCTTCTAGTTTTAAAATAAAATTATATCTTGACCTCTAATTTTTTATTTAATTATTCTTAAGATCCTTCAATTTTAAAATTAATTAAATTATATTTTTTAAATTTTTATTATTTATTTAATTTTAAAGATTCTATTTATTTCAATATTAAATATTTTGTCCCTCATAATTCAATTTGATTTCGTCCTTCATCACAAAAATAATATAGGATAAAGTACTCAAATAGTCAGATGACCACTTAATTATGGTCGGTGTCGATATGACCACTATACTTTTAATTATGTCTATATGAACATATATTATTTAAGTGGTTTTGATCAAGCCATCTGTCATTAATCTTTAATGGAAGTGTTAATGTGACAATTAACAAAATTGACTTAATTATACATTTAGTCCTTAGTACGTACATGTTCTATCAATTTAATCCTAATTTTAATTTAATTAAAAAAATAACTCTCGAAACAAGAGGTAACACGTGTCACCACTATTTAAAGGGAAAACAAATAAGAGATGCTTTATATTGCCCAAGGGAAATGAACCAAGGACCTTAGGTGAAGCTAAGCATACCTTTACCACCAAGATAATGTAACACCCACAATTTTTAGTCTTTTCAATTTAAAATTATTTTTCTTAATTTTTGGGGATCAAATTGCAAGATCCTAAAAAAATTAGGGTAGTTTTTGAAATTTTAGAAAAGTCAGAGACTTAACCCTGCATTATCCCATCCCTTTTCAGCTAAGAAAAAAATGTAGAAAAAAGATGAAAATGTGATTGTGGTGGTTTGACCCACATCACAAGCATGGTGCCCCATACCCCTTGCTATCTAAGCTAGGGCACTGTTGAGCTTAAATTATTGAAATTTACCTTTTATATCTGATTCGAATAAAATCTAGTAGAAAAAAATCACCCCTCAACTTTCTAGTGGAGCACTTGAACCTTTTGAAACCATAAAAACTTATAACCCTCCGTCATCGCTCATCCCTCGCTGTCGAAAGTGTTTTCATATAGATTTTCTTACTCTAGCATTCTTCGAGGTTTCTTAAAAAGAACTGATAATAATTTTCTTTTAATTCTTGTTACACCACAAATTTCTAAGGTAAAATTTATTTAATTTAATTGAGGGACCAAAATGGGTAATTTTGAAAGATTTTGGGTCAATCTCATAAGTTTGGGAGTTCAGGGACTTAACCCTAAATTTCCCATTTTTTTGGTCAGTGGAAAATAAAAAAATGGGAAGTTGGTGGTTGGGATAGTTTAAACTCGTGGCCTAAGGTATGACCAACCATTCCTCTACCATCTACCTTAAGTCATTGTTTTTGTATAATTTAATAAGATATGTATTTTAATAATTTTGTTTGGGATATAACCCAAAACTATTCCCCATTTTCAGAACCAAGTACCCAACCCCCTCTTCGTGAAATCCCAAACCAAACCGACCCAGTTACCCCACCGTCGAACCACCCCGCTCCGACCGTTGTTATTATGCCCTATCACCATCATCAGAACAGCGTCCTCCGACGACCCGTCCCCAACCGACAATGACCCCAAAGTGGCCACCATTTGGCCTAAATCTAAAGCAAGCCATTCAAACCCCTTACTATCAATTCATCTTCGTCCAGCCTCTGTTGCCGTCATCGACCCTACCAGTATGACCGACGGCCTCCCATGACCAAAATCCCTTTATCCCCTTATCGTGGATCACCGTAGTTCGTCATTAATTGGCATTCAAATATGCATTGAAAATCGTCAACCATTGTTGATTTCTTTAATTTTGGCTGAACCTAACGTCGATTCGCCTCACCGTGATCATAGTTGGGTTCCTCACCATCGTGCACTCGAAACCCGACTGAAATCGTCACCCATCGTCGCTCCGTTGTCGATCGTCGATTTGAATGAGTTTCAAATATTTTTTCGATTGATTTAAATTGTTTTGGGTTGAATATTGAGTTGTTGTGGATTAATTTTGGTTCATTAAAGCTGTTGGAGTACTCAGTTGCCATCCCCAACCCCGTCACTATTGTCATCCACTGCCACACGTCACTGCATGTGCCTGGGTCTCCTCCCTAGACTTAGAACTTCCTAGAACCGGTTCCAGTTGACTCGAACCAGTCTGAGTCAACTTAGATCAAACTGAGTCAACCCGAACTGGTCTGACCCATCGACCTTGACCCGAACCATTGACTTTATCCTGCCCGTTGACCTACCCATTAACTTTAACTTTGACCAATTTGACCTTTGACTTTTATCAAAAATTTAAACTTTTCAAAGTCATATTTTATATTTTTTGACATCCTGAGTCCGAATCCAAAGTTCGTTTTGCCAAATTCAAACTCGGTAAGTTATTTTTCGGCATTTTATCTCCCAATTCAATATAAATTTTTCACGTTTAAGTTCTACTTCTAATGTAATTGGTTTGGCTAAGTATCCGAGACATTATAGGATGTGGAATTAAAGTTCGAGGGCGATTAAATGGAGTTTAATTAGTTAACTGATGTGGCTTAAAAATCGAGGTAATACTTTACTACTCTATCCATACTTTATGGTACATGTTGGTGATTTGTTAATGCATGATTGGAGTTATTGGTTAATTACATAGAGTTAATTATTGATGGAATCAAATTAAATAAGGTATAAAGACAATAAACCCAATAAGACTCAATTGAATCGTGTAAGGAACTAGAAGATTGATAAGGTATGAAACTAAGTTCAGTGTTCTAATCAGTAAATCAATTAATCTCAGGACTCGTAAATTCTGATTAATCTCTTTAAAGGTTAAATTACCGAAAGTACTTTACACGTCTGGATTACTCGAAATGAAAATATTATATGACAAAGTTGAACTAAATTGAAGTACAATACATATCTGAATTGTTGAAATAATCGAATTACTCTGGAAACTCTAAAATAACCGGAATAAACTTGAATACTAAATGACCTAAAAACCCTCAATGACCTAGAATTAAGTGGATGACTGGGATAAGTCTGGAAACGTTGATGAACTTATATGTTGTATGTCCATAAGGATTATGAACCAAAAATCAAGCACATCGATATTTCTTGATATCGTTGCAATACATAAATGACATAAATACCATTGGAATGCATGTTCGTCTCCCTAAGATCCATTCAACAATGATTCTAAAGATTACCAGTTCAACTAGAGCAATCAGTATTAAGAAGTGAATAATGGTGAAGTACCTCGGTCTGAATGGTTGGTAAGTATCGTAGTGTTGGGATTGGTTAGTTTAATTTAACTTAAAATCCTGATAATTCGATATAAATCCTAAATTCTATAAATGGTTGTTTTACTCTCATTGGGTTAAATTACTAAGAATTCTTCGAGAAAATAAAATGTCTAAAATGCCTCTTATTTCCTGGATAATGGAATCACTTATGTCATATCTGAAATCTTAAGTAACTCTGATGTAAAAGATTTTGAATACCTTTTTGATTACTTAGTGCCCCCGAAAAAAATATCTGAATATTATGATCTTGGTAAATCACTTCATGAATGACGGATAAATTCGCTAGCTAACAAACTTCCTTTTTATAAGGATCTCATTTATGAAATTCAATCAGGTTATAGAAGTTTCGTGTTTCCCCCGCTTGATAATTGATAAGTACCTCCGAAAAATAACTGGATCCTCTAGTGTGTTCCTTATGTTCCATATAATTGTTTTACCTGTTTTAGAATGTGATTTTCCGAAATTACGGATTTACTGTTTATGAACTATGGATACATGATATTGTTCACTGGTTACTGTTTTTACTTATAAATAAATATATTTGAACTCTGATTTCTTGCTACCATTGGTTATTGTCTTAAAAACTGTTTTTCTTCGGGGTACTTTTGATATGGTATGAAGTCTTTGCAGGTTCATTTCTGGTCAAGCTGGTAATTCCTTATTGCATGTTCAGTTCTGATCAAGATGGTAATTCCTTATATAGGTTCAGCATCGATCAGTTGGTAATTTCTTATGGATCTAAAGCGACCCTTGGTTGGGCTCTTGGGCCCAATAGGCATAGTGGTAAGACCTTATGGACCCTAAGTTACTCCTTTAGGGTAACTCCTCTGCTGTGTGCATTGGGTAAGTCCTTATGGGCCTGAGGGTACACCCTTCAGGTGGGCACCTACGCTTCAGCTAGGGTAAGACCTTATGGACCCAAGGTGCTCTCTTATGTTGGCACCTAAGCCCAATGGGCCTAGGGTAAGTCATTATGGATGCAGTTCTGGGGAACTACATATCGATGTTCAGTTGGAGGGTATTATTGTGGTTTTAAAATATGTTTTAAACTACAAATATTTTTAAAAGACCTGTACACATTTCTCTATTTTGTTGGAACACACTAGACTCCCTAATTTAATCTTCTGAATCTATCTCTCTTTGAATACTTCCTTCATACCGTAAATTCATGTTTGTAACTAAAGACTTAGCTAATGGAATTTGAATTCACTGCTAGAATCTGATGATGATTGTCCCGCTAAGGAATTTATGTTTTACCTTATACTCGATAACCTATTGCATTCATCTGGTAGTTTTGTATTACTGAGCTTTCCAAAGCTCACTCTGTTACTTACCATTTTAAGTTAAAGAGTTTGATTCTATGCTTTTACTGACATCAGTAAAGGAGTTCCACTGGAGTTCCTTGCGGAATACGGTGCATGTAATTAAGAACGGGCATGTAGGTTATATTCTATTTTTATATTTGAGTTTGAAACTTGTTTTACTACTGATATTGGAGGATTTTATTTTAACATATATAAATGATTTTCTGAACTCGTATTTTATCTATACATTATTTTACGGTTTTAAATGGATTAACAAAAATTTTAATTTTTTCCTAGATTTTTACTGTGGGTCGTTCCGGTGGCCCTAATATGACACCTCGGATCGGATCGAGTCACCAACATCGGTCTAAGGGTATTACAATTCTTATCTCCTTTTATTTAATTTTTATATATTAAATATTTTTTTACTATTAATATTATTTGTATTACGGTTGTACATATTAATCTTTACTAATTTAATTCTTATATACTTTTTTTACATTTTTATATATAAATATATATTTTATATTTATCGTTTTATGTATATCTATATCTATATATCTATATATATATATACTTATTTATTTATTTTTATCTTTTAGATTCGCAATTTATATGTATGTTTTTGTTTATTTATTTTATTTACGCCTTTATATTTCAACATTAATTTTCATTTGATTATTTATTCATGTCATGATTTTTTTTGGTACCCGTGATGTTTTAATTAATTTTGCAGATAAACCCTAGCTTTGATTTACATTTTTTTATATGCTCGAAGTTGTGGCCTTATACTCTAGTTTTTTTTTTCCGATTAAATATTTGTCCATATTCTGACATTTTCTTAATTTCGTCTTTTAATTTTGTGATTGTTTAGTTTAGCCTTAAATTTAAATATTTGACTTTAGATTAAACCCCTATGATTTTATTTTTTATTTAGATACTCATTCAGACTAATTAAGAGAATTTTTAAAATAGTCTCCGCTTATTCTTGATATTCTATTTTAATTATTTAAATAAAATTTTAAAAATCTACTTGAATTTATTCAAATAAATTTTACTGGAATTAATATAAGAGCCGCAATTCTTGGTTAGGTTTCTTAGTCCTTAAAAATATTTGTCCGGGTCGGAACCAGTCGGGTTTGAGTTCCATGTTCATCCCTAGTTTCGTCTTAACTAATCTGGATCAACCCGCGTCATACACCTGACTTTGGGTGGATGAGTCTCCCAGCAAGGATTTTTTACATACATAAGGACTCGAACTTGAGACCTTACTTAAGTGATATCAATTTGCTTACCACTTCAACTACTCGTATTGATAATTAGAGGAACTTTTTAAGGCTCAATACAAAAATAAGTGCCCAAACTATGCATCAGAATAACGTTTTAGTGCCTAAAGAATTTTTTTTCTAAAAATAGATGCCTAACGTTTTCTCAACTATAATTTTAGGTGCCTACCTTATATTTTTTAAATTTTTTAATATAAAAATATTATTTTTAATTAGAAAAAAAGAAAAAAAAAACTCCCCGACCCGACCCGTCCATTTCCTTCCCTCCCTACCTCTCCGAATGGTCGTCGATAACCACCGTCATTGCCGAATGGTCTGTCACCCGTTATCGCCGACAACCACCATCAATTGTCGCCCTTACTGTCACCCAAATTCCCTAAATCTAAAATCTCCAATATTCAAATCCCTAATTCCCAATTTTAATTTCCTAACCCAAATCTTAATTCAATTGTCGCCGGCCATCTCCGACCATCATCGTCATCGGCGAACGATTGTGTTTTGATCGGAATTGTATGGTGGTTCAAATAGTGGCGTCAGTGTGGCTAATGGACATAGAAATCGGCTGGAATCGACGAAAAACGACGACGGTGGCTTAAAATTCGAAGAACCTCTAAATGCTTCTCCACAACAAATGGTGTTAGTTCACGACGAAAGGTCAACGGGGTTGAATCGGGGTCGATGCTGGTATTGATGATGGTGGCGGTGACTTTCACCGCCGACCAATCGGTGAGTATGAAAGAAGAAAGGGGAAAGGGGAGAAGGAAGAGAGCACGCTGCACAGGGGTCTGTTGGGTTTTTTCCCCTTTTTTAATAAAAATATTTTTTATTTTTAATTTTTTAAATAAATTCTCAAAATTATCAGAATGTGACACATGTCATAGTTTAGACATATATTAAGCTTTTTTTTAGTGAGACATGAGGTGATCTTGTTAAAATCATTGTGTTAAAGAAGAAATAAAAGTATTTTGTATGATGCGAAAACTAAATATATATTATAATATATATTAAAAATGATAGACAAGTATGAATGGATTAGAGTTAAATATTGATATGTATGAGTTTATATAAATAAAATTTGAAATTCATGTGAACTCTGAAACGACTAGTGTACAGTAGCTTGCTGATTATTTTCCTTTTCTTCGGTAACAGCTGATTGTTTTTCTTTATGTTTATTTGGTGTAATTGTCCACAATTTCTTGACTTTTCGCCGATATTATTTATATCAATAAAATATATTTTTGTTGTAAAAAATATTAAGTCTCGTATTCTAGATCGAATATTTTATTATTATACATAAATTTAATTCGACTGAACTCATTGATATTGGATATTAACTTGTGCAATCATGTTTCATATTAATAAAGATATTTTAATCATTTTTAACTTACGGGTAACGCAATCATTTTAATACACAAGACATTCCAGTCATTTTAACGCATGAGGCTATTTTAATCATTTTACAT
Organism: Hibiscus syriacus; assembly: GCF_006381635.1. Classification (NCBI taxonomy): domain Eukaryota; kingdom Viridiplantae; phylum Streptophyta; class Magnoliopsida; order Malvales; family Malvaceae; genus Hibiscus; species Hibiscus syriacus. Next base: position 1,179,764 of record NW_024061975.1, on the reverse strand, counting down.
TTATGAATCTTTTAATACATTAAAGTTTCTTTTTGGGTTCATCTATTCATTATGAATTACGTTCAACGTCATTTATTCAATGGTAATCATTTAGCATCGTATTTAACATTTTTTTGAAGTTAAATCATCACCAAAAACATTAAAGCGTGTTTAACACTCAAAACACATAATATGTAATATATTAACATATAAAACATCAAATTTATGAAATATAAGAAGTATTTTGGAGTATAAAGTGTACCAACTTAACCATAGCAACAAATAAAAGCACGTTTGTAGGCATGTAAACGAACTGAATGAACACGAACCGAATATGTTCGTGTTTGTTCGTTTAATTTTAACCGAACAGATGAACGAACACGAACATAAACGAACAAAAAAATTCTTGTCCGTGTTCGTTCGTTAAGGAATGTATCTTGTTCGTGTTCGTTCATTTAAATGATAAACGAACACAAATGAAAGAACATAAACAAACAGATGTAAATGAACATAAACGAACACAATAAACAAATGTAAGCGAACACAAACAAACGAACGTAAACGGACATAAACGAACATAATAAATGGACATAAACGAACATAATAAATGAATATAAACGAAAGAAAACAAACATAAATAAACAAACAAACGAACATAAACCATAACAACAATAATCACATAAAATTCTTTAGTATAACTTGCAACTTCATAATTAATTTGTTCGAGTACGAAAAAAATATGCATAAATAGTAAATAAGCTACGTGAAAATAATAAAGTTAAAGTCTTAAAGTGTTCAACAAAAAGATATTCTTAAAATCCAAACGTCTTCAACAATCTTCAACTTGCTTTCATGAACAATCGTTAATTAACCATTCATCCTGATCAGAACCAAACAAATGAAATTATACTAAACTAAATAAGTTATAATAAAAGAAAAATATATTAAATTAACGGAGTTATACCAATTCATTCATTGTCGTTCCTCAAGGAAGCTCAACATATATAATATCGTCATTTTGCTACAACATAAACGAAAGAAAGTAAACGAACATAATTGAACATAAACGAATGAACATAAACGAACGAACATAAACGAACGAACATAAATGAACAAACATAAACGGACATATTATCGAACGTTCATGAACGTAAATGAACGAACGAGTTCTCTGTTCGTGTTTGTTCATTTAATTAAACAAACACAAAATCTTGTTCATGTTCATTCGTTTAATAAATAAACGAACATAAACGAACTTCCAGCCGACAGTTCACGAACGGTTTGCCGAACGTTTGGTTCGTTTACAGGCCTCCTCGTTTGATTGTTTTCACTAATCTTCTTATTCACTTGTGCACTAAGAGACTCTCCAACTTCTTTCACTCCTTGAATCCTAAATAATTGATTTGAATATCAAATATATTTTTCTAGTATTTAAACTTTATGGTTCTCTAAGGATGAAGATGAGAAGGAAAAAAATGGGGAAAGATTAGAAAAGAAGGAAAGACAAAAGATGGAGAGAAATCAAGAGACTGAGTTCACTTCTCAACTTTTGCCCCATAACCCTCGTGAAGACAAGCACCAATCAATGAGAGATCAGCCCTTTTGTTTTCGTAATAGCACATTTTTAATCATTATTTTTTTTTTAATTTTAAGCTCAAATATTCCCTTTTAATAGTTAGTTGGATCCATTTTTATTTGATTAAACTCAAATTTTGTTCAATGAATCCAAATACGTTATTAATTGATTCCATGCCTTTGATTAATGCACGAATATTTTAAAGGATTTTGCATAATTGTAACATCCTTAACTTAACTCGTATATATATTTAAATATGAGTTAAATATGTTACATTAATCATTTATAACATTTCCTACCCCAAAATTGGCCAAATTTTGTTCATTTAAAATTTCAAATTTAACGATTAAAACTAAATTAATTAAATCACGTAAAATCGTAATATAATATTTTGACGTCCAATTTAAATTCAATTTTAGGCCGTAATTAGATAGTTCAATATTATTTCACATCATATATAAAGTGCCTAAAAATGCCTAATTCAAAAATCAACCAATTAACTTTTAAAACATACTTTAAAAAATACTTTTCATTCATGCTACTAATTATATTTATTACTATCCATATTAAAGCAATAGTAATTTAATTTTTACAAACCAACTTATAAATGATCTATCAGAGCAACTAAAATATTCATAATATGCATGTCACTAAACAAGTCAAAATAACATAAAAGATGTCTTATCGATATTATACATCCGTATGATTTTCTCAAAACGTGATGCTCGTTGTGTTCCTCACTTCGTGTCCTTATATTTTCTTTACCTACGTGTGAAATCATCACATGCTAAGTAATACTTAGTGAGGCATTATATTTCAAGTAAAATAATTTAAAATATGAAAACAATATAAATAATCAAAACAACATAAATTATCATATAAATATTTGAGCTCATAAAATCAATTCAATAAAATCATTTCCTTATCACATAACATGTAACACCTTAAACCCGATTGGGCCTAAAATGTCACACTGGGCTACCGAGGCAATACCTGATTTTCAAAACATGTTCATTTTCTTTTCAAACATATTGGATAGTATCATAAATAAACATAAATAATTGTTATAAAATATTTTACAAAATCAAAGCTTCATGACAAATTATTTAAAATCAAAATAATACAAACTATGAGTTCAAATAACATAATACATTACTAAGGTTCTATGAACACATGTGCCCACTAAAGCTACAATACAATACTCTATTAGAGATGCTGGAAGTCCTGCTGCAACAGAGTCCCAAGAACTGCCCAAGCTACTGACCTACCAACGAAAAACATCCTAAGGCTGACTTATAAAGCCCAACAATATAATCGCTAATCTAGAGCAACATAAGAATTCCATAAACACAAGCATGCTGAAGAAATAACACTAAGCAGTTGGTACATACTGTGCATGAAGTTATAGGTATACAAACATGAGGTAGGTCTAGTGGTGTGGTCGGAGGAATTTTACATGCATCTCGAAACAACACCCCTTCTTACCTTGAATACGAAATAGCCTAAGTGTAAGATGTAACACCCCAACCCGTACCCGACTCGAATACGAGTCCGAGGTGTCACTTTGACTTTTCAAACTTTGACTCTTAAAGAAAAACCTCGAGAATTTAAAACGTTGTTTAAAACAAAATACGTTAATTTACATAAAGAGACCACAAAATACAAACTCGATCAGAGTGCTCATAATTAACGACTTATTACATGCCAACACTCTATACACAACAAAATACCTACTATGTCGATTACTTCTGATCTGATCTTCTAGTAATAATATTGTCATTGCTACTTCTATTCTTGCTCTTCTCGTTTCTTGATACCTACGTGTAAATCACTTACACGCTAAGTCATAGACTTAGTGAGGCAATAAATAAACATGTAACAGTAGATTCATGAATATGCATCCTTACCATTTGATCATGATATTTCAATATGCATGTATATATTTCATATGACATATATAACCAAGTCATGCACACATGAAACTTATCTTTTTGCATCACTTTCACTTTAATTTATATTTCAATTGCCCATGTATATTGTTGTTGAGAACAAAGGTATGTGAGTACATTGAGGCTGTGCACTAATGCTGTCACCACAGCTCGTACAAATTCCCTCATGGGCACCGAACATTTGTTCAGTATTCATCCCGAAGGATTGCTATATATGTCCTGTAGGACCACTACATCTCGAAGGACTACAATACCTTCGACTCTTGGCATGCCAACTATACATATATCTCTCGTATCATATACTATGGTCATTTACGATGAATACATTTCTCATCACTTGTTCTTTCTTTTCTGTCACATACCATATGTATGTGTAACCATGTATTTCATATCATATCACATAGCTTATCTCATTTCACATTGGTCATGTCTCATAGCATATATCACATATGCATATAATCATGTATATCATATCATATATCTTATGTTTTATGCTCTTATGTCTATGCATATCATATAACATATATAATAACCTATACCCATTTCATGTATTCATGCACATATAAGAATCACAATCAAATAACATTTTAGGAGTCACTTCTTACCATAGTAACTCCATCACTAGCTCATCGCAAGCCAATGTTCGTTCAATAATATAAGTACAATTAAAATTGCACTCACCTTAGCCTTATTTGCTTTGATTCGATCCTAATCATTTGATCATTCCGGAACTTGTTTAGACTCAATATCTACATAAATATAACATTTCAAAACAACTATCAGAAGCCTAAACCTTAAACTTGATGTTAACAACTTAAACCAAATTCCATTTTTCATTTAGGGGGAATCGATACCCCCTGAACATACTGGAAATTTTCGTTCAAGAGGGGGGAATCGATACCCATTCATAAGGTATCGGTTCCCTCTACCCAAAAATTGTATTTTAAGCCTGAAAATCATCAATTCTTCTATTTTAAACCCCTACCATGTCATTAAACCTAACCACCATTACTTAAACCAATTTATATCCATGAAAACCATCCATAACCTCAAAATCTATCCCTCATATGTAAATCAAGAATCATACTCAAATTTCAATATGTTCTAAATACAATTCTAACACTTCATAATCCTTAATTAGCATGATTACAAGTCAAATTTAACTTCAAATTCAACTTATCAACTCTTTTCCATAATTTCATATAAAAACCTGTTTTCTTTAATTTTTTATAACTTCTTCATCTTTTGATTATAAGACAACTTAAGCTTTCCTTAAGCTTAGTTATCTTCTAATGATCAAACCCAACTTTTAATTTAAAAAATAACCAAAAAAAATCAGAAAACTCACCTCATGCTTCAAGCCTCACGTATGAAGAATAAAGAGGAGAAGATAACTCTGGAGAATTATCTCCTCTTCCACGTGTATCTCTCTAAATAGAGAGATGACAATATCTTTTAAGCTAAATTACCATACTATCCTTTTAATTCTTTCATATTCACCACTTAATCCAACTGAAATATTCCTATTTAAATCAACAAATTCTAAAACTTTACAATAAAGTCACTAACTTGTAGCTTGGGATGTTACAAATCTCACCCCTTAAGAAAACTCGTCCTCGAATTTTCATTGTACAAAGAGATGTGGATATTGAATCTTCATGTCCTCTTCACGTTCCCACGTCGCTTCTTCCACCTTGTGATTTCTCCAACACACTTTGACTAATGGAATAGTCTTGTTCCTTAATTGTTCAACTTCATGGGCTAAAATTCGGACCGGTTCTTCCTTATATGTCAAATCCGATTGCACTTCTATTTCTTCTGGTGATATAATATGGGAGGGATCAGATCGATACTTACAAAGCATTAAAACATGGAAAACATTGTGAATTTTCTCCATCTCAAGTGGCAAAGCTAATTGATATGCCACTGGTCCCACTCTCTTAACGATTTCATATGGTCCAAAAAACCGAGGACTCAATTTTCCTTTACGTCCAAATCTCAATACTTTCTTCCACGGATACACTTTCAAGAACACTTTATCTCCGATTTGAAACTCAATTTCTTTCCTTTTTAAATCAGCATATGATTTATGTCTATTAGATGAAGCTTTTAGATTATTCTGAATTACTTGAACTTTCTCTTCCATTTCCTGAATCAACTCAGGATCAATAACTTATCGATCCTTAAGTTCATACCAATTCAAGGGTGTACGACATCTTCTCCCATATAAAGCTTCATAGGGAGCCATTTTGATGCTTAACTAATAACTATTATTGTACGCAAATTCAGCAAGTGGCAAATATTTTTCCCACGATCCTTTAAATTTGATAACACAAGCTCTTAACATATCCTCCAGAATTTGAATAGTTCGTTCAGACTGACCATCTATCTGAGGATGAAACGTTGTGCTAAAGTTCAGTTGTGTGCCCAATGCTCCATGTAAAAACTTCCAAAATCGTGACGTGAATCTAGGATCCCGATCAGAAACTATGGAAACAGGTACACCATGTAACCGTATAATCTCCCTAATATACAACTCAGCATATTTATCCATAGAGAAATCAGCTCGTATCGGAATGAAATGAGCTGACTTAGTCAACCTGTCTACAATCACCCATATTGAATCTCTTTCGTTTGGAGTGAAAGGCAACCCCATCACAAAATCCATCGTTACTTTCTCCCATTTCCATTGAGGAATTGAAATTGATTGTAACAGTCCCGACGGAACCTGATGCTCAACCTTAACTTGCTGACAAGTCAAACACTTAGATACAAATTCTGTAATGTCTTTCTTCATTCCCAGCCACCAATATCGAATCTTGAGGTCTATATACATTTTTCTCCTCCTGGATGCATCGTTAATGGACTACAATGAGCTTCCATTAATAAATCATTCTTTAATTCATTAACATCTGGAATCACTAGCCTCCCTTGATAATATAGGTTCCTATCAGTTTTCATCTCATAATCTATACACTCTCCATTCTTTATTTGTTGCAACTTCTTTGAACACTTTTCATCTTTAGATTGCAATTCTTTAATTCGATCTAACCATGATGGTTTGATAGTTAATTCCGCACAAATTGCACCATCTCCGCCTAATGATAGTTTAGCATCCATAGCTAGTAAGGCTGCAAACGTCTTTCGGCTTAAGGCATCTGCTACCACATTTGCCTTTCTGGGATGGAAATCAATCACAACATCATAATCCTTGAGAAATTCCACCCATCTTCTCTGTCTTAAATTTAACTCTTTCTGAGTCATCAAGTACTTTAAACTTTTGTGATCCGTATACAAGTAGCATTTTTCACCATACAAGTAATGACGCCATATCTTTAAAGCGAACACTACTGCAGCCATCTCCAGATCGAGTGTCGGATAATTCTTCTCATGCGGTTTTAATTGTCTCGAAGCATAAGCCACCACCTTGCTTTCTTGCATTGATACACATCCCAAGCCATTATGAGACGCATCACTATACACTACAAAGTCTTTGCCATACTCAGATTGGACTAACACTGAGCTTCTGTCAAAATCTTCTTTAACTTTTCAAAACTCTCTTGGCATTCTTGAGTCCAAGTAAATTTTACTTCATTTCTCAACAGCTTAGTTAGGGGTAATACTATTATTGAAAAGTTTTAACGAACCTTCGATAATAACCAGCTAACCCCAGAAAACTTCAAACTTCTGACACATTCTTTGGAACTTCCCACTCCAGAATAGCTTTAATCTTTTGAGGATCCACTCGAACTCCTTCTGCAGAAATTACATGTCCAAGAAATGCCACTTCATTCAACCAGAATTCACATTTAGAGAATTTAGCATAAAGTTTCTTGTCTCGTAAATTCTGTAAGACAATCCTCAAATGAGAACTATGCTCTTCCTCTGACTTTGAATATATTAAAATATCATCAATGAAAACCACCACGAACTGATCCAAATAGGGTTAAAAAATTCTGTTCATTAAATCCATGAAAGCAGCTGGTGCATTCGTAACTCCAAACGGCATTATGATAAACTCATGGTGACCATATATTGTTCTAACGCCGTCTTTGGAACATCTTTCTTTTGAATCTTTAATTGATGATAACCCGAACGTAGATCAATTTTTGAGAACACTCAAACTCCCTTTAATTGATCAAATAAGTCATCAATTCGAGGAAGTGAATATTTATTCTTGATAGTCACTTATTGAGCTACCTGTAGTTGATACAAAGTCGCATTGATCCATCTTTCTTCTTAACAAACAAAACTGGAGCTCCCCAAGGTGATACATTTGGTCTAATAAAACTTTTGTCCAGTAATTCCTGTAATTGAATCTTTAATTCTTGCAACTCTTTTGGAGCCATTATGTATGGTGTCATTGCAATGGGCGTTGTTCCCGGCATTATCTTAATATGAAATTCTACCTCTCTGTCCGAAGGTAAACCTGGCAATTCTGCATGAAATACATTAGAGAACTCTCTCACGATAGGAATTTCTTCAATCTCTTTGTCTTTGGCTCTTACATCCAACACACTAGCAATGAACCCTTGACATCCTTGTAACATTAACTTCTTTGCCATCATCACTGAGATTACATTTGCCAATGGATTCCACCCTTCACTAAATACCACGATTTCTACCTCTTTCGAACTTCTCAACGTTACTCTTTTCAGTCTACAGTCGACATTTGCATAATAACGATATAACCAATCCATTCTTAGTATCACTTCAAATTCTTTAAAAGGTAATTCCATCAAATTAGCAGGGAATTCAATTCCCTGAATTCGTATGGGACACCCTCGACTCACCATATTTACCCGAGCACTTTGCCCTAACGGATTCGTCACTATCACCTCATTATTAGTAGATTCTAATTGAATGTTCAATTCTCTCACTAACTTACTAGTAATGTATGAATATGTAGACCCCGTATCAATCAATACCATAACATGTTTATCAAACAGCAGAAAGGTACCTGTTATAATCTCTGGATCATCCCGATCTTCATTGGTCCTGAGATTATACACTCGAGTAGTGGAACGTATCTCTTGTTGAGCAGAGGACTCTAACTGACTTCTTCCTCTGCCTCTACCTCTTCCCCTTTGGCCTGTAGAAATAGACCTCTCTGGCTGTGCAGATTCATCGACTACCCTAGGACAATCCCGAACAAAATGTCTGGTGTCCCCAAATCTAAAGCAAGCTCCAGAAATCATTCTACATATCCCGGAATGATTTTTTCCACAATGTGAGCATTGTCAGACTTGGCTCTAGTTAAATCTTCCAGCTCCAGATCCCACTGATTGAGTTTATCTGCCTCTCATCGGATTTGATCCTCTAGCTGAGGATACCACTGACTCCGATCTAGCTTGAAGTTGAGAACCAGCATCTCTGCCTCTTTTTGACGGTGCGAAACTCAAAGAAGCACTCGTTCTCTTGACTGTTTGAGTCCTTGAATTTTCAAATCTCTCGTTCCGAGCTCTTTCCAGAGCTTTAGCACGGTTGACTACTTCTTGAAACGAAGATAAATTCAAGACAATCAACATTTCCTTCAACCAAGGGCGTAACCCCTCTACGAACCACTCACAAGCATCCTTCTCAGTAGGAACAAGCTCGGTAGCAAAGCGGCTCAACTTATTGAATTCACACTCGTACTCATATACAGTGTGATTCCATTGCTTCAGATTCATGGACTCTTGCTTCATTTGTCGAACAAATTGATCTCTGATGTACTTATGTTTGAATTCTTCTAAAAATAATGACCAAATAACTTGATTGTTAGACATCCTCAATGTAACATTGGTCCACCAGATCCTCGCTTGTCCTCCCAACAAGGAAATCACTACATCTAGCTTTTCAGCATCAGAACAATGAAGTCCCTCAAGCATGACTTTCACGTCATTAAACCAAAGGTCTGTAGTAACAGGACCTTCATCGGTTTCTCCTTTAAACTCTGGAGCTCCTAAACCCTTCAACTCTTTTGCAACATTCATTTTTGGAGTTGAAGTAACATGAGTTTGAAAACGCGTCAATATTGCGTCTAAAGTTCTAAAAAATACATCTTGATCATTCACAGGCACTCCAGAGGGTGTCTGTTCTTCACTCTTCCTAGCCAGGGCAGTTGAATTACTGCTTTCAGCGGGTATATCATCTCCTGCTTCATTTCTAGAACTACCTTGTCCGGACATCTATAAAAATACAATCATATAGTTCTATTAGCATAACAGTATACTTACTATTACATCAATCAGAAGTTTTCACTATTTTGTTGGCATGTATACCTCATAAAACACTCTAGACTCCGGTTTATGCCAAGAATCGACTAAACCTTAGCTCTGATGCCATTAACTGTAACACCACAACCCGTACCCGACTCGAATACGAGTCCGAGGTGTCACTTTGACTTTTCAAACTTTGACTCTTAAAGAAAAACCCCGGGAATTTAAAACTTTGTTTAAAAAAATACGTTAATTTACATAAAAGATACCACAAAATACAAACTCGATCAGAGTGCTCATAATTAACGAATTATTACATGCCAACACTCTATACACAACAAAATACCTACTTTGTCGATTACTTCTGATCTGATCTTCTAGTAATAATACTGTCCTTGCTACTTCTATTCTTGCTCTTCTAGTTTCTTGGTACCTACGTATAAATCACTTACACGCTAAGTCATAGACTTAGTGAGGCAATAAATAAACATGTAACAGTAGATTCATGAATATGCATTCTTACCATTTTATCATGATATTTCAATATGCATGTATATATTTCATATAACATATATAACCAAGTCATGCACACATGAAACTTACATTTATGCATCACTTTCACTTTAATTTATATTTCAATTGCCCATGTATATTGTTGTTGAGAACAAAGGTATGTGAGTACATTGAGGTTGTGCACTAATGTTGTCACCACAGCTCGTATAAATTCCCTCATGGGCACCGAACATTTGTTCAGTATTCATCCCGAAGGACTGCTATATATGTCCCGTAGGACCACTACGTCCCGAATGACTACAATACCCTCGACTCTCTACATGCCAACTATACCTATATATCTCGTATCATATACTATGGGCATTTACGATAAATACATTTCTCATCACTTGTTCTTTCTTTTCTGTCACATACCATATGTATGTGTAACCATGTATTTCATATCATATCACATAGCTTATCTCATTTCACATTGGTCATGTCTCATAGCATATATCACATATGCATATAATCATGTATATCATATTATATATCTTATGTTTTATGCTCTTATGTCTATGCATATCATATAACATATGTATAACTTATACCCATTTCATGTATTCATGCACATATAAGAATCACAAATCAAATAACATTTTAGGAGTCACTTCTTACCATAATAACTCCATCACTAGCTCATCGCAAGCCAATGTTCGTTCAATAATATAATTACAATTAAAATTGCACTCACCTTAGCCTTATTTGCTTTGATTCGATCCTAATCCTTTGATCATTCTGGAACTTGTTTAGACTCAATATCTACATAAATATAACATTTCAAAACAACTATCAGAAGCCTAAACCTTAAACTTGATGTTAACAACTTAAACCAAATTAAAGAACCAAATTCCATTTTTCATTTAGAGGGGAATCGATACCCCCCAGGGGGAATCGATACCCCCTGAACATACTGGAATTTTTCGTTCAAGAGGGGAGGAATCGATACCCATTCATAGGGTATCGGTTCCCTCTACCCAGAAATTTTTTTAAGCCCGAAAATCATCAATTCTTCATTTAATTCTTCTATTTTAAACCCTTACCATGTCATTAAACCTAACCACCATTACTTAAACCAATTTATATCCATGAAAACCATACATAACCTCAAAATCATATCCCTCATATGTAAATAAAGAATCATACTCAAATTTCAATATGTTCTAAATACAATTCTAACACTACATATTCCTTAATTAGCATGATGACAAGTCAAATTTAACTTTAAATTCAACTTATCAACTCTTTTCCATAATTTCATATAAAAACATGTTTTCTTTAATTTTTTATAACTTCTTCATCTTTTGATTATAATACAACTTAAGCTTTCCTTAAGCTTAGTTATCTTCTAATGATCAAAACCCAACTTTTAATTTAACAAATAACAAAAAAAATCAGAAAACTCACCTCATGCTTCAAGCCTCACATATGAAGAACAAAGAGGAGAAGATAACTCTGGAGAATTATCTCCTCTTCTTAAGCTTTCCTTAAGCTTAGTTATCTTCTAATGATCAAAACCCAACTTTTAATTTAACAAATAACCAAAAAAAATCAGAAACCTCACCTCATGCTTCAAGCCTCACGTATGAAGAACAAAGAGGAGAAGAAAACTCTAGAGAATTATCTTCTCTTCCACGTGTATCTCTCTAAATAGAGAGATGACAATATCTTTTAAGCTAAATTATCATACTATCCTTTTAATTCTTTCATATTCACCACTTAATCCAACTGAAATATTCCTATTTAAATCAACAAATTCTAAAACTTTACAATAAAGTCACTAACCCGTAGTTTGGGATGTTACATAAGAACCAAAATTTTACATGCATCGGAAGCTTACCTGATTGTACTGTGCATTATCGGAATACAAACCTGATTAGTATCTGATCTCACATAGCCATCAGACACTAGTTACTGAGGGAACATGGTGTCACATAAGAGCGGTGAAATTCTCTCTTGAAATTCCCTCTAACATACAAAATGATCTCCTAGTACTCACATAAGCATCACGTAGATCATGGAGGGGAACCCGATGTCACATAGTATCAGTACAATTGTCGCCTAACAGAAGTATTAGCTCGGTCTCACATAGCCATCAAGCCAAGCTTAACATATCTAATGTACTGAACTGACATAATTAACCATGCATATCTAAGGCTCGTAAGGCCACATAACACTGACGTCGCTAACACACTCCTCGCGAGTGTTCGGGCCTCGCACCATAGTTAATCCTAAAGTACCTCGTGCAATGACAATGCCCCATTAGGGAAACTAAAGTAACATGGGTATAACCTAACATAGTTGGACTCACTAAAGTGAACTCATCCTTTCGTAGTTTCTATATTGTGTGTCCTCTAATCTAGAACGATGTGTAAAGGCTTATTAGCATGTTACTATTGTTATTTATTAAGCAGTGTTATCCTGATTGTTTTCTCCTTAAGGACGCTTTAGTCACTTGACTTAAGAGAGGTCTCTACACGTTTCATGATTCACTGATGATTACTGAGTTTGTTTATCAATGGTTGAAATATTCCTAGCCCAATACCTAAATCAGGTTCAACTCTGGGCAACGACGCTCTAGTCGTTCTTATCGTACTTCCCTTCAATACCCTTTGAACTGAAAGGGACGGTTTACCTCTCCTAGGTTTATTGACGCTCTTGAAGCTCACGCTTTTCGTTATTACTGAATTTGACTTATTTATTATACCACTTGTCGATAATCCTCTATAATGATCCTCGTCCTCAACAATCTGTATACGTTCTCGACTGAAGATATTTTTATGTATTATGTTTAATATGGGCACATCTGTTGTAACCCACTCCTAAGAGTGTTTCTAGGTATGTTGGGTCAATTATGTCCCTCACGGACTAAGTTTTACTTTTACGGATAGTAGTTAGCTCTTACGGGCCTTAAATGGGTCAAATCTAACCATCCAAAGTGATTACTATCGATACTCTACTTCCAGTATCGATACCTTAAAGCCAACTATCGATACCCTTATGAGTATCGGTACAAAAATGCATTTTGTTACGAAACATAGGCCTTAGTATCGATATTGTCACCCTGATATCGATATTGCATACTCACCCTGGAAGTATCGATACTCCCTTCTGAAATCCCTAATTCTAGCCCTAATTCAACCATTATCGATATTGTTCATCCCAGTAGTGATAATTAAACCCTTAAATGGTTTATTTAGGCTCAAAAAACACCCAAAAATCATCCTAATTGACTTGGTTTGGTTTCTAATATTGTTCTAAATCTTTATAGAGTTAATTAGGGTCATAAGGTGTCATAAAAACACTTCTTTAACACCTAAAACACGATTGGATCATAAATTCAAGTTTAAACCCCTAATATGCTTTACTAAAAAAATCTTAGCAAATTCTTGAAATTTATAAAAGCTTAATACTCTAAAGGATTAAAAATACACTACCTTGATTTTTGAATCTCGAAAAGAACCTCCTTTACCTAGCAAGCACTCTCATTTTTGAACTTGGTTGATTTCTCATGTTTTTCTCTAGCAACACTTTGAATTATAGAAGCTTGAAGTAGGAAAAATAAGAGAAATGAAGAGGTGGTTCTTTTGCTACCCAAAAAATCCATGCCCAAATGAAATCAAATCCCCAAAAATCATCTTATTTTCCTTCAACGGTATAACTTCACTTTTAGTCTTTCGTATTTTGTCTTATATTTAAAAATCATCTTTTATGGCTGATTGGGCCTCAAATCCAACCCAAATTAAGCCAAACACATCCCAATAACTTTAATTATAAAATTTACGAGGTCCACTTACCTCTCGGGTAAACCCAAAACTACTAGCCCATAATTTGGGGTGTTATAAATCTTCTCTCCTTAAAATAATTTGGGGTAAACTCAAAATTTACTTAGATTGAATAACGACTTATCCTTAGGTTCAACACTTAGAAATCTTGAAGAACTTAAACCTTATCAAAACTGATTCTCAAGAAAGAAGTCCTCACAATCTAACTTGTAGCTCAGAACTTACAAAATCGATCTACAATTTTCTGAGGGCGCTACCAATGCCGAAAGTTAAGCAAAAACCGTCAAGAAACACGAAGATAAAGAAATCACATTCTTACTCTCTGATATATCACACTCGAAACATTCCACAAGGGTGACGCTACTACATGATTCACTGTTATCGCTAAATCCTTATCTGGCTAACCTTAATCCATCAAATTAATTCATTGCGTAACATGATAACATATTTTATTTAGTGGACATAGATAACTCATCATGCTGCATCTTAAGATCTTATGGCACTTGCCAACACTATCTCAATACCGACTACTGAAGACATGATGATGATTCTCGACTAACGTCGATCTCTAAGCTTCTGTTGCACAACTCTGATTCAATATTCATATATGATACCTGCTATTTCTCATTTATCTTTTGATTTACATACGATGTACTCACTTGATCAAGCATCTAAGGTGCTTACAACTAGAAATGGAACACTTGAAGAACACATATCACAAAATAGAGGTCTCTAACAACAACATTCTGACTAACGATTCTGAGATTTTGAGTCTGACACTCCCTAACGCCTACCACTATTGAGATATTCGATGACAATTAATGCTAATCAAACGTAGCTTAATGTAATTAATCTTCTTTAGTCTGAAGCACTACATACTCGGTACTATATATCATTGACTACCGTTATGTGTTGTATATAGCTCACGCTCATCTACCAACACGAAAACACCATTGACAAGGCTTGACTCACTTAGCCAATTCACTGACTGTTAATGAAAGAAGATATCTTGGTGACGTTTAAGAGTTCATTGTACCTTGAGACTCAAGCCTTACTATAACACTAATAGTACTTCTATAATCTGGGGTGAAATTCCAGAACTGTTGCATCGAGTTTACACCCTGCTAACTTACTCCTCGATAGTACTTGGTGCATCTGTGCCTAGTTACTAACAGAAGTACCTTGGCACTAGTTGAGGTATATACTGATATTTCTATCAAAATAGTGATCGACATATTGACTAGGGAGTCTTTGGTGTTCTTAACGCTCTCATGGAGATTCTCATTTCCAATGCAAAATTGGGATTTCAAAATTCTCTACGGGTCTATCACACGAACCTTAAAAGAATATCTAAGATAAACTTTGCTTATTCTGTTAAAGTCGACTTACTCGACACTTAGGTCTTCACTCCAAGATCCTCTACACGGATACTTTTCTTACCTAGCCCACTGGATACCACAATGAATACATGTACTCATGTCTATTAAAGCAACATGAAAAGCTGAGACCTCTAAAAACATACTTGGCATCTCATATGTGTCATCGATATCCTTACCATGCCCCTCTGCTATCTGAAAAGTGGGATCAAACATCATCGAACTAGAAACAGGTTGATCTGCTCTTCTACTCTCATTTTTGAGCATAAAACCATCACCAGCCGAACTAGGACAATACCTTACCATATGTGCCAAGAATCCACATCTATAACATTTCTTAGAAAGCTTGAAGCACCTTCCTCGATGATTTTTGCTATAATTCTCGTACTTTGGATACCTAATAACTCTATCAGAGACTCCATCTTACCTCTGACTTGATCGGAGTGAAAAATTTGACATCACTCTCCTATGCGCTCGCGGACCTCTTGTCCTCTTTTTCCCTGATTGAGATGGATTTGTTGGCATACAAATCCTTATACTAGGGCTACCTAATTCGCCCAACAAACTCTTCCTCATAGCTTTCACCCATTTCATGGCCTTAGCCTGTCGTGTCAACTCTGAAAACACTTTAGGCGGGTCTACCGCCAACTTCTCATGAATATTGATATAAAGTCACTCGATAAACCTCTTTCACCTCTAGGGATTAGTTGGAACTAAATCTGGAGCGTAACAACTCAACCAGAGAAAATTGTATCCTCATCCCATCTATGTATGCCTCATTGATATATATTCCTCTAAACTCATCTAGGAATTGATCCCACTTAGGCACATCTGGCTGTAGATCTATCTCTACAGTCTTCCACCAGTCGATAACATCACCCTTGAGCAAAGCGGTGATGCATTCTAACTTACCCTCTGGGGTAAGACGAAGTTGCCTCAAGGTCCTCATGGTCTCTTTCAACCACTGGTTGGTCTTATACCTCTGAATCATAGAATTCGACAGTCTTATACCTCCTCATTCTCTTTATTGGGGACTTTATTGGCACTGACATACTTTAGGTAGACGACATAATAGTCTACACTCTAGGAATAACATCCACTATCTCCTTGAGAGTGGAAGTCAAATCTCTGAGAAATGTCTCCCGTACGACTCTCGTGTCCAGTGAAACCTCCTGATCCTCTGCCCTAGGAAGGAGTTCCTTACTGACGTTGTCTGAATGAGAAGTTTGGCTCTCCAACATATCATCGAGACCATGCTCGAAATTGTCAGCCATCGTACAACTCTACAAAACAAATTAAAAAAGGGAGCACCATCAAGATTCCAGACTTATACAAGTACTTTAAGTACCTAGGGGTATGTATTGACTAACACCTTACTAAAATCGACCCTTGGGTCCTATGACTTACTCAACCTGACACTCTGATATCACTAAATGTAACACCCTAAATTTGATTGGGCCTAAAATGTCACATTAGCTATAGAGACAAAATCAGAGCTCTGTGATAAATGATTTAAAACCAAAATAATACAAACTATGTGTTCAAATAACATAATACAAGAGTAAGGTTCTATGAATACATATGCCCACTAAAGTACAATACTCTGTCAGAGATGTTCGAAGTCCTACTGCAAGAGTTCCCACGAACTGCCTAAGCTACTGACCTACCAATGAAAAACATCTGAAGGTTGAGATTACAAAGCCAGTAGTATAATTTTTAATTTATAGTAGCATAAGAATTTTATAAACACAAGCATGCTGAAGACATAGCATTAAGAAGTTGGTACATGTTGTGTATGAAGTCATATGTATGTAAACATCTAAATAAACAGACATGAGGTAGGTCTCGTGGTGTGGTCGAAAGAATTTTACGTGTATCTCGGAACAACACCCCAGTCTACCTTGAACACGAAATAGCCTAGGATAAGAATCAAATTTTACGTCCAAAGGAAGCTTACCTAACCATACTATGCATTATCATAATATAAATATGACTAGTATATGGTCTCACATAGCCATCAGACACTAGTTACTGAGGGAACTTGGTGCCACATAGCATTAGTGAAATCCCCGCTAACTTATGGAATGATGTCTTGGTCCACAAATAGCAATCAGGTAGATCACGGAGGGAAACCTGGTGTCACATAGCATCGATGCAATTCTCGTCTAACGGAAGCATTGGCTCAGTCTCACAAAGGTAACAAGCCAAGCTTGATATATCTGATGTACTGAATTGACATAACTACCCAAGCATATCTAAGGCTTGTAGGACACATAACACTTACATCGCTAACCCGCTTCTTGCGAGTGTTCAAGCGAACTCACAATGCCCCACTAGGGAAACTAAGGTAACTTGGGTATACCCTAACATAGTTGGACTTACCAAAGTGAACTCATCCTCTCACTAGTTGCTATCTAGCGCGTTCTCTCATATGTTAAGGCTTATTAGTCTGTTAATATTGTTATTTATTAAGCAGCGCTATCTTGATCATTTGTAAATTAAGAACGTTTCACTTGACTTAAAGGAAGTCTCTACGTGTTTGGTGATTCACTAATGATTACTGAGTTTGTTGATCAATTATTGTACTATTCACTAGCCCGATACTGACTCCAGTTCAACTCTAGGCAATGACGCTCTAGTTGCTCTTATTGTACTTCCCTTTATTACTCATTAAAATAAAATGGACGACTTATCCTTTCTGGGGTCACTGACGTTCTCGAAGCTCACACTTTCCACTATTCCTGAAGCTGACTTGTTTATTGTACTGCTTGTCAGTGCATCCTCTACAATGATCCTCGTCCTCAAAACTACATATACGTGATCAACTGAAGATATTTCAATGTATTACATTTAATATGGTCACATTTATTGCAACCCACTCCTACAAGTATTTCTAGGTATGTTTGGTCAATTATGTCCCTCACGAACTAAGTCTTACTATTACGGATTATACTTAGCTCTTACGAGCCTTAAACGAGTCAAATATAACCATCAAAAGTGAGTAGAATCAATACCCTAGGGTCAAGTATCGATACCCCTTGAGTATTGGTACCAAAAATGCATTTTGTTGCGAAAATGAGCCTTAGTATCACCCTGGCATTATTGATACTCCCTTCTAAAATCCTTAATTTTAGCCCCAATTCAACGAGTATCGATATTGTTCATCCTAGTATCGATACTCAAACCCTAAAATAGTTTATTTAGACTTGGGAAACACCCAAAATCATTCTAATTGACTTGGTTTGGTTCATAATCTTGTTTTAAAGCTTTAGAGAGTTAATTAGGGTCATAAGGTGTCATGAAAACA
Organism: Hibiscus syriacus; assembly: GCF_006381635.1. Taxonomy (NCBI): domain Eukaryota; kingdom Viridiplantae; phylum Streptophyta; class Magnoliopsida; order Malvales; family Malvaceae; genus Hibiscus; species Hibiscus syriacus. The sequence goes on along the minus strand of NW_024061975.1, from coordinate 1,161,040 downwards.
CTTTCTTAACACCTAAAACATGATTGGATCATGAATTCAAGTTAAACCCTAATATACTCCACTATACAAATCTTAGAAAATTCTTGAAATTTATGAAATCTTAATACTCCAAAGGATTAGAAATACACTATCATGATGCTTGAATCCCTAAATGAACCTCCTTTAGCTAGCAAGCACTCTCTTTTTTGAACTAGGTTAATTTCTCACCTTTTTCTATAGCAACACTTTGAACTATGGAAGCTTGGAGGAGGAAAGAAGAAAACAAATGAAGAAGATAAAGAGATGGTCGTTTGCTACCCAAAAACCCACGCCCAAATAAATAAAACCCCCAAAAATCAGTTTATTTCCCTTCAATGGTAAAATTACACTTTTAGTCCTTCATATTTTGTCTTAAATTTGAAAATCCCCTTTTTATGGCTAATTGGGCCCCAAATCCAATCTAAATTAATCCAAACTCAGCGCAATGACTTTAATTATAAAATTCACAGGTCCACTTACCTCTTGGGTAAACCCGAAACTACTAGCCCAGAATTTGGGGTGTTTCGTAATTTGTAAAACCAATGTATCATATATAATAAATCATCGTGGCAAACAAATGCCAAATAAAAGTCCTCGAAAAATATTCACTATCATTTAATCACATATCCAATTCTTATAATTCATGTTTTCACATTTTCAATTTCATAGCCCAATGTACATCCAAAGAGAATACAAGGTACGTGAGTCAAACGAGTGTGTGCGATATGCACTCTAGATGTCTCACATATAACTTGCACTCGAAAGTGCATCATATAACTTGCACTAACGATGCCACATGTAATGTACACAAATGTACCTAGAAAAATGTATCCAACAGATACCATATCGTATCATGTAATCACTCCATCTCATAGCATGCCAATTGTACCCAAACTCTCAATGCAATATACAATGGGCTTTATAATAACATCATACTTTATTGCAAATTTAATATCAACTAGTTCAAATCTCATTAACATAAATCAGTATATTGGACAGTTCATACCTGAAATCATCCATAACCATTAATTGAATTTCTTATAAAACATTTTTGGGTAATGCATACCCTAAAATCATTTCCATAAAAGATTATGGAAATATAACATATCATGATTCAAACTTTTTTATTTTAAAATTATTCGAGGTTAATTTATCGCAAGTCTTCCTCAATTATATATAATTAAAATAAGTAAGAATGCACTCATCTTAAATGCATCACTACCAAACCTTTAATATCGACGTCCTTTACTCTCGTACTTGATCTTTTGCCTTCGGTTCGCTTTGATTTATCATGATTTGTACAACGCATATTTTCAAAGCATATGTTAGTATTGTACTAACATAAGCAACTCTGATAATAAAATCTATAAAATTCATATTTATCCCTGATCCACATAACTTTCAAAAACTTTACATTTTAACCATAATTTATGAATTTTTTTAAAATTCATCCTAACTTTTCCAATTTTTTCAAAATGGTCCTTTTCCATTTCAATTTAATTTAATTCCAAACACCAAATTTCCAACATTCTAACATTGTATTCAAACTAGTACTTTCAAACTTGCATAATTACCCTTTAACTCTCATACTTTCCCTATTCATGATTAGTCCCTTAACTTTAGGAAACTTGAAATTGGTCCAAATCAACATTCTATTATTAAATTCTAGCATAGTACATCAACTATTAAATTCTAGCATAGTACATCAACTATTAAATAATTACACTTTAATCCCTAAAATCCTCAATTTATGCGAAATATTCCCTACACTTTCACAAGTTCCAAATTGATCCAAATCAATTTCCAAAGCATGCATAATCATTCTAATATCAATTCTAACTCATAGGAAATTTTTACAAATTTCCCCCTATTTTTCCTCTATGGTCGAACCTATATAGTTTTCTTGGACTTGATTTCCTCTTTGATTCAAGCATGAATTCAACCTCCTAACATTAATTCCATGCAATTCCTGTCGTAACCGGTTTTCGCCCGGGCACGAATTTTTTATTTGGCGGGAATAGTGATGTGAATAAATGGTTTTTTAAAATAATTTGGGAGTCGCCATCGGCCTTTGGGGTCAGGTAGGTCGAATACCTAAAAATCATCCTTTAAAAGAGTTTTTAAGAAAACATCGATTAAAAGATAAACTGGTCTGCGTTTTAACCAAAAATTCGTTCTTTTTAATAATAAAAAGGGATTCGTGGTTGGTTACGTTTAGGGAATGATTAGCACCCCTACAACGCCCAAAATTGGTACTTTTTAATTATAAATTGTCTCTATTATTAGAAATTAAAAATTCAAAATATATTTAATTTATAATCCTATTATTTTAAAATTATAATTATGAAAAATATATATTAATTTATATATATTTATAAATAAAATATTTATTTATTTAGAAATATCAGAAAATGACTTCTAGGTGCCTTAAGACAGCTCTTTTCTTCGTATTGAAAAATAAATATATATTAAAATATGATTATTAAAAGTAATATAATAATTTTAATAGAAAATAAATAGAATAAATAAACAAATATTATATATATATATATATATAAATAATGAAATAATAATTAAAGCAATAAAAATAATAAAATAGTATTGCAAATAATGATTAAAATAAAAGAATTAAAAATTATAAAACTAAATAAAAAGTATTAAAAATAAAGATAATAATTCGAAATATTATGAAAGATAATGGTTAATGGTATAATTTAACCTAATTAATTAATCAGTGATTAAAATAATAATTATTAAAACCTAAGGGACTAAATTTATTATTTACCCTAAAGATATATAAACACTAATAATGACTAAATTATATATAAATAAAATTCGGAAACAAAATCAAAATACATAAAAAATTCAATTCCAGTGACTAAAATAGAACTTTATAAAATTTGGAGTACTACGGGTAGGGTTTTTCCGTAGGAAAATTACACACTGATCCCTCCCCCAAAATGACGCCGTATGGGGGAGGGTTTATAAACCCCTTAACCGGCCTAGAAGGGCTCTGAGCCCTTCATTTCTTCTTTTTTCTTTTTCTCTCTAAAAAGAGAGAACAATTCTCTTTGTTTTCTCAGACGAGGGAAATCGACCGGTCGCCTTATTCCGGCGTCGGCACCACCGCCAGCCACCGCTTACGGTGGCCGGAAACTTACAAATTACCTTAAGATATAGATCTTGTTGTTCTAAGGCCGAATCTGGCATCCATTTTTCCTAAAAATCCCCAGAATTTCCTAAATCTAAAAAATACCTTCGGTATTTTCACTGTTCAACGGCGGTTTGGAGGGATCCGATGGTCGTGGCTTCCTCGGTAAGTTCTCTCTTTTCTTTTCTTTCAATATTTGGCTGTTGTGGGTGGTTGCTTGCTGTTGGTCTCTGGCTTCTTGGTTGATGTTCGTATCTCTCTCTTTGTTCTTGCTCTCTGTGGCTCTTTTTTTTTTTGTCTTTCTATTTTTTTTCTCCCCTTTTTTTTTCTTGTTTGCAGGGGAAACGAGGCTTTATAGCCTCGGTGAGGCTCTCGTCGGACCAGTCTAGAGGATGAAATCCTTGGTGAGTCACCAAAGCTATGCTGGTGACTCACCGTAGAGGCGACGTGTGTGGTTGTCATCTTGGCAGCAGAGCTTCTGGAGGCTTCAACGGCGAGGTGGCGTGGCACTAGAGGCAGCGGCGGTTGGGACGTGTCCCTAGGGTTATGATACCCTAAGGTTTCCTTGTTGGGACCATCTGGGCCGTTGGATCAAAACTAGATCCAACGGCTGTGATGCTGGCAGCTGGGGCAAGAGATGATACAAACCCTAAATTAGGTTTAGGGTTTTCTATGGGCTTCTAATCGGGCCTATACTAGATTGTTTGTATTTGGGCTTGTAATAATTATTTAATAATAATATAATATATATAATATAATAATAATTATATTTATAATTATAATAATAATAATTTAAGTAAAATGAAAAATTGGTGTTTACAATTCCATATCAAATTCAATACAAAATCAATAATTCTTGATGAAACCATAAGATGATCAAATCCAACATAACCATTTCTAATGGTTTTTATTCATCATATAAGATTGAAAACATCTCTACAACAACAACTACATCAAAATCAACCTTTAAATTACTAAATTCCAACTTGTTCTTCATCCACCTTAACAACCATCCCAATGGTTCAATCAAGAAAACAATGAAATAATTATACCAAATGATAGAGAATTTGATGTATATTAATTCTTTATTTCACACTTTAATCCAAAAATCAACTAAATAACCTTAAAAAATCAAATTGAAAATTTTTCTTACCTAGTTATGATAGTTCACGACCAAGAGAATATGAAGATGGAGAATTCTTAATAATTCTAATAAAAAAATCTACTAACACATGTTATATTCCTAATTAAATGAATTTAAAATTCATTTAAGACTAGTTTACCATTTTGCCATTAAAGAAACTTGATAATTTCTAACATGTCATTTCCATAACATCATCTTCCTTACATTATCTTCAAAGTCAAACATGAACCAACTTTTCTATACTTTTCACTTTGTCCCTTTAATTCCATAAAACTACAAACTAGTCACCAAAATTAAACAATCTTGATTTTTTTGGTACACTGGATGAAAAAGCAAAAACAATTTACCATCTCAACTCGCCAGCTCCATTCCTATTAGCTCCCAACAAATCAAGAAGTTTAGTCGGGAATGTAGATGTTTTCTTCTTGAAGTAGAGCTAGATTTGTCAATTTATCAGCACATTTATTGCCCTCACGCCAAATATGTTTTACTTCCACCACCCAACCTTCCTTAAGGATGTTTATGCAATCATTAACTAGAACGTTTTCTAAGAGTTGCTCCATATTTTCCCCATAAAAAGGTCCACAGTCCATTTTGCATCCATCTCTAGGATCAAATTGCTTAAGCAAAGATTTTTTTGCTAGTATAAGGCCTTATCGATCCCCTCAAATTTCAGCAACTGCGATATTCACCTTCCCTAAACGCAACATGAACCCACTTCGCCAGTCATCATTGTTGTCTCGTATTGTAACAATCCGAAAAAAAATATTTAAATCGGTGTAATTTGGTGAAATTTAGTGACTAAATTAAAATTTATTAAAATTTATAGGTCATATTAGAAGTGAAGGAAATTCAGGACCAATCCCCCAATTTTGCCAATGAGTGTCGACAGCTTATAATCATAAATACGTGCAATGTGTTTTTCTGGTTTCATACCAGAAACAATTGCAAAGCTTTACTCTCCTGCATCCCCTCCTTTCAAGTCCGATCCCGACGCCGTTCGACATACGATCGTCAAATTGAAACCACCGTCGTGTTTATCTTCGACCCGTGATCAAAACCCAGTAAACCAATTATAGTGAAACGCTGCCAAACGACGTGAATTTCGAGTCAAAGTATCGACTTTTTTTAGCACCACCGCCGGGAAAAACTTAAATTCATCTCCGATCGTTGATCCGTTTTCGACACCTCCCGCACCATCGTGTTCCTGGTGTCGTTCGGAGTCCGACGGTGTCGTTCTTGTCTCCGTAGGCGGCGGCGCGTGTGGGAGGTGGAGCGGTCAAAGATTCGGCCGAGTTGAAATCGAGCTCTCCACCGTTTAAAAATTTGAACCGAGGTTGGTAAGTGACTCAAAATCTCTTAAAATAATTTTTAGAAATTTTTTCAGGAATTTTTGGAGTCCGGAAGAGCCTTCACGCGCCGCCCCTGCACGTGAGGGAGTTCCGAATCTGTTGGGTGATGTTGTGACCGGTTTGACTGGTCCAAAAGTCTGAGCCAGTTTAACCGGTCTGAACCGGGTTGAGCGGTCTGACCTGACCCGTTGACCGACCCGACCCTACCCAGTGACATTCTGGGAAATATTTTAAAAAGGTTACATTTTGGGAATTTTCGAATGTGGACTATTGAACTCCTTTGACTATAACTTTAACCGGCCATTAAACGACCTTTGATTTTATTCGAGTATACCTACTCTAACATTTTTTGACGTGCTGAATCCGTTTTCGAAGTCCGTTTTGCCAAATTCTAACCCAAAGGTCTCCAAATCATTAGTCAAACCCGTTGACTTTGATTTTGACCAAGAATTTAAATTTTCGAAAAGTCACACTTTATGTTTTTCGACGTCCTGATTCCGATTCCGCAATCCGTTTGGTCAAATTCAGACTCGAAATCCTCCAAATTGATAGTCAAACCCGAAAAATGCTTATATACTTAAGAATTTTAGCTTTGATCAATTAAGTAAGACTTGGGGTTGATAAATTATTATTGTTTGAAGGTACAAGAGACTCTCCGGATCGTTCGACAGCTCGACCCAGCACTTCTAGATCCGTTAAACCATGTGTGCCAATATTCACCCGTAAGACCCATAAATTTTATGATTTTAGAGATTAATTATGTTACCCATTAGTAATATAGTGTTATTATAAATTAGGTTCGAAAACTGTAGCAGAGCGTGGTGAGACCAGCAATCAGTAGATCTACTACTTGAACCTATTATCGAGGTGTGTTCCCTATTTATTATTGAACTGTTTTATTTGTTTTAATATGTGGTATACTGAATTCTTTGGTTACTGTTTTATTGATGCACCGATTTAATGTGATGGTTTATGGATTATGACCGCTATTTGATTTTGTTTTGAAATGGTATATGATTACCATGTTTATGGATTTATGGAATTTATGTAACGGTGCAATTGAATTTTTGGAATACGAATTTATAAAGTACAGCCCTGATCAAGCTAGAAACTTTTACGGACCTAATGTGACTCTTAGGTAGGCTCTGCGGCCCTGAGATCATTCTCGGGTAGGCACTGCGGCTCTAAGATATGTTCTTAGGTAGGCCCCACAACCCCGAAATCTATCTTGGGTAGGCTCTCAGGCTCTAAGATGTTCCTTTAGAGTAACTCTTTTATGGGATTTACTACAGTATAATTTTATGAGATTTACTGGACTAAGATTTGTTTAGTGTACCTATCATGATTTTATAGTAATGTTGGGACACACTGAGCCTAGCTCACTTTTCGAAAATGTTTTCCCCTTTCAGATACTGTTGATTAGATTCACCTGATTGAGCGCTTAGAGGATCAACATATCTCTTGAAGTATATCGTATTGTAATGTTTTATCTTTTAAGTTTACTCTATTTTGGTAACATGTGCCTTATTTTAAAGTATTGGATTTTATAAAGATTACTTCTTTTCTACTTACATTTGGTTTATCGAAAATTTGGATTTTTAAGACATGTTTAAATTAATTTGTTTTTTTTCATTATATTTATGAGTTGTATTTTTATAATATAAATTATTATAATTTCATAAACGACATTTATAATGTGATTTTACCATGATTGAATAATGGTTTCGGAATAATATCTTTAAGAATCATGAATGTGATTCACTAGACTTAGTCGAAACGCATAGATCGGGTCTAGGGGGTTACACGTATCATCCCTCCTACAGTAGCCAGACCTGTATTTGTTTTATAAACACCATTTGTGTTTAAAATCCAACCTCCCTCAGGTGGTTTTTCCCATTGTACCCAACATGGATCCTTGTTCATCCTTCTTTGTGGGGCTATCAAAGCCTTCTCTATATCTCTGGCAAACTTTTGTGCATATTGTATCACTTTATACGGATCGGCTCTCACGTCTTTAAACAATCTTGATTTAACATGTAAAATTTAATGATCCATGTTAAATTTTCACCATTCTAAAATATGGAAATAATATCTTTAACCTTCTTCTATCATCCATCAAAATTTCCTAAAATTCTGGTTCGATCTGATTATCTGAATATTTTACAAAACTTTATCGTTTTATAGCCTTTAATACAAGCTCCGGATCAAAAATTTGAAATCCACAAAACGTTATTCTTGGGGCAAACATTTACGGGGCCAAAATATATAACTTTTTTAAAAATTACACTTTGATCCCTGAACTTTTACAAATTTATACTTTGGCCATTAAAATTCTGGTTCGATCTGAAACTGTTATTACACAAATGTGATATTTGCAATGACCACAATAACATTTCCTATTACCATAATCGTCGGTTTTGATTAATCAGATATGGTTTTAATGTTATGCTAGATTTTGAGCACTGGGAAGTACAAGAGTGTTCTCCATCGGGCCGTGGTTAATAACAGAGATGTAAGGCTATCCATAGCAATGCCACACGGACCGGCACTGGATGCAGTTGTTGAGCCAGCTTCGAAGTTGGTCGAAGATGAGAAACCCACCGGAATACCGAGCGATGAAATATAAGGAGTATTTAGAGCTTCAACAAGGTAGCATGCTCAACGGAAAATCTTGCTTGGAAATTGTACGAAACAAAGTAATTTAGGGACCTTTTGATGTCACTGGAGCTCGGTGCGTTGATATTTTTTAATCGAAAATGCCCCAATTTAACGCACCATCGTTGAGGGAGTTTAGAAAACCTCCTGTGAATGCATTGGACCACCGATAATGGATACAATTTCTATTCTATTATTATTATTATTATTATTATTATTATTATTATTATTATTATTATTATTATTATTATTATTATTATTATTATTATTATTATTATGGGTAAACTACACGTTTAATAACTCAATTAACGGTTTTGCTATGTTTCGGTTACCAAATTATTTTTTCTAAATCGTACATAATGTTTATTTTTGGTTTTGTTTTGGTCACCAGTCGTTAAAAAATTAATGATGATACCTCCATGTCACCATAAGATAATGTTATTTCATCATTGAAAAAAATATCATGTCAATAATTATATTAAAATTTTAATGGTGTGTGACCAAAATGGAATAAAATGTAACAAAAATAATGTTATTTTATCATTGAAAAAAATATCACGTCAGTAGTTCTATGGACACCCTTGTATGCATGAGTAATTGCATTGATATTGATTGATGGATATCCATAATAATTGGCTTGACTATTGTGTGATATCGAACCAATTATATGTTTGAGTGGGAATTATATCGATGCTTATGTGATATCGGGTTCGCCTCAATAATTTTTACTAATGGCTATGTGAGATTGAGAGATCATTTGTTTGATTGGTGAGAATTTTACCAAGGCTATGTGATGAACGGGTTCCCCATATGTGATTGTACTTGACGACTATGTGATACTTGTATTATCATTGTGTTGTGTGATGATTGTGTATTACATATGATGTCGCATAGTTGTTTGATACTGTAGTTAGGGACCTAGTATATATATACTCATGGCGATACCCTTAGCAAAAGACTAAGGGAAGCATGAGACTCGAACTATAGTGATAGAATTATTGAACCTTAAGTAGGTAGCACTTGATTATGATCATACATGTACCTACTACTTATTACCATATCTTCTAGCGTCCTTATGTTTATGAAATTCATAATGCTGCTCTAGATTGACGATCATACTGCTGAGCTTTATAAGCTCAACGTTCGAATGTTTCCATTAACAAGTTAGTAGCTTGAGTCGTTTGAGAAGCACTATCATAGCATGACTTTGAGTATCCCTTCCATAGTATTGTATAATTACTTTAGTGGGCATGTGTGTTCATAGGACCCTTATTATTGTATTTGGATTTGAAACTTTAAGTCTATATCGTTTTGATTTAAACTATGTGTCATAGAGTTCCGATTCGTTAAAGTTTTCTTAATAATAATTATGGATGTCTGTTTTGGTAAATATATCGTGTTTTAAATGGAACTGAAAAAGAATTTAAAATTTAGGGTATGTTTGTTTCCCTGTAATTGGTTTTTCAGATAATGTTTTCCTTATTTTTCAATGTTTGGTTGGCAGAAAACATATGGTCAACGTAATCCATTTTCTGATTAATTGAATTTCCTTTACATTTTTGGAAAATAACTTACCATCTGATTTTTCGTAAGTCATTTTACGAATTTTTCACTTCAAAACATAAATAATAAAAATATTATTATTTCATATATTTAATATTAATATATTATTTTAGTATCATTTTAATAAAAATATTAATTATTAAATTATATTTTTTTGATAATTTTAATAATATAATATTATATTTTATTGTTCTAATTATATTATTATAATATATAATGTTATACTTTTATTTCAATAATATATAATAAATTATTAATAAAATTAATATTATTTATTAATTTCATAAAAATAATATTATTGAATTGTTGAATATTTAATATATAATCCTTAAAATATATTATAATATTATTATTTTAATATTATAATTTTTAATATTTTAACAATATTATTTTAATAAAAATTAATTTAATTAATAATATATTATTCTTATTTTAATAATTAATTAATATAATTTATAATAATTTTATTTTAATAATCTTAATATTTTTATTTATAAAAATATAGATATAATATTTTAATAATATTGATATAAATAATATTAAATAAATTATTCTAATATTTTTAAAATAATATTATTTATAATATTTAATATTTATAATAAAAAAAATTAAAAAAATTATCAACCAGTGGAAAATCAATTACACAACATCATCTAAACATCGTAAAATGATTTCCAAAAAATGTTTTTCGGGAAATATAATTTATTTTCCGGAATCTGTTTTACGTGAAATAAACGACCCTTAGTGGTTGTCATGGTTGTCCAATATAACATTTTAGGCCCATTCAGACTTAATACGTTACATTTTGAGTGTTTAAATTATATGGGTCTTTAAGGATGAAGATGAGTGGGGAAAAAGGATTAGAAAAAGAAGGTAAGAGAAAAGATGAAGAGAATGAGTTCCTTCTAAATTTTTGTCTCAGAACACTTTAGCCCCTTTTGTTTTCCTAATAGCACATTTTTATTCATTCCTTTTTAATTATAGGTTCAGATATTCCCTTTTAATGGCCATTTGGGTCCATTCTTAATTTGATTAAACTCAAATTTTGTTCAACGAATCTAATCATGTTACTAATTGATCTTATAACTTTAATTAATACTCGAATGTTGATTCAAAAGCTTGAGTCATTACAGGTGAATCAAAGGAAATTTGAAAATCTGAACTAGAGAAATATTTTAGAGGATTTTGCATAAATTTACCAAAAAAATTAAACAACATTAACATTCAAGTGACCTAATCGAGACAAATTCAAAAAAAAAACTAGTGATTAAAGTTTAAAATTCTTTACAATGTTATGACCAAAATAAAAAAATAAAAATTGGGAGACTAAATATGTAAATTCATTATATCTTATTAATTACTATATCGATGTTTTGTTGGATAATCATAAAATAATATAGTCCCACGCAGATTTTACACGGAACCAACAATCATATCATATTATAACGACACATTATTTTGGCAGCACCCAAAATTCAAAGAAAAAAAAGATAAAATTATTAAGCACATACATGCGTCCCCTTCTCTCTTTCTAGTTTGCCATCATCACCGTAACTCAGTTTTCCAATGGCTGTGACTCACCCATCGCCGCCGCAAAAGCCGACCAGCGTTAAAGCACTAGCTGAATCGCCTGGTTTTTCTTCTCTCCCTTCCGTTTACACTTTCCCAAAACACCCCAATGGTGAAGTATTTTCAGACACAAAAGAATCAATCCCCACCATCGATTTCTCTCTTCTCACCTCCAGTAACATCGATGAACGGTCTAAAACCATCCAAGAGCTTGGAAAAGCCTGTAAAGACTGGGGCTTCTTCATGGTATAGATTTACATACACGCTCATATATAGTTCTTTCTCAATCAGTTTTAGCTTTTTGATGTAATCTGGTCTTTTTTTGAATTGAGCATCTCAGGTGATCAATCATGGGGTTCCGGAGAGCATGATGAAGGCAATCATTGATGCTTGCGGCGAATTTTTCGAGCTGACGGAGGGAGAGAAGGGAGAATATGAAGGGAAGTATGTGTTGGATCCGATAAGATTTGGAACCAGTTTCAACGCATCGGTGGATAAAATTTTATGCTGGAGAGATTATCTCAAGATTTTTCAGCATCCCGAGTTCCACTCACCCCGCAGGCCGCCTGCCTTCAGGTTTAGTCCCATGCCGTCAAAATATAAATAAGATTACTAGAGTGATCATTTTTACTTTTTCACTAATTTCGTTTGCTATCTTACAGTGATGCATCAATTTTATCATTAATATTTTAATAATAAATAATTAAAGTATAAAATTAAATATAATTTTATAAAAAATATTTAGGTGATACAACGACAAAATAGGCTACGTTATTTTACTCACCATAAGCATTGAATACATTTATATTTGCGATACGAATATATTTAACTTCTGTTGCATAAATTTGTTTGAATGGTTATGGTTTCAGAGAAATTGCTAGGGAATACAGCAAAAGAGTCCGGCAAGTAGCCAAAGAAATACTAAGAGGAATATCAGAAAGTTTGGGATTAGAAGATAACTACATTGATGAAACCTTAGACCTGCAAAACGGCCTGCAAGTCTTGGTTGCAAACTTCTATCCGCCGTGTCCGCAGCCGGAGCTCGCGATGGGGTTGCCGGCTCATTCAGACCATGGCCTCTTGACCCTCCTAATCCAAAACCAAATCGGTGGCCTTCAAGTGCAGCACAACGGAAAATGGGTCAACATCGACCCCATCCCCAATTCTTTTCTTGCCAACATTGGTGACCACATTGAGGTAAACAACAATTTCGCCACGCGTCTTATCCCCGCTTTGTTTTTTTGTTTGCTTGTTTTGATCAGAGATTTAAATGCCGGTTCACTGTTAAAATAAAAGCGATATATAGCGGGTAAAAACGTCGTCTGAAACCATTATTACACAAATATATCTGCAATGACCACAATAATTTCTTGTTACCATAATCGCTGGTTCTGATTAATCAGATATGGTTTTAATGTTATGCTAGATTTTGAGCAATGGGAAGTACAACAGTGTTCTCCATCGGGCCGTGGTTAATAACAGAGATGTAAGGATATCCATAGCAATGCCGCACGGACCGGCACTTGATGCAGTTGTTGGGCCAGCGTCGAAGTTGGTGGAAGATGAGCGGAACCCACCGGAATACCGAGCGATGAAATACAAGGAATATTTAGAGCTCCAACAAGGCAGCATGCTCAACGGAAAATCTTGCTTGGATATTGTACGAAACAAAGTAATTTAGGGACCTTTTGATGGCACTGGAGCTCGGTGCGTTGATATTTTTCTAAGCGAAAATGCCCCAATTTAAACGCACCATCATCGAGGGAGTTTAGAAATGCGTTGGACCACCAATAATGGATACAATTTCTATTCTTTATATATTATTATTATTACTATGATGGGTAAACTACACATTCAATACCTCAATTAACGCTTTTGTTTTGTTTTGGTCACCTAATTATTTTTTTCAAAACCATACCAAATAGTGGGATAGGACCAATCTCGACTTAAAATTTGGTCGTCTGTCGTTAAAAAATTAAGGTTGATGTCGACGTGTCCCTATAAGATTGTCGGAACAATCTTTAAGCCTTTTGGGAAATAGTGGATAGGACCAATCTCGACTTAAAATTTTAAAGTTTAAAGTGTGAATTTTAATTTTGTCAAAAACAAATTGGTTTGCAATTATCATCGACCTTTGGGTTAAGCAGATAGAATACCTAAAAATGTATTTTAAAAGAATTTTAGGAAAAATCATTTTAAAATATAAAAGTGGCATGCGGTTAACCAAAAACTCATTTTTCACAAACAAACATTATATTAATTCGAGAATAAACCTCTCAACGTGAATTGGAATGACTATTTCTCTCACCAACAAAACGATGGAATTATCCTATTTTTCTCCTAAAGATTTATATTTAAGAAAAGTGATTTTATTGAGACAAGGTTTTAAGAAGAAAGGGATAATATTCACCATCTCCCATCAAAAAGAAAGAACTTTCCAACCACAGATTAAGACAACTATTTCTCTCGTCAACTGAAATGATGCAATATCACTTTCCTTTTAAGGAATTCTAAAAATAAAAATTTAATAAAACAAGGGAAAATGAGAAAGTTAACTAAATAATTTTAATTATCAATCCATTTAAAAAAATATAAAGAATATTCAATTATTTAAAAATATCGACCCAAAGACTTTAACTTGCATTAAAAGATTTTTCTTCGCTAAGTTTAAATAGGAGAACATTTCATTTTCTTTCCTCTATTTTGGTTAATTTTAAGCGTAAACAATTTTATTATGGTTTCACTTAATAGCATCAAGATATGATATCTAGTTATTTTAAGTCTATCCTTCATGCACAAAAGTAGTGTTGGGTTTTCTAAATTCAGCGTTAGAACGATGGAACGAAGTAGGCTCAATTTTGGCAAAGTTAGAGAGGAGTTCCAGAAGACTAACAAAAGTTGGGGCGGTGAGGCTCAGAATAGGCAGACAAGTTTTAAAAACAAACGCAGAAATATAGAAGAGGAAGTTAAAACAAAGCATTTCTCTAAACAGAAGCAGAATGTAAGCTTGCAAGAGCATTCAGGGGCATGTGGTTGAAGAGGATTTATGGAAAATGAAAAGATATTTTGTGGGGGTCATGGCAACTGTTTGCACAGTAAGCTGCTTAAAGTCAAGGTTACATAACTAGGGACTAGGTAAAATTGAGGTTCAAAGGATAGGTGGGAAAAAGTTTCTACTATCATTTAAAGATGATGAACTATTTACTTCACTGGAAGACCTTGATTGGTCTTGTTTGAAAGAGATTTTTCTGAAGTATTTCCATGGACAGAAACACTAACTATAAAGGGACAAGTTACTTGGCTGGAAATTTCAGGGATGCCCCTTCATTGTTAGAATACTTGCTCCTTCAAAAGAGTGACTGAGTTGTGGGGTGTGTTTGAATCATTATAGGAAAACACTTTCCATTCAGATAACTACGAGAAGTCAAACATCCCGATTTCAACCAAGTTGTCTGAAAGGATTGATGAAACAATAGGAGTTGAAGTGGATAAATTTCTGTTCAAATTTAGGGTTATTGAATTGGGCCTTAAAGAACTCTGATTTGTGGCTAAGTCCGCTGGAACAAACGATGAAGAATCAATAGATTACTCTTTGGGGATTATAGACACCATTTTTGACCGGACTTTAAAATTATTATTATTATTATTATTATTATTATTATTAATTGTTGTTACATATATTTCTGCAGGCCCAATTTACAAGACTCATTTACAGCCCAATACAATCCAACAATCTCACCCAAACCCAAATGAGTCAACTCAACAACTTAGTAGTAGACCTAATGTAGCAAATAGGGTCTCGACCCTAGGCCCACCAATCGACCCGACCCGACTCACATAACCTAAACAATTGGATGCCAAAGTGCTCTGTCGCCGCTCCACTCATTCATGTTTTCTGCCATTCACAAGGATTAAAGTAATGGGATATTATATTCAAAACACCATTAAACAAGTGTATATTTTTTTATTATGTTAGATCTGTAAAATGCTATAAAAAGCTGAATGAAATGTTGATAAGGTGGGCTCTCTTGATTTTCTTTTCAATAAAAATACAACAGTTGAAACATATTTTCAGCAATCTAAAACCAAAACCGAAAGCAAATATTTCAAGAGGAATCGAAACTTACCTTTCTGTCGGTGGGTTTGTCGGGGAATAGAGGCATCGGTCGGGGTATGTGTTGGCCACCAAACCGGTGGTCGGCATTGACAGCCTTGGATCTTTAGGAACATGCCGCCGCTTGTGGAAGGAGAAAGGAAAATGCATTTTGATTTTCTTTGGTTCGTGGGGTTACTGGAATAATAAGGTTGGGTTTGTTTATTTTAGGTTTTGGGTAAACCACATGTTAACTCCTCCTTATTTCGTAGCCTTTTGTGTTATGGTCGCTAATTTTGGTTTAATCCTATTTAAATCCCCTTTCTTTCCCACGTGTTACGTTTAGGCCATTAGATTTAGGGTCAAATTACCCCTAAGTCCCCCTAGTCTAGCTGTGTTTTCATCTTATGACCACTAGTTGTATTTGTTTTTATTTTGGACTATATATTTTACTTAGTTTTAATTTAGTCATTAAACTGCTATGTTTTTATTTAAATTTAGTTATTGTCCTTCTAGTTTCTGTTTATACTATTTTAATCCTTTAATTTTATGTTTGTGCTATTTTGGTATTTTTTCCTATTTAATCCCTTAAGTTTATGTTTTTCTCTTGCAGCTCATTCTAGAATTAATTTGACCCATGAATTTTAATTCTTTCCAATTTAATCTTTTTTTAATTTGAATTTTCTTCATTCCTTTTATTTTTTTATTATATCGATCTTAATACTAACTCTTTGTTTTTGTTGTTTTATTTTTTTACTTTATTTATGATTTTTAGGATAATTTTAATTGATCAAAAGGTAAATAATTATGATCGAATTTTTAAATTTTAATTTTTGCAATTAAGACAACAGATAAATTAAATGGTACCGAAATGGCAGTTCAAGGGTGATAATCCTTCCTTGACTGTAACCGACTCCCGAGCCTGACATATTTTGGTAAAATGCAGATCATGTAAGATGGTATCTGATCAATCAAATTTTCTACGAAAAATAAATTATCGATGGCGACTCTAATATTTTATTTAAGTCGAAACCAAATTCTGGGCCCTCCCGAAAGACGGTCGCGACAGCTTGGTGACTCCACTTGGGACCGGTAAGTGAGTCATGCTAAAATTAATTTTCGGTTGACTTTTTATACGAAAATAATAAATTTTAATTTATTTATTCGATTCCAATTATTTATCTTTAATCATTTTTCAAAAAAATAGTTGTACTGGCATTTTTCAATGATTTCAGATCTTTAACGTTTTCCATCTAAGGCTCTATACCCAAGCTCGAACCCTTTTAAGTGGGGGTGAAAGCAACGCCTTCATGAGAATTTATTCTCCGTATGGGCCTAGCAAGTAACTTTCGGGATTCATATACTTTATGTTTTCATATGAATTTATTCTCCATATGGGCATAAGGAAATGTTTCCTCTCGAGTTTAACTTAGTCCACATAAGCTTGTAATGGGCTTAGGACTAAGGGTCTGGCAAGCCTAAGGGGGCACCAGCAAGGAGAACTCGGGTACCTTTTTAGAACCTAAACCGGGAGACAACAGGGAATTAGAGCCCACCTTAAAACCTCATTTCAAACCCTAGGCTGCTTTGAGATTATTTCCTGCTTTATTTTTTTTCAGAGCATGTGAACTAGAAATTTATGTGGTTAGGACTTGTTCAAAATCAACTTGTGGGATAGAGATCATGTCTGGGTAGGAATAATAAGCATGTGGGGTAGATATCATGTGGGGTAGGACATTTTTTTATTGTTATGATTATTATCTTTATCTCACTAACTTTTTTCCTTTTATTTTTGTCTTCTTCTATTTTATTATTTTTATCGTTTGCATCATTTAAAAGAGGTGTTGATCCACTAAAACGTGTTTGTTAAACCTAAATAATTTGCATTAATGGACAAAGGGTTGTAATACAAGAGGTGAAAAACGCAGAGGTCCGGCTATGCCCAGGGAGACAATCTGCAAGACAATTCAACCAAGAAGACATGGTACCCGTAATCGAAAAATATTCTACTATGATGCATTATAAAGGACTCAAAACGAATCGGGATTTACATCGAGCACATCAAAAGTCAACATTTTGAGTTGGCAAAATTTGAAGGGCAAGATGAGAAAAAGGCTACTAACTTGGAGAATCCCTTCAAAGACAACAATAGCAGGATGACAAAACGATAACTGAAATGGAGGCCATTGTTGACGAATTCAAGAAGCAAGAGTGAGGTTTAGATAGTTCCTTTTGATGGAGGGCTCCAATGACGTATTCGTCGGGAACAGGTTCAGCAAAAGATGAAAGCCAGAGATACAGTCATTCGAGACTCTTTGGATCAAATACAAAAAAATAGCTCAACACTTGCACGGTTCAGCCAGAGAAGCCAGAGCGGTTCGACAGGGTATTCAACATGTGACAGACAAAGGCAGAGGACTAGTCAACTGTTAGAAGCTATTTGGGGTCTAGAGGATTTAGTCATAATATACCTTTGATATTTTTGTCTCTTAAAAGATAAAACACTTTTGTCCCAATAAAGAATATTTATGATAACATACATGTTTTCGGATCAATGCTTCGAACATTTCATGCATTTTTGCATTTTACATCTACATTTCATTTTTAAGCATTTTCATAAACATAAAATTAAGTCATGAAGGATTCGATGAAGTGGTCCTAATCACGTGACACCACATGGAAGCAAGATTTTAACAATTAAAGAAAAAAACTGAAATCAGTATAGTGGGACCTGATCAGCTGGTTGTAGGACTGAGCCTGCCAGGATGATCTGAGAAAAGAGTCCCCATATCCTAAGGGTTACGATGTTGATCTCGTGTATAACTACCACATAGGAAGTTCCAAACATTTCGCTGAAAACTGTAAGCCACTGAAACGCAAGATCCAGAACCTAATAGATTATGGGGCATGGACAATCGAAGAAGGACGGGGGCATGACATCTACCACATTACAAAGAGAGCATTGTTTTGTTTGAACACATTTTTATTTTGTCTTTAATATTTGTTTAATCTTTTAAACGACTGAATTTATGATGCCTTCTATGGTGGAATAATTAACGAGTTTTAATCTTTAGTTCTTCGAATATTAAATGAATTAAGAATTCTTTTAATTCTTCAAGAATTAATAATTCTTTTAATTCTTCAAGAATTATAGATTTTAAACATATGGAAAGATTAGATTTTTTTTATCCTATGTAAAACAAAAAATTCCCTCGATTCTTTACCCAAAATAATTCATGGAGATTCAAAGAGTCATACCCTTACCTTTCTTTGAACAAATAAAGTCACACCATTGTCTTCTTAGACGCAAAACCAACATTTTTTACCAATAAAACCTATAGACATTGAGTACAAAATGTTCACTTGAACATGAACCTTCCTACCAGAATAAACAATATGGGGCATCTCGAAACAAACTTCTTAGGACGAGCCTTAGCAATTGAGGCGTGCTGGGAGCAAGAAACAGAAAGTAAAATTAATTCTAAATAATTCTATCATGCATTAATTACACTGTTTTCGTGTGAATAAAATTAATCTGAAAATCTATCTCCCTGGGGATACCTCTTCTGTGAAGACTTTTGTGTATGAGATGATGAACGACTTTGTTTCATTTATCCATATATGTATATATATATATATATCCTTTGTTGTGCCCTTTTGAGCCTATAGTATTTTTTTCTCTGATTCAACCCTAATCAAGGATCACCCTCCACACTGGGGGCAAAGTGGAGGAAATCTGCTCGCATGAGTGAATACATCAAATCAGAGGAGATACTAAAAGGTGAACTAAATGCCAAGTGCAAAGATCAAATCAAAGCAGAAAGAAACACAAAGAACAAAATCAAAAAAAGCAAAGAGAAAATAAACAAAGAAAAAGGAACATGAAGCACATGCAAAGATTCTCTCGAATCAAATGGCACATCAAGCTTCAAACTATGAGATTGATCAAGCACAATTATTCCAGAATCACTTCACTCGAAGATCATAGAGCATCAAAAAAGAGACACATAAGAACATATTCAAATTGAGCAAAACATAATTGAAGGCATCAGAATAAATTGATCCTTGATTCAATACCCTTAAACACTTGTTTGGGCCTACTTATCCTTTCTTTTATAACCATGAACCATGACCTACATTACGTGCCTTAAAAAGTCCCTTCTAATCATACATGGATTTCTAAACAGAAGAGACTATCTTCATATTTCATTTCGCCCATTAGGATTAATCTTTATTTGCAAAAGATTTTCTAAAATCTTTAATGCATGATAGAGAAAAATAACAAAGGGGGGTTCAAGATGTAAATTTTGAATGACGTTTTGAAACCAAAGGAGGATTCGAGTTGAAAACTTGAAAAGGCAGCTCGAATATAAAAATGGTAATTGAGGCAACTGCACAAATTCTTTGATAAGGCATTGCACAATCCGAGTGTGACCATGAGAGCTGGGAGCCGGAGAACACTTCCAGTAGAGGAGCATACAAACTACCTCATCAAATCAGTGAACATCAAAGAAACAAGAAGGCCAAACCATTGACCAAAAATAAAAACCTGAGACATTTTATCATTTCCTCACCTAACTATTTCCCAAAGATAGCTTTGATCTTGACACTTGTCAAAAGCTATAATTTATTGAAGGATTAACAGTATCATTAATTCTTTAATATCCAATAAACTCTAGTTTTATGATTTATCTCAATTGTAAAACGTAGAAAGGGCAATATTTTTAAAACTTTTGATTAAACATTTTTCAAAACTCTTCTAATTGATATTTTCATAACTTTTGAAAATAAAAGAAGAAGAAAAACATTTTTCAAACAAGACAATCTCTCTAGAGTGGATCTTGGTATTTGACATGTGGTTCTCAGACATAAAGTTTATGCTTAGAATCAGTGCTGAAGCAATAGAGGGCATCTTTGAAGATTCAACATCAAATGTTAGGGCATCTTTGGAGATTCAACATAGAATATTACGGCATCTTTGGGGATTCAACATCCTGATGCGAATATTATATCTTCTAAAGGCATTTTCCTCCGCCAGCAGAACGAGCATACTATTGATCGCCTCTGAGATTGTTTCTCTCGAAACAAAGTGTCATCTCACTAGAGATAACTTTTCTTGAAAATCAAAATTTTGCCTCGCTTGAGAAAATTTCTATCAAAACAAAATTTGTCTCACTTGAGACAGATCTTCCTTAAGATACAAACATTTGATATTGTTTTTACTCAAAACAAATTTCATCTCGCTTGAGATAATTCCCTCGGAACACAAATTTCAAAGTTGTTTTACTTGAAATCTAATTCCTTTGAGGTTGTTTCTCTCGAAACAAATTTTGTCTCTGTTGAGATAGTTTCTCTTGAAACATAAAAACATTGAGATTGTTTCCCTTAAAATATATTTTGTCTCTTTTGAGACATTTTCCCTTGAAACATATTTTGTCTCACTTAAGTCGGTTTCTCTTAAAACAAATTTTGTCTCCCTCGATACAGTTTCTCTTGGAACAAATTTTGTCTCCCTCGAGACATTTTCTTATGAAACAACCAAACTTTGAGATGTTTCTTTTGACACAAATCTTATTTTCTTTGAGATCGTTTCTCATGAAACAACAACCAAACTTTGAGATGTTTCTCTTGAAACAAATCCTATTTTCTTTGAGATCGTTTCTCATGAAACAACAAAGATATTTGAGATCGTTTTCCTTGAAACGGATTTTGTCTCTTTTGAGACAGATTCTCTTGAAGCATTATCTGTGAGTTGGTTTCTTTTGAAATTATGTTATCATCCCTAAAGATGGCCTGCCATCCTCATCATATAGGAATCGTGTCATCCCTCAACCAGATCTCCTCATCACGTAGGAATCATGTCAACCTTAGATAACCAGTCGTCCTCATCACGTAGGAACCGTGTTATCATCCCTAATGATGGCCTGACGTCCTCATCACGTAGGAACTATGTCATCCCTCGACCAAATCTCCTCATCACGTAGGAGCCATGTCAACCTTAGATAACCAATCGTCCTCATCACGTAGTAATCGTGTTATCATCCCTAATGATGGTCCGTCATCCTCATCACGTAGGAACTATGTCATCCCTCGACCAGATCTCCTCATCACGTAGGAGCCGTGTCAACCTTAGATAACCAGCCGTCCTCATCATGTAGGAATCGTGTTATTATCCTTTGACGAACCGAACTCTTCATTACGTATGAGCAGTGTCGTCCTCCAAATCAAACACTATCAAGTCTCAAAACAAAACAAAAAAAGAGGACCGGACAAAAACTGGTTATCTTTTTCATCTTTGCCCTATTCTTGTTAACATAAGAATGTGCAAAGAGGGGCAGCTGTAGACATCGTTTTTTACAGGGCTTTAAAAATATTATAATTATATTATTATTATTATTATTATTATTATTATTATTATTATTATTATTATTATTATTTGTTATTATATATATTTCTACAGGCCCAATTTACAAGACCCGTTTACAGCCCAATACAATCCAACAATCTCACCCATGACCCAAATGGAGTCAACCCAACAACTCAGGAGTAGACCCAATGTAACAAACCGGGTCCAGGCCGAAGGCCCACCAACTGATCCGCCCCAGTTCACCTAACCCTAAACAATTGGATGTCAAAGTGCTCTGCCGCCGCTCCACTCATCCATGTTTTTTGCCATTCACAAGGAATAAAGTCATGGGATATTATATTCAAACACCGTTACACAACAAGTGTATATTTTTTTATTATATTAGATCTGTAAAATGGCTATAAAAAGCCGAATGAAAATGTTGATAAGGGGGGCTCTCTTGATTTTCTTTTCAATAAAAGTATAGCAGTTGAAACATATTTTCAGCATCTAAATCCAAAACCGAAAGCAAATATTTCAAGAGGAATCGAAACTTAGCTTGTGCCGGTGAATTCGTCGGGGAATAGAGGCGTTGGTCGGGGTATGTGTTGGCCACCAAACCGGTGGTCGGCGTTGACAGCCTTGGATCTTTAGGAACATGCCGCCGCTTGTGGAAGGAGAAAGGAAAATGCATTTTGATTTTCTTTGGTTCGTAGAGTTACTGGAATAATAAGGTTGGGTTTGTTTATTTTAGGTTTTGGGTAAATCACATGTTAACTCCTTATTTAGTAGCCTTTTGTGTTATGGTCGCTAATTTTGGTTTAATCCTATTTAGATCCCCTTTATTTCCCACGTGTTATGTTTAAGCTATTAGATTTAGGGTCAAATCACCCCTAAGTCCCCTAGTCTAGCTGTGTTTTCATCTTATGACCACTAGTTGTTTTTGTTTTTATTTTGGACTATATATTTTACTTAGTTTTAATTTAGTTATTAAACTGCTATGTTTTTATTTAAATTTAGTTACTGTCCTTCTAGTTTATGTTTATACTATTTTAATCCTTTAATTTTCTGTTTGTTCTATTTTGGTTTTTTTTCCTATTTAATCCCTTAAGTTTATGTTTTTCTCTTGCAGCTCATTTCTAGAATTAATTTGATCCATGAATTTTAATTCTTTCCAATTTAATATTTTTTTTAATTTGAATTTTCTTTCATTCCTTTTATTTTTTTTCGATCTTAATACTAACTCTTCATTTTTGTTGTTTTATTTTTTTTACTTTATTTATGATTTTTTAGGATAATTTTAATTGATCAAAAGGTAAATAATTATGATTAAATTTTTAAATTTTAATTTTTTCAATTAAGACAACAGATAAATTAAATGATACCGAAAGGGCAGTTCAAGGGTGCTAATCATTTATTGACTGTAACCGACTCCTGAGCCCGACATATTTATGGTAAAACGCAGATATGTAAGATGATATCTGATCAACCAAATTTTATACAAAAAATAAATGATCGATGGTAAATCTAATATTTTATTTAAGTCGAAGTCAAATTTTGAATCCACCCAAAAGACGATCGCGACAGAGATAACGATAAGAGAATCAGAAGATAGAAAAGTCTAATCAAAGTTGGACGCAGGTGGAAGAGGAAGCGTTGGAAGCTACCCTAGGTGGGAAAGAAAACATAGTGAAGAGGTTATGATGAAGGAAGTGGCAACAGGTCGGAGAGTAATAATTATTGGGAAGTAAAATTATGAACACACAGATATCGAAGAGCCAATGTCGGAGGAGGGAGTAAAACCTGTAAAGAACATTCTGATTATAATAGGAAGGATGTTAATGAAGAAATGAATAAGCATGGTTCGGTTCCTGCATCAGCTAACCACGTGGAACAGGTATCAGGGGAGAACAGTAATAATTCAGTGGAAGAGGTAGCAAGCAACGTCAGCTAGGGCAAAGGACGACATCCTAAGCATGGGGCTCAGGCCGAATCAGAAAGTGTTACGTGATTCAATGGGCATGAAAGATTTAATTGAAGTAGGGCCAGGCAAAAAGAAGTCAGATTGGGCTGCTAGCGTGGATAGACAAAACAACTCCAAGGATGAATAATCATGAACACTTCATTCAGTCTTGCTCGAAAGTGATGTGGATGGGGAAAAAGGTTTTTTTTTTGGGGGGGGGGGTGTTAGAGGGGCCGAAGAGTCGATTTTGACATTTGGTTTCGAAAGTTCGTGTTTTAGGGACTTGTAATCCGTCGCCGGAGTTGATACACGACGGTCGGAGATTCCATTTCTTGTAATCGCATTGCGATTTACGTAATCGCATTGCGATTTTCCTAATTCGCATTGCGATTTACGTAATCGCATTGCGATTTAGTAAATCGCATTGCGATTTAGTAAATCGCAACGAGATTCTGACTATCGCAATACTGAATTTCAAATTCGCAACTCGATTTCTGAATTCGCAACAGGTTTTAATTTCGCAACACAAATGTTTTGGGTATATAAATACGCAGCAGCAGCAACTCATAACCTAAATCCCTAAATCGCAACTCATTTCATCTCCATCTATCACTCTCTCCGGCGACATCCGTTCCTATATCCAACGAAATCCTTCCCCATCCGGCAACAGGTTTTAGTTTCGCAGCTCGTTTGTTTAGTAAATTAATTTACAATAATGAAATCATCTAATGTTGATCATGTTTGGATAGATTTGTGTTTTGGAGGGTCATGGGAGAATGTTCATGATGTTTTACAATATATGCCTTTACCCATGAATCTTCAACTAAAACTGTCATTAAAAAAGTTAACTTATGAAACTCTAATGTTACGTGTTGCAAATAAATTGAATTTAGAGCCCCTAAGTGGATTTAGGCTATCTTATAAGAGAAATGGTAAAGTTTATTTGTTAACCGACAATGAAGATGTTGAACGATTCATTGCTTACATTAGTGTTTCAAGTGATGATGTTACATTGTATGTTGTTGAACCTAGAAGTAGTGAAATTGGGTCAGTAGCGGGTAGTAATCAACTAAGTTTTTCAACCCCAGTTTATGGTGCTCAAAATTTAATGGTTCTACCACAATTTCAACACCAAGCAAACATTGTTTCACCACATTTCCAATACCAAACACAATCTCAAAACCCACAACCTTTCCCTAATCCAAATCTCAATCAACTTTCAGCACCAAATTCCGATTTTCGTATTGACCAGTTAGACGATGATGAGCCAACAAAAAAATTTGTGAGTACTAGTCAGTATTCGAAATTTGATCTTGGTCAATCCCCGGACTTTGATCTTGGTCAATACTCGGATTTTGATGATTTTTCAGAAGAATAAACAGACCCTGCGTGTAATGATTTTGATATTGGTCAATACCCGAATTTTGATGATGAAATAGCCGTTACCGAGGAAGATGTTGTTGATGATAATGAGGAGGAAGTTACGACTGTAAATGAACATGTTGAACATCCATTCTGTAATTCATATAACACTGAAGAAGAAAAAGAAGAAGAAGAAATCCCCAAAGAAAAGTCCCCGAAGAAAATGCCACGAGAGTATAACTGGAATATGCCAGAATTACTTCAGATACCGGAAGAAGAGTTGGTAAAGATAGTAGTTGATTGTCACACAAAAATTATTCGTATCAAGAAAGATGGTTGTTTTGATACAAAGGAAGACTTGAAGATAGCTTTGTATACGAAATGTGTGGAAGATGGCTATCAACTAAAAGTTAACAAATCAAGCAAAGATCGTTTCGAAACAAGGTGTATGATTGACAAAAACTGTATGTGACGTATGATTGCAAAGAGGATAAAAGATTGTGAAATGTTTCAAGTTAGGACTTTTATTGATAAACATACATGTTCAAGAACCCAATTTTTCCTCACCATAGACAGGTAAACAAAAAGGTGTTGGGTGGTTTTTTGGCTGAGTTAATGTTTTTGAATGGTAGGGTATATCGGGGACATGAAATTATGACTAACATGAATGCTCGGTTCAAGATTAGTATCATATTCTCAAGCTTGGAGAGCCAAATGTTATGCCTTGGAATTGTTGAGGGGGTCGCCATAAGCATCGTTTGCCCAACTGCCGGCTTATTGTCACAATTTAAAGCTGAAAAATCCAGGGTCGGTAACTCATATCAAAATAGATAGAGATAGACGCTTTGAGTTGCTGTTTATCGCCATTGGTGCTGCGGTTAGTAAATCAATATAATTTTGTTGACTCATTTTTGTTAGTTACATGCATTTCACATTTAAATGATTATATTTCTTGTGTATATGATTTTGTAGATTCGTTCGTTTATTAATTGCATGCGCCCAGTTATTATAGTTGACGGACCACATTTAAAAGGTCGATACCTTGGAGTAAACTTATTAGCAATAGCCATGGATGCTAACAATGGGATACTGCCAATAGCTTACGGGGTTGGAAAATCTGAAACCTCTGATTCATGGACATGGTTTATGGGGCATCTTAAGGATTGCATAGGTCCTATTAGCAATCTGACAATCATATCCGATAGGGCAAACTCAATTGACAACGCTGTTAGAAAGTGTTTCCCAGATTCTTTTCATGGACTTTGTGGTGTTCATTTGTATAGAAATCTAAAATCAAGGTCTGCTGGTATAAAAAATCACAAATGGACATACTGGAAGGCTGTAAAAGCTTATCGGGAAGTGGATTTTAATAAGCATATAAATTGTTTAAGACGTGTTTTGCCTCAGTGTGCTCAAACACTAGAAGATGTCGGGTTTGAAAGATGGTCAAGAGTACATCAACTTGGAGCAAGATATGGTTTCATGACGTCTAATAGTGCAGAATCAATCAACGATCTAAGTCGTCATTCCCGGAAATTACCCATTACTATGTTAATGGAGTTTTTTCGAGCCTCTATTCAACAATGGTACTACAAGAAAAGAAACCATGCAGGTATTATTTCTTTAAATTCGTAACTTATCATATATTTTACTAAGTATTATTTATTTAAATTTACAGGAACATTGGAACATCGTGTTACACCATGGACAGAAAAAAAGATATCGTAACGTGTTGTGAAGTCAACGTCATGGAGAGTTGAACCATGTTCAAACACTTTGTTTGAAGTACTGGATAATAACTTAAATGGGCTTGTCGATCTAAATGCAAAGACGTGTAGTTGTATGAAATGGCAAACATCTGGTTATCCGTGTGGCCATGTTATAAAAGTTTCTCTTCATCTAAACCAAGATGATTCAAGCACATACGCTATGGATTGCTACACTACAGAAGTATATCGACAGACTTATGGCGAGATTGTCTACCCTATTCCACATCCTTCTGAGTGGGACATACCAGATGACTTTCAAACAGTTTTGCCACCAGCCATGGACATAAGGCTACCTGGCCGACCAAAAAGTCACGATCGTATACCGTCTAAGGGTGAAGAGAAGAAGAGATCGACATGTAGTCGGTGCAAGGAAAGTGGTCATACAAGGTTGATATGTGGATCACCAGTGCCATCACAATCATCTTTTCCTCTACCAAAATATGGATCCTCATCAAAATCCAAAGCTCATATGGTGTCAAGCAAAAGGCAATCAAAATCGTAATCATCTTTAAAATCCCAATCACAACCGGCTTCACCTTTTGGGACTGTTAACTTAGGTGATTTTTAAATGCAAACGTTGAATTATGTGGATTTTATGTGTGAACTTTTAACATTTTCAGTTAGGCATGTATTAGTAACTTGAGCTTGAAAATTGCTATGATATGTTCAGTTGTTATCACTTATTAGGCATTCATTTGACTATCGCAACACGGAAATGACGTTCACAATCATCTTAATGTCTATCGCAACGCGGAAATGACTATCGCAATGCGAAATGAAAATCGCAAAGCGAAATGAAAATCGTAACGCGAATTTAGTTTCGCGTTGCGATTTTCATTTCGCATTGCGATAGTCATTTTTTGCCTTCAACATAATGCAAATTGAAATCAACAAAATCAACCATTACATTTCAATCAATTAAACAAGCACAAATAAGAATTATGTTCACATCAATTAAACAAATCAACTTTTACAAATCATCTTTTACAAATCAATTAAACAATCAAAAAATAAGCAATAATTCTTATTTCCTCATCTACTATTGAATCAACTTTTGCAGCCATACATCATTTTCACGCAGCTCACTTTTGAGATTAACCTGCAGAAACCAAACATTTGCTCAAACAACACTTTCTACACATCTAAAACCTACAAACAGCAAATTATTGAATTCTATGTACTTAACCAAACATTTTCAAACCAAAAGCCTATAAACTTATCAATTGTTTATGGACATTTTTATAACGCGGATGCAGGTAGGCAGCGTCTCGTATATATCGATCTAGCCATATAATGCTGAAACCACAAGCCTACTGCAGCTCTATCTCTATCGGTGGGAGGTAGATACTTTATACTTCCCTGTGATCAAACGCTCCAACACCAAGCATACGAGAGGACCACAATCCCCTCTGGGTCCTTTCGTTTGTTGTGGTGCGGTCTCGTCTCTGCTAACTGTAATATTGAGCTTCTTTGGCTTCTTGTTTCCAGAACGAGTCCAATAATTTATCGCATCTAAGAATTTAGCCAAATGAGAGCTCCATCCCTTAATAATATCTCTTAAATCAGCCAATGATATGTAATTTATCATGCTGTCATATACTATTGCCTTAAGGGATGGGAGCTGAAGCTCGACGAGAAGCCAATGTTTACGTCCCAAAACAGGGATAAACACCTGCAATCATAAGTAATAATTCATTCATTTGCGCACTTATTTATGAATACCTTTAAACTCAATCTAAAATAAATACTAACCTTATCGACCTCCCACCATGCAGGATAAAGTTTAGCTTGTCCATTGCCCAACGCAAATGATTCATCTCGTTGATTCTTCAAGTGAACGGCGTTAAAAGACGTCGGCATAATTGTATATCGTGTATTTCTTTTATTTTCCTTAAGTTTCCTAATTATTAGAAGACGTGACACCCACGCATCGATATGCTGTTTTACATAAAAAGACATATATTAGTAACTTACATAAATTTAAAAAAATTAATCAAATTGAAATATAAGAAAAATATAAGACTTACCCCTCCATCGAAATAGCCATTGTCTTCGACCCCTAATAATACGCCCCGCCAAGACCGATCAAGCAACAAATAGATATTTATCGTTGAGCTTGCATATGTCAGTGAAACACCCCTGGCTCCGCTCATGTAGATAAAAATCAACTGCGGTCTTAGCCCAAAGGGTGTTATCCAGAATTGTGTCCGGTAGTTGTCTCATCTCCACTTCAGATACTGGTATGGTACTGGCCGGTAACTCATACGAGAGCCAACTCTCATCCATCATGCCCGGCACGTCAGAGGGTTTCTCAAGATTCTTACATATGACACCATGTGAATCGAGCTCTTGAATGGTGGGAGGGACCTCTTCAACGATGACAGTGGCCTCTTGAACGGTGGGAGGGGACTCTCGAGGAATGATAGGGGCCTCTTCAACGATAGGAGTGGACTCTTGAGGGATGACAGGCGAGTCGGGCTTCTTCTTGCGGTGTCTTCGCACTATTGGGGTGTACGGAGACTTAATAGCACGAGCACGCCGTCTGATGCGTGAACTCTGTCATGCAAGAAAAACCCGACGTAAAGCATACACCTTATCGGGCCGCTAAATAATTAAATACAAAAATCAGTAAATAAACAGACATGATATTTAAACAGTGAAAACAAAGACAAATATGTTTCAAACTTGCATTGAACTTACCCAAGTCATTATTCTATCATATTTCACAAAATGCATCAGATAACAAAGGCAAATATGTTTCAAACTTGCAACACTGTCAACTTAGTATTTGTCTTTGTCTATTGGTTGAAGTAATGCAATTCATTCAAGTTTCAATTTGCAGAAGAAGAATAGTTTCTGGAACTTAAAATCGCAACGTGAAAAATGACTATCGCAACGCGAAATGAAAATCGCAATGAGAGAATGAAAATCGCAACGCGAAACGAAAATCGCAACGAGAGAATCGCAACGCGAAATAAAAATCGCAACGAGAGAATCGCAACGCGATTATAGTTTCGCGTTGCGATTTTTTTGCGTTTCGCGTTGCGATTTTCGTTTCGCGTTGCGATTTTCTCTCGTTGCGATTTTCATTACAACCAAAAGACAAACAGTGTTGCTAAAATATAGTTTCAAGAATAAACTATTTCTTCTTCTTCTGCAAATTGAAACTTGAATGGATTGCATTACTTCAACCAAAAGACAAAACAAAGACAAATACTAACTTCAGAGTATTAAAGAATACACAGTTTAGCAGAATTGGCAGCAAACGAACAAATTTACTTTCAACCAAAAGACAAAACAAAGACAAATACTAACTTCACAGTGTTAAAGAATACACAGTTTAGCAGAATTGGCAGCAACCGAACAAATTTACTTTCAACCAAAAGACAAAACAAAGACAAATACTAACTTCACAGTGTTAAAGAATACACAGTTTAGCAGAATTGGCAGCAACCGAATAAATTTACTTCAAACAAAAGACAAAACAAAAGACAAATACTAACTTCACAGTGTTAATAAATAGTTTAGCAGTATTGGCAGCAACCGAATAAATTTACTAAGCAATCTAAGTGAAATGGTTAATCTAAGTGAAATTACGAGTAAATTTATCATCAAGTTAAATATGAAAAATCTTAAACTTACCTCGTTGCGTAGAGTATGAACCTCATTCTGCAACGATACTACCATCTCACGTAGAGCGGCAACCTCACCACGTAAAGTAGACACCTCCACATGCCATGCACCATCGTTATCGCGTAGAGTATCGATCTCCTCACGCAAGGCATTGACCTCATCACGTAACTCCCTTGACTCATCCTGTGGAGGTGGAGGTGGAGAACAGGGAGATAGAAGTCGTGGCATCTTTGCTGGTCGTCTATCATGAGGTGAGGGTGGAGAAGAGGCTCGATGATGTGAGGGGATAGGTGATGGCTCTCGTTGTAGAGGTGTATAGTCGGGTCGATCAGGTGATGGCTCTGGGTGAGGTGATGGCTCTCGAAGTGGAGGAAGTGGAGGCTGCTCATCATTCGTGCCATCAAGAAAACGCTGACTAGCTTGCCACCAATCAGTGGCAAGCTCAGCCTCCGTGGGTGTCAGTCTCATTAATGGAGTGTTGGCCTCCTAAAAATATAAAAACTCAAACAAAGTTAAACGTCTACTATTAATAACCTGTTTATATATGATAGTATTTGTGTTAACTTACATTATTTATTGTCGCATATGGTATTAAGTCTTCCCAATCCAACAGACGTTTCCTCTTCCAGGAAATAGCCCTAGGAATATCATTTGAGGTTTTTAATGCATATGTTCGCATGCTGGGGAAAGCCTCGAATATCCAAATCTACAAACAATATAATAACAAAAATTAGTAATTGTTAAATAATTAATTATAATTTTGAAAACATTATATAGAAATTCTTACCTTAAAGGCCCAAACAAAGCCTGACAAAATGTATTTCGACCCATCACCACGCAAACTTTTGCGGTCATCAAAGGCAGATGACAACTTAGTCCAGGTAGCTTTCCATATATACGAACCCCACAGAAACAGATTCCATGCATTTAGGTCCTCTACCAATAATATTAGCTCCTGAGGAATAGGTTGCCTGGCCTCTCTGTCTAAAAAGCCGGCATACAAAAGTAGTAGAAGGCATACTCGGACAACATCGACATCATTCATCTAAGTAAAACCATCTTTCTTATTAAACAATTTCTTCAGGTCGTCGACGTGTAAGTTCGGCTTCTCTATTGACTCATCAGGAAAAACCCTGGATAACCATGATGGGCGGGTGATATGACGAGTGTACCGGCCTACATCATCGTGTCCGAATCGTAGACCAGTGATTAAGCAGAACTCCTTCCGCCCAAAACAAGTATACGCCGGTGGAAAATAAAACCATATCTCTTCCTCACCACGTTGTATACTGTCGGGTATATCGCTAGTCATGGTCTGAAGCCACAAATGGGTCAAATTAGCATCTCCACCCGGATGTTGTACTCTCAGCCATGGCTCGAAGCAGGTTTCCTTAAACAATTTTCTTTGTGCAGGTGAAAGCTTCGAAGCAATTGTAGTGGCTAGGCTAACTTTATTCCTTAATGTCAATGAAGCCGAAAAAAATTTCTACAAAAACAATAAACATACCAAGTTAGATATACCAAAAACTACACTGTGAAGATATACCAAAAACAATAAACATAAATAGTAGTTTATTCTTGAAACTAAAATTTGCAACACTGTTTTGTCTTTTGGTTGAAATGAAAATCGCAACGAGAGAATGAAAATCACAACGCGAAAATGACTATCGCAACGCGAAATGAAAATCGCAACGAGAGAATCGCAACGCAAAATGAAAAGCGCAACGAGAGAATCGCAACAAGAAATGAAAATCGCAATGCGATTTTGGTTTCGCGTTGCGATTTTCATTTCTCTCGTTGCGATAGTCATTTTCGTGTTGCGATTTTCATTTTCATGTTGGGATTTTAAGTTTAGAAACTATTCTTCTTCTGCATTACTTCAACCAAAAGACAAAACAAAGACAAATACTAACTTCACAGGGTTAAAGACTAAACAGTTTAGCAGTATTGGCAGCAATCGAATGAATTTAATAAGAAATCTAAGTGAAATGGTTAATCTATTATTGAAATTACCAATAAATTTATCATCAATTTCAATATGAAAAACCTAAAATAATGCAAAAATTTCAAAATAAAAATAATTAAAAAAACTAACCCTCGGAGGTTGATTTTCCATTTCTGAATGATTATGAGGGATTTCTGACCGTGAATGGTTGTGAGGGATTTCACCGGCGATGGGGACGGAAATCTTCGGAGATGGGGACGGATTTCGCCGTAGAGAGTGAGAGATGGAGATGGGACTGAGTTGTGATTTTAGGTTTTAGGTTATGAGTTGTGATTACGGGATATACTGTGGACGGTTCAGTTTCCGATATATTAAGAAATTTGTGTTTGGAATTTGAAAAAAAATACGTGTTAATTCGAATGGCGCTATGTAAATCGCATTGCGATTTACGTATTCGCATTGCGATTTTCCTAATTCGCATTGCGATTTACGTATTCGCGTTGCGATTTACGTATTCGCGTTGCGATTTAGGAAAATCACAACGCGAATTTGGGAAATCGCAATGCGATAGTCAGAATCGCGTTGCGAATCTGGAAACTGATTTGCGATACCAGAGATCGCGTTGCGAATTATCGATCGCATTGTGATTTAGTTGGTCATTTTGGCGAATCCAAAAAAAGTTGGTTAAAATCGTATATTATAAGGCATTTTTTGTCACTGAGGTTATTTTCTCATTAAAAAAACCCTAATTTGAGCATTACACTAGGCAAAAAAATTTAATTTATTTATGTTTCAGCCATGTGGTTTCATTACTGTTTGATTTATTTTAAATTGAACATGTATATTTGCATTTCCTTCATTTTTCTACTTGTTAAGTAACCTTTGTATTTAACAGAGCTTTCTGTTTCACATTTCTTTATTTCGGTCTCTATATTATATAATATATTGTAGCGACGTTTTAAGGGAAAATGCCACAAAATGATACTTTAGCGGCGTCTTTTAAACAAACGTCGCAATAGAGGGTAATTTAGCGGCGTTTATAGCTCAAACGTCGCAAAAGAGATGTTTATAGTGGCATTTTTTCAACGAACACCGCAATAGAGTGGTAATTTAGCGGTGTTTGTAAACAAATGCCGCTATAGGTTGTTTATAGTGGCGTTTGTTTACAAACGACGCTATAGAGAAGTAATTTAGCGGCGTTTACTAAATAAACGCCGCAATAGTGTACAAACGCCGCTATATTATTACTCTATTGTGGCGTTTTTATAAAAACGCCACAAAAATATGAACTACAATGGCATTTTTTTTAAAACGCCGCAAAAGGGTCAATATATACTCCACACTTTTCTCCTGCTCAATCCCTAAAATCATTTCAGCGCTACTTCCCTAAAAGGGATTTCTCTCGTTCAACAACTGCCCTCACACAATTGCAGCCGACGTCGTCTTTTGTATGTCCCGGAGACCAAATTTGCCCTCTCACTAGCGAACAATTATCGCACGATTACACGGTTTGATCCCTTCTCTCACTACTAAACTTTTTCATTTATTTTTTGTTGGTATTCTGAAAATGGGGACAACCCAGAAAGCTAACGTAATGGAGAAATATATTATAGCTTTCTAATAGGAAAAACATATCTATACATATTGTTTTACTGGTTTACTGCTTGGGAGAAGTGTTTTTTTGCTTTCGAATGGAAAAATAATTGCTTTCGAATAGGAAAATAATAGCTTCTGAAAACGTGAATATCTATAGGAAGAGCAGGATAAGTTATTCAGTAGCAGAAAATATAGTCGGAATGTCCACGTGGCGTCTCTGCTCTTATGATGGATCAAATTATCATTGGAAGGCTATCAGTCCGAACTTGCCATCGAAACTCGATAATGACCCAAAAGGCCCTCCTATTGCAAAATACCCTTCCATGGCCGATCTGCTAAGTGAAGGTAATGATTAATCGCTAAAATTATATACCACTATATTTTTATTTTGTACTCTAAAATTTCATAGATCGCACGCATGTAGGATGTTCAAAGCTTATTGAGAACGATGATAGAGGAGTGGATAAATACCCGATGTTTAAAACCGAAATTGGAAACTCAATGGCGTTGAAAGAATCTTCAATTGCAAAAGCAATATATATCCTCAAAGAAGACGACGTTGGCTCTACTGATACTCCAAGTAAACGTTTCTATCTTCTATTTAAATTTATTTAATGTTTGCTTCAGTTCCAAATAATAATATATATATATATTAGTTAAAATTATTACATTAATAATTTAATAATACAAAAACAAGACAATGTTATTTTATAAAGGATAATCTATGAAAACGCCTCTTCATTGACAAGATGTGTGTTTCCGATGATTTTTTTTTATTAAGCTAAGATGATTACAAAATAGTTTATTTTCTAAATACTCTCAACCGTTTGACAATGAACGCTTAATCACCCTACTGCAGTCGTTGGTGCTCGAACTCGTGACCTCTAGGAACAATAACGATTGTTCATACTAAATAATACTCTTTTTGTGTTCGATTGATTTTTGAATATATATATATATATATATATATATATATATATATATATATATATTATTTTTTAAAACTAAAACATTGATCTTTTGTAAGAAAAATATATAAAAACGCCTCTTGATTGATAAGAAGTGTGTTTTCGAGGATTGTTCGTACAAAAGAACATTCTTTTAAATTTTAAAATGGTTTTATTCTGTAATATAAATATTAAATATATTATTTTATGTTTTCAAGTTGCATTTCTCATATTTGCTTAACTTTTCATCATTCGTTTAATTTAATAAATCTCGAGGCAATGTTATTAAAATTTGGGGCATTGATAAGATAATGTTCTAACTGACAGAATGACAATTTATGTTCATTCCTTAAATTAAAAGATCATAATTTGAATGTATATTCGAATATTATTTTCTTGTATTTATTTTAAGTTGAACATATATATTTGTATTTCCTTCATTTTGCTCCATGTTAAGTAACCTTTGTATTTGACATAGCTTTTTGTTTCACATTTCTTTTATTTTGGTATATATATATATATATAATATATTGTATTATTATGAACTCATATTAAAGATAAACTATGTGTATGTGTATGTTTATATATATGTAGTATAGTATTTTTTTCACCTTGGTAATACATATATATATATATATATATATATTAGTGAAAAATATTCTATTAATATTTTAATAATATAAAAACGAGACAATATAATTTCGTAAAGGATAATTTATGGAAACACCTCTTGACTGACAAGATGCGTGTTTCCGAGGATTTTTTTTAATTGAGCTAAGGTGGTTAGAAAGTAGTATTTGTTCTAAATACTCTCAATCGTTTGACAATGAACGCTCAATCACCCTGCTATAGTCCCTTGTGCTCGAACTCGTGACATCTAGGAACAACAACGGTTGTTCATGCTAAATAATACCATTTTTGTGTTTTATTGATTTTTGAATATATATATATATATATATTATTTTTTAAAACTAAGGTGTTGATCTTTTGTAAGAAAAATCTATGAAAACGTCTCTTGATTGAAAAAAAGTGTGTTTTCGAAGATTGTTCTTACAAAATAGCATCTTTTTAAATTTCAAAATGATTTTATTCTGTAACATAAATATTAAATGTTTTATTTTATGCATTCATGTTGCATTTATCACATTTGTTTAACTTTTCATCATTCATTTAATTTAGTAAATCTCGAGGCAATGTTGTTAAAATTTGGGGCATTGATAAGTTAATGTTCTAACTCACAGAATGATGATCTATGTTAATTCCTCAAATTAAAATGATCATAATTTAAATGTATATTCGAATATGCAAGTTCAATATTTAGATGACGTATAATCTCCTAGTTACTAATGTTAGGCGATGTGAGACTGCTCATCCTTTCCCACGTTTAATCAACTTTCAAACCCTTTTCAAAATGATTTTATGGTTTGACGCAGAGTATTTTATCTTTTAAATTATCTTAAAAGATATTTTTAGGTATTCAACCTACCTAATCCAAAGGTCGATGGTGAGTCCAATTATTTGTTTTTTCAAATCCTAATCTTTTAAATTAAGTTGGATCACTCCCCGCCTAACCTTAAAAAGGTTAAGGATCATTCCGACAGTAATGACATATTTATTTTATCTTGTTTACTAATATAAGGCATTGTCATTATTAATTCAGTTATTATTCTATGTATATTAATAAATTGAACCATAATAAAGTCTTGGAATAATATGATTATTCTTAAAAGTTCTTGGTAAAATATTATTGTGGGTTTGGAAAACAATAATGCATTAAAATTAATGTGTAGTTGATTGATGACACTATGTTATCATTGACGTAGAAATATCCAAATCAATAGATATGTATGTGTTGAAGAACAACATATTAGATTAACCTACTTTGAGTATATTTCTTGGATCATTATGTGACAGTCACAATATTACTCATAGTGATAACTACTTGTATGATCCTGAGACTTGAGATCATCACTATTCCAACATTGTAAATCGCATGTTTTGATACAATCAAATGTGTTGTAAATTGTTATACTATAAAGATTGATGTTGGGCATGTCATGATCTATGTAGTGAGATATGATTGATCAACATAAAAAAAATTTCTTCCTACATAATTAGAGTAACATCTCAAGTTGTTTGATTGAGTAAAACTATAAACCGTGTCACACTCTGATTTATGGGTTAAATTTTTCTTAAAAATTTTTGAACCAAAGTCGTGATACGGGGAGAATTCGAGGAATTAAAGAGAAATTATACATTTTTAAAGTGGATATAAACTCCCCCACTTTTCTGGAAAGCCTTTTTAGTACTTTAGTAAAAGAGCAACATGTTTCTCTTTCCCTCTCTTAAGTTTTTTTTCACTCCCCAAGAAGCATTTATTGTCTTCATCCAGTGTTTGTCTGTCTCACCACAAACATCAATGTGTTCCCGTAGTTGAGAGGAGTCGGTCGGTCTTTGAATTTAACGTCACCGTCGGTGTGAAAAGGGGTTAGAAGAAGGAAGTTTCGGCCATGGTGAAACCCCCTTCATTATTTTCTATCACAAAATAGCATTGATAATCCCCTACCTTCAAACTTCAATTCTTAAAAAATTACAACCACCACAGCAGCCATACGCGCCCCCACACGCCACCTCTCTACATGTAGGTGTCTTCTTTTTGGAGTTTTCTAAAAACTACTCTAAATCAGTCAAGGTCGCTTGAACCGGTCTAGCCAAGTTGAGACATTGAGTTGAGTCGAGTCGTTGAACCAAGCCAAACTGTTGAGCCGAGCTAAGCCGTTGATCCGAACTAAACCATTGATCCAAACTAAACCATTGACCAAGCCGAGCCATCATTGACCGTTGACTAACCGTTAACTTTTCAAAGAACACATAACTTGATTTTTTTTACGTCCTCAGTCTGTTATTGAGGTTAGTTATGCAAAATTCAAACACGATAAATTGTTTTTCAATGTTTGACCTTCTGATTTGATCTGATTTTTATGTTTCAGTTTAGTTTCTGATATAATTCATTTTTTTATGTATTCGAAATATTATAGGACATCAAATTCAAATTCAAGAGTGATTGAAAAGAGTTTAAATGGTGGACTAATGTAGTTCGGGATCAAAGTAATGCTTTATTATCTTATGCATGATTTAAGTGATAAAAACGTCACAGCAGACGATGAATGTAGCTCTTATCGAATAATCAAACCTATAAGGGGGTGTTTGGATGGGGGAATGTGGGATTCTCATTGGAAATGGAATCCACATTCCCTCGTTTGGTTAGCCCGAGAATCTCATTACCGGTAATGTAAGATTACCAATAGTGGATTTTTTTTGGGTATATTACCGGGAATGTCATTACCTCCATTTCCTTAGGTATTGTTGGATTACCGACGTTTTGGACTAAAATGTCCTTCAATTTTTTTTAAATATCATTTTTCTGTCATTGAATAATAAAAATTCTATGAATATTAAATTACAAATTTATCCTTAAACTATTTTAGATTTACAAAAAAAAACTATAATTAAAATTTTATGAATTTAAACTTTTTAAAGAAAATATATAAATATTTTCCAACTTGTTAAAAAAACAAATATATAATAAGGACAATTTGGTCAAATATACATTACAATAATCTTTTATTCTTTTAACCAAACACGATAATCTTACATTCCTGCTAAACCAACCAAACACAAAATACAACATTACCAGTAATCCTATTCCTTGGTAATCTTATATTCCCACTGGTAATTTTCCATTCCGTGAACCAAACGCACCCTAAAACTCTAGACTCAATCAAAGAATGAGAGGAAGACAGAAGATGATGATGTGCGACAGCTAGGGTTTTGTGGAGTTTAGGTTGTTAAAAAATTGAACAAGAGAGATAATATGATGATAAATAATATAGAATAAAGAGAACAAAATAAAAACAAAGATAAATAATATAATAGGATAGAGATAACTTAGTCAAAGTTAGAGTTTTGGTGATGATGGGCGAGAATGGTGATTTGATGATGATGAAGAAGATGGAGTCGAGTTGTATTAAAAAATGAGTAGTTGAGTTTATGAGTCTTATTTTGTCAATCGAGATTAATTTGAAATTTTATCAATTGGAGTTGAACAAATTTTACTGAATCGATGAAGCACCAATGTGACATATGTATTTGCTTTAAGCCTTAGTGCTTCATTAAGCTTCTGTGGATTGGGATGTTGGTTTGTAAGCCTTCATAAAGTCTTCCTCTTCAGATTGCGGAGTTGATTCATTTATATTGTTTAAGAGAAGGTACCCCATGTTTCCGTGGATATGGAAGACGTAATGGTGAACGCAGAAGGAAGTCTGTTCGTGGATGCATTTTCAGCCAAGACCTGTCTGTTTTAAACTTGGTTACAGTGAAGAAGGGAGAAAATGATTTGCCCGGGCTTACTGACACTGAAAAACCGAGGATGAGAGGTCCAAAGAGAGCATCCAAGATCAGAAAGCTCTTTAACCTTTCCAATGAAGATGATGTCCGGAAAAATGTTAGAAACCAAAATGATCAAAACCTGAAATGACTTGTACTTGGAATCACCTAATTCCAAAATGATCAGAACTTGAATTGTACCTTCTTCAGCATAAACACAACGCTTAATGTGCGCAATATGTTGAGATTCTCTTAGATGTTTTTCATGACGGGATGTAATGTTAAAATTCATGCACGTATTGCATTTGCAAGCCTCAGTCGCCCACTAGTGGCAATTTCATTATCGAACATTTAGTTACTGATCAGTGTTTTATGGGATTTCAAAGGCAAGAAGGTCAGTAAAGCTCCAAAAATCCAGCGGCTGGTGACTCCATTGACACTTCAGAGGAAGCGAACTAGAATTGCAGATAAGAAGAAGAGAATCGCCAAGGCAAAATCAGAGGCAGCTGAGTACCAGAAACTGCTTGCCACGAGGCTGAAGGAGCAGCGAGAGCGCCGTAGTGAGAGTTTAGCCAAGAGGAGGTCCAAGCTCTCTACTGCTTCTAAGCCTTCTGTTGTTGCTTAGATTGCCTTCGAAGTTTCAGTCAACAATGGAAATGGTTAGTACTCAATTTTTGTGATGTTATAAGCTGAGAAATTTTGCTTAATTTTCAATGTTCTGTTATATTTTAAGTACTGAAAAGTTGGTTTATATTTTTTTGTGATTGTTGAGTTTGATTTTCTATCGGTAATGTTAATTTTTATTTATTTTTTGGCTTAGTGTTACTTGCCTTGATTGCGTTCTAATTATAGCCCACTAGTTATATGGTGTTGGCGTACGGGCATGGTTGCTGGTCGGTTGTGCAAGCCAATATGTATTGTGTGGACACTAAATTAGGTAGGATTTGTTTTCACTGTTTAAGGTCTTCAAAGTTCTTATGTTTGCGCCGCGCAGACCACGCATAGACATTGGGCTTCGCAGATCATTTGTTTTTTAGAAGACAGAAACTCTTCTAACGTTTGCGCGTCCTCTTTTTGACGCATATGTGGTTTAAGGTCTTCAAAGCTCTTCTAACATCTTCAAAGAACCATTTTTGCTATTAATTTTTTAAAAATTATAAAATGTCATTAAATTTAATAGATAATTACAAAATAGTCATTATAATGTTGTAATAAATTATAAAAGTTCGATAATATAATAATTATTTTATAGTATTTAGATAAATTTATTAATAATTTTATAATCTTTTAATAAATTTAATAATTATTTTATATTTTTTTAAACTTTATTGATGAAAATAATCATTTGTATATAACTCAACGATATCTAATATACTTTATTTAAAAAAATATATTAAACTTAGTAAAAAATATTATACAAATGATCATATTCATCAATAAAGTTTAAAAAATTATAAAATACTTATTAAATTTATTAAAAGATTAGTTTATTTATATTTCAGTTTATTTTAGTAGACTGCAGAAGTTAAAAAATAAACAGTCTTCTTCTTGCAGACTGCATACTTTTGGTCCACCTCTTCTGCTGCAGATGCCTGCAGATGTGGTCCGCAGACTGCAGACATTTTACCTCTGCAAAAACAAACATCACCTTAGTATAAAATGATTTAAGTTTTATAAATAATTACATTAAAAATATAATAGATTGATATTAAAATAATTAATAATTTTAATTTTTTTATATGCAAATATATTTGGATATATTTGAGGTTTTAGTATTTAAATATGTTGAAAAATTTTATTATTGAAATAAAATTCATTCAAATATTTGTTTTTAAGTACAATTGGTTTCTAAAAAATAAAAATAATAAATGTCTGTAGTAGACGTGACAATTTTTAAAAGACGCTTTCTATAGGTCGTATTTACCTATATCTTCTGCAAACGTAATTGTATTGTTTTTTTAGTGTTTAGATTTATTTTAGAATTTAGATTACTTAGGTATTGTTTGTTTTTGCAGAGGTAAAAGGTATGCAGTCTACGGATCACATCTGCAGCAAAAGAGGTGGACCAAAAGTCTACAGTCTGTAAGAAGAACACTGTTTGTTTTTTAACGTCTGCAGACTGCTAAAATAAACTGAAATATAAATAAACTAATTTTTTAAACTTAAAAGAGTTTTGCAATACTGAAATTTAAATAATTTTAGTTTTACAATACTGACATTTAAATAATCCATACAACTACAATAATAATTTTTTTTAAAATAAATCAATTCATATTTTAAAATAAATCAATCCATACTGAATAAATTATTTAATAAATAACCTTATTAAATTAACGTCTGCATACTGCTAAAATAAACTAAAATATAAATAAACTGATTTTTTAAACTTAAAAGAGTTTTGCAATACTGAGATTTAAATAATTTTATTTTTACAATTCTGAAATTTAAATAATCCATGCAACTACAATAATAATTTTTTTAGAAAAACAAACACCACCTTATTAATTCTATTATAAGTCTCACATAATCACATGTATTATTAGTTTTATAAGTTTTATAAAATAAAATTTATAAATGATCATTAAATTATATGATTTTTTAACATTAAATTATCTAAAGTTATATAATAATATTAAATTTTGAATTTTATTATCATATGGCACAACAACATTAATTATCATTAAACTATTATTAATCAATGAATCATACACCTCTCTTTTCAAAAAAAAAATTGTCAAGAGATCCTGGTCTTTATATTTTCCAGACCCCGCTGATGGGATCGAAGCCGTTCTCATGGAATAAGTTCAATGCGTGATCAGTGATGCAATTTGAGCTAGACCTCCAGTTCTTTCCTTTCTTTCGTTAAAAAAGAAAAACATACATACTATATTAGTGGAAAATTTCTCATTTACTCTTTAATTGTAATTAAAATTTATTTGAATATTTTCAATAATTTTATGCAATTATGTAATACTTTTAATTTTTTAAAATATATATAATCATAATTTATAATTTTTTATATTTTAAAATCTTAATTATCAAACAATGAAATCATTTTTTATTAAGCAATGTGGTTTAAATACTTACATTTCGTATAAAAAGTTTAAAAATAATTTAAAAATAACAAATACAAAAAAATATTATATTTAAACTTAAATCAAAATAATTAAAATAAATATAAAATTTTAATAATATATAAAATAATTTATATGATATAAAATTAAATATTTATAATATAATATTAAAACATTAATATTTAATTTATTTAAAAATTAATATTAAAATTAATATCT
This sequence comes from Hibiscus syriacus, assembly GCF_006381635.1. NCBI lineage: Eukaryota > Viridiplantae > Streptophyta > Magnoliopsida > Malvales > Malvaceae > Hibiscus > Hibiscus syriacus. Next base: position 1,118,255 of record NW_024061975.1, on the reverse strand, counting down.
ATAATATAAAACTTATAAAACTAATAATACATGTGATTATGTTTAAAACAATCATATAATTTAATGATCATTTATAAATTTAATGTTCTTTGAAGAGGTTAGAAGAGCTTTGAAGACATAAGGTCACGTCTGTGCCAAGAAGAGGACGCGCAGACGTTAGAAGAGTTTTTGTCTTCTAAAAAACAAACGGTCTGCGAAGCCCAATATATGCGCGGCGCAGACATAAGAGCTTTGAAGACTTTTAACAGTGAAAACAAACACCACCTTAAAGGTTATCTTAGATTAGTGGTTATCTTCTCATTTTTTGTGTTTTAAGTTTTTAATTTTTTTTAAAAATTAATATAAAACGGTTACTACTAATAGTATTTGTTCTAAAGACTCTCAACCATTTAATAATGAATGGTTAAATATTTTATAACTGCTAGTGCTTGAATCTAGGACCTCTATATAACAATCATCTCTTTAACCACTAATATCTTTTGGTTTGGTAAAAAAATTTAATTATTTTATAGAATTATGAGAGATATATGGTTATTTATGTCAAGGTTGGAGTTTTTTCTAACTAATTTAAGGTGCTTACAAGTTGTAGTATTTGTTTTAAAGACTCTCAATCATTTGATAATGAAAGTTTAAATATCATGTAATTTTTGGTATTCGAACCTTAAACCTCTAAAAATAATAATTATTACTTTAGCCATTGAGATATTTAATTCATGTTTAAGGTTAAGTTTTAAATATAACAAAATCATGTTTTGCGAAGGTATTCTAGAAAAAAAAGTATAAAATATAGTAACATGACTTCGCTATTCTCTTTTATATCCATTTCATTGTGAATTTATGTAGATCTCATAAGAACTGAAAATTATCTATTTAATGTGAGATCCAACAGAATTATAGGTAACAGGTCAAGTTTGAACCTTATTTCATTCTGTTTTGTTACCATCGAGAAAACGTATATTTGTATACTTTGAAGACTTGAATATTTTGGGGAGTGTGCAAGATAACTGGGGATATAGATGCTCAATTTTAAGGAATTTGATCAAAAATTGGGATTTGGAGGGGTTTTTTGGGGTGTGTCTAGGTTGGTTAGGAGAGATTAGAGGGATTGACTACTTGATCATGTTTGAATTTAGATTTGGACCTGAACATTGAGCTTGCTTTTGGATTTATTTGAAGTTTGGGTTTAGTTGGAGGGTTCGATTCAAGCTTGATCATGGGTCCAATTCAAGTTTTGATTCAGTTAGACTTGAATCCAATTTGAATTTTAAATTAATAAACTTGAGATTTTGATGTTTGAAATTTAGATAATTTAAATATGGGTAAAGTACATAAATGGTCCTCCGATTATAAGATATTATTTTATTAAGTTACTCGACTATTAAAAGTTATAAAATGGTCATTCTACTATGGAATATTAGTTTGATAAGTCCATCGATTATTAAAAGTTACAAAATGGTTACCCCAAACTCATCCTTTTGTGTTAAAAAATTTACAGTTGTTTAAGTTGGACGTTAATATGGTGACTAGGATATGATAGTCGTTTAAGATTATGAGATCAAATTTTATCATATCACATTCAACAGATTAACATTAAGCTCATAATACAATCCATTTTTTAACGAAAAAGACAAGTTTGGAACATAATGAGTAGTCGGACGACCATTTTATAACTTTTAATAGTCGAGTGTCTTAACAAAGCGACATTATATATTAATATGATCATTTTATAATTTTTAATGATCGAGAGACTTGATAAAGCAATATCCTATAGTTTGTGAACCATTTGTGTATTTTACCCTTTAAATATTTGGATGAATTTTGTTCTCGGGTCTGGTGAAGAATCCTAAATGAATTTTTGTGCTAAGTATGAGAAAAAATTGAAAATATTTGTTCTAAATGCATTCAAATCATATATATATTGGCGATGTACTAGGTGTTAGGGTGGGCACGTGCCCACTCTGAAATTGATAGGTTTCGAATTTTCTTCTTAAAATTTGAAGTTTTTTCTCTTAATATATTGTGTTTACCCTGAAATTTTATTGTATTTATTTAGATATAATAAAATTTATATTATTAATATATATGTATACCCTAAAATTTTATTGTATTTATTTAGACATAAAAAATTTTATATAATTTTTATATGTGTGATCCTAAAAAAATCTAAATCCATAATACTAATCTGAAATTTTACTGAATTGCAATTTTTCTCGCTTTTGAGAGTGTGGCTAAAACACTCAGTTGTTTAGTTCCAAGATTTAATGGCCATTTAGAGAAATTAAATTCTACGCACATGTAACGTTAGTATATTTTAGAATATTAAATTGTAAAAATTTTACAGCTTCGTATTTCAGTTTTATATCATTGTCATATTGCAGTATTTAATTCAAATCTTATTATGATTTATTTTTTTATTATTTTCAAAATTATGAGGCATCCATTTGAAAGAATTTTAATTATTTAACAATGAACGATGACGTTTGAATATGAGTCTTTTAGAAATAACAATCATTCACTATATTTTATATTTTAAATATACTTTAATGATTAATATAATTATGTTTTATAATAATTAATTACACTAATATTATTTAGAATCTATATTATTGTATTTGCAATTATATATATTGTCATAATCATTTTTTCGTAAAATAATTAAATATTATTTTACAAATAGTTATGACTTTTATTTTGAAAAATTTAGGGATTTGGAATTAATTTGTATAAAATTGAAAAAGCCGCCATTGACCTTTGGGTTAGGTAGGTCGAATACCTAAAAACGTATTTTAAAAATAATTTTAAGAAAAATCGTTTTTAAGATAAAAGTTGGTATGTGCTTACAAAGATTCGATTAAAACGGGTTCGGGAGTCGGTTACGTGTGGGGAGGATTAGCACCCCGACAGCGCCCAAAATTGGTATTGTGTCGCTTATATATCGTCGTAAATGATGGAAATCATGAATCGAATACAAAGTTAAACTATGATCCGTTTATTGAATATTGATTAATTTGCTTCAAATTAATTAAATAGAGAAAATTCTTTAACTCGAAAAAGATACAAAAATTTGGGGGCCAAATTCGAATATTAACAAAAAAAATACATAATATGTAAAAACATGACTAAAATATAAGTATTGAAACAATAGTGCTCGAAATAACATAAATCAAAACTTCATTAGCTGGCTAAAAAGTAATATTACAAAGGATAAGGGACTTATAGTGCTATTTACCCCTAACCAGAAAATACGGAGAAGTGTTGAAAACATTTTGATATTTCGATATAACAAATTAAGATAAATGAATTTTAAGATTTTCAATTAAGGTTTTCTAAGTATATTCGATATAATTATTCGAATAACAAAATATTACTCCAAATCTTTCAAATGTTATTTTTTAATCCTTACTCAAGTGTAAAATTAAGTTTTAATCTTAAAATAATTTCAAAACGATTTTACAAAATATTTCGAACCATCTCAAAGCCAAAAATTCCAGATTGCTCAGAGGGAACCGATACCCCCTGAATGGTTTGGCTCCGAGAATTCCAGTATGCTCGGAGGGAACCGATTCCCCTCACTGTTCAACGGTCGACATATTTGAATTTTACACTTAGGGAACCGATTTCCCCTATGGGGTACCGATTCCCCCCACGCTCCAAGCTGTTTTATTAATTGATTTCACACTAAAACGGTTATATTATCTTCATTAATAATCCCCAACGTTCAGAAGTGATTCAAGGTGTATTTAAGCAAGCTTAGAAGCCATTGATCAAGAACAAGAAACATCAAGCAACTAGAATCAAGAGAGAATCAAAGAGAAAGCATCAAACCTCAAGTTTGAGCATTTCAAGCCTATTTTTCATTCAATATTCATTTTGCTTTCAAGAACAATTATTTTGCTCAATTGTATTCATTTTTAATGTTCTTTTCTTTGTTCTAGAATTGTGAAAACAATCTACCTTGTGAGGATTTCCTTGTAAGTTTGCAAATTTGTATTGTTCTCTTTGAGAGAGTATGTTCTCAAGAATTTGGGGTATAATTCTTGAGGGTTTGTAAGGTTACTCTTTGTCCTCAAAAGAAAGACAAATTAATGAATTTGTGGAAAATCCTTAGTGTGGATAGCTAAGGTAGTGGACGTAGACTTTGGTTGAGAAAGTCGAACCACTCTAAATCGCTGTGCAAATATTTTCAATTTTCTACAAAAGCTTCCACCAAGTTTTTTATTGCCAATTCACCCCTTCTTGGCCGATTCCGTCAATCGATTAACTCAACAATTGGCATCAGAGCCTAACTCATTTGAAGGTTTAATCACCTCTTGAGTCGATTCGGGAAGAGTTGCATCGATAATCAAAGTCATCAATGGCCTCTACTTCAAACTTCGACTTCGGTCTCGATTCGATGCCCGTCAACAAGCCTCCTTTCTTCAATGGGGCTAATTATGTCTATTGGAAAAATATGATGATGTACTTCATTCAAGCAAGTGACATGGGAGCATGGAATGTCGTAGAAGAATGATACTTTAAGCCTCTCACTCATCCAAGATTATGGAGTGAAGGAGAGACAAAAATGTTTCATCTCAACTCCAAAGCCATCCATATCATATTTTGTGCTCTTGGACCAGATGAATACTGAAGAGTTTCATCTTGTACAACCGCCAAAGAAATATAGGACAAACTTCAAGTCACTCATGAAGGTACCGATGAGGTAAAGAAATCTAAAATTAGTATTCTAACGCATAGCTATGAAAATTTCAGGATGAAACCAAATGAAGATAGCAAAGCTATGACGGATAGATTCTCAAAGATTGTCAATGGTCTCAAATCATATAGAGAGATCATTTAAAATGAAAAGCTTGTGAGGAAGTTAGTCTACTCCCTCTCAAAATCGTGGCAAACAAAGAAGATGACAAACATCGAGTCTAAGGATCTAACGTCCTTAACTCTTGAAGAGCTAATTGGTTCACTCCTCACTCATGAAATGATGCTTGAAGATGAGGTGGACCTTGATAAGATTGAAGAGACACCAAAGGAGAAGGAGAAGAAGAAAAATATTGGAGTTGCTCTCAAATCCACAAAAAATGAGAGTGATTCGGATGAAGATGACGATGATGAGGAAATGGCATTGTTTGCCAAACGGTTCAGAAAAATGATGAGACCTTACCGAGGAAGAAAATTCAAATGAAATGAAGGACTCAAAAATAAACCAAAAGATAAGGTCTCGATCATTTGCTATGAATGCAAAAAGTTGAGGCATGTCAAATATGATTGCCCACAATTAAGGAAAAAAGGTCAATCAAAGAATAAGCACAAGGCTCATGTGGCTACATGGAGCGATGAAGAAGGTTCCGATGAAGAGGAACAAGAAGTAGCAAACTTGTGCTTGATGGTATTCGGGGAAGATTCTAAGGTAACCTCTAACTCATCTGATTTTGATGATTTATCCTATGATGAGTTATTAGAGGAATATAATGGGTTGGCTTCGGATTATGAGAAATTATTTTTAAAATATAAAAATGATGTTTCAAAATTGAAAAATGAAAATAAACTCATATTCAAAACCAACAACGATCTTGAAAGTAAAATCAAAGATTTGCAAATCAAACTAGAAGAGTTTGAAAAGAAAATTTTGGATTTGCAAAATTTACTTTCAAAGGTCAATGATGATCATCAAAAGAAAATTAATGATCTTAAAACTTCTTTTGATAAAGTTGGAACAAAACATTTTGAAAATGGAGAAAATTCAAAATCCAACTTTGTTAGAAAAAAGTTTTAAAAACTACAATCATAGAGGTCCCCAAAGAACCTCTAATGGAAAAATTATTAGAAGTATATGGGTTCCTAAAGAGCTCATTACTACTAAAGATAAGGATATCCTACACAAATGGATACCTAAGGGGACTAGGATTTTGGAAACTAATGAATATGGACCCAAAAGAATTTGGGTACCAAAAATTAGAAATTAATCTAAGTTTGTAGGAAAATGAGCATTGCTACAAGGCACGGGAAACAAATCCAAATTCATGGTACCTTAATAGTGGATGCTCAAGACATATGACTGGAGACAAAAACCGGTTCATTGAGCTTAACGCCAAAAATAGAGGAGAAATGACTTTTGGTGATGATTCAAAAGGTCACATTGAAGCTATTGGTAATACCTCTTCCATACAAATTAAGAATGTTTTATATGTGAATGGATTAAAGCATAATCTATTGAGTATTAGTCAATTTTGTGATAAGGGATTCAATGTCATATTTGATATTAATGGTTGTAAAGTCATTGACATTGCATCTAATCAGATTATGCTTATTGGTCATAGAATAGGAAACATATACATGGTGCATTTAGATTCTATTGATATGACTAATTTGTGCCTAGTTGCTAAGGATGAACATGATAGTTGGTTATGGCATAGGAGACTAGGACATGCTAGTATGAGTGTTTTGCAACGGCTAACTCAAGGTGATTTAGTTCGAGGGTTGCCTAAACTTAAATTTGATAATGATAAAATCTGTGATGCTTGTGCTAAAGGAAAACAAAAGCGAGTTTCTTTTAAATCCATTAATGACGTATCAACTAGTAGAGTATTACAATTGATCCATATAGATCTTTTTGGGCCAACTAAGACTACTAGCTTGGTGGAAAACAATATGCATTTGTCTTGGTAGATGACTATTCTAGATATACTTGGGTTCTATTCTTAAGTACTAAAGATGAAGCATTAGAAAAATTCATCACATTTTCAAAAGTAATCCAAAACGATAAAGATTACTCTATAACTAGTGTTAGGAGTGATCATGACACTGAATTTGAAAATCTTGGATTTACTGAGTTTTGTAATTGTAATGGTATTAGTCACAATTTTTCAGCACCTAGAACCCCTCAACAAAATGGAGTTGTTGAGAGGAAAAATCTAACTTTAGAAGAAATGGCCAGAACCATGCTTTGTGAAAATAATTTGCCAAAATATTTTTGGGCGGAAGCCACAAATATCGCTTGTTATGTTATAAATCGAGTAATGATTAGGGCTATTTTTAAAAAAAAAACTCCATATGAAATTTTTAAAAATAAAAAGCCTAATATTAGCTATTTTCATCCTTTTGGATGTAAATGTTTTATTTTAAACAACGGTAAAGAAAACCTTGGCAAATTTGATGCTAAAAGTGATGAAGGAATTTTTCTGGGTTATTCCTTAAATTCTAAAGCTTATCGAGTATTTAATAAAAGAACTTTATTTGTAGAAGAGTCTATACATGTTGTTTTCGATGATAATCCCCTTCCGAGGAAGGATTCTTGTGTGAATGATGATGTAGGTATTATAAATACAAATGACGTTAGAAATGACGTTGGAGAACCATCATCAAAGGAAGAAACGAAAAATGAGGAAACTCATGATCCTCTTGAAAATCCAACCATTGAAGAAAGGGAAGTATCTTATCCAAGAGAGTACAACTATGTCAAGGATGGTGATATTATAGGTGATCCATCCAAAGGGGTAACAACTCGATCTTCTCTTAGAAATATTTGTAATTATGTTGCATTCATTTCATGCATAGAGCCTAAGAATATTAAAGAAGAATTAAATGATGAACATTGGATTATGGTTATGCAAGAAGAATTAAATCAATTTGAGAGAAGTAAAGTATGGACATTAGTTGAAAGGCCTAGTAATAAATCTACTGTAGGTACTAGATGGGTATTTAGGAATAAGCTTGATGAGAGTGGTAATATAGTGAGAAACAAGGCTAGACTTGTTGCTCAAGGGTATACTCAAGAAGAGGGCATAGACTATGATGAAACATACGCTCCCGTAGCTAGGATGGAAGCAATTAGAATGTTATTAGCATTTGCATGTTTTCATGAATTTAAATTATATCAAATGGATGTTAAAAGTGCATTTTAAATGGTTTTATAAAAGAAGAAGTGTATGTGGAACAACCTCCAGGTTTTGAAGATTCAAAATTTTCAGATCATGTTCTTAAATTGACAAAAGCACTTTATGGTTTAAAACAAGCTCCAAGAGCTTGGTATGAAAGATTGTCAAACTTTTTAATTGAAAAAGGTTTTTCAAAAGGGAAGGTTGACACTACATTGTTTTTAAAGCATAAAGGTAAAGATTTATTAGTAGTTCAAATTTATGTTGATGATATAATATTTGGTTCTACTAATGATGTTCTTTGCCAAGAATTTTCTAAGCTAATGCAAAGTGAATTCGAAATGAGCATGATGGGGGAGCTCTCATTTTTCTTGGGACTCCAAATCAAGCAAAGAAAAGATGGCATCTTCATCAATCAAGCTAAGTACGTCAAAGATATGCTCAAGAAGTTTGGACTGAAAAATGGCAAACCTCATGACACTCCAATGAGCTCTTCAACAAAGCTTGACTTAGATGAAGGAGGTAAATGTATAGATGTTAAATTATATAGGTCAATGATTGGATCTCTACTTTATCTAACTACAAATAGACCATACATTATGTTTAGTGTTTGCTTATGTGCTAGATTTCAATCATGCCCTAAGGAATCACATTTACTAGCTGTTAAGAGAATTTTTAGATACCTTAAGGACACTCCTAGTTTAAGACTTTGGTATCCTAGAGACTCTAGCTTTAGCTTGCATGCTTTTTCTGATGCAGATTATGGAGGATGCAAATTAGATAGGAAAAGCACCTCCGGTACTTGCCAATTCCTTGGAAATATGCTGATTTCTTGGTTTTCAAAGAAACAAAATTATGTTGCATTATCTACCACTGAAGCCGAATACATTTCAGTTGGTAGTTGTTGTGCACAAGTTTTATGGATGAAACAACAACCTTTTGATTATGGAATTGAATTTGGTACCATTCCTATCAAGTGTGACAATACTAGTGCTATTTGTCTCACTAAAAATCTCATCCAACACTCTAGAACTAAGCACATTGAAATAATACATCACTTCATTAGAGACCATGTCACTAAGGAAGATGTAGTTCTAGAATTTGTTGATACTTTGCACCAATTAGCGGATATCTTTACAAAACCTTTAGACAAGGAAAGATTTTGGACACTTATGAGAGAATTAGGTTTGACCAACCTATCTTCACTTAGTGTTTAAAATAATTTTAGCACTTTTAAGACTAAATGAAAAATGCTAATTTTTTATTGCATTAATTGCTATTAGTTAGGGGGAGTTTATGATTATTGATGAAAATTAACTTTACGTTCAAATATAGTTTAAAGATTAATTTGATTGTTTGAACGTAATTAATTTTCAATATATGAGTTGCCAATACCACTAGAGAAAATTAATTTAGCATTTTGAGTGTTTAAAATCGGATTTTAGCATTTTGGTGCAGAGGGAATCGATACCCCCATAAGGGAACCAATTCCCCCTTTGAAGGGGAACCGATTCCCCCCCAGGGGAATCGATACCCTCCTAGGGTTCTGGTTTTATCGGGCAGAACCCTTGTTTTTGCCTCAAATCCTCTTTCTCTCTTCACGCCGTTTTTCCTCTCCATTCTCTCAAATCTCCACTTTGCCTCAAAACAATGTTTTTAATCGGAATTCACTTCAAATATCATCTTCTAAACCTGCTAGCATCAATAAAATCGTGCAAACAACATCAAAATCCACTCAATCTCATCTTTCAAGGTAAATTTTTCTACTCTCTATTTCATTGATTTTGAACATAGGACTAGTTTTAATTAGTTCTAGATAGAAATAGTGATCCGCATTGATTGTTTAGTGATTAGAAACTAGATATTACAACTAATTTCATCAAAAACACAAGAATTTTCCAAAAATTTTGAAATTTTCGAAATAAAAAAATTGTTTGTCAAATTATTGTGTTTTAATTGAATTATGTTGTTGTTATGAAAACTATACATATATTGTTTTTCAAAAAAAAAATTCAATAGTTTTCAAAAACTTTGCCCATTAGGATTGATTTAGTGAACCTTGAAATATTGAGGACTCAATTGAGTTTTGGGATTGATTGAATTGCATACATGTGTTTTCTAAATTGCAGGTTATCCATTCTATTCCGATTTCCTAAACCATGTCCAATCCTAAACGTGCTAGGTCATCATCTAGTCGCTCACACCGTCAATCAAATCCACCTCCAAATCCTCCTCCTATTCCTGAAATTCCAATTCCTAATCCTAATCCAGTTTATCCCAATCTAACTATCTAAAATTCATGCTTCAATCATCCTGGTCCTAGGAATCATCATTTTTGGTATTATCAATATTTCTATTCTTACAAAATTAGAGAAGAATGTATCCCTTCTCGTCAAGCTATGTTAGATATTAATTTTAAATATCTTCCTCTTTTACAAGAGTGGAAATTCGATAAACTTTGTGACCTTGAACCTATAGTTTACCATCAACTTGTTCGCATCTTTTATTCTAATGTCGTTTGTGTCAAAAACCGAGCTCAAACTGAGACCATAGAAGTTCGTTCCTACCTCCTAGGACAATTCTTACATATTAACTCGGTTTATATAGCCAAGTCATTAGGATTAGATAACGATGGTATTTCAAATGAAAAACAAATTTTAGGTTCTCGTTATAAAAGAAGGGATAGTGCGAGTGTCTTAGACCTTCATGAACGTTTTCTTCATCTAATGATTTCTTAGTGGTTTCGACCATCCGGAGGTCGTTATTCTACTCTTAGAGCCTTGGATCTTTGGTGGTTACATTGTTTCGAAAACAGTATTAAAATAAACCTACCTCAGATCATTTTTGCTGAAATTGTTGAAACTGTAAATCTTGTTCCTAACAAAAACTTTGTTCATCTTTAGTTTACAGTTGCATTTTGAGTAATCTATTTTCTAAAGTCGGGCTTAGAGTTGGTATAGATGCCTCATTTCCTCTAAAGAAACAAATTAATCTTCTTTCCTTAACGAGAGCGGGATGGATAAAGGATAAGGAAACCGGTGAATGGGTTCGATCTTCTGAAAATACTTCGGGAGCTAGTTCTTCACGAGCTCCACCAGAAGCTGACGATGATCCCGAGCTTGAACAATTAATGTGAGACATCGATGAAGCCGAAGATGAGCCTGAACAGCCCGAGGAGCAAGCACAACAAACACATCAAATGCCTCCATATTTTCAATCTTTTATGGAGACATTCGATTTCCGATATGCTACCATGGATTCGCACTTTACTTCTATAGAGTCTCATTTATCCACAATGGGAGCTCAACAATTAGAAATTCTCCAAGAGATGCGCACAAACAATGCTTCGATGAATGAACGTATTGATGCACTCTCACATGAGATGGCTGCTATGCGAGCTCGTTTTCCTCCTCCCGATCCGGATGTTTGATTTTGTGTTTAGCTTTAGAACTTTGAACTAAAAGATTATTGTTTCAACATTTTGAATATTTTGGAATGTTTGATTTTGAGGATTGTTAGACTTTGGATTTGTTTGGATGTTTGAATTTATATATTTGGTTTAGTTAAATTTATTGCATTATTTACATCATGTTAGATATATGACCAATTTTTCCATGTCACATTGTTTATGAATATTGATTATGAAACTAATGGCTAACATTTCTCTTGATTGTGATCTTAGCAGCTTAAACTATATATAATCAATTGGCTAAATGATTTCAAAAACCTTGTTTAAAATCTTTTACGAGTCTTTTTGATTTAACAAAAAGGGGGGAGAAGTGTTAAATGTTTTAAATGGGAGAAGTGTTAAAGTAAGGGGGAGTAATTTTTCAAAAACGTCGTTTTTTATTTCAAAATCTTAAAATTACTAAAATGTTTTGTTATATCAAAAAGGGGGAGATTGTTGAAAACATTTTGATATTTCGATATAACAAATTAAGATAAATGAATTTTAAGATTTTCAATTAAGGTTTTCTAAGTATATTTGATACAATTATTCGAATAACAAAATATTACTCCAAATCTATCAAATGATATTTTTTTAATCCTTACTCAAGTGTAAAATTAAGTTTTAATCTTAAAATAATTTCAAAACGATTTTACAAAATATTTCGAACCATCACAAAGCCAAAAATTCCAGATTGCTCAGAGGGAACCGATTTCCCCCCCCCAAGGGGATACCGATTCCCCCTGAATGGTTTGGCTCCGAGAATTCCAGTATGCTCGAAGGGAACCGATTCCCCCCAGGAGGTACCGATTCCCCCCACTGTTCAACGGTCGAAATATTTGAATTTTACACTTAGGGAACCGATTCCCCCCACGCTCTAAGCTATTTTATTAATTGATTTCACACTAAAACGGCTATATTATCTTCATTAATGATCCCCAACATTCAGAAGTGATTCAAGGTGTATTTAAGCAAGCTTAGAAGCCATTGATCAAGAACAAGAAACATCAAGCAACTAGAATCAAGAGAGAATCAAAGAGAAAGCATCAAACCTCAAGTTTGAGCATTTCAAGCCTATTTTTCATTCAATATTCATTTTGCTTTCAAGAACACTTATTGTGCTCAATTGTATTCATTTTTTAGTGTTCTTTTCTTTGTTTTAGAATTGTGCAAACAATCTACCTTGTGAGGATTTCCTTGTAAGTTTGCAAATTTGTATTGTTCTCTTTGAGAGAGAGTGTTCTCAAGAATTTGGGATATAATTCTTGAGGGTTGGTAAGGTTACTCTTTGTCCTCAAAAGAAAGACAAATTAGTGAATTTGTGGAAAATCCTTAGTGTGGATAGCTAAGGTAGTGGACGTAGACTTTGGTTGAGAAAGTCGAACCACTCTAAATCGCTGTGCAAATATTTTTAATTTTCTACAAAAGCTTCCACCAAGTTTTTTATTTCCAATTCACCCTCTCTTGGCTGATTTCGTCAATCAATTAACTCAACAAGAAGCCCTTTATGAAACGGTGTCACTTCGATCGAGGTACATAAGCCCAAAATGGGTCTTTTTACTTCTTCATTTCCTTATTTTCCTCGTTTCATCCAAAATCAGAGAGAGAGAGAGAGAGTGAGACAGAATTCTCTTAACTTTCTCATCGGCGAGGATATCAATCGTCACCGTCGGTGACACTCACGGCGGCCGACGGTGGCCGGAGAGAACAAAATACCCCAAAAGCAAAAGGTTCCCCTCGATCTTCTCTACTCGAAACACAACCTATTTTTTACTAAAAATCAACCTAACCTCGTAGATCTAAGTTGTTACCTTCGAAAGACGAAGTGATTCCAGTGACCTTTTAGACTCCCCGATGGTCTTTCGATCAAGGTATGGTTTCTCTCAATGTTTTTTCTTTACTCTCGGTTTCTCAATGTCGTTTTGGTTTAGGTAGGATTTTCTTTTATTTATTTTTTATGTTCGAAGGCTTTGGGTTTCCCGAATGGTTCCCTCCTCCTTTTGTTTCGAATACTTCTCACCGAATATATGGTTGTATGCATGTGGGTTTAGTGATGGATTAGGTTGAATCTTGGATTTTCAGGGATTTTTAGGTGTTATTTTAATGGGTTTAGTGGATTTGAAGGGATTTGGTTGATTTAGGTGCTTGTTGATGTAAGTGATGACGACGAAGGCGGCTCGGTGGCTTGGCAATGGCTCATCGGTGGCTCACGCACCGGTCTGGAGAAGGAGCGGTGAGACCCAAGTGCCGATGGGAAGCTAGAACATTGCGGCAGCGATAGCTGAAGTTTTAAGGTTAGGGTTTGATTTGGGTTAAAGATTGGGACGGATCGGGCTTCAGTTGCACTTGGATCCAGGTCTGCTACTGGGTTGGATCACTATTGGTGGGTTGGATCACTATTGGTGGGTTGCTGGGTTTGAGTGTTGGGCTTCTAAGTTTGTAATCATTGGGTTGGCTGGGATGATTGGATCTACTTGTAATGGTGGGCTTCAAGCCTGCACAAATGTAAATAAAGTAACATTAATAATAATAATAATAAAATAATATTTTTAAACCCGGAAAAAAATGGGTGTCTATATATATATATATATATACTTATAGCTCAAAAAATGTAAACAATTTGTAAATAACAATGTAACTCTATTTTCATTTGAAAAATAATATAATAAATAAGTGGAAATTGCATTTAAACATAATTAATTTTTTTATTAAGCTAAGGTGATTACAAATTTATATTCTAAATATTTTCAACCATTTAATATTGAACGATCAATCATCCTTACTAAAGTTGATGATTCTCGAACTGGAACATCTAACAATAGAAATCATTCTTTCATAATTAAGTTTAGGGTAAATTATATAAATAGTGCCTAAACTTTTAGGACGCTTATATTTTGATCACCCAACTTTTAAAACTTGCAATACAGTCATCAAACATTTAGTTAATTTTCATTTTTGTCTTAGTTTTTGCTTACATGGCAGTTAACTCACGTTAAATCACTGTCTGCCTCGCCAACTACTCCAACCAGTTCTCCTTCGGTCGCGTCTTTTACCCCCCACCACCCTTTGTATAAGGCCAACTCCATTTCCCCTCGCGCTCTAGCTAGCCAATACTTCGGCATTTTCACCAACGCAACAACCCCTATGGTGGCTCCCCCTTCTAGTTATTGAGTTCGAAACCAATCAAAACCTAGAATTTAATGACCCCGACGGTAAATATATAAGGATCGATTTAAACACTATTTATATGCACAAACAGCTCTAGCTAAATATTTTAATTCTTCAAATGATAGTTGCGATCCTTTTAACATGCAGACAGGTCAAAATGTCTATGCCTGGATTGATTTCGATGGCTCAAATTTTGAGATCAACGTCACGGTTTCTCCCGTCGGCTTTCCTAAACCGTCAAGGCCAACGCTTAATTATAAAGATCTGGTGATTGCTAAGTATGTTGCTAGTGAGATGTTTGTTGGGTTTTCTTCTTCTAAGACTTAGTAGGTTGAGGCTCAGCGAGTTTTAGCTTGGAGCTTGAGCGATACAGGAATTCTTCGAGAGATTAGTACAACTGGTTTGCCTCGGTTCTTTATAGAATCACCATCATCATCTTCTTTGTCCTCTGGGGTCATTACTGGGATTGTGATTGCTTGTGTTGCTTTAGTAATTATTTGTGGATCTGGATTTTATTTATTTTAGAGGAAAAGGTTAAGGGAAGAAGATGCAGATGAGATCAAAGATTGGGAACTCGAGTATTAGCCATATAGATATTCTTATGATGAGATTAAACAAGCCACCGATGGATTTTCGAATGAAAATCTTTTAGGCTACGGTGGGTTTGGCCGTGTTTTTAAAGCGGCATTTCCAAATCAGGCGGAGGTTGCTGTGAAGTGCGTGAACCATGATTCGAAGCAAGGACTAAGAGAATTCATGGTTGAGATCAAAAGCATGGGAAGACTCAAACATAAGAACCTTGTCCAAATGCGAGGTTGGTGTCGGAAAGGTAATGAGGTCATGCTTGTTTATGATTACATACCTAATGAAAGCCTTAACCGTTGGATTTTGGACATGCCTAATGCGAGGTTGGTGTTGGCCGACGTGGCGGAGGGTTTGAATCATCTCCATAGAAGTTTTTGGTTTCTATGGCGTCCAGTGATGTATACAGCTTCAGCGTGGTGGTTTTAGAAGTGTGCGGACGACGACCTTTGGAGATGTCGATGAAAAGGGAGGAAAACTTCAGATAGGCGGCACCACTGCCGTGAATCTTGTTTCATTTTGTTAAATTTTATTCTGTTAGCGGTGGAGAAAAAAAGAATAGGGTTTGATGGGAGTTATCTGGCACGTCAGCAAAAACCTACGACAACTAACTCCATGGACAAAAATGAAACGATTTAAAAGTTCGATAATTATATTATAAGTTTTAAAAATTAGGTGACCAAAATGTAAACGCTCTAAAAGTTTAGGAATTATTTATATACTTTACCCTTAAATTTATTTTGTCAAAATTAACATAATTAAATTTATATTTTTTTAAAAACAATTTTTTGACAAAAAGACCGTCGGATAAATATTATTAAATAATAAAGGAAGAACTAATTAAGTCTCAAACTAAACAAGTCTGAAAAAGAGAAATGCAAAACAGTTGTACCGCAAAAAGGAAATAAATGAACAAATACCAAACTAAAGCCCTGGCCATCTAACCTCTCGATTCTCAACATAGAAACAATGAGCACACAGCAACCAAGAGGACAAGAAGAAAAAAGAAAGAAACGTGAGCCTTGTAACACCACCCCCGTATAGAGATTAGAGTTCACGAATGATCTAACCAACGATTGTCCACTGCCATTTGTTGTAAAACTCGTTGTGGACCATCCTCAACCCAGTATTTATCCACCTGACCCAAAGCTGAATCAGTCGATAATAAGTGAGCCGCTTGGTTGCCTGAGCGAGGAATGAAGACGAACCGACTCCCTTCAAACACTTTGGCACGATGACGAGCCTCCCAAGTAATCAAACTTATTTCTGATCGATCTGGTTCCTCGATCTCCAATTTCTGAAAAACCACTCGAGCATCCCCTTCGAAAATCACCCAACGAAAAGCTAGGTCTACTGAGAGTTCGATTGCATGCAGTACAAGTAATTTTTTTATAACCAGATTTGTGAGAATGCGAAATAAAAGCGGAAAAATAATACCCGAAAAGTTGATAACGGAGTTCAGCCAATTGTGCTTACGTCTCCAGACTGCTGCAGATCTTTTACTAAAGAGAAAATTTACAGGTGTTTACAGAACACACTTTAGAGAGAACTGGAAGATTTTGGGATGATTTTGAAGCTAAATGAGCTAGGGTATTTATAGTTGAAACTTAGGGACTAATCTTTGTAAATACCCTAAAGTTCAATGATTCAATTTTGTAATTAACCCTATTACAAAAAATAATAAAAGAATAAGCAGCCCCCACTTGATTTAATAGCAGCCGCCGGCTGCTTGAATATTCAACAATCTCCCACTTGAAAATTGATTTTAATCTGTCTTCACACCTCGATCAATGTAGCAGCATTTCTAGTCTTGTTATTCTAGCATGCCAACTGAAGTTGAACACAATTTCAGTTTGTCCGTGGTCACCGTCTTTGTCAACATGTCTGCCGGATTTTGAGCTCCACTGATCTTTTCAAGTTTCAAAATCCCATCTTCCAGAAGAGACCGAATAAAATGATATCTCAATTGTATGTGCTTTGTCCTTGAATGAAAAGACGGATTCTTTGCTAGATGGATAGCACTTTGACTGTCGCAATACAAGACATTGTTTTCTTGTTTCTTGCCTAACTCTTCCAAGAAACTTTGGAGCCAAACCATCTCCTTGCTGGCTTCCGTAACAGCGACATATTCTGCTTCAGTTGTGGAGAGAGCAACTATCTTCTGTAGTTGAGAAACCCAACTCACTGCAGTACCTCCTAGAGTATATACATACCCTATAGTACTCCTTCTGATGTCAACATTTCCGGCTAAGTCAGCATCTACATAGCCTGTCAGTATCGTATCTCCACCTTTGAAACAAAGTGCTTTGTTTGTGGTACCCCACAAATATCTGAGGATCCATTTGACTGCTTCCCAGTGTACCTTGCCCGGATTATTCATGTACCTGCTAACAGCTCCCACTGCATGAGCAATATCTGGTCTGGTACAAACCATGGCATACATCAGACTTCCAATTTCTGAGGCATACGGCACCTTCACCATGTGTGTGCACGTTCTTCCTCCGTCTTGGGTGATTGGTCTTTGGAGAGTCTGAAATGAACACCTAAAGGTGTACTTACTGGTTTAGCATTTTGCATGTTGAACCTGGAGAGTACTTTGTTGATGTACTCAGCCTGTGATAACATCAAAGTCCCCGACTTTGTGTCTCTCTTGATCCTCATCCCAAGAATCTGCTTTGCAGCGCCCAGATCTTTCATAGCAAACTGCTTCGACAATTTTTGCTTCAAGTTTATAATCTCTTGCATATCTGAGCCTGCAACGAGCATGTCATCAACGTATAATAATAAAATAATGAAGCTATTGTCGAACCTCTTGATGTAGCAACAATGATTTGCTTGGCATCTGGTAAAACCACTACTACTCATGAAGTTATCGAACTTCTTGTACCACTGTCTAGGAGCTTGTTTTAAACCATACAAGCTCTTCTTCAACCTGTATACCAGGTTTTTCTTGTCTGCCTCTATGAAGCCTTCTGGCTGCCTCATATAGATTTCTTCCTCCAAATCACCATGAAGGAAAGCTGTCTTTACATCTAACTGCTCAAGATGTAAATTCTCTGCAGCTACAATTTTCAACACCAGTCTGATTGTGGACAGTTTTACGACTGGAGAGAAAATTTCATTGTAGTCAATACCTTCTTTTTGCTGAAAACTTTTGACAACCAATCTTGCTTTGTAGCGTTTGCTCCCATCATGCTCTTCTTTGATCCTGTAAATCCACTTGTTGTGGAGCGCTTTCTTGCCTGGTGGTAATTCAGCTAATTCTCATGTCTGATTTGACATCAGCGAGTCCATCTCATCTTTCATGGAAGACTCCCACTTGACTGAATCCTCCACTTGCATTGCTTCATCATAGCACTCTGGTTCACCATTGTCAGTCAGCAACAAGTAGTGCAAAGAAGGCGAATAACGTTGGGTTGGTTTAGGAATTCTGGAGGAGCGTCTCAGTTCTGGTGTGCGTGGTTCTTCTTGAACTGCTTCAGGATTGATCTGAACATCATTTTCAGAAATCTCCTCGAACTCAGCAAATTCCTTTATTTCAGCTTCGGTATTGGAGCTACTTGATTCTATGGTTGACCTGTCTTTGTACATCACATTCTCATTGAAAATGACGTCTCTGCTTCTGATGATCTTCCGATTTTCATAGTCCCAAAATCGGTAACCGAACTCATCACCACCATAACCAACAAAGACACATTTGTTGGACTTGGCATCAAGTTTACTTCTTTCAGTAGAGTTTATGTGTACATAAGAAATACAACTAAACACTCTTAAGTGTGAAAGGTTTATTTCTTTCTTGCTCCAAGCTTCTTCTGGTATTCCGCCATCCAAAGGAACTGAGGGCCCACGGTTGATCAGGTAAGCTGCAGTGTTGATAGCTTCAGCCCATAGAAATTTGGGCAATCCGGCATGTATCCTCATGCTTCTGGCACGTTCATTCAGAGTTCTGTTCATGCGCTCTACTACGCCATTCTGCTGCGGTGTTATGGGAACAGTTGTCTCCATCTTGATCCCATTGTTTGCGCAGAAATCTCTGAATCTACTGTCTCTGTACTCTCCTCCATTGTCAGACCTCAACCGCTTGACTTTCAAACCAGTCTCATTTTCCACCATGGCCTTCCATTTTCTGAAGGTATCAAAGACTTCTGATTTATTCTTCAGAAAATAAACTCACACCTTCCTTGTTGAATCATCGATGAAGGTGACATAATATAGTGAGCCTGCAAGAGATGGAACTGGGGATGGTCCCCATACATCAGTATGAACCAATTCTAACCTTTCTGCCTTGGGAGTCTTGTCAATCTTTGTAAAGCTGACTTTCTTTTGTTTGCCAAAGATGCAATCCTCGCATAGTCCGACATCTACATTCTTTAGATCCGAGAGCTTCCCATTTGACAGAAGTATCTTCATTCCTTTCTCGCTCATATGGCCAAGCCTTTTGTGCCATAGGTTTGATTTTCCATCAGCATCTGCTGCAGCAATGATATTCTCTAAGTTTGAGGTTACATAGAGAGTATCAGTCTTCTTACCACGAGCAATGACGAGTGCTCCTTTTGTAATCTTCCATTCACAGCCTGAAAAGGTTGTATTGTATCCTTCTCCATCAAGCTGTCCAACAGAAATCAGATTTCTTTTGAGGCCCGGAATATGTCTCACTCCTGTCAGCTTCCAGGTGGTCTGGTTTGGCAACTTTAGTCGGATGTCTCCTTTTCCGACGATCTTCAAGGTTTCATCATCAACTAGATGAATCTTCCCAAAATCACCACTGACATAGTTCTCCATGATTTCTTGGCACGGGGTGGAGTGGAAAGATGCTCCTGAATCCAAGATCCATGATTCAATCGGACTGTTGACGCTTAGAATCATGGCATCACCTGTCTCCTCTGTCATGTTGGCAGATTCTTGTGCGCCGGTATTTTTCTTCAGTGCTCGGCAATCTCTTTTGAAGTGACCCTTCTTACCGCAATTATAACAGGTAAAATCTTTATTTCATGTTCTTGATTTTCCCCTTCTGGATTTCGATCTGCCACGATTTGAATTTCTTTCTGAAGTTCTCCCTCTAGACTCTGTGTGCAAGGCTGAGGAGGTTGATGCTTCACCTGATTCTCTCCGTCGAATTTCTTCACTCAATACCAGGTCCCGAACATCGTCGAATTTTAATTTGTTGTTTCCCGAAGAACTGCTGACTGCTGTAACAGTAGCATTCCAACTGTCTGGTAGAGATGATAAGAGAATTAAAGCTCGAACTTCATCATCGAATTCAATTTCCACTGAACTCAACTGGGTTGTGATTGTGTTGAGTTCATTTAGGTGTTGTGCCACCGATGCCCCTTCCGTCATCCGCAAATTGAATAATCGCCTCATCAAATGAACTTTGTTTGAGGCCGATGGCTTCTCATACATACTGGAGAGAGCCGCCATAAGACCCGCCGTGGTCTTTTCCTTTGCTATGTTGAAAGCAACATTTCGAGACAACGTCAGTCGGATGACTCCGAGGGCTTGTCTATCGAGAAGAGCCCAATCTTCATTCTTTATGCCCTCTGGTTGCTTTCCTGAGAGGGGTTGATATAGATTTTTCTGGTACAAAAAATCTTCAATCTGCATCTTCCAAAAGCCAAAGTCCGCACCATCGAACTTTTCAATTTTCACCTTCCCTTCCTCTGCAGCCATCGCTCCCACTCGAATCTGGCTTCTTTGGATCGTTTCTGACAATTTGTGCGAACCACCGTGTATTATAACACCTCCGTCGACAAATTCGTATCGCCGACGAAATTTTTACTATTCACGAAATTTACTATTCATGTTAATAGTAATGAATAGTAACATCGCAAAAATTGACAAAATTTACAACCAAAAGCTCTGATTACCAGTTGTTAGGAAATAAACCGAGTACAAGTAATTTCCCTATAACCAGATTTGTGAGAATGCGAAATAAAAGCGGAAAAATAATGCCCGAAAAGTTGATAACGGAGTTCAGCCAATTGTGCTTACGTCTCCGGATTGCTGCAGATCTTTTACTAAAGAGAAAATTTACAGGTGTTTACAGAACACACTTTAGAGAGAACTGGAAGATTTTGGGATGATTTTGAAGCTAAATGAGTTAGGGTATTTATAGTTGAAACTTAGGGACTAATCTTTATAAATACCCTAAAGTTCAATGATTCAATTTTGTAATTAACCCTATTACAAAATAATAAAAGAATAAGCAGCCCCCACTTGATTTAATAGCAGCCGCCGACTGCTTGAATATTCAACAATTGCCTTCGCTGGGAAAGCAGAGGCAATCCTTGAAGCTTTGCGTCTGTATGCTCCCAATATTAGCCCATTATTGTCACGAATCACTACCCCTGACTATGACTCATTTTCTCTTTGCATGAAATGAGCATCAAAAGAGGGTGGAGACCAACAAACTTCCATGGTAGCAGGACTTGCAATTTTAACATGTGAGATTTCAAACTCTCGACAGTAAGCTTTTATGAAGGTAAAAAATTCATCCCCTGTCGTATATTTCTGTTCATGGTGGAATTTATTGCGAGCATACCATAATGCCCATAAGCTAGTTAGAATCTCTCCAGACCGAGAGCTAGGATAATTATCTAACAACCATCCAAGCCACACATCAAAATCTTCAACATGCATATTAATCGGCCATTGCTAGTGTAACATTGGCCATAGCAACAGGGCAACATGACAATCACGCACCACATGGGTAATGGACTCGGTAGTACCAATGCATAAAGGGCAGGCAGAATTTGGCACTAACCGTTTAGTGTAAAGATTTTGCTTTTTCGGAGTGAAATTATTAACAAACTTCCAGACTTGAATTTGAATCTTTCTTTGACAATGTGCACCCCAAATACGTCTATATAAACGAACCTTAGCCGGGGAGACCTCAATTTTGGGCAATAGTAGCTTATAACCACTCCTTACACTATAGATTCCCGAACTCCAAACCCTCGCATCCTCTTGTTCGAATTAAGACAATGGAATCTGCAAAATCCTTTCGGCCTCATCTGTAGAAAAAATGCTCCAAACCAGTTCCTCGTCACATTCCTTCCTATAAGCAACCATTAAGTCTGACACCCAATTTATGCCATCAACTCAAAGAGATTCGATTTTAATAGGGTATGCATTTGGTAACTAGTAATCATTCCAAACAGAGATGGAACACCCCGATCCTACTTTCCAACGTAGACCCTTTTCAAGCAAACCACGTGCACTCCAGATGCTACGTCAAATATAAGAATCATGCGAGCCTAGTGGCTCATAAAGCAAGAGTTCGAAAAATACTTGGCACGAAAAAGTCTCCCTACTAATGAATCAGGATTCATTACTAATCGCTACCCCTGTTTCGCAAGAAGTGCCACATTAAACTTTCCAAAATCTCAGAACCCCAAACCACCACAATCCTTTAACATTCCCAGGACCTTTCAATTGCACCAGTGAATACCTCTTTTCTGAGGAGATTTCGGTCGCCAGAACTTTGCGATGAGACCTTCAATTTCATTAGATAAACTTTTCAGCAGAAGAAAACAGTTCATTGCATACACCGGGATAGCCCGTAAAACGGCTTTAATGAAAACCTCTTTACCTCCCTGAGATAGAAATTTGGTACTCCAAGACTGAATTCGGGAAGACAGTCGTTCTTTCAATGAGATTAAAGCTAAACGTTTATTTCGGCCAACTAAAGTTGGGAGGCCTAAATACTTTTCTGGGTTGGACGAGTTTGAGACTTTTAAAATCCTACAAACATCCCTATGATTCTCATCATTCACATTAGAACTTAAAAATATACCGGATTTATCAAAATTAATCTCTTGGCCCGAGCAATCCCCATACAACCGCAACAATTTTTTTAGTTCGGCAGTCGTACTTGTCTTAGCTTCACCAAAAATCAAACTATCATCTGCAAATAATAAATGTGATATCGACGGAGCATACCAGTTAATATGAACTCACTTTGAAGTTGATCCACCTTCTTCCTCTCTAAAAAGTGAGGATAAACCCTTGCTACAGATGAGAAAAAGGTACAGACTCAAAGGATCTCCCTGACGCAACCCACATTGGGGGGGGGGGGAACTCCCATACTCTACCATTGATAACAACATAAAAAGAAGCTGAGCTAACACAACGTCGGATAATAACGATCCAATCATCTGAATACCCTGTTCGAGCCATAATAGCCCAGACAAAGCCCCACTCTACCCAATCGTATGATTTTCTCATGTCGAGCTTTTGGGCAAAATGTTCTACCCGACCTTCTCTCCTATTTACAAAGGAATGAAGAATTTCATAGGCCACAATGATGTTATCTGTAATTAACCAACCAGGGCAAAGGCACTCTGGGCCTCATCAATGCACACATTAAGCGATCATTGCATGCGATTCACATCCATCTTTGAAATAATCTTATAAAGGACATTACACAAGCTTATCGATCGGAAATACGTTAGTCGACTAGGGGCACTCACCTTTGGGAGTAACACTATATGCGTTCAATTAATTGAACTCATATCCGTGTCCTCGTGAAGAATAGAGAGACAAAAATGTGCCATATCAGTTCCCACAATATGTAAAAATTGCTGATAAAAAATGGCTCTTAAACCATCTTCCCCCGCCGCCTTGAGAGGGCTCATTGACCTAACCGCCTGATATACTTCATCCTGAGTGAATCTTCGCAGCAACTCTGAATTCATTCTATCAGAAATGTGCACATTAAGTCCATGTAAAATTCTTTCATCCACAATGTTACTAGTCGAATCGAATAGCTTAATGAAATAATTACGAGCCAACGCTTCTAACTCACTATCTCCCTCTACTTTATCTCCCGTATCTGACTCAAGCACATGAATTTTATTTTGGCGTTTGCGAGAGGAAGCAAACAAATGAAAGTAAGTGGTGTTACTGCCACTGTATTTGATCCAATTCGATCGTGTGTGTTGGTCCCAATAAAATTCTGCTTTGTCACTTTCCATATTTAATTGAAGTTTTGTTTCAATAATGTCACCAAGCACATCATCCGTAGGATTTTGTGCCATAAGGTCTGCTAAACACGACTTCAGACCCGTCTCCGTTATACATCTCGATTTTCGAATTTCACTAAACCATATGTCCAACCCTTTTCAAAATGTCTCTAATTTACTTAACAATGAACTTGTCTCAAATGTCCATAATTTTCGTACTTCATTCTCACACGACTCCTCTAGTAGTCAAGTAGATTCAAAACGGAAGTGCCAATGACGATTTTCAGCAACACCTCCTATTGTGTCTAGAATCAAAAGACAATGATCAGATAACGAATGTACCATATGTGTAACCGAAAACTGAGGGAAAAGGTTGCTCCATACAATATTTTCCACACAACGATCAAGTCTCTATCAAATGTTGTTTGCCTCCGTACGCCAACGTTCTCACGTGAAAGAGGAACCAATAAATCCCAAATCATCCAAGTCACAATCATCTAGTGTTTTGCGAAAATCTTCCATTTGACGCTCGTTTCGAGTTCGACCACCCCTATTCTCGAAAGAAAACAAGATTTTATTGAAATCGCCAATGACAACCCAAGGTATTTCGGGAGTATCATTCAACCGTCTCAAAAGGTTCCAGGACTCAGCACGTCTTTGTTCTTCTAGAGCTCCGTAGAAACCAGTACAATGCCAACTTTTACCTTCTGTATCCATATCAATCATATCATTTATATGTGAGTCCGAAAAAGATCTCACAGAAACAACACAATCCTCCTTCCACGCTAGACTAAGCCCTTCAGAACTTCCACGCGCACTAACTTCGATCCCACACTGAAAGCCACATGACTTATGGATTTGCTCCATACGCGATCCTTGTAGCTTTGTTTCAATGAAAAAAGTTACCGTGGAGTTAAAATCCTTCGATGAATGCCGAAGTCGAAGCACTGCCCGGGATTTCCCTAACCCCCGGACGTTCCAGCTTAATATTTTCATTGCAACTGGCCAACCTGATTCTTCAGGCCTGCCGATTTCAAATTGTTCCCATTATTATTTTCTTATGTCTCTCCCACAGTCACTGGATTACTACGTTATCTCTTTCCACCATAAGGCTTTTCAAACTCCGTCTCTTCCTCCGCCACAGTCATCTCCATCTATCATCTCATTCGACCCCTTGCGGACATATTCTCAACCCATAACCTCATCTGACTCGACATATCCTGCCCCTCTGCACTGGTCTAACCCCTCCCTCCAACCGTTGCGAACATGCCCCCAATTCCACATTCTCTTCTCGTAGCCATGGGCTAGAAGAGACTCCTCTCCTCCGAGGAGGGGAACGCAAAGAGATATCTCATTGTGCTACCCATTTTTTTTTCGATTGTAACACTCGAGCAGGACATAAATTTTCGCCATGACCAAGCTTACCGCACAAAAAATAGAAAAGTCGCGATTTTTCATATTGAAAAGTGCTATAAACAGAACTACCTCCATGATCAGCAACTTTTTTCCGACATTTCAGCGGTTTTCGGACATCTACTCCCACCTTGATTCGAATACTGCCTTTGTACCCTAAATGTACTGCACTAGCATCGTACACTTTAAAGATACCAATAAAATTTCCAATATTCTTTGCTATTTGTTCAGAGATGTAACCTGTAGGTAAATTATCTAACAACATCCAAAAATTCACTATTTCCATATCTACTCTTCTTGGATCATCCCCTTTTCAATCAATGTAGAATCAAGATATACGAATTGAAATACCGTGGCCCTTCCATATCGATCTGATCCACATCTACCTCGTGGTACAGTCGAAATAGGTAACGACCTTCCCCTAATTCCGTTATTGAAATCCCACCAATAGGATGCCAAATATTAGCTAGCATAACTCTTATCGCCTGGAAATTGAAGACATTAGTGAGAAAACGACCCACGAAGCAATTATCCAGAGATAATTAAGCATCCAACGCCGATTGTTCTAATTCCAAAACTATGTCCTTATCCCCATCCACTTGTAAATCCCCCAAATCTCGTTCCACTTCAGACATCATCTTAAATCAACACCCACTAGACCAGATCATACAAAAAACTGAGAAAAACTCATAATATTGACAATTTGTCAAAGAAGACGACGTACCAAACTGGTCTAGAGAACCGTAACGCAAAGGGTTTTGATATGTATTTATACCTCTTTAAAATCTTAAATTAAGAGTTATTTGCTTCCAATTTAAATAATTATTTATTTATAAACGATTAATATGCGTAAAATACATATAAATCTGCCAAGAGTATCCTGTTTCTATTTAAAAAGTCATAAATAAAGTAAAAGTAAGAAATAATATAATGTATACAGTAATATTTTACCTATAATTATATAATTTCTTCGATATGAATTTATCGAAAACTTATTACAACAACAACAACAACAAAACTCAATTCCCATATGTATGAGGTAAGGGGGAGGTAGGGTAGTAGGCTACCCCCAACGCCAGGTTGAGAGTAACTTCCGTGGAAGACCTCCGGCAGTCAGAAAATTAAAAATTTAGATAAAATGCAATGCATGTATAAATAAATACATAAATACATAGCTAAACAGTATTCATACGCAGTCATTAAAATCATATGTGCGTCTGTAACGGGAATTAATCCCTGCATAATTATCCCTGCGAAAGAATCTCTGCATATAGACATAAACATAAGATAAGATCCGGCTAAATTTAAAAGAGGAAACATGAAGAGAATGATACACAGAAGTCAACGTTAGCAAGCCCAGTTCTAATCCTTCATAAATACTAATAACAGAAACGTATAAAAAGTATAAGTCATGGAAAATACTACAAAGACATTAAAAGAAGACAGAGATGATACACCCTATAGATGTGACCCACACTACTCGACTACCCTAGTCTTTAGCCTCCATATTTTCCTATCAGAGGTCATGTCTTCGGTAAGGGCTAAATTCCTCAAATCAGATCTCAAGCAGTCTTCCCACTTTCGCCTTGGTCGTCCTTTCCTTCTGGCACCGTCGACTGTAATCGACTCTACCCTCCTTACCGCATCCGACGGTAGTCGCCTAAGGACATGCCCAAACCACCGTAGTCTTCCCTCCCTCAATTTTTCGGAAACAGACACCACCCCCAAGGACATCCTAATAGCAGAGTTTGTCGTCATATCCCTCAGAGTCTTACCACATGTCCATCAAAGCATTCTCATTTCTGCGGCCTCAATCCTCCTTACGTGATCCTTCTTGGTTGCCCAACATTCTGATCCATACAACAGCGCTGGTCTTATTGCCATTCTATAAAATTTTCCCTTAAGTTTTAGAGGGACCTTCTTGTCACACAGAACTCCAGTAGCGGCCCTCCACTTTAGCCATCCCGCCTTTATACGGTGTGTAACGTCATCATCTACACCCCCATCTTTATGTATCATAGACCCTAGGTACTTGAAACAATCCTTTGAGGGGAGAACGTGTCTTTCTATGCATACTTCTACATCTTCATCGTTTTGGTTCCCATTGAAGTTTGAACATAAATACTCTGTCTTTTCAATATTGATCCTTAAACCTTTTTCTTCCAAAGCAGTCTTCCAGGTAGTCAGTCTACTATTCAACTCAGATTTTGTTTCAGCAACTAAGACAATGTTGTCAGCGAAAAGCATACACCATGGTACACCGTCTGGTGTCGCACAATAGATGTCATCCATGATCAAGGCGAAGATGTAAGGGCTAAGAGCCGACCCCTGGTGGAGTCCGATTTCCACCGGGAATGCCTCGGTGTCGCCAACTGTAGTCCTGACGTAAGTAGTAGATCTACAGTACATATCACGAATCGCCCGGATATAAGCAGTTGGGATCCGTCTCGTTTCCAAAGTCTTCCAGATCGTATCGCGGGGAACACTATCATAAGCCTTCTCAAGGTCAATGAACGCCATGTGAAGATCTCTAGACTTTTCCCTATATTTCTCCATAAGCCGTCGAAGTAGATGAATCGCCTCCGTGGTAGACCTGCCTGGCATAAAGCCAAATTGGTTTTCCGAAACCCTAGTAACTTGTCTCAACCTAGCCTCTATCACCCTTTCCCATAGCTTCATGGTATGGCTGAGGAGTTTAATACCTCTGTAGTTACCACAACGTTGGGGATCTCCTTTATTTTTATAGATTGGTATCACCGTAGACTCTCTCCACTCCTCTGGCATCTTGGCAGTCTCTAGAATAATATTAAAGATGTTGGTCAACCACTTAACTCCCTCTTCTCCTAGGGCCAACCACACAGTGATAGGAATTTGATCAGGACCGACAGCTTTGTCCCTTCCCATCTTTCTAAGAGCCATTTTGACTTCCTCAAACCCAATCCTACTTGTAGGGCAGTCATTGGCCGTAGTATGATAGTCGGCTAACCCATCAACGATACTATCTCTACATGGAGAGGCACCGTCATTAAATAAGCTAAAGAAGTAACTACCCCAAACCCTCTTAATATCGTGATCTTTCGCTAAAAGAACACTATTGTTGTCCTTAATAAACCTAATGTTACCTAAAGAGTGAATCATTGTCCCAATATCGAAAACTTATTATTTTACCTAAAGAGTGAATCATTGTCCCAATATAATAAAATAATATATGGAGTATAAAAGAGGGGAAATTCTAACAAAGTTTACTTATGCTTGAGAGCAGCAGATATTTACCATCGATTTTCTTTTTCCTTAAAAATTTCTATTCAATTGAAAAAATAAGAGAGGATGGAAGGAGACGATGTAGACATGGCTGCTGCCGAATCCACTGGGGCTGTAATTTTTTTTATTTTTTTTTTGCAAATTTGTTGTATTTTTATTTTTATTGTTACATTGTTATTAGTGTTTTGGGTTTTTCCCATTTTAAGAAAACCCTAAAATTCTATGCAAAATGCAGGATCTCGATGATATGAAAAGGAGGTTAAAAGAGATGGAGGAAGAAGCCGCTGCTCTTCGTGAGATGCAAGCTAAGGTCGAGAAAGAGATGGGCGCCGTACAAGGTTCCCCCCACTTCTATTTTCTTTATATCTGTTGCAGATTTTGCGTTTAAAAAAAAAAGATATTGTAGTTATTAATTTGAATATAAATAGTTTGATTGACACGCTTTGGATTTTGTCTTGCGGGTTCTTATAATTGGGTTTTGATTTGTAATGTGTGGTATGATAAAAAAAAAAGGAAAAAGCTTTCCAATTGAAAGCTAATCCCGTACGGTTTTTAAATTTCATATTCTAAATGTTGATATTGCCTGGAATGCTGAATCTATAGGGTAAGTGTATCGCACAAGATGAAGATCACCTTCTATCTTTTCCTGCTTTAATTTAAGTTGAATCTATATTTTTTCTTGTGGGAAATAATTGAAATCACAACAATTGAGATCATTGTCAATGTTTATTTCTATGCAAATAGATCCTGCTGCTGGTGCAACTGCATCTCAGGCAAATCGAGAGGAAGTGGATTCCCGATCAGTCTTTGTCGGCAATGTGAGTCCTCTTTCCCTTGTTTTTTTGTTGCTTGCCTTTTGCATGTCTCCCAAAAAAGTGTTAATGCTGCTTCTTTGTTATTATTTTGATCTCGGGAAGTTGATTGGACGAGTTCAGTTTTAAGTCGTAATGCCACAAGCCCACAATTTAACCATTTTCATGTAGTGGGAAATTATTTTTTTGCTTTTTCCCCATTGATTATGAAATTAGCATCTGATTTAACTGTGCAACATATGGTGACTTAGTGACTGCTATTTCTAAATAATAGAGGTGAATATACTCATTTTCTTCCTTGTAGTCAACTTCAGTGCTTTCAGGCTTCATTCCCGGAAGCCTTTGTGTTGCCTGTAAGGACTTTTAATTAGTTTTAGTATGAAACTGATCTCGCTGAAACTTACCATACGACGTGCTTTAGGTACAACCAAATTTTATTAATATAGCATCATGTAAACTTCTGCATAATACTTGAAAGATTCTTATTCCTAAATCCTAACTAATTTAGCCAGGATATGTTGGCTTAAAAATAATAATAGTAACTGAGCCAGCCTACAGTAGCTCTGGCATTCAGACCAATCTTCATAGATGAAGCTTAAATCTGGTTATAATTAAAATTGAGTTAACGAGTGTCCAGCTGCATTAGTGCTTCTTGTTGATGATCTGGATTAAAAGACACTACCAAGCATTATCTTATTGGCTAGTGTTACAGTCATGTTTGAGGAGCACCACATGCATGAGGAAACCAGCCATGGATTGCTGTGTAGTCCTCGACTGTTTGTTTGAGCATTGAGTATGACAAAAATGAACTATACTTGAATCAGACAGTCATTTGGAGCACAAGAATGAGTTTTGAATACAGCGTTTGTTAGTACTTTAAAATTCACTGCAATGGAAACTTTTCACTCAACTTCGGTTCCGTTTGAGTCCTATTGACCACTTTTATTTGAATTTCAGTTCTGTATGATATTTCCATTATGGAAAGAAAATGCAGATGCAGAACAGCATTGAGGGAGATAATTTGAGTGTTTTCTTTTCTATAATATAAGTTGTCATAAAATGTTCTCATGAATTATTGATGTATGGACGCTTCTTGCTTTCTTATCATTGTTGTAGAAAAATGTGGCGGATTTTCTTCTTTAGTGTGGTTTTCCAAATGAGCTTTCCCTAGTTTGGTCGTATAGGGTTGACATGGCCTTGATATAGCATTGGTCCAGATTTATGTCTTAGTGAACTGGGATTTATTCCTTAAATGTGCTGTCCTCTCCTTAGTCCTTACCTTTACCAAATTAATGCACTTTGAGGTCTATTAAATATTATAGGAGTGAGCAGTGTCTTTGAAATCCAAAATTGTAGGATTCGATAACAATGCTGCTAACTAGGAGGGTTAGAATATGGTAACTTGACGACATTCTCTTCATGGCATATTTAACTACAATGGACAACCCAACAGGTTTAATTTGATAGATGTGGAAATTTATTTAAGCTTAATGTACCTTTTTTCTCTTCTCACTGCCCTCGCATAGAAACACTGCAACTTCCTATCTTGTGACTACAAGTAAGCATTTCCTTTATGTATCAAATATAAAGTTCGAGCATTTAGCATGCTGAAGGATTCTCAGTTTAGAATCCTTTGTTGACTCTAGCTTTTACTACAATCGCAGGTGAAGCTTCATTCAAGTTTTTCTGATTTATTATCTGGGGTCGGGTGAAAATAGCCAATAGAAACGTTCTTGAGCTAGGAAAACATACATGTCATACTATATTTATGTGATTAAGAGAGAGGGTAAAAGCCAGTGTGTTAAAAGTTGGGTCAAATTTTGAAAGAAAGAAAACTTGTAGCCTTTCAGTAAACAGAATATCTGAAGGCTGGGAAAAAAAGTTTTACAAAAAGCATGTAGAAGAAAGGATTTTGCAAAAGTCCTTGAATTGACTACTGTAGATAGCTGGAAAAAGTGAGGAAAAAAGGTATTACCATTGTAAAATTCTTGTCTTGGTTTTTACTTGAGCACTTGGCCTGGGATGGATGGAGAAACAAATTTTCATTCAAGATTCCTGAAATCGGTGTCAAATCAGTTGAAAGGATTCCCTTTGCTGAGTAAAGACTAGCGGTGGATATTTGCAGTTTTATTTGCAAACCACAGTGGTGCTTTTGCTGGTGCTCTATGCTCTTCTTATGGTGAGGGGTCTTTGATCACTTTTTATTTCATCACTTGGGATAAGTAGGGATGACTCGTTTTTTTTTTCTTTTCTCGTAACCATATTTTTCTTTAGTCTTACCACCTCCTTACCCCTAAAAATGGAAACAAAAAATGAACAAAGAAATAATAACCTAAAAATGGGATAAGTTGGGAGGCTTCCGGCTTCTAATTATTTATTCTGTAAATTAATATTATCATATTTTCTTTGGTTATTATTGTTTATATCATTTATCTATGTGTTGACCTCATCTATCGTCAGTTTCTTGTGTGAGTGTTAATTGCTCAAGAAATTTTAACCATTGGCTTTCTTTAGTTTGGCTCCTTAATAGAAACACCAGAGCACATTGATCAGTTATGTAAGCTAATAATTGGTCTTTGTCGAGGCTGATGTTATCTTTGTTGCAAAGGTGATTAGTAGGTAGATGCTTGCTGCACAGGTGATCTTGTTGGCTACTTTGTCTCTATTTTGAACAATGATTGCCACTTGTTGCTGTAATTATTAATTTTTAGTATTCTGTTGTGCTCATTTCACTGGCTACATTTAAAACATTCTGAGAATGCAGGTCGATTATTCATGTAGTCCTGAAGAAGTTCAACAACATTTCCAGTCTTGTGGGACTGTAAATAGGGTTACTATTCGTACAGACAAGTTCGGCCAACCAAAGGGTTATGCTTATGTAGAGTTTGTTGAAGCCGAGGCTGTTCAGGAAGCTCTTTCTTTGAATGAATCTGAACTTCATGGAAGGCAGTTGAAGGTAAAACATAATTGTCCTTCTCCATTCTCTTGCCTCATTTTCTTTTCCTATTATCTTCTCTTGCCTCATTTTCCTTTTCTGTTATCTTCCCTTGCCTCATTTTCCTTCGAGATTAAGAAAACAGTGGCTGCATCAAGGAAAATTGTAAAATACCAATGGACTTGGGGTATCTTCTTTAAAACTTTCATTTCTTTGTAGGTAACCGCTAAACGTACCAATATACCTGGGATGAAACAATACCGTCCACGTCAGTCCAACCCTTTTATGCGACCTAGAGTTCCATTCATGGCTCCACATTTTTTTGCTCCTTATGGATATGGGTATGTCTTGCAGATGTGGTACCAGTAGATTTCGATATTGTACTTTTGTGTTTAGGTTTGCAACCTCAATAAACGATGTTAACACCATCCTATATGCTCTGCAGGAAGGTTCCGAGGATGAGAATGGCAACGCGTTACAACCCCTACTATTAGGTACTCGGACAATACTAGTTGTTCGAAGCGTTTGGGAAGTTTATAAGTGGTTTTGTTTCATCGAATTGAGTCGATTTGCCAAAACTATTGCTACAAATTCTGGTCTACTTCTATGATATGTTTGATCTGGGCAAAAATTATGTTTCTGCTGTGTTGTCTAATATAGACATGTTTTTTCCCCCTGATGTTGAGCGGCCCCTTTTCAATATTTGGCTGAAGTCGTTTGGCCTCGTGCTTATTTCTCTAGAGTATTGGGTTGGTCGATGCTAATCATTTCAAAGGAATTACAAAGAGATTAATAATATGAATGTACTCGCAGCATGATGGAGTAGTGGTCAAGTCACTTGTTAGTATTTTAAACGTCTAGTATTAGAACTCTACCATTGTAATTCTTGGAAAAAAGAGTTAAATTGTAGTAGATCTCATAAAATTCTATATTATTACGTGTAATTATAATATTAAATTTTAACTTTAACTTTAATTAGTGTTATCTATATTATTACTTTAAATTATAATATTAAATTCAGACTTTAACTTTGACTCAATAATGATATGAAAAATAATATCGTTTTAGTACAATAATTGATGGCTAGATCAAAATATTATTTTACACTACTTTCTAGAAGTATATTGATTTTATCATCAAATTTTTAAATAATTCAATTTCCGACATTATATTTTTTTTACTCGATAAAAAATCATCATCCACTTTGTGTCGGCTTTCATAATAAAATTATTATTTAAATATTAAAAATTTAGTCTTAAAATTTCTTTTCATAAAATTAATTCAAAATCGAATATTTTTATTATTATTATTTTTAAAATTTTACAACTTCTTTATTTTAAGTTTTTTGGCAAACATTATTAACTTATGTATGATTATTATAAATAGAAATTTTAATTAGATTAATCGGTGTGACAAACATTAACCCATAGAAAACGATAATTTGTTGAATATTTGTATATATTATTTATATCTCACGTTCACATATTTTGTTTTCCTTTTGCACACCAAACCGGAATCGCTGAGATCTTGGGCACTAGAATTCTACCCATCACGTGATACCATACCCCTACAACAAGCCATACATACAACACTCCAAGTATCTACATACGCTTCCCAATCACTATCTCCACTCGACTCCCGCCACGTGTCCCATCAAACCAGCGTTTTACACGCCGACGTCTGAGGATCCCACATCGCCGGCAACAAGTACTTCCGGCCTTTAACGCCGTTTGCATTGTAGCTCGCCCCGGTGCTCTTCTCCACCAAGAGAGTACCCGGATAACCCGGGTACGAACCCGACCCGAACTTCCCCGTGCAGGCCGAAACCGCCTCCAACGGCGCGTTGGCCGGTCCCTGGAAATACCCGTTATTAAACGGATTGGTGACAGTGTTAGCCAAAAGGGTGGCCAAGTTGATGATCATGCCGTCAACCCCAACGTCTCCGTTGGGAGCAACTAAAGGCGGCGTTTGGGGACCATAAATAGGCTGGTGAAACGGCCAGGCGCATTCACCCGGACACTGAGTCTCCGAGTTACCTACCCAGATAAAGGCACTACGAACCGGACCACGGGTAGACCCGTGAGTCCCGCACCTCATGCAAAACCCTTCCACGGCGACGTCTTTGGCCGTGAGGATGATGCTGATAGTATCCACGCCGTTAAATTTCCCGGCCAAAGCCGGCAGGTGTGGGTTCTTAAGGATTTTACCGAGCGGGTAGTTTTCAAAGAGGACTTGCTTGCCCACAACTAAGGTTGATGAACCGCTCTTGTATTTCTCAGTCGTTTTCCACCATGAAGACGCCGATGGAAGCTTGAGGTTGCCGGAACTCACCGAGTTGATGAAATCGACGATTATGGAGCGTTGGGCAGGTGTAAACTTGCCGTACCATATGAGATTGACGGTGATTTTTCCCTTTAGAAGAGGGCCGTTGTGGTACTTCAACACCAGAGGTTGCTCTTGAACCAGCTCCGAGAAGGAGAAAGGGATGATACAGAGGAGGAAGAAAGTGGCAAGTTTGTAAACAGAAGCTGCCATTGTTTTAGTTATGGGGAAATCTTGAGAAAGATTTTCGACTCCGAGAGTTAAAGACGAGAGGGAGTTGCTTTATACGGAGATTTTGGGGAAAGAAGACGTGTCAACGTCAGACAGATGTGACGTGGATAGGGGCTCTGCCAGGCTGGCTGGTCAGGAGTTAAAACGGTGACGTGGCGGTCTCATTAGGGCAAATATTACAATGGGGGACACAACTATTAGATAGGCTGGTCCAGACAATCAGCACCATGACTCTCGGAAAATTATTAAAACAATGAAGACACGCCTCATGATATATTTTAATCTTATCTCCTGAACGCTGGGACCACTTTCACGATTCTTCATGCACTTGATTATCCATGGGTCTAATATCGGTTTTAGTCCCACAACTATACCAACATTTTAGATCTAATATTTTCTAATTTGAACTTGATTATCTATTTTTTAATGTTATTAGTTGTTTTTCCACTAATAACAACTTTTGTAGCTGTAGTTGAAGTGATGGAATTAGTATTGTTTTTTAACTATATTAAATTGAAATATGATATTAAAATTCATGGTATCGTATAGTAAAGTAGTGTTTTGAAAATCGGACCGGATCGATCGATTTAATCGGTTTAATCGGGAATCGTTATCTAGTCCGGTTTAATCTAGACCGGTTGAATCGCTACTAATGAACTGGCCGGAACCGTTGAACCGTTAAAATTAGACCGGCTGAAAATCGGAAAAAACTAGGAAAATCGAAAAAAAAAACTGCTAATTTTGTTTTTTTTTAAAATTAAACCAAACGACGTCGTTTGTTAAACGAGCCAAGTCGAACTCGAGTATTGCTGAACTCGACTCGAACTTGAAAAATTTAAAAGTAAGCTCAACTCGACTCAAACTCACGAGCTAAAAATTATCAAGTTCAACTCGAACTCGAAATATAATATTGAAATTTGAACTCGAAAAGGCTTGAACTCAAAAAATTTAGAAGCTCGATTGAAGCATAAAATTCGAGTTTGATTGAAGTGAAAGAATAGTTTACTCAATGCTCACCAAAAGGCTTCATGATTTTGAATGTCAAACTATCTCTACTATTTATAGAAGTAAGTTGGGATGATCTTCTATATTTCTTAGTTATGTGAGATTATTTTTAAAAAAAAAATTAAACCAAACAATATCATTTTGTTATGATTTTTTAGCCCCAAATTTATTTATTAATTATAGTTATATAATTATATTTATTATTTAATATGTTTTACATTAAATATTATGTTGTAGTTAATTTGAATCATTTTGTTTCACTTGATTTTATGGTTTTTAACTTATATATGTTATGACTTGCTTTGAATATGAATTGTGATATAAAAAATTATTTTTTATTAAATATTTTTGGTATTTTTATTTAATTTTTTAAATAATTATGATGTCGTTCGGTTCTTCCGACCGGTCAAATTAATTCGATCGATTGAACTAATGAACTGGTAGCATGACCTGTTCGTTAACAGATCTGGTTCTGAAAACCATATAATAAAGGGACTAAAATAAGCATTGGACAAAAAATGAAATAGTGAAAGTTGGGCGAATAGGCTAAGGCGTACTGCAGCCTAAACTACAGTAGAGCGTGATAATTAAAGGGTGTGGACAGGGGTGGCGCAAGTGAATGATGACATAATAAGGTTCAGACTTCCATAACTGTAGGGTTTTTCTCATATTTTCAGAACAATGAAACGGTTCATTAAGGAGAACCGGATCGAAGAGGGTGGGTGAGGTAATTCCTGTTTTTTTTAAATTAAATTAATATATTATAAATATAAGGTAGTATTTATTTAAAAATAAATTTTTAATCTTATAATATTAATCGTTCACACTTTTAGTATTTATGGTGTTTGAACTTGAATTTTTAAAAATAATAACAATAATTTTAAATTAATATACTTTATATATATTTAATTGATAATTTATTTTTGTGTTTTAAAATTTTAAAAGTTTGTTTTCTAACCTAAAATGTTGTGTTAGTCTCTATTCTCATGAGCGTTTATGGTCCTTCAAAAATTCATTTGTTGTCAATCTATCCTTAAAGACCTAACGTTGTTTAAATTTTCCAGAAATTTTTTTGAAGATTAATCTGAAATTATATACGAAGATAAATACTTTTCAAATTCATATTCAAAGTTCAAACAATTATCTTTTTTAATAAAATATTTCAATTACACACAACATTTCTTGAAAATATCATTTTTATTTTCCCGATGAGTGTATATGTTTTTATTAGAAAATAAAAATTAATCTGACATATTAAAAGTGTTTATTTTAGAAAAAAAATAAGAAAAAAAAAGTGAAAAAGGTGAAGAAGAAGGGAAGGGATGATTCACGTGCGGAAGTGAGGGAGTGTATACAAGACGACAAAATTTGAATTAAAAAGAAAGAATGGGAGGCAAATCACACGTGTTGAGAAATGAAGGAGAGGTCCCGGCCCGTACACAATTTTTTTTAATTCAATGTATTGTACTTTTGTACTCTCGGGTAGTTTTACGCTTTAATATACGATTAAAATAAAATGTTATTATTTTTGTTATTATTTTAAATAAAAAATTAATTAAAAATAATCGAAAATATTATTATTTTATCAGTTTTAATTACCGTTAGTTAACTAACAATGTTTATCCGGTTAGGGGCATTTTGCTTTAAATAAAACGTTGGGAGTAAAATGATCTAAAAAATAATAAAGTGATTATTTGTGTAAACGTTGGTGGTAATTTTGTTATTATGCCTATATTTTTTTATGGATACATATATGTTATTTATAAAAATCTTTTGTATATGGTGGACACAAATAAAATTTAAAAATGAGTACCACCAATAAAATGAATAGCTAACATAAAAAATTGAATTTCAAGGTAAGTATGCACATTCGCTAAGTAAGCCTTGCATCTGCCACTATCTAAAATAGTTATAAGTTAAAGTTTTCTTTTTTTAAAAAAAAAATCTAGGATACTTACAGGTAGTAGTATTTATCTCGAATTTGAAATCTCTAAAGATAATAATCATTTCTTTAACCACCGATATCGTTTGATTCATGAAAATACAGAAATACAAAAACATATGAAATATAATTATAATGTTAGATATTTTCAGAATACATGCATTTCATTAATTTATTTATAAAGTGTAAATATTAAATGTGATATTATCTCTTAACAAATGAACTATTAGGTTGTAAATCAAAAATTAACAGAATTAACAAATTTTGAAGTTCTTGATCATGTGCATTCAAGTTCAACTCCTTTTTTTGGTATAAAATGCGTGAATTAATTTTAGATTTTATTTTGATCAAATCTTATTATATATATATATATATATATTAATATATTTTAATTATTAAATGATTATATTTATAATAATTAATTCTAATTAATATTGATTGAAGTATACAAATGCTCCCGACTATAGCGCGTTACTTTGTTGAATCATCCGAATATTAAAAGTATAAAAATGATCCTCAAACTATATGACTTTGTTGTGTTGAGTCACTTGACTATTAAAAGTTATAAAATGATCACTTGACTATTAAAAGTTATAAAATGGTCACTCGACTATTTATATGTTCCAAACTCGTCATTTTTCGTAAAAAAAAATTGATGATAGTTTGAGTTGAACATTAACATGGTGACTGAGATATGATAAAATCTCATCTCAGAATCTCAATGGCTATCATACCAAGTCAACATGTTAATGTCCAACTTAGACGACCGTTAATTTTTTAACAGAAAAATGACAAGTTTAAAATATATAAATAGTTAAATGATCCTTTTATAACTTTTAATAATTAAAGGCTTAATAAAAATACCTTATAATTAAATAATTATTTTATAATTTTAATAATAGATAGATTCAATAAAAAAATATAGTATATACCATTTATGTACTTTAATATTTTAGAATAGTATCTCCTTCTCCAAATTCATAAGACACGAGAAAATGATTTTTTTATGTAAACTTTTTCTCTTAATTTTTGTGGCAAATGGTAAAAAGAGGATGCATGAATGAGGTATAGAGCAATCATTTTTGTGGGGGTTGATATGACCTACATCAGATTTAATTATGCACGGATGTACACACCCAATAATAAAAAGAGAAAAAGAGAAACCAAAATTGTGATGGAGGGTATACTTTGCGTGCTCTATTTTGTCAACCTACACTACCCTTATAATAAGTGGCGGAGCCACAGTTGTAGTTCTGATTTTATTAGTGATTTATTTTATCGATAATATTTATTTTAAAAATATTTAAATTATCTTAAAATTAAATTTGTTTGATTAATTATTTATTTTATTAATTATATTTATCTTAAAATTTTATTTACATTCATTTTATTTAAAAATTTTATACTACTAACGTATGTGTTTCTATCCTAAAAAATATAATTGAATCCGCCACTACTCATACTTCATTATCAACTTACATGTCACGGTTTAATAATAAAGTTTAAGGATTTTCAATTTTATATAAATCTTATTAATTTAATTATTCATATGTTTCAATTATTAATTTGTTCTATTATGAACCTGCATGCAGCATTATTATTAAATGCAATGAGAAGATAGGTCAAAACTAGGTTCATAAAAAAAATAGATGACGAATAAGAACCAATTGGCTGCATTTAAACCTTAAGATTAGGCCAAAAAGAGCCACCTATCTCGATACATATATACACAACCAACAAGGCAAGTTGATTCCTGAATTATTTCTGGAAATAACGAACAATAAATTACTAAGGAAATGAATTTGAGTTTTTTTTTAACTAATCTCTAGTATCCAATTTATTAAACGACTAATACATATTAGATACTACAGAGACAATGACGATCATTCTAATCTAATTTATTTTATTTTCAAACGTTATAGGTTTGAACCCTAACCTTGGTTGTTGGTAAATGAGATAGAAATGAATGAACTTTTCTATCACCGACATCTAATATGTTAATTGATTAAAATAAATCAAGCATTAGAGAGATTTATTATAAGGGGATTCTTCTAACTTAATTTATTATTTACAATACCAAAATTAAAACCTTCAATCTTACTTAAAATTTCTAATGTCTAGTCTCATTTAACCAAATTATTGATAAGAAAATAAATATTTTTATTAAATTATAATTATGAATTTAAATTAATCCATATGATTAACTTATTTTTTTATATAATATTTAAAGACTTGAGGGTTATTTTGCCCATGTAGTAGCTCAATTTATCATTTTCGTTCCTATGTTATTTTTGCATCAATTTAACCATCGAATTTGTTTAATTGCATCAATGTTTAAAATATTTACTATTGTTTAGGGTTTTAAGTTAGAGTTTAGGGTTTGTGCTTTTAAGTTAAAGTTAATATTAGAGCCTTCATCTTAGGTTAATTTCACTTTACTCCTTTAAATTAGGTGAATTTTTTATTTGGTCCTAACTTTTATGCCCGATGTTCCATATTAGTCACCCGATTTAATAATTTATTAAATTTGGTTAGGATTAATATTAGAGCTTTCACCTTAAGTTTAATCTCACTTTAGACATTTAATTTAGGAGAATTTTAAATTTGGTCTTCACTTTTTTGCATGAAGTTCCATATTAATTAGTCTATCCAATAATTAGTTAAAATTGATTAGGATTAATATTAAAGCCTTCATTTTAGATTAATTTCATATTTAGTCTTTTAATTTAGGAGAACTTTTAATAATATTGTACAATCTCAAATTGTTATATAATCACATAAAGACTGAGTTTAATGATATTAATATAACATATGATATAAGAAGCAAATTAAAAACATAATAAAACTGCGATATAATAATAATAAATATAAAAATAATTGAAAATATTTAAAATATATATTATTTTACAATCATTTTATCTTAATAAAAAAATTTAATGATTATGTAAATGAATTATGACTTTAGAGCAATACAAAAACATTTATATGTATGAGAGCTTCGTGTTTCATTGTCTTCTATGGCTAGAATATTGGAATATGTGTTTATAAAT
Organism: Hibiscus syriacus; assembly: GCF_006381635.1. Classification (NCBI taxonomy): domain Eukaryota; kingdom Viridiplantae; phylum Streptophyta; class Magnoliopsida; order Malvales; family Malvaceae; genus Hibiscus; species Hibiscus syriacus. The sequence continues at coordinate 1,077,255 of NW_024061975.1, read as the reverse complement.
ATTTACATCCAACAAAAAGAAGAGGCATCCAATATTGTAAATAACACTAGATTTATTAAAAGTTATTTGTATTTGATTCAATCAATATTTAAAATAAACAAACTTAATTCTAGTTTAAACTCGATTTGAGTTTTTAACAAACTAAAATGAGTTATTCAATGCTCGATTAAAAAATTCATGAATAACTCGAATAAAATAAAATTTAAAATTAAATTAATATTAATATTAATATTTATATGTTGTTTTTAAATGCAATACAAGGTTTTCATGGACTTATTGTTCATATTCGAGTTTGAGTTTAAATCGAATTCAAGTTCGAGCTTCAATCGAGCTAAGTCTGAGAATGTTTCAAGTTCAAGTTTTTCAAAGCTCAAGTTGAGCTTCAATTTTTGAGTTAAAGCTCAAATCGAACTTGACAATTTTAAACTCACGAGCTTTCGAGTCGAGTCAAATTCAATTTTAAACTTTTCAAACCGACTCGAATTCAACATACTCGTACTCAACCTTGTATTCAAGTTACTACCACCAATAACAAGACAAATCATCTCTAGTAAAAAAAAAGAATTATAGTTGAATAAAGCCGAGAGGTCTCGAGCCGTCGACCGCACAACCTTGTATATTGAAGCTAACCATTAGATTTAAATAATGTGTCCTTTATTTGAAATATTATATACGCAATATTAAGAAAAAAATATCATATACACAAAAATAAAAATGGTAAAAAATAGTTCTAAAAAAAAAAATCAATACTTTATAGTTTAAAATTAGCATTATCTAACCCTACATATTTTATTGTGACGTATGATATTGATTTTGATAGTCCTATTTGTGTCCGTTTGCAAAGACTTTATTGTTGCGTTCTCGGAAAATGTTGGGTTGTGATTTGTGAAGAAATAGGGGTTGGAGTCGGTCTTCCCAAGGCAACACAAGGTTCCAAACGTAAAAAAGGGGACACTTTGCTTGATATGGATATGACATGGACTTTTTTAAGATGAGCATTTGGATTCATGCACCAACTCCATAACTCGTGAGTTCAACCTTCAACAAAGTCATGATCCACCCAACTTTTTTTTTAAAGTAAGATAATATTTATTTAAATATAATTTTTAATTATTTTTATTAAATGTTTATATTTTTTTATATTTTTAACATACGAACTAATGATCTTAAAATATAATAATTTATTTATCATCGAGATATTCTAGTGAGAGTAATCCACCCAAATTTGGATTTAGGGAATTACATTATCACTGGCCGCCTTTGCCTACCTTACTTCCAGCCCATCTTCTATTCTTTTTCATCCATTGTAAATTACATATTTAGCCATTGAATTATCGTTTTGGTTCTGTATTGATTATTTAATTCTTTTAAAAAATATACTTGTTATCTTTTTGTTTCGTTTTGTTCACCGATCGTTAAAAAATCAACGATAATATTGACGTGTTACTATAAAATAATAGTATATCATCATTAAAAAGTAAAAGAAAATTATAACACTAGCGGTTTTGTTTATTTTTAATAGAGGGTGACTAAAACGGAACTAAAACGTAATATTATATATGATTTAAAAAAAATAGTTGAGTGACCAAAATGGACCTAAAATAATTTTTGGTTGGCTAAATACATAGCTTACTCTTATTTTTATTTTATTTTGCCTTAGCATACAGATTCACTCCTCAACTTTGCGATTTTTCTTAATTTAATATATGAATTTAGTGTATTGTGACTTAATCAAATATATATATGAATTTAGTTGAATCGGACTTCTCCTTTTAATCCATAAGTTGTGATAAATATTGGGAAAAAATTAATATAAAACAAAATAAAGAATATAATATTATATTATTCCAGCAGCTTGGCATTATATTGCCAAAGGCCGACAATGGATTCAAGCTGTTTGGCGAAAGGGAAAAGTCGTCGGTCGACACCCACACCTTAAACGATGAGCCTACCTGCCTTTTATCAAACAGCTGTGCCTTTATATTGGAGTCAATGATTTGATATGCACTGCTTGGCAATATCTTAATAGACTTTTCATTATACCTATGTATATGTTAACATTTAATTAAAATTACGTTAATATGACTCATCGAGTAATTTTAATAGTAAAAAATATATTAATTTAAAAAAAAAATCAATAATTGTATTTGTAAAATGTATATTATTAACTATCTAATTTTTAAACATATATTACATCATAATTATCTTATACTAATATATATATATATATATGTTAATACGTACTTTGAATTAAAGATAATTAATATAAATGAAGTTGTATTTGTTACCGTATGTACCGTTTATGGTCATATCTCAATCTGATTATAAATTATTGATTTTATAAATAAAACCGATGCTGCTTGGTCTATAGAGTATGTTTTAGCCAATAATTAGACGTTGGGGGTGTTGATTAGGTGCATGAAGATATTACTAACGGGGTTGATTCAAGTGGTAAGCAGCTTGATATCGTTTAGGTAAGATTTTATGTTTGAGTCTTTGTATATGTAGAAAATCCCAACTGAGAGACTCACCCCCCAAAATTAAATGTATAATTCGAAACGGTCCAAAATAATAGGTGAAGTCTTAGAACTCGAAAGCAACAACAAAAAAATACTAAATCTTAAGAGTCGGACAAACAAAATCCAAATGTTAAACAGTTATGGGTTCTTCTAGCCTCGGGCCCAAGCTTATATACACTATTAATGTCATATGTCGGTATATATGATAAAATATGTAAAATGATTATTAAATTTTACTAAAATAATATTTATCATTGGACTTTATAAAGTTAAAAAGTGAATATTAAATTTTAAATTTTATTTAAAAAATAGACACTAACAATTAAATATTATCAAGAGAGTGACGAGAGATGCTAAACCATCGTAAAACATTTAAGGTCATAAATCACACATTAAAAATTCTCTCTTTAAGTCCAATCAATATAGTATAACCACACGATCACAACATACATACGTCAATACGTCAATCAGACAAACATTTTCTCACAAAATTTTGTGCACATTATTCTCAATTATAGCTCGTTCTTTCTCTTAGAGCATTATACGCAACTCCGCTCTTGATCTTTTTGGGGCCCTAAGCAATAATAGACTGGGGCTCTTCATTTTTTTACTTCGGTCGAATACCGCCAATTCGTCACCACTCACAACATATTTATCCGTCAAGAACCCTTAAAGTCTCAACCATTCATATAAAATTCAATTGATTGAGGATAACACTTTTGAGTGATATATTATTCAATTGTGATTTGACCCTATTTAAATTGAAGAAAAAGACTACCGTTGCCATTGATAAGAGAATGTTTAGGAGCTTTGATGTTAATAACGGTTTTCTTTGAAAATAAAGAAATTTTTCATGAGTTTAATGGTGGGTAGAGATTTAAGAATTGAATTTTGGATCTTGGAGAGAGCAGAGAATTCGAAGAGCTTCTGATGATAGTGATGAAACAGTCGTGATTCAAGAGTCTTTGATGAAGCTAGAGAGATTTTTTGGGTTTTTGATAAAGGCGTGCGGGATTTATTAGTAGTAGTAGTACATCTATTTTTGTCTTAATACGTTATTTTTTTCTCTATAGAATTATTTTTAGATCCAACATTGGACCCTTTCCCATTTTGGGTCCTTGGCCATTGCCCGACCCAAACACCCCTCACGGCCGGGGCTGATCATACAAAGACATATTTATTTTTTTAGTAGCTTATAACCCTTAAATAAGTTCTCATCATATGCTTATGAAGGTTTTATTCGTGAGGAATTATTATTCTCTTATGTACGTAAGGTTCTCTTGCCATTTTATTTTTAGAGGTATTTTAGTCTTTACATTTTACGAGTCTGAATATATAGGTTCATATGGCCTACTAATAAGCCCTACAAATAATTCATCATTTTTGTCCATTTAAATAATCATTTTTAATCACTTAGGTCCTTAGGGATATTTTCGTAATTATACCCCTTAAAGGCATTTTAGTCCTTTACACTCGCGAAGGTATTCTTGTCATTTAAACTTATTTAGGGTTTCTCAAACTCTTTCATATGCCATAAGGCTATTCTACTCAATTCCCCATGTTTTATACCTTCAAAATCCATTTATAATTTATACTATTTAAGCGTATTTAGTCATTTACAAATTAGAACTCCTTACTAAGTTTGTTCATTCGTTTTATATCAAATCGTAATTATTTATGTGTATCAGGATATATTTTTAATCTTTCAACATCGGAGAGTATGGATACTCAACCAAGGTGTATGAATGCTCAAATGGAGATTATTATTATTATATAATATTATTTACATCCAAAACCATACCCAATTACAAACCCCATTTGATGGGCCTAAATTAAAACCCTAAGCCCACTTCTTTAACACAAGTTGGATAACCCTGACCCTAATCTTGCCATGCCACAGTCAGCCACCCCTGCCATCGATGTCCGTTGTCGGAGAAGCCTACCGCATTCACTGTTCCACCCTCATCACCTCAGCAACACAGTAAAAGAAACAAATCAGATCAAATCTAACCCAAATCAAGGAAAATCATGGAATTTAATGCAATGAAGACTTCACCAACTCTCTTCCATGGCCATGCTCTTTCCTCTACTGATCTGACCTAAACTCAAGCACAGAGGAATGGCGAATGACAGAGCAAGTAGAGATTATATTTTTTTTATTTTTTGATTTTGTAATATGTATTAGAAGTGTGGTTCTATATAAAGACCACTCAAAAATATGTAAGGGGCTTTCTTCCCAGATATTCAGAAAGAAGTAAAAGAGATCAGAAAAACATTTCAAGGTGGATTCTATTTTCCTCTAGCCATTTTTTTATTTTACATTTGAGCCAAAAACAAGAAAAGGGTAGAAAGGGTTTACCTGAGGGGAGAGAGTGCGTCGTGGGGGGTTCCTCGGAGTAGGAGAAGTCGAAAGGTCGGGTCTTAGTTTAGGGGTATCTAGGACTTATTTAAGAGATTTTGGCTTGGATTTGGGTCTAGGTGGGAAGATCAGGGTGTTTAGGTTTTTTCCAGCCTACTTTCAGTAATCGACGCGGTGGTGTTGGGTTTTGGTGAGGCTGTCGGCTAGAGAGGTCTTGGGGAAAAAGTGAATTGAAAAAAAAATGTTGATTTATATATTTCGAGTTTAATATCTCTTTAATCCTCAAACTTCACCAGTGTTTTTGCATCTTGGTTACTGGATCGAGGTCATTTTGGTTTCATTGCGGATCTGTTTGTCCTTGGTTCATAGTTTATCCTTTTATATTTTGTTCTTTGGATTACTAGTTAAAAATGAGCAACCCACGTTTAAGTCACTCAAACGTTAGCGTGTTTTTACACTTTAGTCCCCTTGTGGTGTTCTTTTTATTTTTTTCTTCGAATCTCATACCCTTATTATGTTATTTTGCATTTTTGTGAATAGGTGATTATTTAGAATTAAATTTATGGTTTATTTTCATTCATAACCTCCATGTTAGCCGTGTTTTTACACTTTGGTCCCTAATCTCGTTTTTATTTTATTTTGAGTTCTATGTCTCAATTTCATAATTTTTGCCTATTATTTTCATTTTTTATGCCTAGAACTTTCAGTATAATTTCATTCTCGTCCCTTGCATTTTAACATGTTTTACTTTTTAATCCCAATATATTTTGTTTCCATATTTAGTTGTATATTCTAATATTGTTTCCATATACGTATTAAATGCAGGATATGTAATAATTTTTATCGTACATATGTGCATGTAGGCGTGATGTATGTAATATAGCTATTTCCATATTATAAATATGCATATACATAGTGAACACATTTATGCCGTAGGTATTATTTCAGACCCAGCTATTATGGGGAGCGCCCAGAGCGATTGCTCAGGCCCCATTTCTTCATTTTTGTAATTGGAGCTCTCATTTTTTTATCTTTATAATTAGGTTTTTAATTTTTTAAATATTATTTTTACCTTTATAATTGATTATTTATTATTCTTTAATTGAGGTCTTTTTATCTTTATATTATTCAATCTCACTTTTATCTTTTTAATTAAAGTCCATCTTTTACCTTTTAATTGAGGCTTCTGATTTTGTAATTTCTACTTTATAATTATAATTCTTTTTTTTTCTCACTTTTAACTTTATAATTGAGACTCTTAAGTTTTTTTAATCTCACTTTCTAACTTTCTAATTGAGGGTTCTAAGTTTTTTCGATCTCAATTATAACTTTATAATTGAGACCCTTATTTTTTTCAATCTCGATTTTTGCCTTTATAATTAAGGCCTCTAATTTTTTTTATAATTTCATAAAATTCTCAATTTCTCATCCCTTTATCTATCTTTCTCGTTAATTCATTTAATTTTGAATTAAATCTAATCATATTTGTCTTTTTTTAACAAAACTTATTTTTCAATTTACCAAATATTCTTTAAGTCTTAGTCTTCTCCAATCTCAATCTAACGATAACATAATATGTTATTCTTTATTTTTCTTAATTTATTATTCAAAATAAAACTCCATATCATAATTTATATCCACATTCGATTTTTTATTCTCTTAGTCATATTTAAGATGTTTTCTTAACAAAACAATGAAATTAATGTTCGAAAAAGTTTAATAAATTTTCTACGATATTAAATTAATTGTTTAAAGTAATGGAATATAATTTCCTTCAACCAAGACCTATTTTTGATTTTTGCTCAGGGCCCCAAAAATATTAGAGACGGATCCGTTTATTTTGAGTGGATATTAATGTATATATGTACATACTTGTATAGAATGTGATGGATATTTTCTTATTTATGAATTATTCCAATATTTTCTAGAATTGTTCTTGTCCACGTAAAATTATTTTTTATATATATTTTATTTCCCTTAGTTTTGGTTGACTTTCACCATTTGTCTTCCTTTACTTTTATTATTCTCCCGTTGATTCAGTTTCCTTCCAAATCAATTTAGGTCATTTTATTCTTTAATTATCTTGTTTTCTTCCTTGTAGATCAAGATGTTAATTTGGGTGGTTTAATTTTATTTCCTTTCTTTTCATTTGTCATGTTTCATTGATTTGTTTAGTTTACTTTTTTAACTTTGCTTCCCTTTTTAATTAATTCCTTAGTATTTATTGACACATTTATTTAATTTTTATGATTGTCATAAAATTTTATATTTATTTAGTTTCTTTGAATTTTAATTTGTAATCTCATACTTATGATATTTAGTCCATGATTAGAGCCTTAGATTTTAATTTAAGTCTTAAACTTTTTACAATCTAGTCCTTGAACTTTTATAGGATATTCATTTGACATAATTAATTAGGGTTTGCAATTAGGGCCACCACTTCAGGTTTAGCATCACTATAGTCCTTTAGCTTAGAGAATAATTTGCTTTGGTTCTCGCATTAACATACCCGAGGGACCATTTCGATTATTCGATTCAATAATTGGTTAAAATCAATTAAGATTAATATTAGATATTTCATTTTAGGTTTAGTCCTAAGTTCTTTAATTTTCATAATTTGACATTTTAGGTTAGGGGAAGCCTTAGTTAATTACCTAGTATAATTAGGCTTAAATAATTGATTGTTTGATTGCATCATGTCTTCAAAACAAGGCAATGTTCACTTACAAAGGAGTTAATAGTGTATCATCTGCATTATGCTTAGGGGTGACCACTGGTAATTCTTGAAGTATATCGACATCATTTTCAAAAACCTTGCATACATAATGAATTTGAAATTAAATAAAATCACGAACTCAAAATTTTCAACTTTTAAATATATGGTAATCGACTAGGTACTAATTTCTAAGCACTGTGGGGGTGTTAATCCTTTCTCGCGCGAAACTGACTCTAGAACCCGATTTCTAGTTTCCGTAGACAAAACTAGTATTTTTGATAAAATAAATTGTTTTATTAAAATTACCTTATTTTTGGTGTCCCAATCGCACCTTGAAATGGTTGGTGGCGATTTCCAACATTTCACAAATCTTTTCAAAGAAAACCCCCAAGTCGTATTAGTTTTTTCCCACCTGGGCAAATACTTGAGTATTGATACTCACTCAATGATATCGATAGTAGCGGAACTTGGTGATTGTTTGGGGGGCCAACTTAAAATTTTAATAAAATTTAGAAGTTTAAATTAAAATTTTCAAAAATTTTGAAGGGTTCAATTTCCATTTTTTTAAAAATGAGATATAACTGAAAATTTTAAAATTTTGGGAGGCTTAATGAGAATTTTTAAAAATTATGGAAAGGTTTAAGTAATAGTATTCAAAATTTCAAAGATTAATATGATTTTTTTTTAAAATTTTGTGGGTTCAAATTAAATTTTTAAAAATTTTAAAGATCTAAATTATATTTTCAAATTTTTAGGGGGTCATGGCCCCCACTGGCCTTCATTGTGTTTCGTCACTGGATATCGATACTAAACAAGGAGTATTGATACTAATTTGATGGTATCGATGATAAATTATACACTGAAATCCCTTAAACTACTCAACATCAATATTGTCCCTTAAACTACTAGGGTTTAAGGGTACGATACGAGTGCTAATCTTGTAAGATATGAACAATATAGATACTAGGGGTGTTTATCAAGCGAGTTGATTACTAGTTGGGCAGTGTTCGACTCATGCTCATTAAAAAACTTTGTTGCTCGACTCGGCTCGTTAAGCTCGTTAAAATTTTACTCGACTCGTCTCGTTAAAAAGACTTGTTGCTCGACTCGTTACTCGTTAAGCTCGTTACTCGTTAAGCTCGATGTTTGTTAAGTTCACCAAAATTTTTGTCTTATTTTCTTAACTATAGATAAAATCTACTAATACTATATATAGCTTAATATAAACATAAATCAATAGATTTAATCAAAAATATCAAGAGTGTAAGAAGCAATTTCGAAGTCTAAACTCCAAAGTAACAATCCACAAATGCGTTAAAATAATAAATATAGTTTTTTGGTATAGTAAAATATTAATTAATTAATTATTATTTTTTGTTGTTTATTAGAAAATTAATAGATTAACAATTTATCATCTTTTTTATTATCTATTAGTAAATTAGTAATTTTTTTGAATGAAATATTTTTTTAAGATAATTACAAAAAATTATATAAAAAATTAACAAATTGCTCGTAAACTTATCGAGTCGAGTTAGACTTTGTTCGACTCAACTTGTTAAGGTATTGAGTCGAGTTTTTTTTTCTGAATTTTAACCGAGTCGAGTTCAAACTGCTCAACTCATTAAACACCCTAATAGATACTACATAAATCAGTATCGATACCACCCTTTTAAAATGCAGATTTCCAATACTAAATTCATACTGTGTCAATACTCTATCGACAATATCAATACTCTATCGACAATATCAATACTATAACCCAAAAAACTTTTAATAAAACTTGAAAAACAACTCCAAAACACTTTTAAACACTTATTTTTGAATCCTTGGATAATTCCTAAAGCCGAAGGGATAATTAAGGCATTATTTAACACTATTTTCAACATATTTCAACAACAAATCATCGTCAAGATCATTAAAACATGTTTAACACTTAAAACACTCAACATTTATTCTACCAACACCGACTATAAATAGTACTTATCTGTTTTGCAACCGTAAGAGGAGTTGATTGAGATTATTTAAGCAACTCACATAATCGTTGACCTCTTGCCAATTGATTCTGAGTAGCTTTATCAAGTTCAGAAGCAAATTGCGCAAAGGCTTCTAATTCGACGGATTGGGCCAATTCCAATTTTGATTTACCAGCGGCTTGTTTCATAGCTTTAATTTGGGTCGCATATCTATTCTGGAGACGGAAATCCCCACATTAATAGTAGGTCTGATTCCGACATTGAATAGATCGATGGATAAGAATATGTGTCCATCTGTAATGGAAATCGCATTAGTAGGAATATATGTCGAAACGTCTCCCGACTTGGTCATGCATGGAATTAAATTTATGAAATAAAATAAGCATTTGGCAGTTCAAAATGTACTACCTTGAGCTTAGCAACCAAAAACTCCCTTGAGTAGCTTTCATCAACCTTTTCTTTTCCTCTTGCACTAGAAGGTTATCGTTCCTCTTTCACCAATCAATAACCATCAAAATGATATACAAATTGAACACAATTTTAAGAGAAGTAATAACACAACTTTATAACCTTATAGATGTCATGGATAAAGTTTAGAACAATCCCTCCTAAATCCTTACAAAACTCTAAGCTTGTTTCACACCATCTTCCAAAAAAATGTTGAGCTTTTCTTAAAGGTTTGGAGATGGAGATTACAGATCTTACAGTCTTCATCCCAAAATGATAATCGAAACAGATTCTTTGCAGGCTTAGAGACTATGGTTCTAAGGGAAATATGAGAGAGAATAAATGAAGAAAGAACAAAGTAAATCAGGTCACCTCAACCTTTCGCCCCCATAATCCGCGCCTACAAAGCAAAACATTCAATGGAAAAATTACAGTTTTAGTCCTTCCAAGATCATCCTAAGCTCAATGGTCCCTATTTTATGGACAATCGTGCATAACCCTTACCTGATGGGGCTCAATTGGAAGTACAAATCGATTCATCCACGACTCGGATTTACACTCGAATGTTAACTCAGTAAGCTTTGTGTCAAAAACGAGTTTTACAGATCGCACTCGTACCCTTACAAGATTAGCACACTTAAAATATAGTCTGACAATTAATAATCCCCATTTCAATAATTTTTACGAAGTCAAGTCAACAGCAAAATCCGGTTAAAGTTTTAGCTTCAGTTCTAAAACATTTTTTAGCGACGATGCTGTTAACTGCAGCCATTAATTAAACCCCAAAACAAAAACAGAGTACTGTCCGTTAGCCAAATCCACGAATATTGCACTAACTGTAAATGTTTCGACCGTTATGCTCTCTCCACAAGGGGCGTACTTCTACCTACGTGTCTTCCTTCTCTTCCCTCCGTGTGTCCCCTCCCTCCTCCTCCTTCCCGCTTACCAATGGCTGTTTTCTCTAATATCTGTTTTTTTTTAAATTTAATTTATTTTTTTCCCATTGTTTTTCACAGTTGAGGGAAGTTCCTTCAGATGGTGAATTGGTGAGAGTAAAAGGTTTTGTTCTAACAGAGAAAACTTCATTGTTGAGAGATGTCGTGGGAATGCTTGGATGGTGGGATGAGATTGATAAATCCGAGGAATGGCAGAGATTCATTTTCTATTTATTGTCTGCTTTCTATGCTCTTATTTCAATTGTTGCGCTGGTAATTTGATGCATTTTTCGTGTCTTTCAATGGGATTTGAATGTGAAAATATGAATGCTATTTATCTCGAAAAAGGGTTACTTTATTATGCATGCATGTGATGTTTTTTTTGTAAAGCTTGAATCTTTTTTGTTATGAATTTATATAAATTTCGATACGTTAAAGATTTCTGGGTATGAATTTTGATATGTCTATGTATTCACAATGTGTTCGATAATATGCTGCTGAGATTCATGTAAATCCCAGCGCTGCTCCCAGCAACTTGTGCTGTTATCTGATATTGCCCAAAATCATGAAGCATACGATGCAAGATTATGCTTTCTAATGGCATTAATGATTCGATTTTCAGGTACAATTATGCTGTATTCAACTGCGAGTGCCGGAGTACGGGTGGACGACACAAAAGGTTTTCCACTTGATGAACTTTGTTGTAAATGGATGTAAGAGTTGTGCATTACATCTTCCATAGTTCTTCAACGAGCTGTTCTATAACTTGGCTAACAAAATTATTGTATGGCGTTCTAACAGTGAGGGCTGCTCTTTTCTGTTTCTACAAGACCGTGTTTCTCATTAAACCCATGGTATGTGTCGTTGTTTAGAGTAGCAGTCGATGCTCCGGATTTTAATTGTTACTTGTAGTGAATGAGCATCTGATAGCAGGGTCATGCGATCTTTAGAGTTCCATGACAATGGCTTCCATATAATGTCTAAGCCTTCTTTGTTTTCGGTATTCGGAAATGAGTAGCGTATTTGATTATCCCTGGCAATAGTTGTTGTATTATCGATATAATCTTAGTTCAGCTTTACTGCTTTAATTATAACATCCATCCATGTACAGGCACTCGAAATGGTGCTTTTGGATTTCCTAATCTTGTATTTTTTTTTCAACATATATGTTGCTTGTTCTTTTCTGGGCAGAGATATATTACCAGGTAGACAACTATCCTTTGCTACATTGTTGTTTAGCATAATTTAAGCAATATGCGGAATCGATTCTCATGGATTGTTCTTTGTTTTTTTCTCTTAGGCAAGAAGTCTTCCAATTAATAAACTTAGGCCTGCATACTATAGCGTAAACGGATTCATATACTTCGCTCAGGTAAAAGTAATAATGTAATTACGCATCATCTAGACGGGTGGTTTTTCAGATTTTACAATGCATCTAAAGATGCCTATCTAAAGACTGGTGGTTAAGTAAAAGCCCGATTGCAATCGAATATGCTATAATCTTCATTTCAAGTAAGTTTTTCTTCTTTAAATCTGCTTTGAATTTGCATTTTCAATGCCATGATGTAGTTTGAGTAACCATTTGTACAAAGTTAACGAATGAATAGATTCTGAAGAAGCATATGGACTTATTTTGGGTGAGTTGAAAAGTTGATGCATTGGGGAATTTCTTGGCATTAGTTATTTCGCTTTGTGCTGCATCCGAACTCATTCTATACGGTGGGAGGTAAGAGTCGATAACAAGCCTCTGACAGAATTTAGTTTCTGTTCCTTCTCTATTCACTTTTCAGTTCTTTACATTCTTAGATTGTTCTACATGTTGATACGCTTCCCTATCGAATCCAGAGGTGGTCAGAAAAAGCTGTTTGAGGTTTGTTAACTTGTAATTGTAAGGACTTCCGATACTCTTTAAACTGTTTATCCATCATTCGACGTGGTTTTCGACCTTTTTTCCATGGCAGGTTGGCTTCGTAACAGGGATATGTTGTGCTTGTTTCGTGCTAAGATGCCTCATGGTGAGCCATGTTGGATCAAAAATAAAATTGTAAATACTACATGAACTTCTTTATGCATAACAAGAGATCATTTCTATCGGTTTCGCTTCACAGGTCTTGGTCTCGTCCTTTGACGAGGATGCCGATGTCGATGTTCTACACCATCCCCTCCTAAACCTTATCTACTACATGGTACATTTGATTTCTGGAGTGTGCTAATCATTCATTACGCTATGCAGTAAGATCGAACTTCAGTCATGTTCCACCGGTTTGTTTAAGACGCAATATAGTTCAATGCATAATGAATATCGATCAGACATGATTGTTCCCTAGAGGTTTTGTGTGATGATAACTAAAGCTGATGTTCTTTGACAAACACTTCAGTTTAATAGATATTGACGGCATTTGTGTTGCTTCTTTTTTGACAGTTGATTGAGATTCTTCCGTCAGCTTTGGTGTTGTTTATACTTCGGAAATTACCTCCGAAGCGAGTTTCCGATCAGTACCATCCCATCAAATGAAGAGTTGCATGCATTTTGTACCCAGAAACAGGAGAGATTAAAATGGTGAGGAAAATGTGAGCTGAGTGGGAGCTCTTGAGCCAATGTTCTGATTTCCTCGATGCTAAAGGACTCGATATGCACATTCAATCTCAAGACTCTTGTTTTGTTCTTGAGCAGAAATCTGCTTCATTAATGAGCACGAAAAAGAAGAACCAGTTCATTTCATTAACTTTTTGTTACTGTAAACTCAGAAGTGGCATGGAGAATTAACATGCATTTTGTTTTCTCATGTGATGAAAATGCAGCTCCATTGGTTTCATTAGCGTTAGAACATTAGAAAAGAGAGATTTAAACAGAAAATAAGCACACAAAGGGGATCAATATGTTCATAATTACACTCTAAAATATCACTCGCAATCCCTTCCTCTCAACAGATTTTACAACTAAATCTTCCCAGGAATCAATAAATAATACACTCTAACCCTTGAGTTAACCAATTCATGGGATTAAAAACCACTATTTTAACCTGAAAAAGTAAAACAGAATTTCCATGTTACCTACAAACAAACCAAGTAATGTACGTTAGATGCTATATTCACAGACAACCCGAGTTAAATCCCTTCATATTGCTGGCAACGAAGCTGCTGTACCAGTTTACAGGTTGGATATGTCGGGGCAAGTTTTGAAGGGACCTTAATCAAATGCAATAGACATGAAAGTTTCATCATCCAAAAGAGAATCGATATCGATGAGGTCTTCATCGCCGTCTCTTTCACCATCACCGACTTCTTCTGTACTGCTCAGTACCATATTGCAAGTCTGTAGAAATATATACCGAAATGGTCAGTGTTTTGGTAAAATATTGAGATAAAAAGAATGTCGAATGTGGATTTGTTGAGTAATAAACACATTTTTCACAATTAAAACTACGGTATACAATCTCAAGAATTTACAATAGGTCTTATGAGACCTTCAATGATCTTAATAATCAAAGGAAAGGCTCAGACCAAGCTAATGATTGGCCAAGTAATAGTTAGAAAGGTCTCAGAATAATCAAAGATGACCTTAGCCAGATTATAGTAGGCCTTGGCTAGTTAACATCCAGATGAAGCAACAGAGAATGACAGAAATAAATCAAGGTCAAGGTGCGGAGACAAAATCTCGGACAGATCGACTCGTCATGGGTAACTAACTAACATCATTGAAGCCTGCTGAATTGTAAACTTTACTAAAGTAGAAATCTATGTAAAAGAAAACAACAATTACCTGGTTTTCACGAATCCCTTGAACCAATGTAAGCAGCCTTCGATATTGGTCTCGTCCTTCAGGATTCTGAGCCATGGACTTTACCCTAGTAAGTGCCTTCTGCAGCCTTTCCTCGGTTTGTTTTCTTCCCTCCTTGAGAAAATCATAATCATCCTCTTTCGAGGGCATGCACTGTGGGTCAGGTTCCTTCGTAATTGCATCCCTTCGAAATCCTCGCAAGCCACTCCCTTTACGTCTCCACCGTAAAATAACTTTCTCCAGAATTCCCACGGACCATATGATTGTTCTATAGTGTTTCCTCACCTGGTGTCCTCTAATATGGGCCTTCGGACCTTAGCCAGATTATAGTAGCCTTGGCTAGTTAACATCCAGATGAAGCAACAGCGAATGACAGAAATAACAAGGTCAAGGTGCGGAGACAAATCTCGACAGATCGACTCGTCATGGGTAACTAACTAACATCATTGAAGCCTGCTGAATTGTAAACTTTACTAAAGTAGAAATCTATGTAAAAGAAACAACAATTACCTGTTTTCCACGAATCCCTTGAACCAATGTAAGCAGCCTTCGATATTGGTCTCGTCCTTCAGGATTCTGAGCCATGGACTTTACCCTAGTAAGTGCCTTCTGCAGCCTTTCCTCGGTTTGTTTTCTTCCCTCCTTGAGAAAATCATAATCATCCTCTTTCGAGGGCATGCACTGTGGGTCAGGTTCCTTCGTAATTGCATCCCTTCGAAATCCTCGCAAGCCACTCCCTTTACGTCTCCACCGTAAAATAACTTTCTCCAGAATTCCCACGGACCATATGATTGTTCTATAGTGTTTCCTCACCTGGTGTCCTCTAATATGGGCCTTCGCACCATAAAATTTAAAATCATTATTCAAATTCAAGATTTTAAAGTTTAGAGGCAAATAATATATCAACAAATCCTTAAACCAACAATTTTACACTTCTTCATAAGATGATGAATTCACTTTTCCAATTTTTCATAAATACACAAAATATAAATCACTCAAAAAATGTACACAACATGTAGTAAACATTCATACAATTAAAAGATGGTAAAAGTCACGACATAGCAGTCAGCAAAAATGAAATGGTCAAACCCCCTAAATATGAGATACTCAAATCCCTTTTATGTTATTATCTCTAAAATAAGTGTAAAATCATAATCATAAAAAGACTGCCTATGTAACACCTTGTATATCAAAATATTGTCGCTTAAGATTTCCAAACACAGGATAGCACATGATTCACCATAAAACAAACACATACAATTAGATTATGAAATAACCCTTTTCCAAAGAAAAAATCTCAGAGAAGAGAAAGGACAAGATAAACCAAGAAACTAAGCCAACAGCAAAGACAAAAGCAGCAATGAACCTGGATTTTGACAATTCTTTGCCGGATCATTAAGAATTCTCTTCTTTTCTTCCAACCACGGTACTTTTTCTGAATTTGTGTTGCAGCAGCATGGGCGACACGATCAATTTGCAATGGCCTGCGTGCTTTAGCAGTTAGAAGTGAAATTGCATGCTCATCTGACATGCCATCACCAAACTCACTCAACTGTTTCTGCTGGAAGGATTGCATCCTGAACATTTGATGTATACGATGGGCAGCTTGTGTAGCATTGCATACAGCAGCAATTGAGTCCTTCAGCGATAGGTCTTGTACATCACTATCATATACTGGAGTTGCCACTCGCTCTGAAACTATTTGTTCAGCTTCTTTTTTATCATTCATTGCAAGAGAAGAAAGGAAATCAGTCAAAGAAGATTCTGCAAGGAAACCCGAAATTCCTTTGTGTCCATTGCCAGAAGCCAAGTCTGCAGGAGTTCTGCCCAAATGAAATTCTGGAGTAGGGTCTGTAAGAAATCCAGGTGCTGCTCCCAGGGACACTAGACTAGCAACTGTTTGCTCTCTGAATTTTGTAAACAAAGATTCAGACGCATAACAAAAGTATACAAGTTTTCTTCTAACAGAGCATTTACTTTATAAAAAGACAGGAAAAAAATGCATTCATTTACACCTAGGATGTTTCCAAATGATTTTATAACCACGATACATACTTAAATTACTGTCAGTTCGGTGAGAATTTTTCAGATTATAATTGACTCTAGGTCTATAAAACATAAACAAGTTCAGAGGTCCTTGCCTGCCACAGAAAGCAGCCCAGTGAAGCGCAGTCCATCCATTTGCATCACGGAAATTTATATTAACTCCAGCAGTAACAGTAGGCTTCATTGCCCAATCATAACCAAGTGCAGCAGCTAAGTGTAGTACACCTTGACCCTTCTCATCTAATACATTTGGTCCTTTACCATCTTCCATTATTTTGTGAAGAAGCCATGAGTACAACTTCTCTTTCATCAATTTCTGAAGGAGGCACTCCTGTTCTTCATGTTGAGACAAATCCTTTTCAGAGGGATCAACAATCTGGTGGCATTCATCTTCCTCTTTCATTGATATAATTTTAGTAATCAAATCTCGCTTCTCCCCAACACTTTCAGAGTGATGATTAGTACAACTGAAAGATTGCAAAGAAAGTAACCTCTGAAATCGCATCAGCATTTCTCTTGAGGCAACATCATAGATATCTGAAATATTTATGTCTTTAGTGAATCCTGCACGGTAGTCGAATTCTCGGACTTCGCTACAAGCTAACCTGTTGGAACATGTAACATAAAAAGGGACTTGCCCAACACTGTGAGGCGGAGCATGGCAGGAAAGAACACCATCTGCGATAACCACAGCTGGAACCTCCACTTCCCCAAACATACATGACCAGTTGTATTTTTCTGTTTCCTCTCGACTCCTCAAATATGTCCCAATAATAAACACCTGTTTCATTATGCAAAAAATAAGGGGGGAAAACCATTTTTTACTAAGTTGGGCATCTATCAAATAAGAATGGACATCACAAAATTCTAGAAAACCAAATGCTAATTATATATTTGAAGGAGGGAGGAGTGGCTGAAGGACATATACCGATACTTCATAGCAGGGACTATCATGGGCTTATGTGATATATATATACATATATGTGCTTGTGTAACAATTAAATCTAAGCAAAGAGAGAAAACATTAGCAGATGAAGCCACAGAGAACTTTAAGCAGTTAGCATGCTAGGGTTATGCATGCCTCAAAGTACCAGCCAAAAGTAACACGAAGAATAAAGTTGAAGAATGCACAAGTAACAAAAACAGGACAATTTATCAACTTTTAAATAAGCAGGTGAGGAAAAGGCCAAGAGAATAAGCAAGTGGTTAACTAAAATCTTCATTATGCTAGTTGCTGCAGAAACTTAACTTTTAAAATTTAACAAAAGCTTTAATACCTCAGTTTCTAAGTCTATGTATGCCCACTTTGGAGAAAAATCAACAATGCTGAAGAGTTGGTCGTGGGAAAGAGAAGGGCTCAAAGAGGCATCATCAGAAACATCTCCACACTCAACAGCACTCCAGGCAATACCAGGTGAGGATTGCATCAGCAAATCATCTACTTCTTCAAGTTCTCTAGTAACCCATCGTGAAAAACTGTCAACTTTCTTCAAGCCTTCTTCTCCATCAAGTAATGATTTTTTCAGAGACAAATCATAGTTGACATTTCCATCCAAACGCATATCGTTCTCAGAATATGTTCTCATGAAAGAATTAGGATCTGCATTGCTACTCTGTATTTGATGATTTTTATGCGGATGTTGATCATTTAAGTCATCAGGGCTGGAGAAATCCTCAAGAGCATTTGGCAAATGAAAAACAGGAGCATTCTGCTCAAATAACTTAGTATCATATGGCAAATCAAAATTTGATGATGGATTCATGGGCCATTTGGGCAACTCTAAGGCATTGTCAGCCAAAGGAATCTGAAAGATGTACTTGAATTAGAAAATCAATATATCATGAATTCAACAAAAGATCCAATAAGTCTAAACATCAAAAGTACAGACGAAAACAAAATATACGAAGAGAAGTTTGGTTAAAAATTGGATATTTTGTGACTGTATGCTCTATTACTTCTAATCAATCCTTTAGGCATTACGCATCAGTTAAAAAATCAAAAGCCGGCATTTTTCTATAACCATCTAAATTTCGTTCAGCTCTGACACTTTCAATGCTGTATGCTCAATAAAGGAAAGTGAAAAAGAATAACAATTTCTAGCAATAAAAAAAACTATATAAACATTTAGCGCTGAAAAAATGATACCAAGAAACCATTAACGTTAGTATTAAGCATTTAGCTTCAGACAATTTCTACATAATATGATAGATAATATACAGAAGAAAAAAATATTACAAATAGTTGGTGTAAAAACCAGTTTTTAAGGTACAATCTAAAACTTATGAACATGACGTGGAAACTAATGATTTATACCTAAGATACAAAATGAAACTACCAAGAATACCTGCCAATGTGGTTGTGTTGGCAAAGGATTTCCAAACTCCCCTCCAGCACTCTCAACAGTTAATAGCTTGCCTTTCATCATCGTTTCTTGTTGCAGGATAGTGCTAATAGCATCAGGTTGACTAGAATTCGGTGAAGCATTAAAAGATGCATCGGTATATACTGGCATATATTGCTCCAAGTCCTGTTCCCAAGATGAATCAAGTGTTTTTTGAGATCCGGTCATACAAGAGCCATAATTAATATCCCC
Organism: Hibiscus syriacus; assembly: GCF_006381635.1. Classification (NCBI taxonomy): domain Eukaryota; kingdom Viridiplantae; phylum Streptophyta; class Magnoliopsida; order Malvales; family Malvaceae; genus Hibiscus; species Hibiscus syriacus. The sequence goes on along the minus strand of NW_024061975.1, from coordinate 1,057,885 downwards.
AGGTCTATCTCCATGAAGATGTGAAACTTCATTTGTTCCAGGAATTGATACTTGGCCTTCATAATCATATTCTAAGAGTTTCAAGTTCCCATCACGCTCAAATGCAAAATCATGCAGAAATTTGATGCATAAAGCAATTAATAGAAACGAGTCAACATAAAAACAAAGTTATGAAACAACAATGCTTACCTTGAAAGGGATGTGGAGAAAAATGATTCAGAAAGCTGGGATCCAACTTGTTCGTCACAGTAGCATTTCCTATTTGGGGTGATGTATGGAATCTAGAACTTGCTTGGTGACTATCCTCTGCATGGTACCTCGTATAAGTGGAATTGAAATTTGTATGCATATTGCATAATGAGAGAGGAAAGATGGAAACTTAATAACATTATACTATATTGACATAAGGATGTGAATAGGACAGAGCACAGGGGAAAAAAATACCAGAATCAGCATCTTCACATAAGGATGTTAAACTGGTTATTGAGCTTGCTGAATTTGCATTTGCAGAAGGTTCTTTTGTATGAGTAACAGAATTGCTAGAAGTCAAAAGACTGCTTGTTTGCGAGTTTGATACATCACTGGTCTCTCTTATGCCTCCAATTGTTCTACTACCCTGAAGGAAAAGAAACCAACAAGGTCAAATCCGAAGAAAGGAAAAGTTTAACGTGTGGAAACATTTGACTGCTCAAAGGAGGTAAAACAGTAGTCTAGTCAAAATAAAATTGTCATCAGAAATAAAAGAAGTGAGTAGTTACCTTAACCTCCAAGTAGTGCACAAAAACTATATGCATCAAATCCCTACAATAGTAACAAAACCATTCAAACCAAAATTAACAACGCCTAGGGACATGAAATTGCATTTGGAATTCCAAATACCACTCTCCCCCAAAAAGAATTAAATAAATAAATTACATATACAAATCAGACCGCAATGAAGTCATTGCCCTAGGGGGGTTCCAAACATCACAGAAGTCACAGAATAATTGCATTATTTGCTAATAAATTATTGAATGTAAATTACTCTAGCCTAAAAACGCTGATAAAGCAATTTAAATATCGACTTCCTCAATTGATGTACAAGTCAATGCAAACAAAGATGATGCAACAACGACTGTGACAGATTCTAAAGAAAAATGAATCATACTCTATTGCACTCCACAAATTCCCACATTAAAAACCAGCAGAGACTTCTAAGAAAACATGCATGTATTACATGGAAAACGAGGCTCATGCATAAACAAATTATTGACCACGGTTAACTTGATATTACTTTATGCCCACATTGCTGGTACTCATAGAAGTAACTTTTTCTATGCATTGTGGCACTAGACAAAGTTGCAAAGTAAAATATGTGCAATTAATTGGAATAAAGAAATCTAAACGCCGCCACACTCCGACCCCCATTCGCCGCCGTTTTTCTCAGTTAAGATCGTTTGCTCTCGGGGATTCCAGATCTGGGCTTAGATTTGCGATAAGGTCATTCAGTCGGCGCAAATCTAAACGTTGTTCACTACTGTTGCCGCCGCCTACGGTCGTCCGTTTGCGACACCGTCTTATAACCGAGCTCAACGTAGAATCGCAACCTTAACCCCTCTATCCTAGTCCAAGATTCCTTGCTGTTTTCCGTGAATCTACCTTGAACAGCTTCGACGAGACCGGAACCCGTCACTGTTCCATAGTAGTTTTGTGCCGATTAAAATGTTCGGTGGCATCATCATCCCAACTAGTTCATAGCGTCTAAAACCCAACTGGTAGGTTGTTCCGACGTCTCTGTTTTCTTAGACGTTGCCGTGGGTGTTCGAGATTCTATGATTTTTGCTCTCGGTCTGTCCCATTTCGTTCAAGGGGTGTTGTACAGCGTATTGTTTCTGCAGCACGTTGTTTGAATTCCTGTTTAATATTTGTGCAATTCTCACAATGTTCCGATCTCCTTCGGTAGCCATTGGACCGTCTCGGATCCGAGGTATGTTGTTCATGTGGATTTTCAACGCCTACTCACCTTTGGGTTTAGCCAAACGAGAGGCAAGACTAAGGTTAAAGGCTCCGTCCGAGACCTTTGCTTCAAGGTCGGCAGCTACAAACCGATTACATTTTCTACAGTCTCGGCAGAGTAACAAAATTTGTGTGGACTGTAAAAAAAAATCCACAGTGGGCTTCGGTAACATACGGTGTTTTCATGTGCTCAGAGTGTTCTTGCAAACACCAAGGCTTAGGTGTTCGTATCTCGTTCGTTCAATCTGTCAACATGATTCGTGGTCAAATATCCAGATCAAGAAAATGGAATCGGGTAGCAATGACAAGCTCAACACTTTTTTGGCATAATATGGTATTCCTAAAGAAACTGATATTGTGTCCAAGTATAATTCTACTGCTGCGAGTATTTACCGTGATCGTATGCAAGCTCTCACTGAGTGCCGTGTATGGAAGAACCCAACTGTTGTGAAGGAAACTGTCAATGGTGGTTTGGAGGTAATCAGAAGCAATCGGCAAGTGCTTCTACATCCGAAATTATCAAGGTAGTAGAATGGGAGGTGCTAAGGTGAAGTCGAGGTCGAGTGAGGACAAGTATACGAGATCCCGATTGGATGTTCCGTCGGCGACAAAGGAGACTTTTTTGGCCAACAAAAAGGCGGATGATAAAATTAGGCCTGAAGGTTTGCTTCCTTCACAACGAAGGAATTATGGGATCGGGAAGCTATCTTTAGTAGACGCATCAACAGCTCAACCTGCCGAAGATGTTGTCCATGATAGAACCAAGGAGTTCATAAAAAAGGGGTGTTGTGGTAACAAGTCTGGTGAAGGAGCAAGAATTGGGAGAATCGAATTTAATAATTGGTGGAAGAAAGGCCATACAAATGTTAGTAATGGGTACAGAAGTGGATGCTTCACGTTATTCATTGAAAACCTACCAGAGAATATCCATTGGAAGAGACTTGGATCTTTATTTTACACTCACAGTCATGTAATTGATGCCTTCATTCCTAACAAAAGAAATTCGAAAGGGTTCGTTTTGGGTTCATTCGCTTTGCAACAATTGAAGAAGCAAGGAAAGCGATATCAAAGATGAATGGTGCTCATATCTACGACAACAAAATTAGAGTCTCTTTGGCTAAATATAATCATCGACAGTCATATTGGAAAAAGTCCTCGACAGTTGTTCAACGTAAGTCTGGGAGGGAAGTTGTTTCGAAGAATAAACACTATGAAGTTGAGGGTGTTGTGGACGAAGATAAACTTTGCGTGTTGAGTAACTGTCTTGTAAGGTGGTGCAAAACTTTATCAAAATCGGTAATCTTGCTAACCAAATGCAAGCCAAAGGACTCGTTGGTTTCACGTTAATAAGAGCTGCTGGAAATGTAGTTCTAATGATTTTTGAAGACTCCGCTTCGTTGAGTAGTGTGCAGAATGATAAATTAGAAACTCTTGCAGAATGATTTTCCAGAGTTGAAGCTTGGTCAGAGAGTCTGGTGGTCGAATGCCGTCGCGTGTGGTTAGTTTGCGAAGGAGTTCCTTTTCACGCTTGGAATTATGATACTTTCAAAAACATTGCAGCTAAGTGGGGAAAATTATTAGCAATCGACGACATCTATGAGTTTCCATCGTCTTTTGATCGGGCAAAAATTCAAATACTCACAAATGCTCAAGAGAGAATTGATGAGTTGTTGGAATTGAAGGTCGGTGCTAATTTCTTCAAAATCATGGTGCATGAAATTGACCCTTCCTTCAAACCAAATTCTTGGGCCCCTGAAGATTGCGATATTTCATTAGAACTTGTTCCTTCAATTGGATCGTAACTGTTCTGGAGCTCTATTCAGAGGCCTTTCTTTTAGTTTTAATGGTTGCAAGTGTTGGTTTTCGGTTCTGTTATGTTCTTTTGCGTTGTTTTTCTTCCTTCTGATTGAGGTGTAATTTAGAAATCAATTTATTGTCTTTGGGCCTTTTGGTTGACGATTGGAGATTTTTATGTGATATGGGTTTTTGTAATGGTTTATATTCCCGTATAAGGGTATTCGGTGTTTTCACATGTACTAGGTGTTCTATTTAATAAATTATGAGGCACTCTTTTCTTCCTTCCAATGTTCTTCGACATACTTCTTAGTATGTAGAAGAATACGAAGGGAGTTTTTAATGAGACCTCCAACTTTTATCAAAAAAAAAAAAGAAAACATAAAAGTATAGGAACATGATAACATCACCACATGTCTATGACTAACCACAAAAATATATAATATATATACATATGATTAACCCATACGGTTCAAGCATCCAATAGCTGCGCCTTTGAAAGTTTTCATTCCCTTCCCCATGGGCATAATAGCAATGCAACATATCACGCTCCCAACCTAAAATAGTTTTAAAGAAGTTTTTCTTAGGCAAAATTTCCAATCGATGAGTATAGTCACTAAATAAAGGCGTCATGAATTGATAAAATTATATAACAAGAACAAGAAAACTTCATCCTTCTATTGCAGCATTACTTACCTTCAGCTTCTCATGAGCTTCCTTCACAGTCTTTCCATCTTTTTTCTTCCTCCAACTATGCCCATCCTTCCTAAAGTATCTTAACACCTTTCGATCAAAAAGAAAGAGAGAACCACCTGCAAAGTTTAAATTCATGTCAATCTATTTGACTGTTTAACCCTAAATCAACCATAATATCATAATAATAACAATATATCACAATGATAATAATATTCATATTGCATGTTTTCTTAAAGCATTTTTGTTCAGCTTTAATGATCAAACAAAACAAAATTTTAGGAATGTAAAGTACAAGAAAGCAAAAAATTAAAAATTAAATAATAAAAAATAGAATACTCAATACAACATCAATATACTTCTGAAATGATTATTCCTGTATGCTTTTATCAAAGCACTTAGTAATCATAATATAATTATGTTTATTCACAATAAAAATAAATTGTCATGAAATTTTGTCCCAACCATGAAATGCTTTTCAATGTTCATACTTGGAGGTCTGTTAGGAGGCTCTGATGTAATTTGGAACTTCTGATAATTTTGAAGAATTTCACAAATTTCAGCAGGTCTTAACCACCTATGCTGAGCTTCTAGTAAAATCTGTTCAATATCTACAAATCAGGAAACAAAATATAATTAGAAAAAGATATATTAGCACAAGCAACATATGATATGGAGAAATAGAAGCTTCATTCATAGTAAGAGTTCACGCTTGTCCAAGGGATATAGGGACCTATTTTAGCAAAAAGCTTCATTCATATTATCATTAAATAACACTCTTGACCTATATTCCACTTTCAAAAACTTAAGAAAATCTAGTAATGAATGATATTATAACTCAAATCATGCACATATTTATTTGAAATACCAAAACATAAATCACTCTGTTAAATTTTGTTTGGAGCATTCACAGTGCCTTAAAGAGAGTAAAAACTGCAAATTGTCCATAATGCAAAAGCTTCTGTCAGCAAAACCTAGGATGCAAGCGTAACTTCCTGCGTTTATAGCAGATAAACAAAGCATGAATTGCACTACCAAAGCACAGATGAGTAGCGTATTTGATAGTGTCTTAAGTGTTTTCCCCTCAAAGCTTTCTAAAGTTATACAAAGTGTTCTCACTTCAAAACTAAAGTTATTATGAAAATAAATTTTACTCCTCAATGCAAGCAAGGAAAGCCCAAACCATCATAAATTCTATAATTGAACAGTCAAACCCTAAATCCAAATTTATCCAGATAACAATAAGTTCCTCAACGCTAACAGTTTATCAATCCCTCCCACCCAGCCTCAGTAACTGAATTCAGTTACACTCTAAACTTCACTCCATTTTCCTCAATAATTGAACTAAGTTATAACTCAAAACCTAACTCCAACTTCCTCAAGGGAAAGCCCCGTAAAGTATCCACTAAGACAAACACAATTCAATCACGGATCAATTTAGAACTAAGTAGTAATGAAAATAGCGAAACTATGCGCAAAGTTGAGATTAAAAACGCGTTGAAATAGTATGCAAATCTGAAGAAATATTATAAATATATAATTAAAAAAATTAGGTGAAAGATACTGGAAGACAACCAACCTAATTGGGGAGCCAAACTGTAGGAAAATTAATTATAAGACATATTTTGTACCCATAGCAACATTATAGTCAAATTAAATTTAAAAAAAACTCTATTATGTAATATCAAGTTAATTGTTTATTAAAACATAATTGATGAAAAAAGAGAAGACTTAAAGATTTATTGAACAATATTGAAAAAAAATACATAGAAACAATATTGGGAGGTAAGTGAGTATTGCTTAGTAAGTTTTTTATTAAATAAAATATATTATTTTCATTAAAATAATTTTAAAAGGTATCATAATTGAGCCACAGGCTTGAGCTATTATTTGTAATAAGTTAAAAAACCTAATACTCCTCCGTCTAACTAAATGTGTATCTTTTGATTTTTAAAATTATCTTATTTAAAGTGTTTTATTAGAAAAGTTAACAAGTAACAACACTTATATTTTTTAACTATAACACAGTGAAAAATTTTCAAATTGAAACCCTAAAATTTGGGAATTTCTAACCTAAATTCCTAATTTGAAAGCGGAGACCAAAGTGTACTTTGGTAAAGTTGAAGTCATATTTTCAAAATACTAGGAAATATGATGGCTTACCTTGAAATTATACCAATTTTATTTGAAACCTAACTCTCCCTTCCCTGATATAACTCTGCCCAACTTTCTTTTATTTTAGTAAAACCCTAGCAGCAAACATTTAACCTCGCTTCATTGCCGCCGTCTTACTCCCCTGTCGTCGTTCACGTCGGTTTCTTGCAAAGGTAAGGTTATTAATCGGTATTTTAGTTTTTTTCCTTCGCCCCGTCGCTCGTTGTTGTTGTTGAACAACACCGGTTGCAAAACCCGCGAGCTTTAGCTCACTCTCGTCGCCATAGAGCCCTCGAGACGACCGTGAGTTACAGTGAAAGGGTCGAACGCTCATCGGGGAAGACTCAAATAACCTGGGTCGCAGCTGAACGGCGTCGTTTGGCTGTGGAGAGCCTCTGTTGCTTGTTGTCTTTCTCTGTCGCAGTCACTGTCGGCCATTTAAGGCCACGATAAGGTTAGCCATATCACTATCGACCCATGGGTACCACTGTCGGTGCACCCTTGACACCGACAACCCCTATTTCTGTTCTGACAGAATCAAGAAGTTAAATCAAACCACTGTCGGGTTTCGATTGAATCAGAAATATTTTTTAATCGTCTTTAACTATTATTTAGTGATCTAAAATCTCAAAATCGGAGACTTATTTGGTCATTGAAAATTTTACAGAGGAAGTCGAGCCGAGAATCGAGTTACCACCTTTGTCACCGTTACCCTCGAACTACGAACCAAACCGTGTAGCTCGTGTCGATCGTGAGTTGTAATTGATGAGTTTAATCCATTAATCTTGTAATTTATTTAGAATAAGTTATTTATTTAAATTATTTGTTGTAGGTACTGATTTAGACCGACCTCCAGCTCAAGTTGACTGGAAAACGTGATTATCGTCGTTAGTTTGGTCGAGGTGTGTTTCTGTTCAGTGCTTAACATAAAGTTGTGCAGAGTTGGTTGTTGACATGAAAATTGAATTATGAATTTGATTGCTTTGTGATATTGGTTGAATTTAATGGCATTTGAATTTTCCATGTGATAATGTTAGTATGTTGAATTCATATTATATGCTATGCATTCGAAAATTATGTAACATCTTTGCATTTGGATCGGATTAGAATTTATGTATGTATCTCATATTACCTTGTCATACTGAGTTTGGATTGATAGGGGAAGTTCAGTGTTTTCACCTGACGGGGTGAAATTTATTTCGGATTCAGTGGCCTTTGCCTTTGTGGTAGACTCCATTTCTAATGGTGTAAGTAGTTAGAATGGTTTTAGGGAACCTACTTTCCGGATGGTGTAAGGTGATTGGGTGAATACTCATTGCATACCTTATCAGACTGTGTATATTTTATTGAATCAGATTGTATGATGACTTGTGTTATATTAATTGTGACTGATGCTCTAACACCCATTTCCCGTATACATTTCCGTACACAAGTCACAAGTGTCACATGACTTTTAAAAATATTTTCTTATTTGTAAACCCATAAAATTTTGTTTTGAAAATAAAACAATACATTTTAATATAAAACAAAACATTTGTTATAACATATTACAAAAATTATAACTTTAATACATTCTAGAGCATTTTCTAAAATTCAAATACATGTCATCTAATTATCAAAAGGAGACATAAATGTCCTACAGTTACTGATGAGTCAACCTTGGATTGATGATCTCTGTTGCACTATTTACTTTATTAGTCTTTGCTATTTCCTACATGTGAAATCAACACATGCTAAGTATTTACTTAGTGAGGCATAATAATATAAATGAATTGTAATTCATACACAAGTATATCATGACTATCAAAATACGAAATAAACTGTATACTTCATAAGAACCATTTAAAACCATCTCAGTTAAATCAAGTTTCTTTCATATAGTCATCGAAACTATTCTTAGTATGCCCAGCATACCTATCTATCCGTATTTTTTCAATTATCTTTTATTTTGACCAATGTATGTAAACTGAGAATGCAAGGTACATGTATTGCACCGAAGTGTCAAAATGGCAATCCACCTCATTATGATTACCATGAGTGGTACCTTTTATGCCGAAAATGCACCGTTATGCATTAAGCAAAATCGACCGATAACTTTCATACATGAAGTATTTCGAAATGGTAATTCACCTAATTATGAATACCATGGGTGGCACTTTTTATGTCGAAAATGCACCGTTATGCATTAAACAAAATCGATCGATATTACATACACAAAGTATGTCAAAATGCACCTATGACTCTCAATGCACATACAATGGGCTTTTAAGTCAAATCCACATATTTAAAAATTATTTTTGCAACATTTACAACCATTAAACAACATCAACATCCATCAATTCATTTTAGAGCAGTTCATACTCTAAAACTTATTCATAATAACATTCCCATACACATTATGAAAATATATCAAAATACTGTAAAACATACATTTAACAAAACTTTCGAGGTTAACTCATCGCAAGTCTTCCTCATCTCATATAAGTACAATAAATGCACTAACATGATATGTCTCACTAGTATGCATTAAGGATGTCCAGCTATTCGATAACTTTATTTTGCCCTTTTTCTTGCTTGACTCTAGAGCTTGGTTACGATCTATACAAGCATCTATTATTACACATACCATACAAATGTTAGTATACTTTCTAACATTTATTCTTTTGATAATACTTAAAAAGTCCTATTATTTTCAATTTCTATTAAAATTCATCCATCTTAAAATTCCAGGCTCAACAGTATCGATACCCCTACTATGATATCGATACTTCTATACTATGGTATCGATACTCCTTTCAGTACTAATACCATTTTTACATTATGAAATCCATAGTATCGATGCATTCTTCTTAGTATCGATACTCACAACATTATTGATACTACTTGCATTAGTATTGATATTGTTTATCGAATTTCCTCTAATTTAAACTTTTAGTATCGGTACTGGTTCATACTCTAAAACTTATTCATAACAACATTCCCATACACATTATGAAAATATATCAAAATACTGTAAAACATACATTTAACAAAACTTTCGAGGTTAACTCATCGCAAGTCTTCCTCATCTCATATAAGTACAATAAATGCACTAACATGATATGCCTCACTAGTATGCATTAAGGATGTCCAGCTATTCGATTACTTTATTTTGCCTTTTTTCCTGCTTGACTCTGGAGCTTGGTTACGATCTAAACAAGTATCCATTATTACACATACCATACAAATGTTAGTATACTTTCTAACATTTATTCTTTTGATAATACTTAAAAAGTACTATTATTTTCAATTTCTATTAAAATTCATCCATCTTAAAATTCCAGGCTCAACAGTATCGATACCCCTACTATGATATCGATACTTCTATACTATGGTATCGATACTCATTTCAGTATTAATACCATTTTTACATTCTGAAATCCATAGTATCGATGCATTCTTCTTAGTATCGATACTCACAACATTATTGATACTACTTGCATTAGTATTGATATTGTTCATCGAATTTCCTCTAATTTAAACTTATAGTATCGATACTGTTCTTTCAGTACCTGTAACATCCTCTAGACCGGGTTAGTGACTAAATTGTAAAACTTTATAATTTGGTGACTAAAGTAGAATAATTGAATAGTATTGCATTTTGGTATAGGATTAAATTGAAAGGAAGATGGAATTGATGGAAAGAATGGTCATTGCAAGGAAAATAATTAAATTTGGTTATATATATATATGGAGGCCATGTTTATGCGAGGAAGCAAATATCCAAGCTTCCAGACAACTCTTCTCCTCCTTTCTTCTTTGTGCGTGTGAGCCAAGATAAAGGTAAGAATTCTTATTAGTTGATTATTAGTTAAGATTTAAGTTTGGTTTTGATCATTAAATGCTAATTAAGCTTAGGGAAAGCTTAATTTATCTTAAAGCAACAAGATGAAGGGTGTAGAAAGAATTAAAGGTTAGGAGTTTTTGAATGAAATTTTGAAATAAAGTTCATAATGAGAATTGGAAGTTGAATTTGACTTGTCACCAACTTGAATTTTATGTGGAGGATTGAATTTTGAAGTTTAAGAGATATTGAATGGGTATAAATTAGTTTAAGTATGTGTATGCAAGTTAGGAATATTAAAGAAGGTGAAAGATGAAGAGTTGAGATGAAAAGAGAGTGAATTTCTTGTTTAAAATGGAATTTTTGAGTTGTGTGCATCGATGCACTCTCAAATAAATGAACATCGAATGCAATTAGTGCATCAATACATGAGGAGTGTATCGATGCACCCCTTAAGATTAAAACATTGAAGGTGATTTGTGTACCGATGCACATGTAGTGCATCGATGCACACATTAAGGAATGCATCGATACACTGTAGAGTGCATTGATGCATACCTTCATTAAAAGATGAAAATAACTTTCTTTTTAGCTTGAGTGATAGTTTAGAATATATCAATTAGTATATTGATATGTATCAATGTATTACTATGTAGATATAGAGCGTAATTCTATTTCGGAACAATCGAAGGATTAGAATCGAGTCAAAGCAAAGCTAAGGTGAGTGTATATCATAGATGAAATTGTATTGAAATAAGACTTGCGATGAGTCTATCTCCTATAGTTAAACTTGTAATTTCATATTCATGCACATGCATATTTATATATGTATTAATGTTATGGTGATTTTATGCCTAATTCATTTATGCTTTAATATGAACTTATATGAATGAATGCAATTATATGAGAACCCATTCAGGTATGGGAAATAATAGAAATGAACATGTGTATTCATCTGAAGTGAATTATGCATTATGTGAAAAGTGATAAAAGAGATATGGAAATGAGAATTGTATTTATAATTAAGCTCATGTTATTTAATGTGAGATTGTAATTTATGTGCCCGTCCCTTTTTCCCATATATATGGGGTAAGGGGGAGGTAATGTTATTTAATGTGAGAGCTGTAGGTATAATTGGCATGCCAAGAGTCGAGGGATTATCAGTGGTCCTTCAGGACATAGTGGTCCTTCGGGACATAGTGGTCATTCGGGACAAATATTCAGTGCCCTTAGTGAGATTTTATTCGAGCTGTGGTGACAACATTGTGCACAACCTCAATGTACTCGCGTACCTTATGTTCTCAATAATGTACATGGGTATCCAAAAATAAATTAAAGGAAATTCTTATGAAACATAATTGTTTATTCATGCATATCTTACTCATATGTCATAGTGTGGTATCTACATGTGCATCGCAATGTTCTAGTGGATTGATAGTAATGTATGTTTATGAAATTATTGTTATATATTTATTTATGCCTCACTAAGTCTGTGAGTTAGCGTGTAAATGATTTACACGTAGGTACTAAGAATCCAGAATAACATAAATATGGGTGGCAAGAACATCATCATTACTAGAAGACCAGATCAGAAGTAACTGATACATATGTATTTTGTTGTGTATAGTGTGTTGGCATGTAAGTAATGTGTTAGTTACGAATGCTCTGATCGATTTTGTTTTGGTTTTGGTTAACTTATGTAAAGTAACAATGTTATTTCAAAGAAAGTTTAAAAATTTCTTTGGTTTTCATTTAGAGTCAAAGTTTGAAATGTCAATGTGATACCTCAGACTCGTATTCAAGTCGGGTACGGGTTGGGGGTGTTACATTTAATGGTATCAGAGTTACGATTTAGTCGATTCTCGATATAAACCGGAGTCTAGAGTGTCCTATAAAGTATACATGCCAATAAAAGAGTGAAAACTTCTAATCTGGTATAATAGTAAGTATGTTGTTTTGCTAATAGAACGATATGATTAATTTTTATATAGATGTCTGGACACGATAGTTCTAGAAGTGAAGCAGGAGACGATAGGCCCGCTGAAAGCAGTAATTTACCTGCCCTGGCCAGGCAGAGTGAAGACCAGTCACCCTCTGGAGTGCTTGTGAGTGATCAAGATATGCTCTTCATAACACTAGATGCGGTATTGGCGTGTTTTCAACCTTCTGTTACTTCAACTCCGAGAATGAATGTTGCAAAGGAGTTGAAGGGTTTAGGAGCACCAGAGTTTAGAGGTGAAGCCGAAGAAGATCTTGTTGTTGCAGACCTTTGGCTTAATGATGTGAAAATTATGCTGAAAATTAGATGTGAAAATTTGCTCCGAGGGCAAGCTAGGATTTGGGGGACCAATGTTACATTGAGAATGTCTGGTGATCAGGTAACTTGGTCATTGTTTTTAGAAGAGTTCAAGCATAAGTACATCGGAGCAATTTATCCGACAGATGAAGCAAGAGTTCATGAACTTGAAGCAATGGAATCGTACAGTGTATGAGTATGAATGTGAATTCAACAAGTTAAGCCGCTTCGCTGTTAAGTTAATTCCTACAGAGAATGATGCTTGCGAGTGGTTTGTAGAGGGATTGCGTCCTCAGCTGAAAGAAATGCTAATTATGTTAAATTTATCTTCATTTCAAGAAGTGGTGAATCGTGCTAAAGCTCTGAAAAGAGCTCAGAATGAGAGGTTCAGAGATTCCCGAGCTTAGACTTCGAAAAGATCGGTCGCATCATTGAATGCTGCACCATAAAAAAGGGGCAGAGATGTGAGTTCTCGACCCCAAGCAAGATCAGAGTCAGTTACATCTTCTGCGAGGGGATCAAATCAGATGGGGTCGACAGACACAGTCAATGGGATATGGAGCTGGGAGATCTAACCCAAGTCAAGTAAGACAATGTCCACATTACGGAAAGAATCACTCGGGGATATGTAGGATGATTTCTGGAGCCTGCTTTAAATGTGGGGATACCGGGCATTTTGTTCGGGATTGTCCTATGTTAGCTAGTGAATCTGCTCAGCCAGAAAGGTCTGCCTCGGCTACCAGAGGGGAAGAGTTAGAGGCAGAGAAAGAAGACAGTCAGAGTCCTTAACTTCACAAGAGATACGTTCTACAGCTCGTGTGTATAATCTCAAGACTAGCGAGGATCGAGATGACCCAGAGATTATCGCAGATATTTTTCAGTTGTATGATAAGAATGTGTTTGTACTGATCGATTCGGGGTCTACTTATTCTTACATTTGCAGTAAGTTAGTAAAAGAATTGAATATTCCGTGAGAAGCTACTAGCAGTGAGGTGATAGTGACTAATCCATTAGGGCACAGTGCTCGGGTCAATATGATGTGTCGAGAGTATCCCATACGGATTCAGGGAATTGAATTCCCTACTAATCTGATGGAATTACATTTTGACGAATTTGAGGTGATACTGGAATGGACTGGTTATATTGTTACTACACTAATGTTGATTGTAGACTGAAAATAATAACGTTGAGAAATCCATAAGGTATAGAAGTCATTGTATTTAGTGAATGATGAAACCCATTGGCTAATGTAATATCAGTGATGTCGGCAAAGAAATTATTGTTACAGGGATGTCAAGGGTTTATTGCTAGTGTGTTAGATGTTAGAGCTAAAGATAAGGGGATTGAATAAATTCCTATAGTCAGAGAGTTTTCCGACATTTTTCCTGTAGAATTACCAGGTTTGTCTCCAGACAGAGGTAGAATTTTAGATTGAGGTAATGTCAGGAACTGCACCTATCGCCATGGCACCATACAGAATGGCCCCAAAAGAGTTATAAGAATTAAAGATCCAATTACAAGAATTACTGGACAAATGGTTTATCAGACCGAGTGTTTCACCATGGGGAGCTCCGATTTTATTCGTTAAAAAGAAGGATGGATTCATGCGTCTTTGCATTGATTATAGACAACTCAATAAAATGACCATCAAGAACAAGTACCCCCTTCCCCGAATTGATGATTTATTTGATCAGTTAATGGGAGATTCAGTGTTTTTGAAGATTAATTTACGTTCTAGTTAACATCAATTGAAGATTCAAGATAAAGATATTCCGAAGATAACTTTTTGAACTAGATATGGTCATTATGAGTTCATAGTAATGCCATTCGGGGTAACCAATGCACTTGTTGCTTTCATGGATCTCACGAACCGAATATTTCAACCTTATTTGGATCGATTCGTAGTGGTGTTCATCGATGATATTTTAGTGTATTCAAAGTCAGAAGAAGAGCATAGTTCACATTTAAAGATTGTTCTACAAATTTTGAGAGAAAAGAACCTTTATGCTAAACTCTCCAGATGTGAATTCTGGTTGAAGGAAGTGACATTTCTTGGATATGTGATTTCCGCAGAAGGCATTTGAGTGGATCCCAAAAAAATTAAAGCTATTTTAGAATGGGAAGTTCCAAAGAATGTGTCAGAAGTCTGGAGTTTTCTGGGGTTAGTTGGATATTACCGAAGGTTCGTTAAAAACTTTTCGATAATAGCATTACCCCTAACTAAATTATTTAGGAATGAGATAAAATTTTTGTGGACTCCGGAGTGCCAAGAGAGTTTTGAAAGGTTAAAGAAGATTTTGACAAAAGCTCCAGTGTTGGTTCAACCCGAGTCTGGCAAGAACTTTGTAGTATATAGTGATGCGTCTCATAATAGCTTGGGATGCGTGTTAATGCAAGAAGGTAAAGTGGTGGCTTATGCATTGAGACAATTAAAACCACACGAAAAGAACTATCCAATGCACGATCTGGAGATGGCTGCAGTAGTGTTCACTCTTAAGATCTGGCGTCACTACTTGTATGGTGAACGATGCTACTTGTATATAGACCATAAGAGTTTGAAATATTTGATGATTCAGGAGTTAAATTTAAGACAGAGGAGATGGGTGGAATTCTTAAAAGATTACGATGTAGTGATTGATTTTCATCCGGGGAAAGCAAATGTGGTAGCAGATGCCTTAAGTCGAAAAGCGTTCATAGCCTTACGAGCTATGGATGCCAGATTATCGTTAAGAGGAGACGGTGCTATATGTGTGAAATTGACTCTCAAGCCATCACGCCTAGATCGAATTAAAGAATTGCAAGCTAGAGATGAAAAGTATTCAAAGAAGCTACAACAGATAAGAAATAGAGAGGTTATGGATTATGAAATAAAGGCTGATAGGAACCTATATTATAAAGGGAGGCTAGTGATTCCAGATGATAATGAGTTGAAGAAAGACTTGTTAACGAAAGCTCATTGTAGTCCATTGACCATGCATCCGGGAGGAAACAAAATGTATATGGATCTCAAGAGTCGATATTGGTAGCCTGGAATGAAGAGTGACATTACGGAATTCGTATCCAAATGTTTGACGTGTCAGCAAGTCAAAGCTGAGAATAAGGTTCCGTCAGGACTGTTGCAACCCATGTTTATTCCTCAGTGGAAATGAGAGAATGTAACAATGGATTTTGTAATGGGGTTGCCTTTAACTCCGAACAAAAGAGATTCAATCTGGGTGATCGTAGATAGATTGACTAAGTCAGCTCATTTTATTCCAGTGCGGACTGATTTCTCCATGGATAAATACGCTGAGTTATATATAAGGGAGATCATTAGATTGCATAGAGTGCCTGTTTCCATAGTTTTTGATCGGGACCCTCGATTAACTTCGAGATTCTGGAAGACCTTGCATGGAGCATTAGGCACTCGACTGAATTTTAGTACTGCGTTCCATCCTCAAACAGATGGACAATCTGAGCGAACTATCCAGATTTTGGAGGATATGCTGAGAGCATGTGTTATAGAATTCAAAGGATCATGGGAGAAATACTTGCCACTTGCTGAATTCGTGTACAACAATAGTTATCAATCAATCATCAAAATGGCTCCCTATTAAGCTCTTTATAGAAGAAGATGTCGTACGCCCCTAAATTGGTTCGAGCTTAAAGATAAAGAAATTTTTGGACCTGAGTTGATCCAGAAAGCAGAAGAAAAGGTCCAAGTAATTCAAAGTAATCTCAAAGCAGCAGCTGATAGACAGAAATCATACACAGATCTAAAGAGAAAAGAGATAGAATATCAAATTGGAGATAAAGTGTTTCTCAAAGTTTCTCCTTGGAAGAAGGTGTTGAGGTTTGGTCGAAGAGGAAAGTTAAGTCCTCGGTTCATTGGACCTTATGAGATTGTAAAGTGAGTTGGACCAGTGACATATCAATTAGCGTTGCCACCTGAAATGGAGAAAATTTATGATGTCTTTCTTGTTTCAATGCTAATTAAGTTTATTGGACATTGGTTTTGATCATTAGATGCTAATTAAGTCCTCGGTTTATTGGACCTTGGTTTTGATCATTAGATGCTAATTAAGTTTAGGGAAAACTTAATTTATCTTAAAACAACAAGATGAAGGGTGTAGGAATAATTAAAGGTTAGGAGTTCTTGAATGAAATTTTGAAATAAAGTTCATAATGAGAATTGGAAGTTGAATTTGAATTGTTACCAACTTGATTAAGGAATATGAAGTGTTAGAATTAGATTTAGAACATGTTGGAATTTGAATGAGATTCTTGAATTTTATGTGGAGGATTGAATTTTGAAGTTTAAGAGAGATATTGAATGGGTATAAATTAGTTTAAGTAGGTGTATGCAAGTTAGGAATATTAAAGGAGGTGAAAGATGAAGAGTTGAGATGAAAAGAGAGTGAATTTCGTGCTTAAAATGGAATTTCTGGGTTGTGTGCATCGATGCATCTTTAATGTGTATCGATGCACTCTCAAATAAATGAACATCGAATGCAATTAGTGCATCGATGCATGAAGAGTGCATCGATGCAACCCTTAAGATTAAAACATCATGCATACGTTAAGGAATGCATCGATACACTGTAGAGTACATCGATGCATACCTTAATTAAAAGATGAAAATAACTTTTTTTTTAGCTTAAGAAGTGATAGTTTAGAATATATCAATTAGTATACTTATATGTATCAATGTATTATTATGTAGATATAGAGCGTAATTTTGTTCCGGAACAATCGAATGATTAGAATCGAGTCAAAGCAAGACTAAGGTGAGTATATATCATAGATGAAATTGTATTGAGATAAGACATGCGATGAGTCTAACTCCTATAGTTAAACTTATAATTTCATATTCATGCACATGCATATTTATATAGGTATTAATGTTATGGTGATTTTATGCCTAATTCATTCATGCTTTAATATGAACTTATATGAATGAATGCAATTATATGAGAACCCATTCAGGTATGGGAAATAATGGAAATGAACATGTGTATTCATCTGAAGTGAATTATGTATTATGTGAAAAGTGATAAAAGAGATATGGAAATGAGAATTGTATTTATAATTAAGCTCATGTTATTTAATGTGAGAGCTGTAGGTATAATTGGCATGCCAAGAGTCGATGGATTATTAGTGGTCCTTCAGGACAAATATTCAGTCCCCCTAGTGGGATTTTATTCGAGCTGTGGTGACAGCATTGTGCATAACCTTAGTGTACTCGCATACCTTCTGTTCTCAATAATGTATGGGCATCCAAAAATAAACTAAAGGAAATTCTTATGAAACATAATTGTTGATTCATGCATATCCTATTCATATGTCATAGTGTGGTATCTACATGTGCATCGCAATGTCTTAGTGGATTGATAGTAATGTATATTTGTGATATTATTGTTATATATTTATTTATGCCTCACTAAGTCTGTTACTTAGCGTGTAAGTGATTTACACGTAGGTATCAAGAATCCAGAAGAGCAGAAATAGGGGTGACAAGAACAACATTGCTAGAAGACCAGATCAAAAGTAATTGATACGTATGTATTTTGTTGTGTATAGTGTGTTGACATGTAAGTAATGTGTTAGTTACGAATGCTCTGATCGATTTTGTTTTGTTTTGGTTAACTTATGTAAAGTAACAATGTTATTTCAAAGAAAGTTTGAAAAATTCTTTGGTTTTCATCAAGAGTCAAAGTTTGAAAGGTCAATGTGACACCTCAGACTCATATCCAGGTCGGGTAAGGGTTGGGGGTGTTACAGTACCGATACCACTACCTAGATTTTTCATTTTTCATTTCGATTTTTACCCAAATTTCATTTAAATCTCTTACTTTTACCTTTAACAATACCATTAAACTCATCCTTACTAAACCCAACTAACTTTCCTTCATTAATTTTCCTATAACATCTAAAATCTTCAAAGAATACTCCAACCCAAGAATCACACTACTTTATCATACATGTTCTTAATCACATTCAAGGGTTATATTCTCTTATTTTCTTCTTTGACAAGTCAAATTTACTTGTAAACTTTAATAAAAACTCATATTTCATCATCTCACTCAAAAACCCATTTTTTTAAATCTCAAATAAATCATTCATCTCTTAGTTTTATTCCTCTTTAAACATTCTTTAAGCTTCCACATCACTTAAGGTTTCAAAACTAGCACATACCCTATAGGAAAAACCAACTTGAATAAAACTCACATTTGGCTATACGGGAGAGCACGGGACGAGCAAAAGAAGAAGAATGTAACTTATCTTTCTCATTTTCCTCTTTTTAAATATCCGTAATAAAATAAATTTTAAATCCATTTCCCTCTAAACGACCAAAATGCCATTTCATTATTCCATTCTTACTAATTAGTCTTAAACACAATTTTCCCAATTCATTTCTAGTACTTTACTATTTATTCAATTTAATCCTCCAAATTTTAAATACTTCAATATAGTCACAGACCCGATATTTGGGGTACTACAATTCTCCCCCTTAGGAAAAATTTGTCCTCAAATTTAAAGAAGTACCTGATACACAGTTCTTTGCTTTCTTAAGCCAAGATCCACACTGGTTCTTCCTCGCAAGTCAGATCTGGTCCGATCTCTATTTCCTCTGGTCGAGAAAAATAATAATATAATTGGTGAATTTTGGTGACTAAATTAAATGTTTTCAAAACATGTTGGCCATTTTAGAAATTGAAGGAAATTTAGAGACCAAGACATGAATTCCTCAAGAAGTGTCGGCAGGTTTAGTTATAAACCAAACGTATTTACTGATTGAAATCAGAAAACAAAAAAGCATATTTCTTAAACTTTCACTCCTCCCGCACCCTTACTTTCAAGCTTGATTCTGATGTCGTCCGACCTCTAATCGTAAAACTGAAACCACTATCGTTTTCATCTTCGACCCGTGAACAAAACCCAATAAACCAATTATAGCGAAACGCTGCCAAACGCCATAAATTTCGAGTCAAAGTCTCGACGTTTTTTTAGCACCACCGTCGAGAAAATCTTAAATTCATCTCCGATCGTTGATCCGTTTTCGACATCTCCCGCACCATCGTGTTCCTTGTGTCGTTCCGAGTCCGACGGTGTCCTCCTTGTCTCTGTAGGCGGCGGCGCGTAAGGGATGTGAAGCGGTCAAAGTTTCGGCCAAGTTGAAATCGAGCTCTTTACCTTTCAAAAATTTGAACCGAGCTTAGTGACTTAAAATCGCTTAAAATAATTTTTGGAATTTTTTCAGGAATTTTTAGAGACCGGAGGAGGCCTCACGCGCCGCCTGTACGCGTGGGGGAGCTGCGAACTTGATGATAACATAGTTGACCGGCTTGACCGGTCTGACCCGACTCGACCCATTAACCCGACATACCGGTGCGAACCGGTCTGACCGGTCTGACCGGTCCGACCCGGGTGATATTTTCGTAAATATTTTTAAAAAGGTGATAGTTTCGTAAATACTTTTAAAAAAGTGTTATTTTCGTAAATATTTTTAAAAAAGTGCTATTTTCGTAAATATTTTTAAAAAGATTTTATTTCTGTAAATATTTTTAAGAGTGATAGTTTTGTAATTAATTCTGTTAGGTGCTATTTTTGTAAAAGTTGACTGTATTGTGAGCACCGTTGAGTAGAACTTTGACCTGCGTTGACCGGTCATTAAACGACCTTTGACTTTTTCGAGTATACTTATCTTGATATTTATTCGACGTCACGAATCTGTTTTTGAAGTCCGTTTCTCCAAATTTGAACCCGAAGGCTTCCAAATCGTCAGTCAAATCAGTTGACTTTGATTTTGACCAAGAATTCGAATTTTCGAAAAGTCGTATTTTATGTTTTTCAACATGCTGATTCCGATTCCGCAATCCGTTTGGTCAAATTCAAACTCGAAAGTTTCCAAATTAATAGTCAAACCCGAAAAATGCATATGTAATTAAGAGTTTTAGCTTTGAATAATTAAGTAAGACTTGAGACTGATAAATGATTATTGTTTGAAGGTACAAGAGCCTCCTGATCGCTCGATAGCTCGACCCAACTCCTCTAGATCAGTTAAACCACGTGGGCTAGTATTCACCCGTATGACCCGTAAATTTTATGATTTCAGAATTAATTATGTTACCCACTAGTAATATAGTGCTATTATAAATTAGGTTCGAAAACTGTAGTAGAGCGTGGCGAGGCTAGTAGTCAGTAGATTTACAGTTTGATCTCATTATCGAGGTGTGTTCCCTATTTACCATTTGATGGTTTTCACTGATTTGATAAATATATATGTTTATATATATATACACACACACACACACACACACACACACGCACATATTTCACTGAAATTTTATGATTCAATGGATGATGGTTCATGAACTATGATGGAACTTTATATATGATATTTGAATAATTGGTTTCAATGGACGGTATTAATTTACCGGGTAGGGATCATGGAAATCTTTACTTGCTATTTGAAATATGTTATGGGATATTATCTGGGTAAGCTGGAGTATGGAGGTACAACTCTGATCAAGCTGGTAAATCCTTACGAACCTAAGACAGCATTTAGGAAGGCTTTGGGCCTCAAGATGTTCCCTTAGGTTGGCCACTTATACTAATGGGTATAAGGTTGCCCCATGGACACAATTATGAGAACTGTATATGGTGTACGGGAGGAGGGTATATTATATGATTTAATATTTTATACTTTAACAGGATTTCCATGATACTTGACAGGATTATAATTCATGGTTTTTCGTATGATGTTTTTACTGAAATAATGGGACACTGAGCCTAGCTCACTTTTCAAAATATTTTCCCCTTTCAGATACTGTTGTTTAGATACTCGATCAAACACTTGGAGGATCAACATATCTCTTGAAGTATATCTTATTGTAATGTTTTATCTTTCAAATTTTTTTCATTTTGATAACATGAGCCTTATTTTAAAGTATTGGATTTTATAGTGATTACTCTTTTGTTATTTATGTTTGGTTTATCGTAATTGAGATTTTTTAAGACATGTTTTAAATTAATTTATTACTTTTTAATGCTATATTTATGAATTGGGGTTTTATAGTATAATATATTATCATTTCATAAATGTCATTTATAATATGATTTTTTATTGATTAAACAACGTTTTTAGAAAATGTCTTTAAGAATCATGAATGTAATTCATTAGACTTAGTTGAAACGTATAGGCCGGGTCTAGGGGTTACAAACATTGTGGATCTTGTCCATATCGGGAGGTAAAGTTAACTGATAAGCCACGAGTCCAACCCTTTTCAAAATCTCATAAAGTCCAATGAATCTCGGACTCAGCTTTCTTTCGAGCCCAAATCTCAATACTTTCTTCCAAGGCGATACTTTTAGAAATATCTTTTCTCCCTCTTGAAATTCAGTATCTTTTCTTTTCAAATCAGCATAAGACTTTTGTCAATCGGAGGCTATCTTAAGATTATCCTGGATATGATTTATTAGACTTAGTCGAAACGCATATGCCAGGTCTAGGGGGTTACATTTAATTGGTATCAGAGCTTTTGGTTTTTAAACCTCGGACTGTGTGAGTCCAAATTGAAAATATGGTTTTGAAATAGTTTACAAAACAAGTTACTAAGGCTATGTCACAAAATTTTTACAGTTTTAACTGTGTTCGAGACTCCAAGTGCTTATCTAACCCTAACTTTTATCTTCTGTAGTAAACTTGAGATCCACCAAAATGAGTGCTAGACGTGGACGTCGAACTAGCCGTGGACGAGGTCGAGTGGCTAGATTTGTAGACCCAATCAATGAGATTCGAGTAGATTCCCCACTTCCGACAGGTGATCCTGCTTTTGCGACCCGACGAATTTGTCTCATGCTGCTGGTATTGGCATGACTACATCGATCATAGGAGCGACCGATATTGAGCCTGATTCTACCAGAGTTTCACTTGATGAATATTTTGGTAGACAGTTTCTACAGTTGATTCAAGGAGTGGTCAGAATTGTTGGTGTTGGATCCGAGGTGTCTATTTCTTAGACTCTGATCGCCAATGGAGTCAGAACTTTTGGAGGACAGATTGGTTGAGTTCCTACTGAAGCAGAAGATTGGCTCCAAGATATTGAGAGACGTATGGATCAGTTGGGTTTGGACCCAACTAAAAGATATTTGGGGGCAATAGCGATGTTAGATGGCAATGCCCACACATGGTGGGAATCCGTGGTCAGTAGTGTTCTGACCGATCGTTTGACGTGGGATTTCTTTAAGGAGTGCTTTAGGAGCCATTTCCTGGGAGAGCGTTATTTAGTTAAGAGACGACAACAGTTCCAGGACCTGGTTCAGGATGACATGATTGTTTCAGAATATGAGATAGAGTTCTTGAAATTTCTTAAGTATGGAGTCAGTCTGGTGCCTACTGAGAGGGATCGATGTCGTAAATTTGCCTTCGGACTCAGATACGAGCTACATAGGCAGGTTGTTACCCACCAAGATGATATTTTTGATGTGCTGGTGGGTAGAGCCAAGTATGCTGAGGAGATGGAGGATTTAGCTTCTGGTAAAGAGCGGGTTGATCGGGAGTGATCTAAGAAATTCTCGAGCCCTATTGAATCATCTGCACGATCCGAGAAGAGGACTCGTACTTCGGCCCCTCAGAGGAGTAATACATGTTTTAGACCTGTTGCATCTTCACCTCCAGCGGTTAGTCGTGGTGGTTTTTTAGGGTTGCCACATGTGCCCCTTTGTGATTATTGTGCTAATCGACATAGAGGAGAGTGTCGTAAGAAGATGGGTCTTTGCTATCAGTGTAGATCTAGTGGTCATTTTCTGAGGGAGTGTCCCCAACTAGCTTTGTCTGAGCGGATCGCTACCCAGACTCCTGTGTGTTCTCAGACTACAGTACAGACCCTAATTAGAGATCGTAGCCAATAAAAAGCTCGTGGATCAGTGTCTAGAACAGATAGTAGAGCCCGACCTCAGCAGAACAGATGGCCAGCAGTTTCTGAGGCTAGACAGCCAGCTTTGGTTTACGCCACTAGATGTTGTGATGACAGAGATGAGCTTGAGGTTAATGCAGGTACATTTACTATTTATTCTATCCCATACTTTGCATTACTGGACAATGGCTCCACCCACTCCTATGTATCGAGTTCAGTATCTCGAAACCTTCAGATTCTGATTGAGAACACTGATAATATTGTTACGGTTACAAGTCCAGTAGAACAAGCAGTTTTAGTGAATTAAATATTTTGGCGTTGTCCTCTGGAGGTTCATGGAGAAATTTTTCTCGCTGATCTTATGGAGCTTCCTTTAGAGGAGTTCAATTTAATTCTTGGGATGGATTGGTTGAATAAACACAAGGTAAATCTAGATTGCGAATACAAGAGAGCTACTCTGAAGACTTCAGATGGTCGGACAGTTGTGTTAATTGGTGAACGACGTGGCTATCTCTCCAATATAGTTTCAGCTATGGAAATTGATCGTATGATTATGAAGGGATATGAGACATTCATTGCCTGTATTTTAAACACTAAAGGTTCATTGTCCATGATTGAGGAGATTCGTACAGTTAGCGAGTTTCCTGATGTCTTTCCAGAGGAGTTGCTTGGTTTACATCCTGATAGAGAGGTAGAGTTAGAGATTGAGACTTATCCAGGATCTGCACCTATTTCTATGGCACCTTATCGCATGGCTCCAAAGGAACTTAAGGAGTTGAAGGTCCAATTGCAAGAATGATTCGATCAAGGGTTTATTCGGTATAGTACCTCACCCCGGGGAGCTCCATTCTGTTCGTTAAAAAGAAGGCTGGGTCGCTAAGGTTATGTATTGACTATCGGAAGTTGAACAAGAATACGATCAAGAATAAGTACCCACTACCGAGGATTGATGACTTATTTGATCAATTACAATGAACTACTGTATTCTCTAAGATTGATCTTCGTTCGGGGTATTATCAACTGAAAGTTAAAGTGTCCGATGTTGAAAAAACGGCCATTCGCACTAGATATGGTCATTATGAATTCTTAGTAATGCCTTTTGGTTTGACGAACGCTCCTGCAGCTTTCATGGATTTGATGAATCGTGTGTTCCGACCATATTTGGATCAATTTATGGTTATCTTCATTGATGATATTCTGATCTATTCTCGTACTGAGGCGGAGCATGACGAGCATTTGAAGATCGTTCTACGAACTTTGAGAGAGCATAGTCTATATGCCAAACTAAGCAAGTGTGAGTTTTGGCTTCATGAAGTGTCGTTTCTGGGGCATATAATTTATGAGCGATGTATTCAAGTTGATCCAAGCAAGATCGAGGCTATTGTGAATTGGAAACGACCCAAGAACGTCTTTGAGATCCGCAGTTTCTTGGGCTTGGCTGGATATTATCGATGTTTTGTTAAGGACTTCTCGATCATTGCTGCTCATTTGACAAAGTTGTTAAGGAAGAACATGTCGTTTGACTGGGGCGAGGCACAACAGGAAGCTTTGAGAAATTAAAGGCGGTTTTAACTCAAGCACCAGTGTTGATTCAACCAGAGTCCGGGAAGGATTTTACAGTGTATAGTGATGCTTCACACTCAGGACTTGGTTGTGTTCTAATGCAGGAGGGTAAGGTAGTGGCTTACGCGTCCCGTCAACTGCGACTGCATGAGTGTAATTATCGGACCCATGAGTTGGAGTTAGCAGCAATGATTTTTGCCTTGAAGATTTGGAGACACTATCTTTATGGAGAGAAGTGTTACATTTTCACTGATCATAAGAGCTTAAAGTATCTTCTAACCCAGAAGGAGCTTAATTTGAGACAACGGCGCTGGCTAGAGCTTCTGAAGGATTATGATTGCTTGATAGATTATCACCCTGGTAAAGCTAACATTGTAGTGTATGCTTTGAGTCGAAAGGCGGTATCAGAGTTGAGGTCTTTAATGGTCAGGATGAATTTATATGACGATGGCACTTTGTTAGCAGAATTACAAGTTAAGCCGACTTTGGTTGATGAAATTAAAGCTAAGCAGCCTCTTGATAGCTCCTTGCTATCCATCTTTGAGCAAGTAGAGCAGGGGGCAAGCTCAGATTACGCCCTTGATCTGGATGAAGTTTTATGCTTTAAGGGTCGATATTGTGTGCCTGATGATGCTAAATTGAGGCAGATTATTCTTAATGAGGCTCACATTAGTCTATATGCTATGCACCCCGGTGGAGATAAGATGTACCATAATTTAAGAGAGATGTATCATTGGGTTAACATGAAGAAGGACATCTCGGATTTTATGGCTAGGTGTTTGACTTGTCATCAAGTTAAGGTAGAACATCAATATCCATCAGGTTTGTTACAACCTATCAAGATTCCTGAATGGAAATGTGAGCGTATTACTATGAATTTTGTTACTGGCTTACCTATGACTCATTCGAAAAAGGATTCAGTTTGGGTGATTGTTGACAGACTTACAAAGTCAACTCACTTCAATCATGTGCGGGTAAATTATACTTTGGAAAAGTTGGCAAGATTATATATTTCGGAGATTGTCAGATTGCATGATGTTCCATTGTTATTATTTCTGATCGAGATCCGAGATTTACTTCGAGATTTTGGAAGGCGCTACATACGAATTTGGGAACAATATTGGATTATAGTACATCATTCCACCCACAAACTGATGGTCAATTGAGAGAGTGATGCAGATTTTGGAGGATATGTTGCGAGGCTGCGTAATTGATTTTTGTGGTAGCTGGGAGAACTTTTTGCCTTTGGCTGAATTTGCTTATAATAATAGTTACCAGACCAGAATTCGTATGGCACCCTACGAAGCACTCTATGTGCATAAATGTTGCACTCTGATATGTTGGACTGAGTTATGTGACCAGAAGACTTTGGGACCTGAGTTAGTGCGCGATACGGAGGACATAGTCAGATTGATCCGTGACCGTCTGAAAGAGGCATTTGATAGACAGAAGTCTTATGCAGATCAAAGGAGGAAAGATATTCAGTTTGAGGTTGGAGATCATGTCTTTTGAAAGGTATCTCTGTGGAAGAAAGTACTAAGATTCAGGCATAAGGGTAAATTGAGTCCAAGGTTTATTTGACCATTTCGTATCTTGAAGAGGGTAGGACCTGTTGCATATCAGCTTGAGCTGCCTTTCCAGCTCAGTCGTATTCATGATGTCTTTCATGTATCAATGTTGAGGAGATACCGTCCAGATCCAGGTCACATTATTCAGGTTGAGGAGGTAGAGCTGAGACCTGATTTGTCATTTGAGGAGGAGCCCATTTAGATATGAGAAAGTGATGAGCGAGTTCTTCGGAATAGGCGTATCCCAATGGTAAAGGTTCAATGGAGTAACCGAGGCCCCTCTGAAGCTACTTGGGAGACATTGGAGTCAATGGAGGCTCAGTTTCCTCAACTATTCTCATAAGGTAAATTTCGAGGATGAAATTTCTTGTAGAGGGGGAAAATTGTACCGGAAAATCGAGAAAAAAATAATATAATTGGTGAATTTTAGTGACTAAATTAAAAGTTTTCAAAACATGTAGGCTATTTTAGAAGTTGAAGGAAATTCAGGGACCAAGCCCTGAATTCCTCCAAGAAGTGTCGACAGGCTTGGTTATAAACCAAACGTGTTTTCTGATTGAAATCAGAAAACACAAAAGCATATTCTTAAACTTTAACTCCTCCCGCACCCTTACTTTCAAGCTTGATTTCGACGCCGTCCAACCTTCAATCGTAAAATTGAAACCACCATCGTTTTCATCTTCGACCCGTGAAATAAATCCACTAAACCAATTATAGCGAAGCGTCATAAATTTCGAGCCAAAGTCTCGACATTTTTTTAGCACCACCGCCGAGAAAATCTTAAATTCATCTCCAATACGCCATCGTGTTCCTTATGTTGTTCTGAGTCCAACGATGTCCTTGTCTCCGTAGGCGGCGACGCGTAAGGGAGGTGAAGCGGTCAAAGTTTCGACCGAGTTGAAATCGAGCTCTCCACCGTTCAAAAATTTAAACCGAGCTTAGTAAGTGACTCAAAATCGCTTAAAATAATTTTTGGAGACCAGAAGAGACCTCACGCGCCCCCACGCGCCGCCCTTGTGCGTGGGGGAGCTGTGAACTGGATGATAACATAGTTGACCGGTTTGACCGGTCTGAACCGGTCTTAATCGGTCCGATGGTTCGAACCGGGTTGACCTGACCCGACCCGTTGACCCGAACTGGGTGATATTTTTGTAATTTTTTTAAAAGAGTGATATTTTCGTAAATATTTTTAAAGAAGTGATATTTTAGTAAATATTTTTAAAAAGGTGCTATTTTCGTAAATATTTTTAAAAGTGTGATATTTTCGTAAATATTTTTAAAAATGTGCTATTTTCATAAATATTTTTAAAAAGATGCTATTTCTGTAAATATTTTTAAAAGTGTGTTAGTTTCGTAATTAATTCTGTTAGGGTGCTATTATTGTAAAAGTTGATTGTATTGTGAGCACTATTGACCATAACTTTGACCTGTGTTGACCGACCATTAAACGACCTTTGATTTTTTTCGAGTATACCTAACTTGACATTTTTCGACGTCCTGAATCCGTTTTTGAAGTATGTTTCTCCAAATTCAAACCCTAATACCTCCAAATCGTCAGTCAAACCCGTTGACTTTGATTTTGACCAAGAATTCGAATTTTCGAAAAGTCATATTTTATGTTTTTCGACATCCTGATTCCAATTTCGCAATCTGTTTGGTCAAATTCAAACTCGAAAGTTTCCAAATTAATAGTCAAACCCAAAAAATGCATATGTACTTAAGAGTTTTAGCTTTGAATGATTAAGTAAGACTTGAGACTGATAAATGATTATTGTTTGAAGGTACAAGAGACTCTCCTGATCGCTCGACAGCTCGACCCAGCTCCTCTAGATCAGTTAAATCACATGGGCCAGTATTCACCCATATGACCCGTAAATTTTATGATTTCAGAATTAATTATGTTACGCACTAGTAATATAGTGCTATTATGAATTAGGTTCGAAAACTGTAGCAGAGCGTGGCGAGGCTAGTACTCAGTAGATCTATAGTTTGATCTCATTATCGAGGTGTCTATGTACTATTTGATGGTTTTCACTGATTTGATAAATATATATGTTTACATACATATATATATATATATATATACATACATATTTCACTGAAATTTTATGATTCAATGGATGATGGTTCATGAACTATGATGAAACTTTATATATGATATTTGAATAATTGGTTTTAATAGACGATATTAATTTACCGAATAGAGATCATGGAAATCTTTACTTGCTATTTGAAATATGTTATGGGGATATTATTTGGGTAGGCTGAAGCATGGAGGTACAACTCTGATCAAGCTGGTAAATCTTTACGGACCTAAGGCAGCATTTAGGTAGGCTTTGGGCCCCAAGATGTTCTCTTAGGTTTACCCCTTATACTAATGGGTATAAGGTTGCCCCATGGACACAGTTATGAGAATTGTATATAGTGTACGGAGGAGGGTATATTATATGATTTAATATTTTATACTTTAACAGGATTTCCATGATACTTGTCAGGATTATAATTCATGGTTTTTCATATGATGTTTTTATTGAAATAATGGGACACACTGAGCATCTCACTTTTCAAAATGTTTTTCCCCTTTCAGATACTGTTGGTTAGATAGTCTGATCAAGCACTTGGAGGATCAACATATCTCTTGAAGTATATCTTATTATAATGTTTTATCTTTCAAATTGACTTTATTTTGATAACATGGGCCTTATTTCAAAATATTGGATTCCATAATGATTACTCTTTTGCTATTTATGTTTGGTTTATCGTAATTGGGATTTTTTAAGACGTTTTTAAATTAATTTATTACTTTTTAATGCTATATTTATGAATTGGGTTTTTATAGTATAATCTATTATCATTTCATAAATGTCATTTATAATATGATTTTTCATCGATTAAACAACGTTTTTAGAAAATGTCTTTAAGAATCATGAATGTAATCTATTAGACTTAGTTGAAACGTATAGGTCGAGTCTAGGGGTTACAAACATTGTGGATCTTGTCCATATCGGGAGGCAAAGTTAACTGATAAGCCACGAGTCCAACCCTTTTCAAAATCTCATAAAGTCTAATGAATCTCGGACTCAGCTTTCTTTTGCGCCAAAATCTCAATACTTTCTTCCAAGGCGGTACTTTTAGAAATATCTTTTCTCCCACTAGAAATTCAGTATCTTTTCTTTTCAAATCAGCATAAGACTTTTGTCAATCGAAGGCTATCTTAATATTATCCTGGATAACTTTCACTTTCTCTTCCATTTCTTTCATCAAATCTGGGCCAACTAGGTTTAGATCTTTTAGTTCAAACCAATTTAATGGTGTTCGACACTTCCTCCCATACAAAGCTTCATACGGGGACATCTTAATACTCGATTGGTAACTATTATTATAAGCAAATTCTGCTAAAGGCAAATACATTTCCCATGATCCTTTGAATTCGATCACACATACCCTTAGCATATCCTCCAATACCTGAATAGTTTGTTCTGACTGCCCATTTTTCAGTGGATGAAAAGTTGTACTGAAATACAATCGAGTACCCAATGCCTCATGCAAAGACTTAAGAATCTCAAAGTAAACCGTGGGTCTCGATCGAACACTATCGATATAGGCACTCTATGCAGCCGAACTATCACCTTTACATACAACTCCGTATATTTATCCATCGAGTAATATACCCGAACTGGAATAAAGTGAGTTGTCTTAGTCAATCTATCTACAATTACCCATATTGAGTCCTTTTTACCGGGTGACAAAGGTAGCCCCGAAACAAAATCCACTGTAACTCATTCTCACTTCCACTCGGGAATGGATATCGGTTGTAGCAATCCAGAAGGCACTTGATGTTCAGTTTTCACTTGCTGACATGTCAAATATTTTACAACAAACTCCGTTACAGCTCTTTTCATACCATGCCACCAATAACGACTCTTTATATCCTGATACATCTTATTCCCGCCTGGATGCATTGTCAAAGGACTATAATGTGTCTCGGAACGAATATCTTTCCTCAATTCTTCATTATCTAGAATGCAACGTCTTCCACGATAATAAAAACATCCATCACTTCTTATCTTGAAGTCTTTAGACTCATCTTTTTCTACTTGAGCAATTTTAGTCAAACATGCTCCATCTTGTCCTTACAGCTCTTTTATCCGATCCAAAAGCATCGACTTTAGCTTAAGCTCAGGAATTAAGATGCTATCTTCATTTACTGACATACGTGCATCCAAAGCTCATAGAGCTGCAAAAGTCTTTCGACTAAGTGCATCAACTATCACATTAGCTTTTCCTGGATGATAATCGATCACCACATCATAATCTTTTAAAATCTCGATCCATCTCTGCCTTAAGTTCAGTTCTTTTTGAGTCAACAAATACTATAAACTCTTGTGATCAATATAAATATGGCACCATTCACCGTACAGATAATGACGCCAAATTTTTAAAGCAAACATGACCGCTGCCAATTCCAAGTCATGTGTCGGGTAATTTATCTCGTGATTCTTCAGTTGTCTCGAGGCATAAGCCACAACTTTTTCATCTTACATAAGCACACATCCCAACCTATTATGAGATGCATCACTAAAGACTACATAGTCCTTACCCGACTCAGGTTGTACAAGCATTAGGGTCTATGTTTAAATCTTCTTTAACATTTCAAAACTTTCTTAGTATTTCTCTGACCAAACAAAAGACACATCTTTCTGTAATAACTTAGTTAGCGGTGAAGCTAACATAGACAAGTTCTTCCCAAATCGTCCATTATAACCAGCAAGCCCCAAGAAACTTCAAACTTTCGACACATTCTTTGGGGGTTGCCCATCCACTATAGCTTGAATCTTTTTAGGATCTACTTTTATGCCTTATGCGGAGAGTATATAGCCAAGGAAAGCAATCTCTGCTAACCAGAATTCACACTTGGAAAATTTAGCATACAACTTCTTCTCTCGAAGAGTCTGAAGAACAACACGAAGATGAGCATCATGCTCCTCTCTTGACTTGGAATACACCAAAATATCATCGATAAATACCACCAAGAATTTATCCAAGTAAGGTTGGAATACTTAGTTCATCAAGTTCATAAATGTCGTAGGAGCGTTAGTCAAACCAAATGGCATTACCACAAATTCGTAATGTTCATACCGAGTCTGAAAAGCTATTTTTGAAATATTAAATTCTTTTATCTTTAATTAGTGGTACCCAGACCTCGGGTCTATCTTAAAGAACAATGTTGCGCCTTTCAGTTGATCGAATAGATCATCGATCATCGAAAGCTGATACTTATTCTTTATGTTCACTTTATTTAACTGACAATAGTCGATGCATAATCACATAGACTCATCATTCTTTTTCACAAAAAGCACAGATGATCCCCAAGGTAAAACACTAGGTCTAACAAATCCCTTATCAAGTAGCTCTTGCAATTGGGCTTTTAATTCTCTTAACTCCATTGAAGCCATTCGATATGGAGACTTAGAAATAGGTTCGAAACCCGGGTAAACCTCAATCTGGAATTCCACCTAGCGATCTAGAGGTAATCCTGGTAACTCTTCTACAAAAATATCTGGAAATTCCCTAACTGTTGGAACATCAACTAGCCTCGCTTCAAAAATTCGAGTGTCTACCACGTTAGCTAGGAAAGCTATACACCCTTTTTACATAATTTTCTTTGCAGTCATGGTTCATATCACATTGGATAGTGATTTCACTTTTTAGTCTATCATTACTATTTCGGAGTATTCCAAATCATTAAAAAATAATCGCTTTTTGCGAAAATCAATCCATCCATGATGTGGATACAACCAATCCATGCCCAAAATGATTTCAAACTCATCGAAGGGAAATTCTATCAAGTTTGTTGGGAACATAACCCCTTGAATCTTTATCGGATATTTTCTACATACTGGCGTTACTCTTGCACTATGACCCATAGGGTTTACCACTATCATCTCACTAAAAATTGGTTCTAAAGGAATTCATCTTGTTCTAACCAACTTTGTACTAATGTAAGAATATGTAGAACCAGGGTCAACCAAAACACACATAAGATCATAAAAAAGATGGAATGTACATGTTAAGATCTACGGGTCATCCCGATCCTTATTAGTCTTAATGTTGTAAATCCTGGCTACTCCCCGAGTCTCTTGTCGCGACATTGACTCATATTTCCCTCTGGATCTACCTCTACTCTGATTAGAAGATGCCACAGATCTCTCAAATTATGCTAAATTATCCCCAGATTTCTTAAAACAGTTTCGGGCATAGTGACCAGTTTCACCACACTGGAAACAAGCTCCATTGAGAAATCTGCATACTCCACAGTGAAATTTACCATATGTATGACATGGAGTTCTCTCTCCAAAAACTCTACCCGAGCTAGTAGCAAAAGACTGTATTGTTTAGTTTTCTGCGAAGCTACATCAGATCTATCTCTATCAGTATATCTAGAACTCGAGCCCTTGCCTATTTTAGCATGATGGGAAGTTGAAGACATTCCAACTCTTTTCCCCGTCTGCAAACTCTATTCAGCTGCTAGAGTCTCCTTCTAAGATCTTTCAATAGCCTTAGCTCGGTTTATAACTTCTTGCAAGCTAGGCAAGTTCAAAGCCAACATCATCTCTTTTAACTTTGGCCTCAAACCTTCAATGAACCAATCACGTAGAGCCTTGTCATTGGGAATTACCTCAGTAGCAAAATGGCTCAACTTATTGTACTCAACATCGTACTCATGTACTGCTCGATCACCTAGTTTCAAATTAAGGAACTTTAACAGTATCACCCGTCTAAACTGCTTACCAACATACTTGTTCTTAAATTCCTCCTGAAAGAACTGCCAGGTCACTTTCTCCGGTGGTGAATACATCGTAGTATTTGACCACTATACTTGAGCTGATCCCTGAAGTAAAGATACAACTCCACCCAACTTTTTCGAATTCGAGCAGTGAAGACTTTCAACCATTACCATAACATCATTTAGCCGCAAGTCATCCTCTATAGGACCTTCATCCTCTTCTCCCTGGAACTCAAGAGCTCCTAAACTCTTCAGCTCTTTTGGGATCAATATATGTGGTGTTGGAGGAGCATCGGGAGACAGGGGAGGTTAGAACCGAGTCAGATTGACATCGAGAGCTTGCATAAAAACTCCAAACTTAGGCACCGACATACCCTGATGTGCAGGTACACTAGCGTTTTCAGATGGAATCGGCTGCTCACTATTAGGCTCATAACTTTCGCTACCCGATCCTTCTCTAATTTCTAGTTCTGTCGCTCTTCGCGAGTTCGAAGATTCCGACATCTAATAAGACATACATAATAATAACACTCAAGTTAGTAAGAAGTGACATCAATCACACTCTAATGACATCATATCAGTAACCCTTCACAATCTTAGTGGCATGTAACCATTTTAAAAATAAAATAAACACGGTTTCGACCGAGAATCGGCTAATCCTGTAGCTCTGATACCAATAAATATAACACCTATTTCCCGTATATGTTTCCGTACACAAGTCATAATTGTCACATGACTTTTAAAAACGTTTTCTTATTTGTAAACCCTTAAAATTTTGTTTTGAAAACAAAACAAAACATTTTAATATAAAATAAAACATTCGTTGTAACATATTACAAAAATTATAACTTTAATACATTCCAGAGCATTTTTTTAAATTCAAATACATGCCATCTAATTATAAAAATGAGATATAAATGTCCTAAAGTTACTGATGAGTCAACCTTGGATTGATGATCTCTGTTGCACTCCTTACTTTGCAATTCTTTGTTATTTCCTACATGTGAAATCAACACATGCTAAGTATTTACATAGTGAGGCATAATAATATAAATGAATTGTAATTCATACACAAGTATATCATGACTATCAAAATATGAAATAAATCGTATACTTCATAAGAACCATTTAAAACCATCTCAGTTAAACCAAGTATCGATACTCCTTTCAATATCGATACCATTTTTACATTATGTAATCCATAGTATCGATACCTTCCTCTTAGTATCGATACCCAAAGCAGTATCGATACTACTTGCATTAGTATCGACATTGTTAATCGAATTTCTTCATATTTAAACTTATAGTATCGATATTGTTTTTCCAGTACCGATACCCTTACCCATATTTTTCATTTTTCATTTCGATTTTTACCCAAATTTCGTTTAAATCTCTTACTTTTACCTCCAACAATACCATTAAATTTATCCTTACTAAGCCCAACTAACTTTCCTTCATTAATCTTTCTATAACATCTAAAATCTTCAAAGAACACTCCAACCCAAGAATCACACTACTTTTTCATACATGTTCTTAATCACATCCAAGGAGTCTAATCTCTTATTTACTTCTTTGACAAGTCAAATTTACTTGTAAACTTCAATAAAAACTCATATTTCATCATCTCACTCAAAAACCCATTTTCTTTAATCTCAAATAAATCATTCATATCTTAGTTTTAATCCTTTTTAAACCTTCCTTAAGCTTCCACATAACTTAAGGTTTCAAAACTAGCCCATAACCTAAAGGAAAAACCAACTTGAATAAAACTCACATTTGGCTATGGGGGAGAGCACGGGACAAGCAAAAGAGAAGAAAATGACAACTTATCTAACTTTTCCCTTTTTCTCTTCTTAAATATCCCTAATAAAATAAATTTTAAATCTATTTCATCTAAAGGACCAAAATGTCCTTTCATTCTTCCATTCTGACTAATTAGTCTTAAACACAATTTTCCCAATTCATTTATTATACTTTACCATTTATTCAATTTAATCCTCTAAATTTTAAATCCTTTCAATATAGTCATAAACCCGATATTTGGGGTATTACAGATGCTCTATAGAAACACACTAAGCCTATTAGGTTACACCCCCATAGTTTTTCTCTTTCAGATTCTCGGATTAAGACAACCGATACTAGGAGTTTGATATTATTTTATTTTTATTTTAGTATCTTCTCAGTATGAAATTTATTTGGTTTTCAGATATTATATCTTATTATTTTATTTGGATAATGAATAATATGTTAAATACTTGAGATATTAGATTTAAATGTTATTTGGACTTTGGGACTCGAATTTTGGATTTTATAAATTCTCGTATTATGTTATAATATTTGTAAATTTATTTTGGTTGCTTTAAGTATTTTATTACAATAAATGCGAGGATAATTTTAAATGTATTTTAAGTGTCATTTGGGGTTCTAATTGGAAAAACAAGATGATGGGCTTCTTGGATCCGACCTTTTCTCTTTAGGTTGAGTAAAAGGGGTCACATTTGTCCTTATATCTCACTATTTTATGCATACATGTTGAACTATGTTTTTATAATATTTTGATATAACAAATTAAGGAAAAATATTTTTGGACTTGAATTAAATTTGTTCAAAGTTTTCAAAAATAATTCAAAGTCTATTAAAATTGAATTTGAGCACAAAAATGTTTTTCTGGGTATGAAGTACCACTACTGTTCTTACAGTATTAATATTGCATAAACAATATTGATAATGTTCATGTGGTACCAATACTAAAGGTAAGAGAAGTAGCGATACTCTCTAGGTAGTATCAATACTACCAGCTTGCTCAAATTCCATAATGCAAAATAGGTATCAATACTTAACGGGGTATCGATACTACTTTACATAGTATTATCGATACCATGGTATAGTATCGATACTGGCAAGCGCAATGGACTTTAACGATTAGTTTTATTTAAAAATATAAATGAAGTAATGGTACTCATTAAATGAGTACCAGTACTCCCTATCATGGGCAGTTTTATTTTGTAGAGAAAACATCCCCAACGGCTCCAAACCACTTTCAATAGCTAAAAACAACCACAAACACATTCCAACCTATAAAAACAAGTTGATGACACTTGAAGAAGGGTTAGAACACCTATCCAAGCAATCACACATAAGAGAAACACTTTTCACTCTTTATTTTCTTTTTCTTGTAAATAGTTATGTTTTTGCGAGCTTCAATTTGTAAACACCTACCTTTTAGAGGTTTTTTTGTTTAATTTCTTTTCTTTTTGTAAAGGGGTTTTGGTTCTAGTTTAGCCAAGTGAAAAACTAGGGAGTTGTAAATATTACTCTTGATCCTTGAAAAAAAGAAGAACAAATTAGTGAATTTGTTGGAAAATCCTAAGTTAGGAGATTAAGTAGTGGATGTAGACTTGGTTGAGAAGTTGAACCAATATAAATCATTGTGCAAATTATCTATCTCTTTTTACTCCTTACTCTCTAAACTTAAAAAGCCAATTCACCCCTCTTAGCACACTTTCGGTTGTTTAATCGAGCTTCAAATATCCCAAAAATTGGTATCATGGCTTGACTCCTTACAAGGTCTAACAACCTAGAGGCGATACTTGAAGAAGCTCTATCTATTTTCGACACAACCGAGAATATGACTTCCACCTCAGGCTCGTTCAACATGGAAGACTCCCCACCGATCGACAAGCCTCCATACTTCAATAGAGCCAACTACCATCATTGGAAGAAATTAATGAAGCTATTTATCTAATTAAATGATCTTGATGTATGAGAGATAACTGAGAACGACTACTCTTCTCCAAAGAAGAAGACAAAGGAGTGGAGTGCCAAGAACGGAAGAAAGCTCAACAAAATGCTAAGGCCATGCACATGTTGTTTTGTGCATTTGGTCCCGATGTCTATGAAGGAGTTTCTTCTTGTTCAAATGCCAATGACCTTTGGAATAAGATCGAAGAGATACATGGAAACAAGAAAGAATAACCAATAAAGGTGGTGTGCTTAATAACTCTTGAAGAGCCCAAGGTATCTTCTAACTCTAGTGAATTTAATTCATATTCTTTTAATGATTTACAAGATGCATATGATGAATTATTTTTAGAGTTTGAGACCGTGAACTCCAAATATAAAAAATTATTTCAAAATTTAAAGTTGAAAATAATTTTCTTTTGAAAGCAAAAATGGATTTTGAAAATCAAAATGAAATTTTGAAAAAGGATTTAGAGCTTTAAAAAGCAAAAATTGAAAATTTTGAAAAAGAATGCTTTGATCTAAAAGTTAAGCTTGAATGCTTAACAAAATAAAAGGAAAACATTTTAAATAATTCACCTAATTTCATAATGACAAAATGCTCACATTATCATTATCATGGTCACAAGGAACATAATTGTCCTTTAAAGAAAGGAAAATGTTTTAAAATTAGACAAGTATGGGTTCCTAAGGGAACAAGGAGCATTGCAACTAACTTTCAAGGATCCAAATCAATTTGGATACCAAAATTCACATAAGTGTCTCTTGTAGGTGTGTGGGAATGATGATGAAAGTGAAGATACTCAAATGCTCTAGCCACACTTGAAAAAGAATAGGTAGCCTCTATGCTTTTTTTGATCATCTTACATAATTGGTTGCCTATTGATTTTTAAGCATGCATGAGTTTTTTTATCTTAACTGATTATGCGTTGTTTTTCATCTCATGTATGTTGAAAAGTGTGTTATGATGAACATTTTAAAATTTTAATGATTTTTCATAATTTTTAGTTCATCATAATGATTTTTGGTCAAAATTGGTTTTAAACACAAATGATATCTCTCTAACAATTGATATCAATTTTTCAAATGCTTTTTATAAATTTTAATTGCTTTGACCTTAATTTAAATGCTTATGCATGTGATTTATTGTAAATGATATATCTCTAACAATTGATATCAATTTTTCTAACTCATAACATTTTTTATAGCTTTATGCACATGCACTTAAATTCAACAATTGATATTACATAAAGTAATTTAGACTTGGATATATTGAATTTCATGTGCTACTAAAACATGTTTGTTCATCTTTGTTGAAATTTAAAAATTGTTTAAGTGTCAAACTTTTGAAGTCAATTTTTTTTGGAATGCTTTTATTGAGGGGAAACTTTGATTTTTCAAATGCTTTTAATGTCAAATTTACTACTTACTCTCCAATGTTATTTTTGAACTTTAAAGTTGAATGATTTTTATATAACAAAAAGGGGGAGAAGTATGGTTTGAAAAAATCAATTTTTCA
Organism: Hibiscus syriacus; assembly: GCF_006381635.1. Taxonomy (NCBI): domain Eukaryota; kingdom Viridiplantae; phylum Streptophyta; class Magnoliopsida; order Malvales; family Malvaceae; genus Hibiscus; species Hibiscus syriacus. The sequence goes on along the minus strand of NW_024061975.1, from coordinate 1,019,054 downwards.
ATGAAAAAGGGGGAGCTTTAATATCTTCCAAACTATATCTCTTTTTCATTAAATGTTTTATTAAGGGGGAGTTTTATCAAAAACAAATTTTCAAATGTTTTGTTATATCAAAAAGTGGGAGTTTGTTGAATTATGTTTTCATAATATTTTGATATAACAAATTAAGGCAAAATATTTTTGGACTTAAATTAAATTTGTTCAAAGTTATTAAAAATAATTCAAAGTCCATTAAAATTGAATTTGAGCACAAAAAATGCTTTTTTGGGTACGAAGTACCGATATTGTTCTTACAATATCAATACTGCATGAACAGTAACAACACTGTTCACGTAGTACCAATACTAAAGGTAAGAGAAGTATCGATACTCTCTAGGCAATATCGATACTACCAGTTTGCTCAAATTCCAGAATGCAAAATAGGTATCGATACCCAATGGGGCACCGATACTACTTCACATAATAGTATTGATACCATGGTCATAGTATCGATACTGGTAAGCCCAATGGTATTTAATGACTAGTTTTATTTAAAAATATAAAGGAAGTATCGATACTTATTAAAGGAGTACCGATACTCTCGGTCCTGGGTAATTTTATTTTGCAGAGAAAACATCTCCAACGGCTCCAAATCACTCCCAACGGCTAGAAACGACCACAAACATATTTCAACCTATCAAAACAAGTTGATGACACTTGAAGAATGGTTAGAACACCTATCCAAGCATTCAAACACAAGAAAAGCGTTTTTGACTCTTTATTTCATTTTTCTTGTAAATAGTTGTGTTTTTACGAGCTTCAATTTGTAAACACCTACCTTTTAGAGATTTCTTTGTTTACTTTCTTTTCTTTTTATAAAGGAGTTTTGGTTCTAGTTTAGCCAAGAGAAAACTAAGGAGTTGTAAAGGTTACTCTTGATCCTTGAAAAAGAAAGAACAAATTAGTGAATTTGTTGGAAAATCCTAAGTGAGGAGCTTAGGTAGTGGATGTATACTTAGTTGAGAAGTTGAACCATTGTAAATCATTGTAAAAATTATCTATATCTTTTTACTCCTTACTCCCTAAACTCAAAAAGTCAATTCACCCCCTCTTGGCACACTTTTGGTTACTTTAAGTATTTGATTACAATATATGCGAGGGTAATTTTAAATATATTTTAAGTGACGTTTGGGGTTCGAATTGGAAAAACAAGATGGTGGACTTCTTGGATCTGATCTTTTCCCTTTAGGTCGGGTAAAAGGGATCACATTTACCCTTATATCTCACTATTTTATAAATTTAAAAAAATCTGTCAAATCTATCAATTACCTTTTAAGAATAGTTTTGTCATTTCTCTTTGTCAAATATATCTCCTAAAACTATGTGCATAGTCACTATCAAACACAAATAATAGGACAGAGAGAGTATTAGCTAAATACATTATCTGTAAGGGGCATTCTTTAGTTGGGCAATAAGTTTGGGCTACTATTTGTAATAGTTTATAAAACTTAACATTAGGGTTAAAGGAATTGAAAAATATTAATAAAATATTGACTTTGCTTTCTCTAAGCCTTTTTTCACTCTCCTCCACTATTCTTTTATTTCTCATTTATTTCTGCGACTGGTTTTACTAAGTCGTTCTTCACTGGCTTTCCTCTCTGTCTCTTCATTGTTTTTCATTTCTTCTCTCCCCCTGCATAGGCACAAAAAGCGCCACACTTGTGTCGGAAAGCTCCAAAAGTAGAAGAAACATGCGCTCATCGTGTTGGGCTGCATCTATGTCACCGGATGCGATTCTTACAATGCCCACATGCACCCAATGCCTTAGGCATGCCTTTTAAAACTAAGTTTACAACAAAGGTGAACAGATAACTGGTCACCATCGAAACATCAGGCAATGTTCTATCCTTCAAGCTGAGCATTGAACTCTCCTGAATGTATTAGTTATTGCCTAGAACAGAGGTTTCAGACAAATTAAAATGGAATTAGTGGCAGATGGAATTTTCAGGGTGGACATATATATATATTAATAATACTGAAATTTTTTTATAGGACGAACATAAATAAATTTTCAAGGTAGATATCACCAGTAAAATGGGTAACTAACACACAAAATTCGAATGTCATTCATCCACCACTAAGGGAGATCTTACTTTAATTTTATGGGTTTTTATAAAATTGGATGTCTTAGTTAAAATACATGGCCAAAGTTAGTCAAAATAGTTATTTCGAGTGATTAAATAGTGACATGTAGGTTGATTTAATGTATCAACGTGTCACATTACTATTGTTACTCCAGTAACAACTGTTAAAGTCTGAATGATTGATTTATTATAAATCGATAGTGAAAGTGATCAAATCATTACTTTTAAAGCATTAATGGGGTAAAGTGAAATTTACTTAAACTTTAGTGACTATTTACGTATTTTACCCATTATTTTTCTCGTTCACTCTCACTTCTGGGCGTCACGACACTTCCCTCTTGTTTCTCAAAGTCAGTTCATCATTTGAAAAAAGAAAAAAAACGTTAATGGAAGAAAACCATCCGCGCTCTCATCTCAAGCTCCAATTCTTCGAAGACCAAGACTCCGACAAGCCCCCTGCGTAAATTATTTTCTTCAAATCCTCCCTTCTCTTTACCTTTTATTTTCCCCTTTCAATATCTTGATGCAGCTGTTTAATCTTGTAGTTATACTCGTTTTCTCTTTTATGCTCGTTCTCCGTTTCTCCTATTCTCTTCTTGAAAATTTTATCTGTCAATATGTCTTAGGGTGCTTATGAGTGGCTTAGTTGTCTGTTTGAATCTTAGAATTAAATTAACACGTTTAGTTACAGACAAAAGAGGGCTAGGTTTCCCAGGGGAAAGAAGGTCAAGCCTGGAGAAGAAGCAGTGAATAGAGTAGATATTGTAGACGGTTCGTGTGACTTGACGGATCCTCGTTTTGCCGCTAAGGAACGTGCCAAACGCCATTGTCAAATTACTACAGAACTATTCGCTGAAGATGGACGAGGAATGCTTAATGATGTCTCGGCTGCTGAAGTTTCATATGAGGTAAGTTTATTGTGCTTTTAGTCTGTCCAATTTTGGATTCTATATCAGACTTGATAGAATGAACATGCCATAAGATGTTAAATGTGCGCTCCGTGTTTTCTGAATTAATGTCAATTTATCCTAGCTGTTCAAAGGGTAGAATATTATTCTCAATATTTGTATTCTTATATAGTTTTTGGTGGTCTGTCAGTTATGTATGTACTGCACCTTTCTCCAAGTTTAGTCTCTGACTAATAATTGGTGGAAGGGTAGTTTCCTTTTCATTTCTAATTCAAAAAAAAAAACATCTTCATCTTTTTTTTTTTATAAGAATTTCATGCCTCATTAAAAACCTCCTTCTTGATTGAAGGTGCTTGTAGATAAGCTCCTTAATCAGCGGAAGAAGGAAAAGAGTGTCTTAGGATTTTATTGAACAAAACAATAAAATACATAAGATACATCCCTAAAAGTAAGGAAAGTACAGACAGGTCAACACAAGACAACCTATATACAAAACATTTAATCAACCAATTCCTTCTTTAGCTAAGGCATCAGCCTCTAGGTTGGCTGTCCTGCTTACCCATCTAACCACACCATCAAACATATTAAGCCAGTGAACAATATCTCTAACCAAATAAGCATAAACATCAGGACATAATTCAGCCCCCTTAACCCAATCCACTGCCATCTTGTTGTCACTTTCAATAATCAACCTGTCCTTTATCCTCTCTCGAAAATCAGAATAGAACAGAAGCCCCTTTTGAATAGCTTTTAACTCCATAAAAGTTGGAGGCCCCGAACCTGCAGGCTCCTTGAAAGATCCTAAGGTAGTTCCAGATGAATCTTTTAAAACTCCTCCTAAACCACTCTTCTTCCAATCCTTAGTTGTAGCTGCATCAACATTAATTTTCACAAAACCCATTGGAGGAGGATGCCAAGGAATAGTAGACACAATCAAGTTAGAATGGATGGAACAAGCGTCCCCTAAGGAGGGGTCTGAAATAAGAGAGTCTTTAAGAATATACACCCCTTTATTCTTCTCTAGAAACCATGAAGCAAGCCTAAACCTTGCTAAGAAGAAGAATTCAACCTCATCCAACTTCCCTCCTTCAAAAACAATTGAGTTCCTCAATTTCCAAGTAGTCCAAATAACTACCCCTGGTATGAGAGACCAAATCGTAGAATCAGACTTCAAAACATCCCAAGCCAAGAGAAAACTTTTAGCATTATAATGGAAAACAGATTGAAACTTCCAAAAGTTGATAAATTTATTCCAAACAGACCACACCACCGAACAAGAGAAAAACAAATGAGAAGGAGACTCTTCTTCCATCATGCAAAGAGGGCATAACAGGTTCTGAATTCCTGTTATTCCTCTTTTCACTAGTTCTGTCTTAACAGCTAACCTCCCTAGAACAACCTGCCACAAGAAGGACTCAACTTTTGGTGGCAGCTGACCCCTCCAAACAATTTTACTCCAAAAGTATGCCTCATCCGAACCTAAAGAACCTGCTGAGCATAGATTGACAGCAGATTTAACCGTGAACACCCCATCCTCAGACCCTTTCCAAATCATTCCATCCGAATTATTCGTATTTAGAGCAAAAGCCGAGATGACAACCATCAAATTAGCCCACTGCTCTATCTCCCAGTCATTTAAATTCCTACGAAACTGCACATTCCAAATCCAGCCGAAAGTGCTATACTCCCCAAACTCAAATAACTTGCCTGTTTTGTTAATCGAGATGGAAAAAAGTCTAGGGAAAATAAGCAGAAGCGAACAATCCATAGCCCAAATGTCCTGCCAGAATCGAATAAATTTACCCTCTCCAACTAGAATAGAATACATACTTCTCAACTTTGAGCCAATAGGGTCATCTTTAAAGTGGTTATTAACCACTGATCTCCAAATCCAAGATACTTTATTTGTAGTCTTACTGTCAAACAATAACAAAGAAGGATCCAAATTATATTTAGAACAAATAAAATCCCTCCAGACAGACCCCCTTTCATTAGCATACCTCCAAGACCATTTTTCTAGAAGTGCTCTATTCATCAAATTCATATTCAACACACCCAAACCCCCTTCAATCTTTGGTATGCATACATTCGGCCAGCTAACCCAATAGATCTTACTTTTTCCAACACCCCCTCCCCATAGGAAATTTGACATCAGTGAATTCAGTGTTTTAAGAACCGAAGCTGGTATCTTAAAAAGAGATAAGTAATAAATAGGAAGTGAACATAGTACCGACTTAACCAAGACCAGTCTCCCTGCTAAAGAAAGAGAGGCAGCCTTCCATCTTCAATTTGCTGTAGCTTAGGTGTTGGCTCTTACAATATTTAGTGCCACTCTGAGCTATCATGCACCTGGATTTGAACTTTGTTATTGAGCGAGTTTGTAATTTTAGGATGATTTTTCCTGAATTGGGAGCATTTTTTGCAGTCAAGATAACTGCTAGAGTCCTAAATTTTTGGTTCAGGGGAAAGGATTATCTAATGATGAGGAAATTCATTTTGCAGGATAACGAGAACTTCATTGATGATGGAGTTCAAATAGAACCCTTCAATCTTGACAAAGAAAGAGAAGAAGGATACTTTGATGTGGAAGGAAACTTTGTTGAATATGTCGCCAACAAGGAAATCAAGGTAAAGCGTTATGCTAAATATAATTACCAGAACTTCTATTGACTACCTCACGGGTTTATTGTAGGATGCCTGGCTTGATGGTGTTGAAGCTGATGTAAAATATACAAGAAAAGCATCTGTAACAACAAATGGTGAAAATAATGAAGTTGCGGCAAAGGGCCTTTCTGCCCAAGACATTGGGAAAATAAAGAGACGGATTGCTGATGTGCTAGAACCTGGAGAAACGGTAATGTAAATCATGATGAATATTTTTTCTGAGAGAAAAAAATGGGATTCTTCCAAAGAACAATTGTGTTACACGTTCCAGAATTTGCATTTTTTTCCCATACAGAAAAGTCTACAGTTAGGATAGGAAAGGAGTTGCAGATGCTGGGGTTCGAATCTACAACATGCTAAATGTCACATTTTAAGAATTGCATGTACCAACTGGACTAAACCTTGGATTCCATTTAGCTTTGATTTTCATGATATCAGTATCCTATATATAAAGTGAATGGCAGATGCCGTACCTGGTGATTACATTAGATTATGATTTTATGCTGGAACCTAATGTATTTACTTGACTTGTAATGCTTATTTTAGATGTTAACAGTCATTCTATTCAGGGTCAGAACTTCTGTGGCTAGTCTGGGTTCATAAACCTGCTCACATTAGGGCATAAATTTTACTAAGGCTGTCAAGTATTGTAGATAGTCTCTTCTAGGTATTTTTTCCTCTTTTGGTAAAAGTCATGGTTGCTTTTGAATGGTAGATAGAGAGGTTTTTTTTTGGGAAAAAGAACCTCTCATTTACAGTTCTAAGCTCTATCCCACATGTACAGGATATTAGACATGTTTATCTATGTGGTAATTAAATAGGTTACAAGGGAACAGTTTAAAGCTAATTTTATTTTCTCTTGACAGGTTTTACAATCTCTGAGAAGGTTGAAAGGAACTTCAAATAACAGAAAAGAGAAAATGTCGGCTGAGACAAAGCGTGAATTTGATCAGCTAACTGAGGATGCCATTAAGTTGATGGAGAATGGTGATTTCAGTTAAGTCAGCACTTCCTTGTGCTTCTAGTTCACTTGGACTGAGAAGTTACCTTAAATATTCTTAGCTTTAATGCCACTATCTGTCCAATCTAAACGAAAGAAGGTGTGAAGACTAATGTTTTTAAACCGTTAAGGCAAAGTTAAAGTTGAACTGGTTCTTGCCGATGGATATGATAACTTATCCCGGAAGAGGATTAGTTAGCAGATTTATACATGTTTAAGATTGAATCTTAGCTTGAGATATATGGTTTTCTTGACCACCAATAGCCGGAAATCTCCAATAAAGTGAATCTGTTTCTTTTTTTTTTAACTTTCCCTCTTCTTCATGTGATAACTTTTAAAGCAGGTGTAGGCGAGCGTAGTGGCGGATCCAGAAATATTTTTTAGGGTGGGTACACACATATTAATTATTGAAAATTTTCGCATGGGGTAGGCACAAGTAAAATTTCAGGGTGGGCACCCGTAGTAAAATGAACATCTAATATAAAGAAACTCGGATTCCAGAGTAAGCACGTGCCCACCTTGAGGATGCTTTGCAACCGCCACTGGGCGAGCATAGCTTTAGGTGTATGTATCTTTGGCCATAATTTGTGCTCATTATTGTATTTATTTTATGCAGATGTGTACTATGAGAAGAAAGAAGTTTTCCAGCGTGAGGCTGCTGGTTGGTGCAATGTTTCCATATTCTTTTAATGTGTTTTTTTATTTATATATATTTATTGATGGTTTATGCAGAAAATTTTGTCATATATAAGTATTACTTGTACTTTTCTTAGGGCAGGTGTATATTTGAATAGCTTTTATTAACTATGCTCTTGATATCTATTCTTGCAGAGGGATATGAGAAGTTAGCTCGGCCAGGGGCAAAAGCTTATCTACTGATGCTGGTCTGGCATATTCTCATCCCAACTTGGGAAGTGATGTACTCACAGATGCAAATTATCCTGGAGTAGCTTCCTCGGTACTTTCTGACTCGGCTGTGGGTACTTCTAATTCAAATATAACTTCTGCAGAAGTTTCAAGCAATGCTGCCCACAGTTATGATATGTTTGCAGATGATGACAATGATTCATCAGAAGCTGTCAACACTTTTTCTTAGAGTTTGTATTGTCAGTTATATATTTTTTTGAATATTACGAAGCATTTTGGATTAAATAAAGAGTAAATGTTGCTTGACCTGCTTGTCTAATTTTTCGTTCACTTCCTTTGCAGCCGGAGATGTCTATAGCGATTATGTCTATGATGAGTCTTCAGGGTAACCATTCTTTGATCCTTTTCTGCCTCCATATGCTATAGTTTCAAATGGGATTTGGATATATATATTTTTCTCTTTAGGTGTAACCCCACAGACAGATAAGGGTAACCAGATCCGATCCGAGGTGTCACATTTAGGCCACTGGAGCGACCCACTGTAAAAATAGCGGAAAATTTAAAACTTTTATTGAAACGTGTAACTTATAAAATCAGTTGTCACTATTTAAAAATAAAACAGACGTCCAGACTCGTATATAAATCAAAATACAATTACATGTCCCCTAATCACATGTATCATACTCTGCAACAACGCCAGAAGAACTCCCTTACTGATGTCGATAACTGCACTGGTACAATTCTTTTAACTTGAAAATGTGAGTAATAAAGTGAGTTTCGAAAAGCTCAGTAATACTGAACTACCAGATGATGCTGATTAACGTGCAGATATAGATCAATATATATTTTCTTATTGTTTCCGAACATTTACAGATTTTTATGCTGAACAGAGATCCTACTGATATTTCAGGTAGTAACAGACAATGAACTTTCAGTTCAGATGGAAATATTTCGGATGACTAAATTCAGGAGATCAAAATATATTATCTAGTGTGTTCTCATAAAACCAGTAAAAAGATACAGATTTTTATTTTAAAACATATATATATACACATCTATCCTTTAACAATCTGTTTGTGTAGGTTTCCCGGAACCATACATCTCGCACAACCAGTAAGGCCCTGAGCACACAGCGGAGAAGCCTGCAGATAATCTTCTTCCAATAATAAATCCCCCAGATAAAACATTTCTCCGTCGGTAAACGGAGATATCAGAAATCAAAACAGAATTTAGATCAGATATCAGAATAGAATCCAGATCAGAAATCAGAACAGAATTCAGGTAATGTATCAGAACAGAATTCAAGTCCGAAATCAGATAAAATATTTATATAATTAAGGAACACACCAGAGTTTACAGATATTATTCAGAGGTACTGCATAATCTTATCAAACAGAAAAACACAGATCTTCAGTATACTGATAGAATATCGGAATTCAAAATCACTATTGGAAGAGTTCAATAACTGACAAAATCATCAATTATTCAGAATATGACTTGAGCTGGTAAGGAAGAAATGAAGGTTCAGGACATTTACAATCTATGTCGATTAATCAATTTATCGAATAACTCCAAATGAATAGCTCCCAGAAACAATACTTATCAACTTGTCAATTCATTAACCTTCCATGGTATTTACTCTTTAATATCAAATATTATTATCCATAGATCATCTTCTGAGTCATCACTGAACAGATCTTAAGGAGACTAAAAAAATATTTCAATGCTCTTAATTTCATTTCCACGCTTCCACAATATCATGTAATATTGACGTACTTGATTAATTTGTTCATAACCCATTGTAATTATACACTATACAAACTCATCAGAGTTTTCAGACTTATCCAAATCACTTACTAAATCCTCAATCATTGAAGTTACCTAGTTCATTTAGCAGTCATGTCCATTCCAGTTACTTCGGGATTTTCCAGAGTAATTCAAACGTTCCTGAATTTCAGATACATGTTGTATTTCCGTTCCATTCAATTTGGTCTTCGTGGTTGATTTGTCGAACAAATGTCCAATTCTTAGTATTAAATGCGATCTAGAGTTGAGCTGAGCTGAATACTTTCAAAATTATCATTGAGCTAAACTTGAATAGACGAACATGCATTGAAGTAATATCTATGTCGTTCAGGTACTGACATATTATTAAGGTTGATCGGCTCACTTAAGTTATGTTCCATAACTTTTAAAGGTAGTCCAATACCTATGTTTATTTGGATTCCTTAATTAATCCAAGATATATACTTAGTTTAGGCTATAAGGTTATTTTAGTAATTTTGGTGTTCAGTTTTATTCCATTTATTTCAGAGCTCGATGATATCCAATCATTCCTGAGCTTGGTGATATTCTTGGGTCATTTATATTACAGAGGTATTTTGGTCATTGTACAGATTCAGTGTACTTTAATCATTTTCTTCCATCTGATCTTACTATTAAATTCAATCTTATCATTTATTTCAGTCCTTTCGAACAATTCTGACAACAGAACACCCCCGGCAAATTGTTCTTCAGGTATTTACTCATAACTCGGATATTTCCGAGTCAAGTGCCTTCTCAGATTTTACAAACGGAACATCGGGAATTTTCTTGCACTAAGTCATGATTTTAACAATCAAATCCATACTTAATCGAGTTAAGTACGAATCTTCTAAGTATTTTCTCATTCAGGGTTAACTCTGATTATTTTACCTCTTAAGGGCATTTTCATATTTTCTTAACCAGATAATTTCAATATTATCTCTTAACAAAAATAATATAATTTACAAATCCATGTCTGATTTCTTTATTACTAATCACAAACTTGTAATTTAATTCTAACAATCTTTCAATCTCTTATATTAATCATTTGATCCGTATTCAGATACCGAATTTCTACCACATTCATATCGAGTGTAGAAACTAATTAACTACACAAATGAGACCAACATTATCTTAATCATGCATTTACCAATATTCACATGTTCCAAAAAGCATAAAGAGGTAGTAAAGTATTACCTCGATTTCCATGCAATACTGATCGACCATAAAAATTTCATTCGAACGTCTTTGATCTTCAATTCAACTTCCAATAATTCCTCATATACATATCAACATAAATTATATCAGAAATGGTGCTTAATTGCGATAAACGGATCGAATCAGGAGATAAATCAGTGAAAGACAGCTTACCGGGTTCGAATTTGGCGAAACAGACTTCGGATTCGGATTCAGGACGTCGAAAGTATAAAATATGACTTTTCAAAAATTTGAAATTTTTGGTCAAAATCAAAGTCAACGGGTTTGACCGGAAATTTCGAGGCGTTCGGGTTCGAATTTCGAAAAACGAATAGCGGAATCGGATTTGGAACGTCGAAAAATGTCAGGATAGGTATACTCGGTCGAAGTCAAAGGTCGTTTAATACCCGATCAAAGCCAGTCAAAGTTTTGGTCAACGGTGGTCAACGCCGGTCAATGGTCAACAGTCAACAGGTCAACGGGTCGGGTCGGGTCAGTAGGTCGGGTAAACGAGTCGGGCCGGGTCGGGTTATGACCGGTCAACTATGCACCAAAACCGGTCAAACCGGTCATTTGGACAATCCCCACGCGAAGTGGCGACGCGTGGGGCCCCTTCCGGCTACCTAAAAATCACGGAAAAATTCTTAAAAATTATTTTGAGCGATTTCAAGATACTTACAAAGCTCGGCTCACAATTTTGAACGACGGAGAGCTCGATTTAAACAAATCGAAAACTTTGACCGCTTCACCTCTTCACGCGCCGCCGTCGACGGAGACCAAGGATGACACTGGCGAACTCGGAACGATGCAACGAACACGATGGTGTGGGAGGTGTCGTAAACGGATGACCCGATCGTCGTGAATCGATGAAAAACCAACTAAAATCGAGTTATGACCGACAATACTTCCGACTGAAATTAACGACGAACGGTGACGATTCACGACGAAAGGTTTGAGGGGTTTTGTTTCTTGGTTGACAATGAACACGATGGTGGTTTCGGCTCGTCGATCGGACGTCGGACGGTGAGTAAATCGGAGTTGAAAGAAGGGTTGTTGGAGAATGAAAAACTGGAAAAATCATTCTGGAAACTGACGGGGGAGAGATTTATAATTCAACATATATAAAAAATGGTTAAATCATGGGTTTAGCCACTAAACTTTCTTCACTTCTTAAAACGGTCTACCAACTTTGAAATTATTCAATTTAATCCTCAATTTCTTCCAAAATTCTAATTAAATTCACCACTTTATAATTTCTTAAATTTAGCCCCTAAATTGGGGTGTTATAATTCTCTCCTCCTTAAAAAGAATTTCGTTCTCGAAATTCATTCATGTCGCATAATTGCAGAAATAAAACTTTCATCAGTTCTCTCATATCTTTAAGTAGCTTTTACAAAAGTACGGATTCTCCACTAATCCTTAACCAGCTAAGTATACATTCTCATCAGAATTCTCTCTCAGTCCAAGTAAATAATCAAAACAACTTTATCCTTGTGAAATCAATTCATCCTTGGTTATGTGAATAGGCTCATAGGCTCATAGAGCAGCAGCATATCCCAATTTCATTTATGGAGTCGAGTCAGAATTTCTCAGATGAATAACTCTCACATGGCTCAAGAAATAGTTACAGCGTTTAGACAGATGTTACTGGTATTCTTTTTTGTACAAGTATAGCCTTAACGGATAGAAATTTCGGTTCGCTCGTTACAGATAGAGACTCAATCTTAGAGTTCCGGCTCAGAGAAGTACGATTGTAGTCTAGGGGCATGTACTGATCAAGCATCTTTTGAAATTCGACTGGCCGGTCTATCTTGAAAATTTTTGACTCAAACCATAGCTCTGATACCACTAAATGTAACCCCCACAGACCGATAAGGGTAACCAGATCCGATCCGAGGTTTCATATTTGGGCCACCGGAGCGACCCACTGTAAAAATAGCAGAAAATTTAAAACTTTTATTGAAACGTGTAACTTATAAAATCAGTTGTCACTATTTAAAAATAAAACAGACTTCCATACTCGTATATAAATCAAAATACAATTACATGCCCTCTAATCACATGTACCATACTCTACAACAACGCCGGAAGAACTCCCTTACTGATGTCGAAAGCTGCACTAGTACAATTCTTTTAACCTGAAAATGTGAGTAATAGAGTGAGCTTCGAAAAGCTCAGTAATACAGAACTACCAGATGATGCTGATGAACGTGCAGATACAGATAAATATATATTTCCTTATTGTTTCCGAACATTTACAGATTTTTATGCTGAGCAGAGATCCTACTGATATTTCAGGTGGTAACAGACAATGAACTTTTAGTTCAGATGGAAATATTTTGGATGACTGAATTCAGGAGATCAAAATATGTTATCTAGTGTGTTCCCATAAAACCAGTAAAAAGATACAAATTTTTATTTTAAAACATATATATATACACCCCCATCCTTTCACAATCTGTTTGTGTAGGTTCCCCGGAACCATACACCCCGCACAACCAGTAAGGCCCTGAGCACACAGCCGAGAAGCCTGCAGATAATCTTCCTCCAACAATAAACCCCCCAGATAAAACATTTCTCCGTCGGTAAACGGAGATATCAGAAATCAAAACAGAATTCAGATCAGATATCAGAACAGAATCCAGATCAGAAATCAGAACAGAATTCAGGTAATGTATCAGAACAGAATTTAAGTCGGAAATCAGATAAAATATTTATATAATTAGGGAACACACCAGAGTTTACAAATATTATTCAGAGGTACTGGATAATCTTATCAAACAGAAAAACACAGATCTTCAGTATACTGATAGAATATCGGAATTCAGAATCACTATTGGAAGAGTTCAATAACTGACAAAATCATCAATTATTCAGAATATGACTTGAGCTGGTAAGGAAGAAATGAATGTTCAGGACATTTACAATCTATGTCGATTAATCAATTTATCGAATAACTCCAAATGAATAGCTCCTAGAAACAATACTTATCAACTTGTTAATTCATTAACCTTCCATGGTATTTACTCTTTAATATCAAATATTATTATCCATAGATCATCTTCTGAGTCATCACTGAACAGATCTTAAGGAGACTAAAAAAATATTCCAATGCTCTTAATTTCATTTCCACGCTTCCACAATATCATGTAATACTGACGTACTTGATTAATTTATTCATAACCCATTGTAATTATACACTATGTAAACTCATCAGAGTTTCCAGACTTATCCAAATCACTTACTAAATCCTCAATCATTGAAGTTACCTAGTTCATTTAGCAGTCATGTCCATTCCAGTTACTTCGGGATTTTCCAGAGTAATTCAAACTTTCCTGAATTTCAGATACATGTTGTATTTCCGTTACATTCAATTTGGTCTTCGTGGTTGATTTGTCGAACAAATGTCCAATTCTTATTATTGAATGCGATCTAGAGTTGAGCTGAGCTGAATACTTCCAAAATTATCATTGAGCTAAACTTGAGTAGACGAACATACATTCAAGTAATATCTATGTCGTTCAGGTACTGACATATTATTAAGGTTGATCGGCTCACTTAAGTTATGTTCCATAATTTTTAAAGGTAGTCCAATACCTATGCTTATTTGGATTCCTTAATTAATCTAAGGTATTTACTTAGTTTAGGCCATAAGGTTATTTTGGTAATTTTGGTGTTCAGTTTTATTCCATTTATTTCAGAGCTCGAGGATATCCAATTACTCCTGAGCTTGGTGATATTCTTGGGTCATTTCCATTACAGGGGTATTTTGGTCATTGTACAGATTCAGTGTACTTTAATCATTTCCTTCCGTCTGATCTTACTATTAAATTCAATCTTATCATTTATTTCAGTCCTTTCGAACAATTCTGACAACAGAACACCCCCGACAAATTGTTCTTCAGGTATTTACTCATAACTCGGATATTTCCGAGTCAAGTGCCTTCTCAGATTTTACAAACGGAACATCGGGAATTTTCCTGCACTAAGTCATGATTTTAACAATCAAATCCATACTTAATTGAGTTAAGTACGAATCCTCTAAGTATTTTCTCATTCAGGGTTAACTCTGACTATTCTACCTCTTAAGGGCATTTTCATAATTTCTTAACAAGATAATTTCGATATTATCTCTTAACGAAAATAATATAATTTACAAATCTATGTCTGATTTCTTTATCACTAATCACAAACTTGTAATTTAATTCTAACAATCTTTCAATCTCTTATATTAATCATTCGATCCGTATTCAGATATCGAATTTCTACCACATTCATATTGAGTGTAGAAACTAATTAACTACACAAATGAGACCAACATTATCTTAATCATGCATTTACCAATATTCACATGTTCCAAAAAGCATAAAGAGGTAGTAAAGTATTACCTCAATTTCTGTGCAATACTGATCAACCATAAAAATTCCATTCTAACGCCTTTGATCTTCAATTCAACTTCCAATAATTCCTCAGATACATATCAATATAAATTATATCAGAAACGGTGCTTAATTGCGATAAACGGATCGAATCAGGTGATAAATCAATGAAAGACAGCTTACTGGGTTCGAATTTGGCGAAACGGACTTCGGATTCGGATTCAGGACGTCGAAAGTATAAAATATGACTTTTCAAAAATTTGAAATTTTTGGTCAAAATCAAAGTCAACGGGTTTGACCGGTAATTTCGAGGCGTTCG
This sequence comes from Hibiscus syriacus, assembly GCF_006381635.1. NCBI lineage: Eukaryota > Viridiplantae > Streptophyta > Magnoliopsida > Malvales > Malvaceae > Hibiscus > Hibiscus syriacus. Next base: position 1,003,797 of record NW_024061975.1, on the reverse strand, counting down.
GGTTTGAATTTTGAAAAGCGAACAGCGGAATCGGATTTGGAACATCGAAAAATGTCAGGATAGGTATACTCAGTCGAAGTCAAAGGTCGTTTAATACCGATCAAAGCCAGTCAAAGTTTTGGTCAACGGTCAACGAGTTAACGGTCAATGGGTCGGGTCGGGTCAGCAGGTCGGGTAAACGAGTCGTGCCGGGTCGAGTTATGACCGGTCAAACCGGTTAACTATACACCAAAACCGGTCAAACCGGTCATTTGGACCATCCCCACGCGCAGTGGCAGCGCGTAGGGGCGCTTGGGGCCCCTTCTGGCTACCTAAAAATCACGGAAAAATTCTTAAAAATTATTTTGAGTGATTTCAAGATACTTACAAAGCTCGGTTCACAATTTTGAACGGCGGAGAGCTCGATTTCAACAAATCGGAAACTTTGACCGCTTCACCTCCTCACGTGCCGCCGTCGACGGAGACCAAGGATGACACTGGCGAACTCGGAACGATGCAACGAACACGATGATGCGGGAGGTGTCGTAAACGGATGACCCGATCGTCGTGAATCGATGAAAAACCAACTAAAATCGAGTTATTACCGACGATACTTCCGACTGAAATTAACGACGAACGGCGACGATTCATGACGAAAGGTTTGAGGGGTTTTGTTCCTTGGTTGAAAATTAACACGATGGTGGTTTCAGCTCGTCGATCGGACGTCGGACGGTGAGTAAATCGGAGTTGAAAGAAGGGTTGTTGGAGAGGGAAAAACTGGAAAAATCATTCTGGAAATTGACGGGGGAGAGATTTATAATTGAGAAAATAACCTCAGTGACAAAAAATGCCTTATAATATACGATTTTAACCAATTTTTTTTATTTGCCAAAATGACCAACTAAATTGGAATGCGATCGATAATTCGCAACGCGGTCTCCGGTATCGCAAATCAGTTTCCAGATTCGCAACGCGAACTTCGATGCGATAGTCGAAGTTCGCGTTGCGAATCTGGAAACTGATTTGCGATAGTCGAAGTCCACGTTGCGATTTATTCCAAATTCGTTGCGATAGTCCAAAATCGCAACGACTGGTGGTATTGCATTTGTTTATTAAGAATTTTCTCTAAAAATATAGTATTCGCACGGACGTGTCGAAGACACGTATTACCACGACCACGACCACGACCTGACCCGAGACGAACGGCGGCGACGGTGGCACGCGAGAGTCCCCTTTGTTCTCTATCACTCAATAAGGAAGAGGGAAAGCCAAGCCTTAAATACCATTCCCAATAGTGTTTCCAATACTATGTGGGATTGAGCATTTCCAACACTTGTTCCCAATACTATGTGGGATTGAGCCTTAAATAGTGATATTATTTTTGAATGTTTTGCTTAAAATTGCAATAATCGCGATTGATTGTAGATTGACTTTTAATTATGACATATTTAATCGTATAATACTAATGCAATTGGTTGTTGATTCAGCTATTTTAAGGTGCATGATTGTTAATTGTTTCCTGAATAATCACATAGTATTGGAAACAAGTGTTGGTAATGCTCAATCCCACATAGTATTGGAAACACTATTGGGAATGGTATTTAAGGCTTGGCTTTCCCACTTTCTTGTTGAGTGATAGAGAACAAGGGGGACTCTCGCGCGCCGCCGCCGTCCGTCTCGTCTCGGGTCGGGTCGTGGTCGTGGTAATACGTGTCTTCGACACGTCCGCGCGAATACTATCTTTTTAGAGAAAATTCTTAAGAAACAAATGCAATACCAACAGTCGTTGCGATTTTGGACTATCGCAACGAATTTGGAATAAATCGCAACGCGAACTTGGACTATCGCAACGAATTTGGAAAATCGCAACGCGAACTTGGACTATCGCAACGAATTTGGAATAAATTGCAACTCGAACTTCGACTATCGCAACGAACTTGGAATAAATCGCAACGCGAACTTCAACTATCGCAACGAATTTGGAATAACGCAATGCGAACTTCGACTATCGCAACGAATTTGGAATAAATCGCAACGCGAACTTCGACTATCGCAACGAATTTGGAAAATCGCAACGCGAACTTGGACTATCGCAACGCGAACTTCGACTATCGCAACGAACTTAGAATAAATCGCAACGCAAACTTTGACTATCGCAAAGAATTTGAAAAATCGCAACGTGAACTTGGACTATCGCAACGCGAACTTAGACTACCGCAACGAATTTGGAAAATCGCAATGCGAACTTCGACTATCGCAACGCGAACTTGGACTATCGCAATGCGAATATGTAAATCGCAATGCGATAGTCGAAGTTCGCGTTGCGATAGTCGAAATTCGCGTTGCGAATTATCGATCGCATTGCGATTTAGTTTTTCATTTTGGCAAATCTAAAAAAATTTGGTTAAAATCGTATATTATAAGGTATTTTTGGTCACTGAGGTTATTTTCTCTTTATAATTCAACATATATAAAAAAATAGTTAAATCATGGGTTTAGCCATTGAACTTTCTTCACTTCTTAAAACGGTCTGCCAACTTTGAAATTATTCAATTTAATCCTCAATTTCTTCCAAAATTCCAATTAAATTCACCACTTTATAATTTCTTAAATTTAGCCCCTAAATTAGGATGTTACATCAGGAGTTCCTTTTCTAGGGTTTTGTCGTGATTTATGCAGCAGTCATAGATATTTTGAAGGCAGAATTGTTAATAAATAAATATGTATCTTGGTGTTGGATTGTTGGGTAATATTGATCTTATCTGGTTTTTTTTCAGGTACTACTACAGTAGCACTTTGGGATATTATTATGACCCATCTACAGGACTCTTTTGCTCAGCAGTATCAGGGCAATGGTAATTTTTCTTTTCTGGTAGACGTGTTTTGCATTTTTCACTTATACTGGTTCATTCATAGATAATACCAACTCCTAGGTTATCATTGGTGGTTCACCTGTCAATTTGAAGAGTACTTAATTTGCAAAAGAAAAATAGCGGAACTGTTGCGGAAGACGGCTATCGGATAGAGCAAAATCGCAACTGATAATTTGAGAAAATAAAAATGAAGATAAAAAGAGACACAAAATTTACGTGGAAAATCCCTAAATTAAATAGGGTAAAAACCACGGGCAACGGTAGAAGAATTTCACTATGAGAAAATAGGAATTACAACTTCTCTCAATCTACCAAGGAGAAAACAATGATAATTCTCTCTTGATAAAAAGGAGAAAACAACTCTAAAGAAACTCTCTAAATTCTTTCTAGTATTGGAAGAAAGCTAGAATGCTTTGGGATGGTTTTGAAGCTAAATGAGCTAGGGTATTTATAGTTGAAGCTTAAGGACTAATTAATAAATACCCTAAATTATAATGACTAAAATTGAGATTTTACCATTGTTTATTTTCAACAAATAGCCAACCCTTTTTGACAAAATTGGTGGCTGCCACCGAAAGTGGCTTGGCCACTTATTTATTTTTCAACAATCTTCCACTTGAAGATTTGATTGGAACAATCATATCTTCACACCATTCTTTCTACCTTGTACCATCATGTTTCTTATGTCTCTGACAGGCCACAAGAAGATCGACACCATGTAAATTTATCAGTGTTGATCGCATTTGTCATGAAATCTGCTATGTTGTCTTTGGTATGGATCTTCTGCATATCTACTGTCCCTTCTTCCACCTTTTCACGAATGAAATGGTACTGAACTCGTATGTGTTTTGTCCTTGAATGAAATGTTGGATTCCTTGCTAGATGCAAGGCGTTTTGACTGTCACAAAACAGAGAGATATACTCTTGATTGTGCCCAAGCTCCTCCAATAACATCTTCCACCAAATTGCTTCTTTACTGGCTTGTGTAGCTGCTACATATTCTGCTTCTGTTGTGGATGTAGCCACAACTGACTGTAATTTAGAAACCCAGCTTACAGCTCCATCAGCAACTTTGAACACATATCATGTTGTAGATTTGCTTTTATCCAAATCCCCTGCATAGTCAGAATCTACATACCCATTGATTAGTAAGTTTGATCCTCCGTAACATAATGCAACATTTGAGGTCCCTTTGATGTATCTTAGGATCCTCTTTACTGTATTCCAATGCTCTTTGCCTGGATTCGCCATGTACCGACTAACCACTCCCACTGCTTGTGCAATGTCTGGTCTTTTGCATATCATAGCGAACATTAAACTTCCCACTGCTGATGCATACGGTACTCGAGACATCTCCATCCTCTCTTCTTCACTGCTAGGACTCATACTGGAGGATAATTTGAAGTTAATAGGAAGAGGGGTAGAAATTTGCTTACAATCTTGCATGTTGAATCGTGACAAGATCTTCTTCAAGTAATTCTTTTGTGAAAGCCAAATCTTCCTATTACTTCTGTCTCGGTGAATTTGCATCCCTAGAATCTTGTTTGCTGATCCCAAGTCCTTCATTTCAAATTCCCTAGCCAGTTGTGCCTTCAATTCTTCAATATGATCTTTGTTGGGTCCTGCAACCAACATGTCATCCACATACAACAGCAATATAACAAAATCGTTATCACCAGACCTCTTGAAATAAGCACAAGGGTCTGCATTAAGTCTGTTGTATCCAAGGCACATAATGAAGGAATCAAATCTCTTATACCAACACCTCGGCGCCTTCTTTAGACCGTATAGAGATTTGTTCAACCTGCAAACCAAGTTCTTCTTTTCTTTTTCTTCAAAACCTTCAGGCTGGAGCATATAAATTTCTTCTTCAAGATTTCCATGAAGAAAAGTTGTTTTAATATCTAGCTGCTCTAGATGTAAGTTCAATGTAGCACACATTGCCAAAACTACTCGAACTGTTGTTAGTCGAACCACAGGAGAAAATATTTCATTGAAATCAATACATTCTTTTTGAGCATATCCTTTGACCACCAGTCTTGCACGATACCTCTCCACTTGATCGTCACCATTTCGCTTGATTTTGAAAACCCATTTGTTACCAATTGGCTTCCTTCCTTGTGGTAGTGGCACAAGGTCCCATGTATTATTTTTATGAAGGGCTTCGATTTCTTCTTGCATCGCCATCATCCACAGTGAAACATCTGAGTTGTGTATTACCTCCTGGTATATTGATGGCTCACCGTCCTCTGTTAAAAGGCAGTATGCAATATTACCTTCTATAACATAATCTGAGTGCCAATTGAGACGTCTTCTCACACGATCTGATTGACGAGTTGTTGGAACTTCAGAACTCCCTGGTTCTTGTTCATCATGTGCTGGTTCTGCTTCAGAAGAATCTCCTTGTTCAACCTCATTTTCCACATGTATCTGTGTAGTCTCTGACTTTTCAGCGCTATCATCATCTTCTTTTCTTTGTAACTTATCTTCTACAAAGATAACATCCCTGCTAATGATCACTTTGCGGTCAGTAGGATCCCACAAGCGATACCCCTTTACACCATCAGCATACCCCAAGAATTTGCATTTCCTAGATTTTGGATCCAGCTTTGAAATTTCTTGGGAGTTGTACATCACATACACAATACTTCCAAATACATGGAGGTTTGAATAATCAGCTGGTTTACCAGTCCACTTCTCCATTGGTGTCTTCAGCTCTATTGCAGTTGATGGAGCTCGATTCACCAAATAACATGTGGTATTGACTGCTTCTGCCCAGAATGATTTTTCTAGGCCTGCATCCCTCAACATTGCTCTTGTTCTTTCTAACAAGGTTCTGTTCATCCGATCTGCCACTCCATTTTGTTGAGGAGTGCTCGTCACTGTGAACTGTCTTTTGATGCCTTCTTTCCTGCAAAAGTCATCAAATTCTTCACTTGTGTATTCTCCTCCATTATCTGTTCTGAAACACTTTATTTTATTTCCAGAATCAAGTTCCACCCGCGCTTTAAAGTTTTTGAAAGTTGAAAATACGTCTGACTTCTTCTTAATAGGGTGCACCCAACATCTCCTAGAGTAGTCATCAATAAATGAGACAAAGTATTTTGCTCCGCCTAGGGATGTTACTGGTGCTTGCTATACGTCAGAGTGAACCAATTCTAGAATACTTTTGCCTCTAGAATTTGATGTGTTGAATTTCAACCGATACTGCTTACTTGTTATGCAATGCTCACACAAAGTAAGTGATACCTTTGTTAAGCCTGGAAGTAATTTTTGCTCCACAAGGACTTTCATTCCTTGTTCTGACATGTGTCCAAGTTTCTTATGCCATAGCATTGCAGAATCTGAACTACATGAGGCAACAGAGGCTTCTGCTTCTAGCAATGTCTCTCCCTTCAGCATGTACAAGTTTGTTGTTATCTTTTCGCCTTTCAGCACCACAAGCGCTCCACGGAACACATTCATGATTCCTTTCCGTGTTTCAATCTTTCTTGCATTATTATCTAATAATTCGTAGGATAATAAATTTTTCTTTAGGCCTTTCACGTGCCGCACATCTCGAACAACTTTAATTGTTCCATCATACATCTTCAATTTGATGGTTCCTACGCCAATGATCTCTAAGGCATGATCATTGCAACTATACACAGATCCTCCTGAGACAGGTTCATACTGATGGAACCATTCTCTTCTTGAGGTCATGTGATATGTTGCTCCTGAATCAATGAGCCATATATCTGCAAATCTTTTTCTTCCTTCCACGGTGGTTGACGCTTCACATCATAGTGCATCTCCATCATCTGAAGTGTTTGCGGTATTACCTTTTAGATTGAAGTTTTTATTTAGACTCCAACAATCCTTCTTCAAGTGACCCTTCTTTCCACAGTTGTAGCACTTTAAATTCTTCTTGCTCCTCGACTTTGATCAACCATGTTTGTGACTACTGCTTTGGCCACGTTCTGTTGATCTCCCTCTCATCGTTATCAATGCCTCTTCTTGTTGCAGATTTACTTGTCTGTCTTCCTTGTTCTTGCGCCGATTTTCTTCTTGGAGAACAGCAGCTGCAACGTCATTGAAGACTAGACTGGTGACATTACTGTTTGTCAAGTTGATGATGAGTTGATCATACGAATCAGGTAGACTTTGAAGTAGAAGTTCAGCACATTCTTGTTCTCCTATTGTACATCTTAATGATGTAAGCTGTGAAAATAACGTGTTCAGTGTGTTTAATTGCTCCGTCACTGAAGTAGATTCTGGCATACGGAGAGTGTACAATTTCCTCTTAAGGAAAATTTTATTGTGCAACGATGTGGCCTCAGTTTGGTGAGATGATCCCATATCTCCTTATCTGTCTTCTTCTCCTCGATACTTGACAATACTTCATCTGCTAATGTTAGATGAAAGTTTGCCATAGCATTTCCGTCCATTTCGATCCATTTGTTGCCGTCTGTGAAATCTACTGGCCTTTCGTTGATAGCTGCTAGACAACCGTCTTTCCTCATGATGGCCTTCATCTTCAATTTCCACAATGAGAAATTTCTCCCATTGAACTTTTCAATATCAAATTTCGTTGCCATTGCTTCGTTTACGGATTGCTCCCACTATTTCACTATCGTGAATAATTCTCTGGAACCTTCAAAGAATGTGTAATACCTTCTTACTTTCTTATGTTGGAGGATCCACCTTTTGGTGGCAACAACAAAAGACAATAAGCAGATATTACACACTCTAATCTAGCTCGGATACCAATTGTTGCGGAAGACGGCTATCGGATAGAGAAAAATCGCAATTGATAATTTGAGAAAATAAAAATGAAGATAAAAAGAGACATAAAATTTACGTGGAAAACCCCTAAATTAAATAGGGTAAAAACCACGGGCAACGGTAGAAGAATTTCACTATGAGAAAATAGGAATTACAACTTCTCTCAATCTACCAAGGAGAAAACAATGATAATTCTCTCTTGATAAAAAGGAGAAAACAACTCTCAAGAAACTCTCTAAATTCTCTCTAGTATTGGAAGAAAGCTAGAATGCTTTGGGATGGTTTTGAAGCTAAATGAGCTAAGGTATTTATAGTTGAAGCTTAAGGACTAATTAGTAAATACCCTAAATTACAATGACTAAAATTGAGATTTTACCATTATTGATTTTCAACAAATAGCCAATCCTTTTTGACAAAATTGGTGGCTGCCACCGAAAGTGGCTTGGCCACTTGTTTATTTTTCAACAGGAACATGACCTTTAGGGAGAACAATATTCCCTTTTACCACTGAGGCCACTTGATGAGTTTTCGTTTTAGATTATTAGGGTAATGTTAATTAGTTAGAAAGTAAACTTGTAAGATATCTATTATCATTAATTAGCCAGAAGTAATTTTATAATATCTGAATCCATTGGACGATGGATGCTTTTCATTACCGTTTTTTCTTACAAATTGTTCTCTTTAACTTGTTTGGCAAAGCTAGAACAGTGAAAAAATTTAGAAATTGCATGTTTAATTAATTCAGTTGAATAATGCGTTGGCATCGTAAGCTGGTTTTCAGTTTGTGGTTTGCCTGGTTACATTCTGCATATGCCTGCTTTAGAACCTCATCTGTCTTATCTCTTCTGCTGATATAGTTATTCCTTTAATGAGGCAACTGGAACATATGACGAAGTTAAGGAGGTTGCATCTGCATAAATCGAAAGTAGCCGCTGCAGTGTAGGATGTTGTACAAGCTGTACAGTAAGGTGTGTGAAATTTTCATCTTGAAGTATGTTTCATAGGACAGGCTCCTCGAATGTTATTTGCATTTGAGATCTAACATTCTACAGTTTGTGGTTATAGTGATCTCGAACTCTAAGACTTAGCCTAGTTGGTTGCGAATTGAAGTCATTCTTAGGAGGCTACGGTTTCTTTTGTACCCAAACAAAATGATTTTGTCCTTGGTTTATTTTACCAACCAAGATCACGTTTCCTGATTATTAAACTTAAAATACTTCTGCACCGAAAAAGGAGAAACTAACCGATCATTGTTTTGATATAGCAGCCAGAAACGAAACTAGGTATAACACAGATTGAGATTGGGATTTACTTCTTGTGTTGTCGAGCACTTTTGTAATCTCCAGAGCGCGCAATTCAGCCGCCTTTGGGCGGCCTCAGGCAGTCGTTTCCCTGAAGGGGCTGAAACAGCAGCATCAACCTCTCCACCCTTTGTTGGAGAACATACATTCAACCACATCAGTAAGTATGAAATGGAGGCTGCCATTGATCCACCGAACTAATTGATTGTAGATCAAATTACTAACAAAAACCCAGATTAGGAATTCAGCTATGAAGAGCAACCTTAATGGTTCGGGCTTGTTCCGAGGTGAGGGGCTTTGGGGAAAAAGGTATCTTCGTCCACAAAAATGACTCGTTAAGCAGTACTTTCTGTAGAGAATTCTAGATTTGAAGCCATTTGCTTCTTTTGCCCTCATCTTCTCCATAACTTCCCGCTTGTCTGTTTCTCAGCCTCACTACTACTAATCCAAACTATTTATATCCTATCAAGCTTGGGCTTATTTTCTTTATTTTCATTTTTCTTTTAATTGGTAAGGTTAAATTAAGGGTAAATTATACTTTTAACACCTAAACTATCAATTTTTGCCCGTTTTAACACCTAAACTTTAATTTTTGTTTCACCCGCCATTAAAAATTTTAGTTTTTGCTTCATTTTAGTACTCGTTTAAAATTTTATGTTAAATTTGAATAAAAAGAAAGTTTAGGTACTAAAACAGATCAAAATTGATAGTTTATATACTAAACATGTTAAATTTTTAATGGAGAGATGTTACAATAAAATGAAAATTAACGTTATGGTTTTAAAAAAATTGAAAGTTTAGGTATTAAAACATGTTAAAATTGATAATTTATGTATTAAATGGGTAATTTGGCCTTAAATTAAATGTCATATATTATTAAATCTATCGATTATCATTCAAATATGAAATCTATTAACAACCCGTTGGTATTTGCGAATGGAATAAATTGAATTGAAAATTTAGCTCCAATATTGGATCTCTATATAATTCGTATTTTTCTTAGTGCTTTAAATCTAAATAGCTTAGAGATAAAATAATTTAAAACTAAATGATCCAATTTTAAACAATAGTTAATCCAATCCAACTGATTAACAAGTCTAAAATGAAAGAGACCATTGTATGCCATTGCTGTTGTCAAATACAACGGGTTTTTTTGGCCCAACAGGGCAGCCCCATTTTCTTTTGTGTAAATAGGGCACACAGTTTTATTTTCTACAACATTTCCTACTATGCATAGAATTTATCTCGTTTAGATGACGAGTTTAATAAAAAAATATTTCTATTCAAATTTTTACCTCGATATTATAAATTTTAATAAAAACATTACATTTTATTAGAATTGTCATCTTAAGGTGATAAGTTTAAATAAAAAACATTTTTATTGTAATTCATTACGTTGAAGTGACTGGTTCTATAAACACTGTAGAAAATATCGTAGATATTAAAATAAACTTTTACTTGTCTATATTCTCAAATAATTTATGTGTTTGTCCTATTGGGCTAAAAAACCCTAAAATATCAACCTTTTAAATATTTTCCTTAAAATTCTACATAGTTTATAGAACACGTATCCTCATTATAATTTTTATAAAATATTTCTATGGTAATTTAAGTTGATTTTTACATATTAGTAATATTTAAAAATTTAAATATATATATATATATATATATATATATATATATATATATATATATATATAGATTACAACATCATATTTAAATTTTAAAATAGTCATTTATTTTCTTAAAACACATCTTAATAACAATACTAATCACTTCAATTTTAAACTGAATATTTCAAAATCATTTTAAAAAATATTTTTCACCAAACTTTTGAAAAGTAAAACTAAATTGACCTCAATAACTAAAACAGTAAAACACCCATATATTGTAATCTTTTTTTTTAAAAAAAAAAGAAAAACTTTAAAAAATGGATAGGTAAGAGCTTGTACTTCACGTAAACGAGTGAGAGCGTAGGCTAAATAATTTATTGCCTATTTAAGTAGTAGCCAAAAGGTCGCTCAACTGAAAAATTACTTGGAAAGAAAGAAGCCCGAGAGAGCAGCGAGCATATGCCATGTCTTATTTTTATTATGTTAAATTCACGTTTTAAAAATAACAATTTTAAAATTTATATAATAAAATTAATATCAATTCTAAATTCTAATTATCAAAATAATTATCTTTTTATTAATTTGTTATTAAAATATTGTAGCTTAATCTTATCACTTGGATTTTTTTTAAAAAATCGAATTTAATACATTTTTAAAAAAAAAATGGTAGTAGGCTATTTTTGGAAGTTAAAAGTTGCAGTTATATTTAGTAAATTAGGCATTGCAAATATGAAAAATACTGAAATATATCTAAATAACTGACCCTGATATTTTAAGCAATAAATTGGACCAATTTTACCTATTATTTTAAATTATATTGAATTAAATATTAATATTTTAACTTAAATTCATAGTTTTATATGCGACTTTATTATAATATAAATATTAATTTTTAATTAATTTAAATTTAATAAAAACATCAATCATAATAACTATTTCATAATATAATTATTTTTTTAAAATAATATAAGATGATTATAAAATATTATCTGTTTAAAATTTTCGTAATCTATTGACAATTCACTTATACTTCACAACTACTCAAACTCGAGTGTTCTAAAAAATAACATTCAACTTTACGGTAACACAATAGATTTCTCAATAAATAACTAAAAATAGTTATGATCAAGAGATAAAATATATTTTTTAAATAATATGAGGTAATTATGAGTAAATATATGATCACAATATTTTTTTTTGTCATAGACAACGCACAAACAACGTACATATTTGTTTGAACTTAAATCTTTTAAAAAAGAACGAAACCTTTATTTTATCGATGCGAACATTCTATAGGTTAAAGATAAAAATATTTTTTCATCAAGTCTTTGTTTATTTATAAATTTGTAAATAAGTTTTATATTCAAAATCATATATAGTGCTTTAATATTATATGTACAGTTGTTGAGAGGGGTATGGGAGCAAAATATAAATAGCGTTTTGTTTTGTTCTTCTCTACAAGCCCAGCTTTAATGGCGTGAGACAGTAGAATAGGGAGAGTGTATGTATATATTTCTACGGTTGTTAGAGTAACCGTATGGTGATGTGATCTCCTTCAATCTTAGCATGCTTCACGAACTCTTCAAAGAAGAAAACCCAAAACCCAAATTTAAATTATTTTCACCAACTCTTCAATCTTCCATTTCCTCTGTTGATGTTTGTTTTCAAAATCTGAGCGAAGTTCATTCTGGGTATTTGTTATTTAAGTGTTTTTAAATTTGTATCTGATGTGGGCGTCTTGATTGTTTCTTGGTGTTCTCTTTTATGTGTGTTGGAAGCAATATCTGAGATCGGGAAGAAGAAGAGAGGAAACATGCAGGATGATGAGGAGTTTGAAATGTTGTTAGGTGAGATCCCTCATGCAACATCACATCATCAACATAAGAAACGTGATGATAATCATGTGAATGAGTCATTTAATGGCATGTATGGCCTTAGGTACGAAGGAACGTCAAGTCGTTATCATAAGCATACATGTGTTTCCCCTGTAAGCGGTTTCTCTTTACACTCGGATGGTTCTTCCTCGAGTCTGTTTTCTGAAAAAGGATCACCTCCATTACAAGACCTTAAGCCGCAGCACTTGCCCGCTGCACTGGTCATGGATTCGGCTGTCAGGGACAGAGCCAGTAGTACTAGTGATGGCTTGATTGGTGAATTTGGTCTGTTTAGAAATCGTAGTAAAATGTATATTAGAAATGATCAAGAGAAGGTTGATTCCAGTTTTAGAGATTTTCCATTCGAATCCGATGTGATCCTACTCAATAATCCGATCAATGTTGAGAAGTACAGGGCCGGTGACGGAATAAGGAAGGGGTTTCCTGGTTTTATAGGAATTCAGCCCACTGTTCCAATGAGTGCTCCATTGAATTTCAATGGTGGGATGAATATGGCGTTTCCCCATGATGGTTTGATTTCTGATCAGGGAATGGGTTGTTGGAGTGGTGCAATGGGATCTCCTTGGCAGAAAAAGGAACATACATGTAATTATCACCACCAGGATGGAGATTCTGTATTGAACTTAAGGGCTTCTATGAGTAAGCTTTCGGTGAACGATGCTTTAGTCCATGGAAAACGAAACGGTCTGAATTGGAACGGAGGTCATGCTTCTCCTAGGTTGATTCAAGCAACCCCTCGTGCAAGTGTCGAAAATCTGCTACATCGTGGGCTGCCACAAGCCAATGGGATGGCTAGAGGACACTCAAATGCTAGAATCCCACTCGAAGGTCTCAAGGCTTTTACTAGAGAAGATAGTTTCATTATTCAAGGGGAGAATTTAAATTATATGGTCCATAAGGGAATTGATTGTCCAAGGGAGCAAAACAAGGGTTTTCTGCAGGAGATCGGTGCGAGTGAGCGTCAAGAGAGAAGGTCACAACTGAATGGTTGGTCTCAAATGGAAGCAGCTCGTGGAAATGTTGAGAATTCTAAGTTATATAGCCATTTCTCTTTGCCACCAAAGTGTAACTCTTTGGCAGAAGCTCATGGATACATATACTTAATAGCAAAAGATCAACATGGCTGTCGGTTCTTACAGCGGGTATTTGATGAGGGTTCCCAACTGGATGTGCGAATAATATTTAAGGAGATCATTGATCATGTAGTTGAACTTATGATGAACCCTTTTGGGAACTATCTCATGCAGAAGTTATTAGAAGTATGTAATGAAGAACAGAGAATGCAGATTTTATTAATGGTTACTGAAGAACCAGGGCAACTTGTCAAATATCTCTGAACACTCATGGGTATGTCTGACACATTGCAACACACACACACACACACATATATATATAAGAGTGTGTGTGTGTGTGTATATAATATTTTCATATCCACAGGTTCTCACATTGTTTTTCATTCTTTTAGCACTCGTGTAGTTCAAAAGTTGATCGAGACTCTCAAAACCAAGCAGCAGATTTCACTGGTTATATCTGCCCTTGAGCCTGGGTTCCTATCTCTCATAAAGGACCTTAATGGAAATCATGTTGTGCTGCGTTGCTTGCAATGTCTTAGTAGTGAAGATAACAAGGTATGCCTTCCATATGCTGAGTTGCTGAGCATTAATTTATGATGTGTTATTTTTCTTGTACAAGTTCGGTACCGGAATGTCTGTTTTGAGGTCTGCATGAATACATGTCATAATGGATAGTATCCCTTTAATCACAAGTAGATTGAGCCTTAGTTTGACAGAAGCCAAGGACATTTGTTTACTTCCTCTTTCGAGGCAATGCATTGCAAGGCATGTGCTTCATAACTGCAAGTCATGTGGGCTGTCCCTGTAGAGGTCACATTCTTCGGTTAATCATTAATTGGTTTCTGAACTCTGAAGTCAAGACATTAGCAGTCCTCGATAATATCTGACTATGCTTTTTCCTTTTTTGATAAAGGGTTAGATGTCTTAAGCTTAAGCGGGCTGAAAATTAATCCGGCAATATAACAGCAACTAGTCTTTGGAACCATGAAAAGTAATGCAAACTTGATGCAAAATAGTGCTGCGTTTATCTTTGCTGTCAATGTACATTGTGCTGCCTGTTAGCTATTTCTTGCAGATGTTGTAGTTGGTGCCAAACTACTTGATTTATTAGGGTTTCCTTCTATGTAACTTGGTAGTTTTATCTAAAATTCAGTTAAGATAATGATGCACAAGTGCTCGTTCATTTTGACTGTTCAGTTTTTTCCCGGACTCGTTACTCTCCTCTACAGATATTTCACAATTTTCATCTGACTGTTTTGGCAGTTTATCTTTGTTGCTGCTGCAAAGTACTGTGTTGATATTGCAACCCATCAACATGGCTGTTGCGTCTTGCAACGATGCATTAGCCACTCAACTGGGGAATATCGAGAAATGTTGGTTGAAGAAATATCCACCAATGGGCTTCTTCTTGCACAGGACGCATATGGGTAAGTATTAGTACTATATTCTTAGTCTATAATTGATTAATTATCAACCATCACTCGGGAAATTTTTTTTACAAGGGAAATGCAGTTTTACCCATGGTTTAGCTCTCAGCTCAGTTTTTTCTAGGAAAAAGAACAGATAAGCTCGACATACATAACTTAATGTATAGATATGCACGTAATTATAAGAATTTCTAGTTTGCCGAATAGCCAAACTCATTGGTCAACTATAAATACAGAAGGCGTGGAAGGAAAAACTCTGGGATGGTGGTAGTCCTTCGCTATTTAGTCCTTGTGTGGTCTAGTGCTCATATTGTAGTTCAAAAACAAATGTTTATCATCTCTAGGCCCTTCAATGTTTATCACTAATGTTAATGAATCACTTCTTCCTTTCCCCTTTTTTCGACATCTCAAGGAAACTTGTTCTTTTGCGCCTCGTGGTGGCCTAAACAGTTGGTTTGGTCCACGGGTGTCATCTTTTGTTTGTCTACATTACAAAAACGATGGCAAAAATAAGTCTTAGAAACTGTGTAAGCTTTTCTATTTGTTGAAATGGGATCTGGTTTGTTTCTTTTACCATTTGTGGAATACTTCATTGGCCTAAGACTGGTTTGTCCATTATGTATAATTGGGGACCAGTGGCCCCTGTAATGAAGTTTATGATAGATACTTTTTCTGTTATGGTATAAAATTTATCCCATTCTTTTCACTGCAGATTTACGTTTTTTTCATTTTGCAGAAATTATGTTGTTCAGTTTATCTTGGAGTTAAAAATCCCATCTGCCACTTCAACTTTGATTTCTCAATTCAAAGGGAACTATGTGCACCTCTCGTCGCAAAAGTTCAGCAGTCATGTGGTTGAAAGGTGTCTTGTTGTATTAAATGACGAGAGCCGGGCAAGAATCATTCGTGAATTGCTCTCTGCTACTCACTTCGAACGGTTGCTACAAGATCCGCATGCAAACTACGTTGTGCAAACCGCTCTCCGTGAGTCCAAGGTTGTAAAGTCAATACTCTTCCTTTTATTAACGCAATGATCCCTCAATTAACACTATTTTTCTGAATAAAAATGATCGATACCGCAAAAGAGAACCACACTTGGTTTTTTTGTACCGACTACCAAGTACCTGCTACATGTACAACACATTGTTTTGGTTGAAAATATATGCTCATACAATAGCGCAAACTCGATTCCGCATTAGGATCATGTCTTGGTCAATATTCATATTAGAGACGGGGCCAATGTTCTCATTGGTTTCTTTCGGCGTCTCTGTCGGTGATCCGGCTCTTGTTTTCTATGTCAGGGACCTCTGCACAACTCACTTGTCGAAGCAATTGGATCCCGGAAAGCAATCTCTCGGAACAGCCCATATTCCAAGAGGATTTTCTCTCAAAGCTTCTGAAGAAGTGATGTAAATTGCCCTTGTCTCGCTGTAAGAAGCAATGCTTTTTCTTTACTTGTTGTTCTGGTGGATTTAACCATAAAAAGGAAATGGTGAACATGTGTTGTTGCCCATCTTCTCTGAAGAGAGTGTAAAGAATAAAACAATTTTGATTCAGAGTTGCTTTAAGTTTTGAACATTGTATTATTCTGTTGTCTTTATTTATCTCTATGCATTGGATGTCAAAATATCTTTGTTTATTTTGAAAATTGTACAATGTATACGAGTTGTTAGGGTTCCCCCAACGTGGATGTCATTTTTAACAGCTTGCATAGGCATTAGGGATAGTCAGGGGTCGAGTCGGACTTTTGCCCATTCGAATTTGACTTAAAAATAAAATTCTTACACTTGTATCTGATTGAGCTTTAGGAGGATTTCACTTGACGTGAAACTTGACCTGATTTTGAGGATTAAAACTCGCACCTGATTCGACCTATATATACAAAACTCATTTTTATTAGGTTAAATAAGGACCTAATTGCAAATAACTCTGTTTTGAAAATCGGACCGGACCGGCCGTTTTAACCGGGAATCGTTGCTTAGTCCGGTTCAATCTAAACCGGTTGAACCGCTATTAGTGAACCGGCCAGAACTGCTGAACCGTTCGAACCGGACCGGCTGAAAACCGGAAAAAGCCGGGATTTTTGTTTTTTTAAAAAAAATTAAACCAAACAACGTCGTTTGTTAAACGAGCCAAGTCGAACTCGAGTATTGTTGATGACTCGAACTTGAAAACTTTAAAAGTAAGCTCAACTCAACTCAAACTCACAAGATAAAAATTATCAAGTTCAACTCAAACTCGAAATATAATATTGAAACTTGAACTCAAAAAGGCTTAAACTAAAAAAAAAATTAGAAGCTCGATTGAAACCTAAAATTCGAGCTTGATTGAAGTGAAAAAATAGTTCACTCAATGCTCACAAAAGGCTCCATGATTTTGAATGCCAAATTACCTATATTATTTATAGAAGTTAGTTGTGATGCGCTTCTATGTTTTTTAGCAATATGAGATTGTTTTGTTCTCATATTTTTATTCTTTAGACTTTTAGGATTCTCTTCTATGTTTCTTAGCCATGTGGGATTGTTTTTTAAAAAAAATTAAACCAAACAATATCATTTTGTTATGATTTTTTTAACCCCAAATTTTTTTTAATTATAGTTATATAATTATATTTATTATTTAATATGTTTTACCTTAAATATTATGTTGTAGTTAATTTGAATCATTTTGTTTCACTTGATTTTATGGTTTTTAATTTATATATGTTATGACTTGCTTTGAATATGACTTGTGATATAAAAAAATATTTTTTATTAAATATTTTTGGTATTTTTATTTAATGTTTTTAAATAATTATGACGTCGTCCGGTTCTTCCGACCGATCGGACCGGTTGAACCAGTGAACTGGTAGCATGACCGATTCGCTAACCGGTCCGGTTCTGAAAACCATGGCAAATAATAACATAGAAAAAGATACTATTACAATCATTCCTAAAAATATAAGATATAATTATAATATTTTATTAGGTTAGGTCAAAATTTTCACTTTAAACATGAATCTAACTTGACTTGACTACAAGTTTAAAAATTTTAGTCAGACTCGAATTTAAAATTTTAAAATAAAAATTAACTCAACCAAAGCAGGTAAAACGATCATCCCATAGAGCATGGTTTTACAAAACATCTTCTAGGTTGCCAACTCTTACTAAATTAATTGGAATTTTGATAATAATATAATACTCTCTAGTAAGGGGTGTTGGGCAGCCACATTCTTTTTAAATTTTAAATTCTTATACAGTTTATATATTTTCTTTAAATTTTATATTAATTATTTAATTTTTATATTCTAAATTTTAATATAATCTTTTAAAGATTGATACATTCTAAACTTTTAACATGTCAAAGTATAAATTAAGAGATTTTAGTGGTTAAAAAGATAATTTTTATAGTTAGAGGTTCCGAGTTTAAACGTTAACGATTACAAATTATTTAAATATTGATTATCAAATGGTTGAAATTCTTTAAAATAGATAATAGTACAACTTATAATCATCCGGATTAATCAAATAATATTTTAACATATCATCTTCAATATTTAAATATTTAATATAAAATCTTACATCCAGATCCAATACAATGCAACCATGACTCCTTGAGAGGTGGGCGAGCAGAATAAAAAAAAAACCAACAGCACCAAGCCACCAACAAGTGGTTGGCCCTAAACCATGTCTGAAGATTTTAGGGACACGTGTCGACATTAAGGAACTATAAAGACGTGGACCAATCACGTAAAGTGAAACTGATCGGATCTCATCGCCCCCCCACTCTCATCCACGAATTTTGATATCACGCCCCTTTTAGCTCCGCCGTTGTTCTCACCTTCTCGCCACGCGTCGTCCTTAAACTCTTAATAATTAATAAAATATTAAATTTCATTAATCTATTTGTTCTCTCTACATTCCCGAAATCTCGTCTTTTGAATTAAGGAGGTGTTTGGTTCAAGGATTATAGGATTCTCATAAGATGGAAATTTCATATTCCCATGTTTGGTTGGTCGGGAATCTTATTTCTGGTAATATTTTATTATCAATAGTAGATTTTTTGGGTATATTACCGAGAATGTCATTACCTTCCTTCCCTTAGGTATTGGAACAATACCAACGTTTTGGACTAAAATGCCCTTAAATTTTTATTTTTTTTCAAAAATATCATTCTTCTGTCGTTGAATAATAAAAATTCTACGAAGGTTAAATTACAAATTTATCCTTAAATTATTTTATATTTACAAAAAAAATCTATAATTAAAATTTTATATGAAGTTCAGGGGTTAAAAAAAATTTACCCTTTCATTAAACCTTTTTTATATTTTTAATTTTGTAAAAAAATTATATAAATATTATGAATTTAATTTTTTAAAGAAAATATATAAATATTTTATAATTTATAATATTATACAAATATATAATAAGGACAATTTGGTCAAATACACATTCCAATAATCTTTTATTCTTTTAACCAAACACGGTAATCTTATATTCCTGCTAAACCAACCAAACACAAAATACAAAATTCTCAGTAATCATATTCCTGTAATCTTTTATTCCCACTGGTAATATTACATTTCGTAAACCAAACGCGGGTAAAAAAAAGGCGGGTTAGGTTAACTGGTGAATAACTGCGTACTGTAGATTTCGGATATTTATTTTGTTGGTGAAGTTGTGCGTTTACTAGTGAAAAATCTGGTTATCTTTGGAGTATTTGAATTTTTATTTTTGTGAAATTTGTCAGTTTCAGGTGAGATTTTGTTCGGAGATCGTTTTTGTATTATTTTTTTTTCCTGCGGAAATTTTCTTTTAGTCGATCTGTTTAGATTTCGCTTGGTTGTTGATTTATATTTTTGTTTAGCTGCTGACAAATTCTTGAAATGAAACAGAACTTTAAATTGTTTTTAAAAAAATGATAAACTGCTGACTAGAAGTTAAGTTAAATCTGATACTATTATTTGCGCCTAAAATATTATATTTTTTCTGTCAATAGGATTGATCATTCTGTTGTTTGTTCTATGAGAAAAAAAGTTGATTTGGAGCTAGATTTAGATGAGAAAATAATGATTTTTTGCTATTTGTTTACTGTTAAATAGATGCAGATTGCGTTTCGTGCTTTGATGCTGAAAAGTAAATGCTATTTCTGTTTTCTCGGTCAGAAAGCTTGACCAGACAACAACTGCCTTCCATAAACGTGACAACTGATTAAAGGATGGGATTTGAGTTTAGTGGTGGACAAGGATCTCAGAGGAATGTCTGACTTTATGTGTGAGGTAAGTTTTCTTATTTATCTTTTACTTTTATTTCAGTTTACTTCCATTTTCCAGTAGTCTAGTGCTACAATGTGTAAAATATTCTTGTAGGATGTAATACTTTCAGCTTATTAATTCAACTTGAGATTGGTTTTACCATCAGTTGTTCACTATATTTTTCATGTCAATAGAACTTGTGTTGTGGGTAAAAAGAAAACAACAGTAATCAAAAGTAATAAGGTTAAACAAACAAGTAGGAAAGAAGATGCAACTCAGGAAAAGCTTAAGGGTTAAAGGAAACCACTAGTTTTCGTTTAATTCAAAGAAAATAATAAGTTGTGGATGTAATACTTTTACAGCTTATTTATGTTAGGGTTACAAAGATAAGTTAATCTTAGCCCTAGATTTAAAGCATAAAGGAAACTTATAATCCTAGTCATCCAAAATATCTTTAATATTTAATAAAACTAAAATAAATAAATATTTTAAGAAATATAAGCTCCTGTTACCACCATCAATAATCAAGTCACAAACCTTTCCACCACAATGCACCTCAATATGGAAAATGCTATGTTACCTTCAATCCTCTAGTTCACCTTTAGTTGATGTTGTCTACACTCAACACTCTAAGAACAATCACAGATTCGTCTTGAACAGGGTACATATCATTTTCTTCATGCTCTTCAACCTACTCATAAAAAGTGGGGTCAAGGACAATGTCCTCTTGCTCTTCCATCTTGGTCAAAATCACCCTTCGTTGAGGACCAGAATAAGAACTATGGCCTTTTTCACCACAAGTGAAACAACGAATCTAAGAGTCACTACTAGCCTTAGAGACGTTCTGTCAAACTATTTCAGGTCCAAATCTCGTTATTGCCTTCCCCTTGTCAATTCTCTCAAGATTTCCAATATTTCCCTCACCACTATTCATAGAAGAAGCCTCAGGATGATTTTTGAAGGGTGTTTGCTTTATTTTAACACCTCGAACAGCTTTAATCCCTCATTGTTCTACTTCAATTCTTCCGGACACATGCTTTCTTGCACCATATCTCCGAACACTCTTTCAGCCATTAAAGCATGTTGCTGTGCATCTTTAAGGTTGAATAATAGAACCACTCCCATCTCATCCCTAACAGACTGATTTAATCTTGCTAGATAAGGAGACATCATATGTTCCTTAAACTCAAGCAACCCAACTAGAATAGAACGAGTGTTAAATTCAAAGGTGTACTCTTCTACAGAATCCCTTTTGACTTAATGAGTGGAACTTCTCACGTAACTCCAATTCTTAACCAATGAGTAGGAATTGTTTATTCAATTTTGCCTTTATGTGTTCCCATATGCTAATTTTTGGCTTACATTGGCGTGAACACTGCTCTTCAACTCTCTTCCGCCATCGAAGTGCAATGCCTTTCAGTTTTAGCTTTACAGACAATACCTTCCTAGCCTCTACCATAGACTTCCACTCGAATTAAGTCTCAAAACTAGCTTCTCAATCCTAATAATCTTCTACACGCATCTTATGATGAAAGCCAGTAACTTCAATTCTATTTTGCCCCAATTTAATTCAAGGGCATGTGCCAACCGCTCCTCCGGCATGCCTCTTGCCGCCTGATTTACATGCCCAGCATCATTGAAGGGGTTTTCTTCGTCTCTTAGATCAGATTCCTTAATTTAACTACCGTCCAGTATAACTGATTGTGATCGGTCCGGGCTCCCACCGGTTCCTGTCGTGGCCTATTATGAATTGCACGTGACAATTCTTCTATCACACATTGTATTGCAATCAAATCCATCTCTTAACATTGATTTCCTCTTGGATGGCCTCTATGACATCCAACCATGGCTTAAAAGTAAATTTTACTTTAAACCTTTATCTAACAAGGCTTCGATTATCAATATTGACGTGGTTAAGAAGAAAACCAATAGTAATCAAAAGATTAAGGCTGAACAAACAAGTAGGAAAGATGGAACTAAAGAGAACATAGGATTAACGGAAACTCTAGTTTTCTTTTAATTTAAAGAAAATAATAGTGATAACTTGTAGCTGTAATGTTTTTACAGTTTATTTATATCAGGGTTAGAAAGATAATTTATTCCTAGCCCTTGATTTAAAACATAAAGGAAACTTATAATCCTAGTCATCCAAAATATCTCTAATATTTAATAAAAGTGAAATAAAAATATTATAATAATATAACCTCCTGTGTCAACTTGAAGTTATATAACATGGAATAACACCTCTTTTGTTATGATAATGTGGAGGGATTTATTGTAAATTTGAGGGTGATGGATTTGTTTTGAAGAAAATCTCAAGTACTGTAGTTTGAAGCTTGTTGTTTCATTTTTATGGATTTTCTGTTTCCTCTTGGATTTTGTTGATAAGTTAGGATTTAGGGTCAGTTTGCCCATTGTTTATTGGAACATGCTAAACTTAAGTCATATTTTGGTGTTTCTTTCTCTGTCAGCGATGGAGGGGGTACTTTCTGTGTTTGTGTTAAGCCTGGTTGTCAAGTTAGGTTATATCATATTATATATTACATCTGTGTTCTAGGAATGGCTGTTTAATTTTCCTCGTTTAATTGGAACTTGGACATCCTAATAAGTTTCAATGAATTGAACCCCAAAATAGAGTTTATTCTTTTAGTTTAAGTTGTTTTTAATAATTTAACCCAAACTGGATTTTGTTAGCAGGAATCGTTGTTCAGTCTTCTTATTGGTATGTTGTTTTCTATATGATTTATTCACTTTACAGAGTTGACAGGCTTGTAGAAATCAGAGTAATTCTCTATAATTTCTTATTCTTTTCAATAGAATAGATTACATATTTATATACAAATCATCTCTCTAAAGTAGGAAACTCTAAGAAAGGAAAAATACTAATCCTAGGAGATATGATCCCTTAAAATAAGGGGTTGTAGAATATTTACAGAATCCCTTAATTAAAGGATATTTACAGAATCATATATTTCTATAATTCCTACACTCCCCCTCAAGCTGGAGAATATACATTGTATAATCCCAGGAATTTATTGAAAACAGGCTTTGGTAAAGCCTTAGTAAGAATGTCTGCAACTTGTTCTTCTGAAGGAATGTATGAAAGTGTGGCTGTCTTTTTGTTAACTTGATCAACAATAAAATGCCTATCAATCTCAACATGCTTTGTCCGATCATGTTGAACTGGGTTCTTGGCAATTTGAATAGCAGATTGATTATCACACAAAACTTCAAAGTGATCATCTTGATTAGTGACAAGTTCTTTCAGTAGTTTAAATAGCCAAATTCCTTCGCATATTCCCAATGCTAGTGCTCTGAATTCAGCTTCAGCACTACTTCTTGAAACAACAGATTGCTTCTTACTTCTCCAAGTTGTAAGGTTTCCCCAAACAAAGGTGCAGTAGCCACTAGTGGATCTCCTTTCAGTAAGGTCTCTGACCCAACTAGAATCTGTAAAGATCTTAACAGTTTCGTCTTGTGTCTTTTTAAACATTAAATCGTGTCCTGGAGTTTCTTCAAGTACTTGAAAATTTTATTTGCTGCTGCCATATGCTCTTCAGTAGAATTAGTCATGTGTTGACTTATCACATTTACATGAAATGTTATATCTGGCCTTGTCAAGGATAAATAAATTAGTTTCTCAACTAATCTTTGAAATTTATCTTTGTCTACTAAGGACCAATCTTCTTTGTTAAATTTCAAGCTTGCCTCCATTGGTGTATCATTCGACTTACAACCAAGAAAACCAGTTTCTATGAGTAAATCAAGTACATATTTTCTTTAGTTGATCACAAGTCCTTTTGACCTTACCACCTCCATTCCTAGGAAATATCTTAGCTTTCCCAAGTCCTTGGTTTCGAATTCCTTATTTAACAACTTCTTCAAATTGCAAATCTCTTCTTCATCATCTCCGATAAGAATTATGTCGTCCACGTACACAATAAAGATAGCTTTCGTATTTGTAGAAGTTACCTTGATGAAAAGAGTATGATTGACGAGGGACTGCTTGTAGCCGTTTTTTAGAATGACTTTAGTGAACCTCTCGAACCAAGCTCTAGGTGATTGTTTTAACCCGTATAGAGACTTATTGAGCTTGCACACTTTGTTACTTCCTTAAACAGACTTTAAGCCAGGTGGCAACTTCATATAGACTTCTTCTTTTAGCTTGCGTTAAAAAAAGCATTTTTTACATCAAGTTGGTGTAATTTCCAATCACAATTTACAACCAAACTTAGGAGTACTCGAACAGTATTCAGCTTCACCACAGGTGCAAAAGTTTCTGTGAAATCTATCCCATATGTTTGTGTAAAGCCTCTGGCCACTAGTCTCGCTTTGTATCGTTGGATGCTACCATTGGAGTTATACTTTACAGTAAAGATCCATTTACAGCCAACAAACTTTTTTACTCGAGGAAGGTCCGTAACGGTCCAAGTAGCATTTTTCTCTAGTGCACAAATTTCCTCTTCAACAGCCCTTCTCCATTTTGAATCCTTTAGAGCTTCAGCTATGCTTGTGGGAACCTGTTCTTTATCCAAGTTTGTTGTAAATGCTTGAAAAGACGACATCATTGAATTATAACCAGCAAATTTTTCAATAGGATGCTTCGTGCACTGTCTAACCCCTTTTCTAATAGCAATTGGGAAGTCATCTAGAGTAGGGGAAGTGGACTTACTGATTTATTCTTCTATTTCGACAGCTAGACCCAAATCCAATTCTCGGCAAGCATCAGATTGCAAAACAGCCTCAGGAATATGTTTTCTTTTCCTTGTATAGAAACGAAGTTGTTTGATTGGTATTGTTTGTGGAATATTTTGAATGGGAGTAGGTGTATTTTTAGGAAGGGTATTTAAAGTGGGTATAGGTGAAGTAATGATAGGTACTACCGGTGGATCAATGGGAGTAGTTATAGGTGACAAATCTGTAGGTAAGGACAAAATTGGTGGCAATTCTGAAGGTTGAGAATGAAGAGTAGGAGGAGATACCTGATGTGGTTGAAAATCCTTCTATGTCTCCCCCTGAATTTCAGCCTGAGTGAAATAGGGACCCTGCTCATAAAATGTTATATCCATAGTGGTAAAAAATCGTTATGAAGGAGGATGATAGCATTTATAACCTTTCTTAAGTGAAGAATATCCAACCAGTACACACTTTAATGATTTAGGATCTAACTTGGACTTATTAGGAGCAATGTTTTGGATAAAAACAATACAACCAAATATTAGATTTGTTTACTAATGCCAATTTTTGGTATAATAGAGCCATTATCATCCAGTGCAATGGTAAAAAATCTTTGGGGTTGAAGTGTGCAAGAGCATGAGTATAGGCATAGGCACAAGATGTCTGCTTTATAAAAAAAGTAATTTGTAACAGTATTTATGCTGGTGGGATAATAATTGGATGGCTACTATTTTGAAGATTGCTCTTCAGGTTTGCCTCAAGCCGCCTTAGCAACCACCTTGTTTTTGGTTGCATTGCCATTTTAAGGAATACTTTGTGCTAGTTATAGGATGGAACAAAATTCATCCTTCTAGAAGTATCTTTAACTTGATCTTCTCTGTTTTCATTTCCTTTGATAAAGAATGATTGAATATGACTAAACTTTAAGTGATTGATGTTACATCTTGAAGATAATGCTTGTGTTTGGATGAATTCGATGCTAGTATTACCGATGATCATATAGTTCCTCATCCTGTTAATGAATATGAGGCTCAATTCAAACTTCAAGAGGATGGTCGAATGAAACCACAACATTAAGTGATTAGAGTTTCTAGGATTGAAGATTATACGATTAAATGTGGTATTTTCAGGGAGAAGGCTCTCATATTCTGACCAAGAACTGAATATTAAAAAAGGATCCATGTCCTGACAGACTTGATGGCATATTTCTCGCTTTGGGTGATAATGACTCACTCAAAGAGGCAACAAGCATGGTTTTTGATGATCCAATGATGTCCAGCCATGGTCTCAAAACTGGCGATATAGATTTAGTTAGCAGTGATTTCTGTGTAGATGATCCTGTGTTGGTTGACAACTGTGCTACGGTTGTCAATAACATCTATCGTTTTCCACTAAATCATATATCTGAAGATAATTATGATATTAGATTTTTTTTAATAATAACCATGAAGACAAAGAAAACGGTGATACGAAGATAAAGAAAACGGTGATCTTCTATGTTATGGTTGGGGGAACATTGGAAATTTTGAGGATGTCGATAGGATTTACAGGTAGTTCTTGAAATCCCATTATTAATAACTTTCAGTTATGCTTTACTATGTAAAACCTGAGGTTCACTAGGACCTTGTCTCTGAGTATTACTTAAGGTATATACATTCAAACATCCATAAGTATCCACATAATGTACCTGCACCATATTTGTATCCATGCATGTACGTCGGTTTACAAAGTACTATCACTGTAGAACGATAATTTACTTAAAAATAAATTGTTTTTAATTCCATACATCAATCAATAGTTACAGCAGAGCTTTTATACAAGATATTACTAAGAGTCCTAGCTAAGGTAAGAGTTCTAGATAGGTTAGAAGTTATCTCTATCTATAATAAAAAAGCAGAATTAAAAAATAAAATTCTAATAAAACTAAAACCCCTATAAGCAATAGAACTCACACTCTTCCTCAAGTTAGGGAGTATATATTATAAAGACCTAGCTTGGATGTGATCTCGTCGAAATTGATCCTTGGAAGCGCCTTAGTCAAGACATCGGTTAGTTGATCTTTTGAAGAGACATAGTTTAGTTTTACTGTTCTGCTATTCACCTTCTCAGCGTGAAGTGTCTGTTGATCTCCACATATTTAGTTTTGTTATGTTGTATTGGATTCTTAGCAATACTTATGGCTGACTTACTGTCACTCTGAAGCTCAAAGTCTATTCTATTGCAAACCTCCAGCTAAGGAGTTTTTGTGACCAAACACCTTTACAAATTCAGAGTGCTATTGCCCGATACTCTGCTTCAACACTACTTCTAGAAACTACAACTTGTTTCTTGCTTCTCCAAGTCATTAAGTTTCCCCACACAAACGAACAATAGTTGATCATCTATATGTTAATTCTCCAACCCAGCTTGAATCTGAGAAAATCTTGATTGTTCTATCTTCATGTTTTCTAAAAATTAGCCATGTCCTTATGTCATCTTTAAAAACCTCAAAATTCGATATACCATCTCCAAATGTTCTTCTCTAGGATCTTTCATGTATTACAATGTTAATAGATAAGGCTATGTCCGACCTAGTTTCCGAAGGAACTCGTGTCCTGATTGTTTCCCGAGCGTCAAACAATGCTAGTTTATGTAAACCTACTATTTCGTCTCTACTGTTCTGATATTAATATTATTTTCGCTTGAAGTCTTATTTGAGGATATACTGAAGTGTTAGGGTACCTCGAGTCTAATTCCCTTAAAAATTGGCCTTTTTGTCCAATACAGGCTGAACGTATCGATACTAGCCCAAGAATATCGATACTCCTGCAAAAGTTTCAATATTTTCTACAAGTATTGATACTTTTAAACATTCTGAACCACCTAGTTTTGATACTTTCTGGGAGTTTCAAAACTATAACCCAAAGTATCGGTACTCTTGAAAGAGTATCAATACTCTTGCCCAGAAACTCACGAGTTTGCCCGAGAAGAAGAACAAGTTTCAATACTATCCCTCTAGTATCGAAACTCAACCTGTAGAGAGCATAAAATAGGTGCAAAAACTCCTATTCTACTATCCTAAAGACCTTAGTAAGGTCCCCAAACATTATTAATATTTTATGAAGATACAAAGGGGCATAAATAGGGCTTTAAACATGTTTATAACTCTGAAACATGAAATCTACCATAGGAATGCTTCAACCTTATGCAGCCTACTACATTTCATCTAAATGACTTACATATGGTATAGTTGAGTCAATAGTGAGTTACCTTTGATGTTATATTGCTAGAAACGTCAAATGCTCAACCCAAGGTAAACTTTTTCTTCCCCTTAGCTTATGAGCCTTCTCCAACCTCTTATACTAAACAAAACCAAATGCAAGGGTTACTAACTGTTTTTAGGGATTAAGGAGGGTTTTAAAACACTTCCTAAAGCTAGAAATATATGAAAAATGGGTTGGACCCGTCTAATTTCGTAAACCCTTCTAAAACCCGTTTTTATAACCATGGCCAAAACTTGATCTTAAGGTCTCAAATGAAAGCTCAAGAGGTGTTGATTTTGATTCTTACCTTGGTTTGATGATAGACTGAAACTAAAACAAAGCTTCCACCTTTGCTCAAGAGAATGATGAAGAAGAGGAAGAAAACTTGGGAGAAGAAGACAAATGTAAAGAAAAGAAAAGCTAGAATTCAGACGGTGATATCACCAAATTTTAATGGAAATCAACTTTATTTTTGAACAAGGTATAATTGCTTACTTGGACCCTTCAATTCTGATTACAGATTAAAAACATCCTTTTTATTCACTATTGGGCTTACCTCAAGCTCAAATCCTCTTTAATTTGGGTCAAGGAGGAATTAAACCAATGCCCATCTCGGGTTAGCCCAATACTTCTAACCCAGGATTTGCCGCGTTTCACCAATGCCATTTGATTTTGTGGAGTTGAAACCATTTGACTTTGCAAAAGTAGAACCTGAACCATATTTTACATTTCCAAAACCATCAAAGTTCCCATTTAAAACGTCTAAAGCATATGCTGAATCTCATGTGTAACAGGGCATGGACTCTGGTCCATAGGAAACTGGAGGCTGATAATATCCTGATGAATAATTTGGTTGTTGACCAAGGCATTGAACGTCAACCCCCATTAAAGCTCAAGTTGCATATGGGTTATAGCTAGGCAAATAGTAGATCAATGAACTATTTTCTGATTGCACTCCAGGCTGATGCTTGGCAGAGACGACATGAGATTGAGATCGAGTGTTGATGCTTGCGGCGGTCGATAAGAAGTGGCCATGGAGGTTTGCGACGGTTCGCAGTCAATAATAGGGATTAAGGTTTTGTTGAAATCTTCTTATTGTATCTCTGATCTAATGAAAATTTGTCTGTGTTGGGATGATCCATAGTGAGAGAAAACAAGTAAGGATTTACCCGAAATTGATACCATGTAGAACGATAATTTACTTAAAAATAAATTGTTTTTTAATTCCATACATCAATCAATAGTTACAGCAGATCTTTTATATAAAAGTTCTAGCTAAGATAAGAGTTCTAGTTAAGTTAGAAGTTATCTCTATCTATATAAAAAAACTAGAATTAAAAAATAAAATTCTTATAAAACTAAAACTCCTATACGTAGTATAACTCACAATCAGTACTTAGCCTTTCTTATTGTTCTCACAGAAATTGTGATTCAACGTTTGGGTTGGGAAGTCACGGTAATGAAGATTATTTATGTTGGGTTTCATCTTCACAAGCAACTGAAGGATCTCAAGATGTGTTGAAGGCTGATGCTAAATTGAATAGTTTACCAGAGAATTGTGCAACTTATACTCCAGGTGCAGGTACTTCAAGTTCAACTATTGATTCCAACCAGAAAAGTTTTTTTCTAGATAACAAAATAAGTTCCCTTGGTATAAGCAGTACAAATCCTGGCGTTGCTCACATGTCATCTTTGAATGTACCCAATAACAAATCTGGAAGTTAAGGATGGCTTGACACCTAATGAAGAGGTTAGTAAAATCTTTCTTCTTTCTCTATCTTTTAAAATCCACATTTTGTTTAGGAATATCCCTCTATCCAATTTTGGCACCCTGGAATTGTCATACTCCTAGTATCTTTTACGCGCATTTTCTTTCCAAAGATAAATTCAAGCTAAAGTAAATTAGGATGATAAGTATAAATAATACCCTGTTTCGATAGTGCGTGTTCATAATGGATATAAAATCCCCAATCTAGATTTGGATATTGATGGATATAATTCACTCTTAAGCTGGTTTCAGATGAAAGAGTTTGCTGTAAGTTTTCCCCGTCTGGAATATTTACTATGTTGTCTTAATTGTATTGCCAAATAATAGATTAGTCCACAAATAATCAGTAAAAACAACTGAGTACGTCGGGAGGAAGAATAGATCGTCATCTTAAAAATGGTGAGTCTTATCACCAATATGGTAACATCAAGCAGTTTGCAGACGTGAAGCATTTCTATAGTGATGCATCCTGTCTACTCTTTTCCTCACTGGATCTTCAGCAGCAGAAGCATAACATCAGACCTGATTCTGTAAGTCTACAGCAATCCTTCAAACCAAATTTCAAGATGTGCAACTCTAGTTAGTAACAAATCTGAAAAAGGATATCTTTCTTTGACAAATGGGTCATCTTACGTATCAAATCAGGTACAGACTATAGATCGTGGTTATTCATTTGAGGTTCCTGACATTGTAACGAATGAGAAGAGAGAAAAACTGAACTACCAACATGAAACACAAGCCCCACTCAATAGTCTTGTCGACCAAGCAAGAGTGGAAAGCCAGGTTGCATTTTATGATCCAGTCACTTCTCAAAAGCATATCTTTCAGTCGGAACGGGATGAAGGTCATGGTGAAGGTGAAGGATTTAGTGTAGGAAAGCAAGCAGAACTAGGTTCTTCAAACGGGTAGGAAAGCTCTAGTGTAAGTTTGACTTTGGTTGAAGTCTCACTAGAATCAACTAGTTTTCAACAGCTTCAACAAGTCATGGAAAAGGTATGGTAGATGACAAGATTTTGTGATGCGCAGAATCACATGTTCCTTGTAGATAATCAGTAAGCATGGTAATTGATCAAGTTATCGAATTTTCAGTTGGATATCAGGACAAAAGAATACGGGATAGTCTGTATCGTCTGGCTAGGAGTGCGGAACAGAGGCATAATTGTGCAAATACAAGTGAAAGTAGAGATGATAAAGATGCAAGTGGACCATTGGAGGCAAAAGAAACAAGCAAGCATGTTTTTGTTGCTTTGTATAAAGGGCCCTATAGATGTAAACATGATAAGAATCCGTTTTCGAACTGTTACATCTCGAATATTTGTTTATTTTCTTTTTCAGGTGCACTAGATTTATGGATATAGAAACTAACACAAACCCTATAGACATATCCATAGCACATTTGCTATTTCACCGGCCTTCGGATCCATCTCTAAGGCCTGTTACCGAAACATCTTTAAAGTCTTATGGGACGGTAAGTGTAACCACCATTTTTATAACCCTTAAATCCCATAACCCCCATTCAAACCCGGTACATAACCCTAACCTAACTATACCCTAGGGATATGATTCAGCCATCACTGCAATTTCCCAAGCCTGCTCAACAAAACCCCGTGATATCCGGAGCATTAAAAACACTTCATCATTAACACAGTGGATCCACAGTATAGTTAGGATTATTTTTATTTGTTTTTTTAACCTATGTAAAATTGGTTATAAGAACCAAAACCATGTAACAAGAGAAGTAGGATCTGACTCTTGGTTATTTAGACCGAAAAATAGAAAAAAAAATATCAAAGACTTTTCTTCTCTCAGTTTTTCAACAATCAAATTCTTGAAGGCATTCTAACCTTGGTTTTTACTTTTGGTTCTATGCTATTTCGAAAATAAAAGAAATAAAATAGAGATTTAGGGGTTAGATTACCTTGTTGTTGGGGTATACGTCGGTGTATAGAATCATCGGGGAAAGGGTAGCCTCGTAGGTGGCCTTGGTCGGACGAGAATATGGCCACCCATTGGGTGGCGGAGGCGGTGATGCTTCGTTTCTTTAAGGTGAGAGGTGTCGTGAGTTGAGAGAAGAGGAAGAAAAGAGATGAGATATGGGTTTAGAAACCACGACACAAGTGAAATCTGGAGGGGGGAGTTGATATCTTAGCATTTTTGGGTAAACCACACTAAAGTCCCTAGATCTTTAGTGTGTTTTGCATTTAAATCATTAGTTTTAGGTTAAATCATCTTGCTGGTCCTTTATGTTTAAGGTAATTCACGTTTTAGTAATTTTTAGGGTTAATCGAGCCTCAAGTCCTCTCAGTTTAGCATTTTTATGATTTGGTCACCATTTCTTTTATTTTACATGATTTGCGAATTGGATACTTGGTTTTATATTATTGTAATTTAGTCCTCTACTGTATGTATTATTTTTTTGTTTGAAATTGGCTACTGTTATTTGTGATCTTTCATTTTATTCCTATATTTATGGATTATTTACTATTCTAGTGCTTCTATTTTGGTTATTTTCTTGTTTCATGCCATGATATTTGTTTATTGATGTTTAGATACTAAGGTTGCTATAAATTTTTTATCACCATGTAATGAATAAATAAATGTTATTTATTTTACCATTAAAATATGTATTATGTTTTAGATATGTATCTTGATTGTATTATTATTATATATTACTTTGTACATAATATTATAGCATGATAAATATTTTATTTTATATTTTAATTATATTTTAGAATAAATATTATGTTATATGTTTAATATAATATTTAGAAAATATGTATATATTTATAAAGTAAAATAAAGTTAAAAAATATTTAAAATTGTTCTTTTAATCCATGTGTTTTTTTCCTCTAAGTGCTCCAATGTATCATATTTTATTTTGTTTAAAAGCCTCATTAGCATAACTTAACCGGTTACATAATTGGATTAATGGTAGTATTTATGTATTTTAAAATATTATGAAGGGACAGTCTTAAGATAACTAGATGTCCTTTTTCGATATTTTAAAATAAATAAATATTCCCAATAGAAAAACCTAAAAAAAATTGATTCCATTAAAAATTAATTAGTTTTGAAGGGAAAAGTAAATATTCACTATTTTAAACTTATCGAGACAATTTGCTAATTTTATTAGGAATTAAGTCTCGATATTTTTAAATTATTGAATATCACTTATCTTTTCTAATAATATAATTCGGATTAATGAATTTAATTTCTTTCTTTGGTTGAATAAAAATTATTTTAATATTGAATTCTTAGGAAAAATTATTATATTCCTTTTATTTCTGTTGGAAGGAGAAATATTCGTCCTAAAGTATTTTAGGGAGTATTTTCTCTTCAATTGGAAATAAGAGAATATTTTATATTTTTCTTTAGAATTTTGTATGGTTGAATTCAAAATAATGTAATCGTAATTTAAATATGTATTCAAACTCTTAGATTTCTACTATTTAGAGACAATATAATCGATGAGTACCAATTTTGGGCGTTTTAGGGGTGCTTATCCTTCCCCACACATAATTGACCCCCGAATCCTTTTTCTTACTAAAAAATGAAATTTTGGTTACACGTGGATCGGTGTATATTTTAAAATGACGTTTTTCTTAAAAACACTTTTTAAAAGATTTTTTTGAGGTATTCGACCTACCTAATCTAAAAGGTCGATGGCGACTTCAAAACAATTCTGTTACAAAATCGAGTTTTCACAAAATAAGTCGAAACTCGTCGTATCGCCAGAAATCTGTTACGACAGCTTGGCGATTCTGGTGGGGACTTAGAGGGCAAGCCATAAATCGTTTATATATTGTCTCCATAGTTAGAAATTGAGAAGTCAGTTTTATTTAATTTAGGATTCCTTTGATTCATTTCAATCGTTATTTAATTTTATATTATGTATACTAATGTGTGTATTTGATTGATTTTCAGATGTTAAAGTCTCAGATTCGCTTTAGTTCATTTTTGTGTGGTTGTTTGTCAAAGGTTTGATAATTTCTCCTCACACACGACACTTGCATTGGATAACATAAGCTCTATACCCGAGCTCTTTCTTTTAAGTGGAAGCGAAAGCGACGTCTTTGTGAGAATATATTCTCCGTGTCAGACCTAGCAAGTAGCTTTCGGGGTTCATATGCCCTATGTCTTCGTGAGGATTTATTCTTCGTGTCAGGCATAGGAAAATGTGCCCCCTCGAATTGAACTCGATCTGTTTAAGCCTATAATGGGTGAGGATGGAGGGTCTGGCTCGCCCAAGGGGGCATCGATAGTGACAATTCGAGTACATTTTCTCTTAGAACCGAAACTCTACATATAGTCAACTGTAAAAACCCACCCGATCTAAGACCATGCCGAAACTTTATCCATAGGTACCCAAATAAGTGTACACAAAGAAATGAACTCTAACATTTCTTTAATTTATTCGATAGATATTTTTTTAATAATTGCTTGTGAACTAGAAATTATGCGGTTAGGGTTTTAATTTAATCTTTTCGTATTTCACTAACATACATTTCCTCTTTTTGATTATTATTTTTGCTAACATCTTTTCCTAGTCCTGTTGCTTTATTTTGTGCATAAACATTTTGCTAATACCCAAGTTATTTATCAAAATCAGAAGGTTTTTAAAACAACGTCATTTAAAGGGGTTGATATTTTTTATCTGCTTTGACATGATGGGACGTTGTGAGTTCTTTAAAAGTTGTTCTAGGATAATTACCTTGAAATTAACACATGTTTCATACATATCATGTCATAGAAGGTATTGATTCCTGATTTAATAGTCTTATCAGGAGGCTTTTAATACGACAATGTCACTCGAAGAGGTAGAATAGAAATGCAAAAACACATCAATGGTCCAGAAGGGTGCTCCAGGAAACAACTGAAGAGGTACATCAAGTTGGAATACATGAAGCTCAAATGATGCAGTAAAATAAGTTTTTCAAGGGTGCTACGACGATGTAGATACAAGTAGCAATAATAATAATAATAATAATAATATGATTGAAGTCATCAGGCAACAACGACAGCTAACACGAGATAGTGGATGATGTCAGTCGTATATGGTCGCTCAACAAATGCATTTTTGGAAAAGAAGTCGAAACATTGTAATTTTTTTCATCAAGCCAAGGATAAAAGAAGATTGCTTCCTGCATATTCGATCAAAATTGAAGAAGTCGAGCAATACAACGTGATTTGTAGTTTCCATCTACCTCAGTGTATTGAGACATTGTATATTCTTTGGAAGTTGTTTTATGACGATTACTTTGGAATCAACACCTTTGTTGCATTTGCATCATTACATTTTGCATGCCATTCATTTAAGCATTTTTTACAGTACATATTCGCATTTTATTCATTTCATTTTTTTCCACACATAAAAGTTTGGGAGTAATTTATAGAGTATTTCATGGCAGAAATTAAAAATTGGAGTCAACTTGGTCTTCCTACGGAAAGATAAGAACCATGAATGAGATTTCAGCACATGTTAATAGAATCGAGAAACTCCAAGAGCAACTTGTCAAGATTCAAAAAGAAATGAATGATCAAGCAAATAAGTTTCAGGATGAGTCAAGGGAGTGAATGTTTAAAATGATGAAATGATGAATGTCTTGATTCATGGAGAGAAACCACAGATGATCCTGCTATAGAGGCTTTCAAAGAGACTTTGAATGTTGATTGTGTTGCCAATATGATGACAGCAAATAATCAAGAACATGCTGAGGAATATGGTAATCCGAGTCAATTCCAACGATCGGGTGTGATTCTAGAAAATGTGACAGAGATCAAACTAGGAAAAATAAAGATTGAGGGTGAAACTTTTAACATGAAAGTTGAGTCTGACTCAAAGAAGAGAGGCATAGAGGAAGTTCAAATGCCAGTAAAGAAGGCTAAAAAGAACAAGAAGAAAAAGAAGAGGATACCTCTCATTCTGATTCCAGGGTCATATTCAGAATTGTTACCATTTCTCTTTGAAAGTGGCTTTCTAACACTTATTCCTTTAAAGCCTATTACTTATTTTCATCCAGATTGACAAGGTGTCAAAAATTCATGCAATTATTATTATGGAGATTTTAGTCACTCAACGGAAAGTTATGTGGTTATGAGATTAAAGGTTTAAAACCTCATCACGGAAGGGTTATTATGCTTTGAAGATGGAAAACCTAAACTCCCCAAAAGTTTAAAACTTATCAATGGAGGATCTGCAAGCCAATGTCTCCCACAAGACATTAGTCAAAAGTTGAAGCTTCAAAATGAATATCTCAATGATCCTTCACTATGTCTTCAAGATGATCATAAATGTGTCAAAGAGAAAATGAAATCAAAAGAGTCTCAACTCAGTTTCCCTTCATCTTCATAGAGAAAATTATATTCCAAGTTGCTCGAAGCCCAATTGATTACTCCACGTTTGGCTAAGTCGCTGTTACCACCTCATCCGAGTTGGTATAATGAGAAAGTTTCTTGTGAATATCATGTTGGAGCCCGAGGACACTCCATTGAGAATTGTGGTAACTTCAGACGACAAGTACAAGATTTGTTGGCTCATGGAGTTATAGAGGTGGATGTTACTAATCAGTCATTTTCAATCAAGCAATTAGGAGTCGGATCCCAGAATGGAGTTGATAGGGTCAAAACAAATGAAGAGCATACAGAAAAAGGCATGAAGAAAGAAAAAAAGCAAAAACAATGAGAGTAAAGTACGTGGGGCAAATTTTAAGGATTCAACTCTTGAGACTTCTTTTTTGCTGAAAAATGAGAAGGAAATAGGAAATGATGAGAATGAAATCAAAAGACAAGTAATCCGAGACTGGCTACAAAAGATGTCTTGAAAAAATACGACCCTTAAGGTTTTTCATGTGCCCATTTCTGACTTGTTATCCCCTTTAATCAAGAGTCAATATCTCACCCAAGGCCTTTGAGAATGAAGACTAACCCTTCTGCTTATGGATATGACCTGAATAGTGCTTGTGATTTTCATTTGGGGGCATTGGGCCATCCCACTGATAAATGCATATCATTGATGGAGGAGATAGAAAAGCTCGTTGACAAGGGAGTCCTGACACGAGAAATGATCGAGATATGGGGATCAAATAAGGGTAAAGACCTTAATCCAATTAGACATCCAACTTTCTAGGAATAATGGGATATTCTAGATGAACAAGTGGAGGTTTTTATCCACCTCAAATGCACCTTATGTTGAGATTATTTTGTTGGAATTTGTTTTTTTTCTTTTCCCAGCTTTCTTATAAGGATATTTGAATGAACTTATGTTATTTTAAGAATTGTGAATATTGAATCAAACTGGCAATTTTGAAATTCTTTGAATATAAAGTTAATTAAAAAAATTCTTTAATAATTGAGATTGTAAATCTTTGATAGATGACAAGTTTGAACCCCTGCAAAACAATGATCCCTTGATCCTACT
Organism: Hibiscus syriacus; assembly: GCF_006381635.1. NCBI lineage: Eukaryota > Viridiplantae > Streptophyta > Magnoliopsida > Malvales > Malvaceae > Hibiscus > Hibiscus syriacus. The sequence goes on along the minus strand of NW_024061975.1, from coordinate 966,535 downwards.
CCAGAAATACACCACAATTCATACCCTTATCTTGAAGGGACCGATCTAGTTTTCTCCTTACATGCAGAGTCAATCAAGGGTTTGGCATTCAAGTATGTGTTAGGAGCTGGCAAAATGGGGCAACTTGCATATGAGATTGCTAAGCTAATTGGTTCCTACTTCTGTTAATGAAGTTCAATGATGATATGATCTTTACAGATGGAATGGTCGAGTAGTTGAATCTAGTTTAGGTCAGTTGCTTGGAAATTGAACTCTAACGATGATATTTTTGTACCTATAACAAACACCGGGACTATAACAGATTCTCCTTGACAAGCTTAAGAAATGAAATCCGTATACCCATACTATATATATGTATACAATAAAGTTGAGCTATTCCGCTAAAGCAATTGGCTATAGAGGGAACTCAAAAGCCCTGGCTTTATGAATAGATTACATTCAAACCATGACATTGATCGGGTACTTGGTAATTCGGTGTTTGCTCCACTATGATTGTCAGGTCAAAGACTTTGTGACGACATGAATTATTCAGCTAGCCAAACCAAGGCAATTATAATATATAAATACAATAAAGCTGAATTCAGCCAGCCCAACTATGGCAAATTAAATCAAATTTACTAAATAAGGAGTTTCAGTGAATATGGACTAAGGGAGTTGAGTAACACCTGTTATAGTCGAAATCACACGAGCACTCAAAAATCTCATTTTTAGACCAATATTTCTGCACTACCTTTACTAGATGAGCCTAGAAAGCTTGAACAAATGGAAGATTTCAGAGAACTGAAACAAAAGTGTTCTAAAGAATCTAGCAATTGACAATGTTAGTTGCGTCATTTTGTCCGCCTCCGATCAAAATGCCAAACCAAGAAAGAGGGGCATGTCTTAATTTTCATGAGGATTGAGAAAAGGAAAAAAAGATGAATCGAGAAACCAAACCCTAAATTTAGGTAGACAACCTCAAAACCAACCTTTCGATCCTAACATTTGTCAAAGATTTGTAATTATCAAAGATTAAAGAGCAGTTGATTCTTTTGATATTCAATGAACTCTTGTTTTATGATTTGTTGCAATTGTGAAAGTTAGAAGAATGCATTATTTAAAAAAAATCTTTTCGATATTTTTCAAAATTTTAAAAAATTCAAAGGAAGAAAAACATTTTCAAACAAGATAATATCTCTGGATACATATCTTGGAATTCAACAAATATCCCTCCAAAGCTCAAGATCGAAGCTGGGGTAAGGTAAAGCCATTTTTTTGGGCAAATTTTGATGGGGCAAGGAAAATAAATTATCTCAGGTCGAGGTTCGCAAGAGTACACCCTGGTGAAAATAAAGACTAACTGAGCCAGGGATGAAATGAAGATTTCTCTCGCAACCATTATACTTCCCACTGAGAAAACATACATACATCAACACATACATACATGACACATGAAATTTGTACCTTTGCATCAAACATTCATCATCATGTTCATTAAAGACATTTTTCCCTCTCTCGAGGAAAAATTCGATAATTCATCAAACACATAAAATACAAACTTCATCGTGACACCCTTAAACATACAAGATAGGTAGTCATAAATACATCATTTTGATATTTCAGGAAATAAAATCTCGGAAATAACCAGATGTCTTCAACCTGAAAGAACAATGCCATCGACAGCTTTAACTTCCTGAAGTCAACAATTAGATATTCTGAAGACGTTTCCTCAACATGCAGGAACAAGCAGACTCTCTGCCTCCTTGGGTGTTGTTTCTCTCGAAATAAAATGTCGTCTCACTTGAGACATTTTTCTCTTAAAACAAATTTTGTCTCGCTTGAGACATTTTTCTCTTAAAACAAATTTTGTTTCACTTGAGATATTTTTCTCTCAAAACAAGCATCGCCACGCTTGAGACATTCTCCCAAAATTTTGGAATATTTAAAACAAAATTGATCTCACATGAGATAGTTTTCCAAAGAACAAATTTTGTCTCCCTTGAGACAATTTCTCTTGAAACAAAATCTTTGAATATGTTTCCCTTGAAACAAAATTTTGTCTCCCTTGAGACAGTTTCTCTTGAAACAAATTGTCTCCCTTGAAATAGTTTCCCTTAAAACAAACTTTGTCTCACTTGAGACATTTTTTTCTCACAACAAGACATTTCGTTTCATTACAGATTATTTTTCTTAAAACATATTTTGTCTCGCTTAAGATTTACTCAAAACAAGAATATTCATTTCACTCAAAATTGTTTTTCTTAAAACCAAAATTTATCTCGCTTGAGATAGTTTCCCTCGAAATAGAAGATTTTATCTCGCTGGAGATAGTTTCTTTCCGAAAAAAAGACTTTTAGAAACTAAGCCTGATTTTCGGGGGTTTCTCGATGTTTTCAAATGAACTTGAAAGAAGCTAAACCTAATTTTAGGGTTTCTTAATGTTTTTAAATGAATTTCAAAGAAATTAAACCTAATTTTTAGGGATTTTTTGATATTTTCAAATGAGTTTTTAGAAACTAAGCATGATTTTCAAGGGTTTCTTGATGATGATTTTCAATGAGTTTTTAAAAGGAAACTAAGCCTAATTCTTAGGGGTTCCTTGACAACTAAGAAATTAAGCTTGATTTTAAGGGTTCTTGATAAGTAAGTCTTTCGATCATGATGCTTAAATTTTTCAGGTCATCAGTAAGTCTTTCGAGCATTATGCTGAAATTCTTCATGTCATCTACAAGTTTTTCGAGCAAGATGATAAGTCCTTCGGGCTATCCATAAGACCTTCGGGCGAGATGTTTTCATATGAGTTTTTAGAAACTAAGCCTGATTTTTATGGGTTTATTGATGATTATCTCCAAAGAATTTTTAAATGAAGCTAAGCCTAATTTTAGGGGTTTCTTGATAACTGTAAATGAATCTTTTTGAAGAAGCTAAATTTATCAAAAGAAATTTTTTACTGGGGCAAGATGTGCTCATTCACAAGTTAAGATTCAAAAGAATACACTCAGGTGCGAGAGATAAAGAAGAAAATCAAACTAAGAAAATAATGAAGATTGATCTAGCAATGAAGACTGCCCTTGCAACCATTTTCAACATATTAAGAAAACCTGCATTCATACATGAATTTGCATTTTCGCATCTTACATTTCATACACATGACAAATTTTGATTTTCCTCTCATGAGGTTATCTGTAAGTCTATTTTGAAACATTATTTTATCCTTCTTAGGATCATTTTTCTAGAGAATTGTTTGAGTCCTTCTTAGGACCCTTTTTATGGGATGTCGCATAAGTCATTCTTAAGATTTTTCCCTAGAAGCATTTTCAATAATGTCTTTCTTCCAATTTGACTTTTCTAGGGCACTTCAATGAGAATGAGCATTGTCGTTTCCAAGATTGACCCAACAAAGACAAAACTCATCAATTTGCAGTATTAAGAAATTCAAAGAGTCAACAAAGATTTCATTTCTCGACTTCAGCAGAGAATCATTCTATATTGTCACCATTGAAATAATGGATCTCACAGAATTAAGGACCATCGGGTCATTACCTTCGGGTACTTTAAATACAAATCACTGACACAAGATATTTTTTTTGCAGGATTAAAACTCTTCAAAGAGAGGATAAATCGATCAACATTTTTATAAGAGTTCATAATGAGAAGAACTCATCCTAAAGGAGAAGGTTCGTAATGAGAAGAACTTGTTCCTTTCAAATCCACCCCAGAAGGAGGTGAATCAACATTTCCAGAAGAGTTCATAATGAGAAGAAATCATCCTAAAGGAGAAGGATCGTAATGAGAAGAGCATGTTCCTTTCAAATCCACCGCAGAAGGAGGTGAATCAATATTTCCAGAAGAGTTCATAATGAGAATAACTCGTTCTAAAGGAGAAGGTTCGTAATGAGAAGAGCATGTTCCTTTCAAATCCACCGCAGAAGGAGGTGAACCAACATTTCCAGAAGAGTTCATAATGAGAAGAACTTGTCTTGAAGGAAAAGGATCGTAATGAGAAGAGCATGTTCCCTTCAAATTCACCCCAGAAGGAGGTGAATCACATTTTCAGAAGAGTTCATAATGAGAAGAACTCATCCGACAAAAGAAGAGAAGTTCATAATGAGAACTTGTTCACCTTAGTTCGATTCATGTCTCTAAATCCATCACATAAGGAGTTGGATCGCATCACAATTGTGTCAACTATCACAGAAAGAGAAGATTGACATTTGCAATGAAGATGTTGCAATGTAACAAGAAGAGACCAATATGAAAAATGGTGTTTTTATCTTGCTTCATTCCCGTTTCACAACAATGAGCAAAGAGGGGCAACTGTAACCAATATTTTTCATAAACACTAAATCCCATAACCCCTATTCAAACTCGATACATAACCCTAACCTAACTATACCCTAGGGATGTGATTCAGCCACCACCACCATTTCCCAAACCTACTCAACAAAGCCTCGGGATATCCGTAGAATTTAAAACACTTCATCATTAACACAGTGGATCCACAATATAGCTAGGATTATTTTTATTTGTTTTTTTAACCTATGTAAAATTGGTTAAAAACCAAAACCATGTACAAGAGAAGTATGGCTCTCGGTTATTTAGACCGAAAATAGAAAAAACATATCAAAGGCTTTTCTTCTCTCGGTTTTTCAACAATCGAATTCTTGAAGGTATTCTAATCTTGGTTTCTACTTTTGGTTCTATGCTATTTCGAAAATAAATAAATAAACATAGATTTAGGGGTTAGATTACCTTGTTGTTGGGGTATATACTGGTGTATAGAATCATCAGGGAAAGGGTAGCGTCGTAGGTGGCCTTGGTTGGACGAGAATATGGCCATCCATATTGGGTGGCGGAGGCGATGCTGCTTCGTTTCTTTAAGGTGAGAGGCTGTATTGAGTTGAGAAAGAGGAAGAAAGAGATGAGATTTGGGTTTTGAAACCACGACAGAAGTGAAATCTGGAAGGGGGAGTTGATATCTTAGCATTTTTGGGTAAACCACACTAAGGTCCCTAGATCTTTAGTGTGTTTTGCATTTAAAATTATTTTAGGTTAAATCATCATGCTGGTCCTTTATGTTTAAGGTAATTCACGTTTTAGTAATTTTTAGGGTTAATCGAGCCTCAAGTCCTCTCAGTTTAGCATTTTTGTGATTTGGTCACCATTTCTTTTATTTTACATGATTTGCGAATTGGATTGGTTTATATTATTGTAATTTAGTCCCTCCTGTATGTATTATTTTTTTGTTTGAAATTGGCTACTGTTTTTGTGATCTTTCATTTTATTCCTATTTATGGATTATTTACTATTCTAGTGCTTCTATTTTGGTTATTTTCTTGTTTCATGCCATGATATATGTTTATTGATGTTTAGATACTAAGGTTACTATAATTTTTTTATCACCATGTAATGAATAAATATAAATTTATATTTTATTTTACCATTAAAATATGTTTTATGTTTTAGATATGTTTTTGTGTGTGTATTATTATTATATTACTTTGTACATAATATTATAGCATGATAAATATTTTATTTTATATTTTTATTATATTTTAGAATAAATATTATGTTCTATGTTTAATATAATATTTAGAAAATATGTATATATTTATAAAGTAAAATAAATTAAAAAATATTTAAAATTGTTCTTTTAATCCATGTGTTTTTTCCTCTAAGTGCTCCAATGTATCATATTTTATTTTGTTTAAAAGCCTCATTAGCATAACTTAAACCGATTACATAATTGGATTAATGGTAGTATTTATGTATTTTAAAATATTAAGAGGGACAATCTTAAGACAACTAGATGTTCTTTTTCGATATTTTAAAATAAATAACATTCCCACTAGAAAACCTAAAAAAATGATTGCATTAAAATTAATTAGTTTTAAGGGAAAAGTAAATATTCACTATTTTCAACTTATCGAGACAATTTTGCTAATTTTATTAGGGACTAAGTCTCGATATTTTTAATTATTGAATATCACTTATCTTTTCTAATAATATAATTCGGATTAATGAATTTAATTTCTTTCTTTGGTTGAATAAAATTATTTTAATATTGAATTCTTAGGAAAAATTATTATATTCCTTTTATTTCTGTTGGAAGGAGAAATTTCGTCCTAAAGTATTTTAGGGAGTATTTTCTCTTCTTGGAAATAAGAGATATTTTATATTTTTCTTTAGAATTTTTGTATGGTTGAATTCAGAATAATGGAATCGTAATTTAAATATGTATTCGAACTCTTAGATTTCTACTATTTAGAGACAATATATAATCGATAGGTACCAATTTTGGACGTTGTGGGTGTGCTTATCATTCCCCACACGTAATCGACCCCCAAACCCTTTTTCTTACTAAAAAATAAATTTCTGGTTACACGTGGATTGATGTATCTTTTAAAATGACGTTTTTCTTAAAAACTCTTTTTAAAAGAAATTTTTTTTAGGTATTCGACTTGCCTAATCCAAAAGGTCGATAGTGACTTCGAAACAATTCTTTTACAAAATCGAGTTTTCACAAAATAAGTCGAGACTCGTCGTATCGCCGGAAATCGGTTATGACAGTAAGCATTTGCTCGCCACGCGTTTTCCTTTGGCTCGATCACTACTGCACCCGTGATTGCTGAAAGACACATCGGCCATGACGGAACTGGTGCTGGTTCAGATGAAAAACCCGCTGAGCTGACTACAGGTAACATTGAACTTGATGAGAACACTTATAAATGTAATCTTTTTATGATCATGTAAAATGCTTTTTTGGAGTGCGGCCGCAAAATATAAAGATGATGCGAGGTAATTTGACGGTAATATTCGATTTAATAAACAGTTTTCTTTCCTATGTTGACATTAATTATCATTAGCAATTCATTATTGAAGGAAACCAAATGTTTTTATGTATTCCATTTTTTATTTCATTTTTTAATAAAATTTAATCTATAGGGTGTATATATATTATTTTTTTCGAGATGGGTCACTACCCCCTCGATTCTTTCATAGTTCTGTCACTAGTTGCATGATTTTGAACTAAGTTGTGGTCGAATTGCAAGTTCAAAATATATTGTATTATCGTTTGGATTCAGTATTAGTTCAAACGAAACATTATGAATATAGTTAAAAAATATTCAAAATAAACGCATCTTTAATATTGTTCTTTCCTAATAAAGCTTTATCATTCCTTTTTTAACAATTCTAAATATAACCTCAATTCTATATAGGAGAAATGAAGGAGAACTTTAGCGGAAAGGAGTGCTCTTATGGTTTTAGAACCATGACATGAGGGAATATGAGGGAATAAAAATGACCAGATGGACTAATTGATTATGTAACATCCCCATACCGGGTTAGTGATTAAATTGTGAAATTTTAAAATTTAGTGATCAAAGTTGATAAATTGAAAGTTGAAGGAATTGATTGAAATATTTAGTGTAGGATCAATTAGCAAAGCATGGGGAACTAAAGGGGCAAATGAGTCTTTGATAAGGAAAATAATTAATGTTTCTTAAAGATATTTAATAAACCACGTGGGAAAGCTAATGAGAGAAACAGGTTCTGGATATTCTTTCTTCTTCTTCTCCTTCTCTGCCGTGAAGCCAAGCTAAAGGTGAGTTTTCTTGTGATCAAATTCTTGATGAATTTAAGGTTTCTTATTGATCCTTAGTTGATAACTAAGCTTAGGAAATCTTAGATTATCTTAAAACCATAAGATGAGGAAGATGAAGAATCAAAGAAAGGAAGTAGAAAAGTGAAATCTTGGATTAGAGTTCCTAATAAGAATTAGAAGTGGGATTTGACTTGTCATATCTAACTAAGATGTATGAAGTGTTAGAATTCAATTAGAACATGTTGGAATTTGGGTTAGATTCTTAAACTCTACGTGGAGAATTGGATTTTTAAGTTTTAAAAGTATGGAATGGATAATAATTAGTTTAAGTAAGAGTATGCAAGTTAAGTATATAAAAAGAGGGGAAATATAAGTGTTCAGTAGACTAAGAAGATTTCGTGCTTACTGGGCAATGTGTATCGATGCACATTCATTGTGCACCGATGCATCAATGATAAATCCCAAAATTATTTAAGGTGCATCGATGCACATGAAGTGCATCGATGCATTATTTAAAAAAAAAACATCGAATGCCATCGATGCATAAGGAGTGCATCGATGCACCCCATTAAATACAAACATCGAATATGATTTATGCATCGATGCATGGTGTAGTGCATCGATGCATACCTCCATTAAAAGATGAAAATGGCTTTTCTTTTAGCCTAAGAAATGATAGTTTAGAATATATTAATTAGTATACTGATAAGTATCAATGAATTACTTTGTAGATATCGAGCCTAAACGAGTTCTGAACATCGACAAGTAGGATTGATCGAGGGAAAGACAAGAAATCTAGTGAGTGCTATGCATAACATGAATATGTATTCTATTTAGTTCTAGACTTGTGATAAGTCTAGATTCAATATTTTAATACATGATCGCATTTCATATTATGATACATGACATGAATTCATACTATATGCATTATGTGACATGAATGCAAGAAAAAGGTGTATGAGCTATGTGAAGGTATGAAATAATATGTCTATGTGATACAATTATGTGAATTGTGAAAGCTCATGTTATGTAGATGAGAACTATAGGTATAGTGGCATGCCAAGGGTAGAGGTTCTACGCGTCCTTCGGGATATATATATATTCTTTGGAACATGTATGAAGTCTTGTGAGACACATACTTGATCCCTAGTATATGTATATGATTCTTAAGGAATGATATATGGTCCTTATGGACATTACTACGGTGCAATTCTACGCGGCACTCCGGTGCAATTATACGAGCTGTGGTGACAGCATAGTGCACAACCTCACAATACTCACATACCTTAGGTTCTCAGTATGTTACCATGAGCTAATGAACTTAATAAGGTGAACTCATGAATGTGAATTGATAAGTATATGTGTAAGAAACATGGTTCTGGTTATTGCATTGTTTACATACATATGATCATTGCAACCCATCTCATTTTGGCAATTCCTTTATATTTATTGATATTATTATATTGCCTCACTAAGTCGATGACTTAGCGTGTGAGTGTTTCACACGTAGGATCCGATAAAGTAGACGATCGATGTTAAGCAGCTGGACAACATTACTCCTGCAACTATCAGATCAGAAGCAACTTAATCAGTAGGTCATTTTGTTATGTAAATGGATGTTGGCATGTAACTAAAGGGTTAAGTTGTGAATGCTCTGAGTATTTTGATAAACTTGTATTAATATATATATATATATTATTGTATTTTTAATAAATAAGTTCAAATGTTTTATCAGTTTTTTTAGTATTGTTTTGTTTAGTCAATGTGACATCCTGGACTTGTATCCAAGTCGGATATGAGTTGAGGGTGTTACAAGTTAAATATGATTGCTCAAAAATTGATCATTCTTGTAATCACTCTAAATTAATAAAAAATATTTGGGTAAATTACAAATTTGGTAATGAATTTTAGTATCTCTTATTTTTCTGGCTATACTTTAAATCTTTTTAATTTCTCATTGAACTTAATACATTGAGTTTTTTTTGGTTACTCATCGTTTCTTCACTAACGGTTTTACAAATGTGCTTTTATATAGATGTAAAATGGTGTTTTGATGAAAATTTATATTTTTAAAATGGCATTGTTTAACATTGTTAATTATTTAATGACAGAGTGATAAAAAACTCAATGTATTAAGTTCAATGAGAAAATTAAAATCTTTTAAAGTCCAATGAACAAGATAGAGAAAGACTAAAGTTAGTGATGAATTTTAATTTATCTAAATATTTTAATTCAATAACCAAAGTGTTACCTAAAGTGCTGTAAAATTGCAAACCCATATTCACTTAATTGACTCAAACATTGATAGTCATAAGTATACATCAAGTATGTAAGTGGAAAGTTTTTTTATTCTAGGTATGTAAATGGGATGGGATATATCACAAGTTACTCGAGTTTGATTTGATTAAAACTTAGTTAATACTTAAAAGTAGATTTGTCTTAAGCTTGAACTCGATTTGAATTATTAATTAGTCGAAATGAGCTACTTAATATCCGATTCAAAAAGTTCGCGAGTAACTCAAAAAATAATATATTAATTTTTAATTAAATTATAATAATAAACAATTATATGTTTTTTCAACAAAAACAATTCAAGGCTTTTATTGCACTTAAGGTTCAAGTTCAAACTCGAGTTTGAGCTTCAATCGAACTAAGTTTGACAACCTTTCGAGTTCAAGTTTTTTCGAGACTTGAGCTTTAGTTTTTAATTTCGAGTTGAGTTTTAAAATTTTAAGCTCGTGAGCTTCGAGTCGAGCTTCATTTTTTATTTCGAGTTCGAATAGACTTGATAATTTTAGGGTCGTGAACTTTCAAATCAAATCTAGTTTAGCTTTAAACTTTTTGAGTCGAATTGAGCTCAGCACTACTCGAACTCGACTCAACTCATTTACATTCCTAGTCTATTCTAACAATAATATTACAGTAAAACCTGATTCAACAAACCTACATTATTCATCATGAATAAATATATTGACTAATCAAATGATGTTCATATACAATGTGATTAATTAAATATATACATACCCCTAATAAACAAAGTTCATTGTAGTACATAGTATCAGTTAAAATTTAATGAAAGTTCATGTATGGTAAGGAAATCAACCATGATATAAACAACATCAAACTTTCTTAGTCAATCCAAATCAAAACCAACCAACCATGGCTTCACATATAAAAGGTGTCCAAAAATCAGTCATGATAGATCAAATACATAAAGCACTATGTGAGTATAAGAGAGATCACCCCACATGCACTCAAAAAGATTTGTAGCAGTGGATTGAAGAGAATTTTCATTTGAAAACTAGTCAAAGTACAATATTGAACACCCCAAATGTCTGAATACATTTCGGCTAACTTAAAAAGAAGAGGGGATACCAAGCGACACAAACCTACAAATATCCAGAGATGGAGAAGGTTCTTTATGAGTGGTTTCTGCAATACCAAGAACGTGTAACATGCCCAAAGAGCTAATTTTGGAGAAGCTAAGAGAGACAATGAAACTTTTATTCACTCAACAACCTTGTAAGTCACATAAATTTTCTCAAGATTAACTTGAGAAATTCATACTAAGACATTGTATCAAGTCATTTCGATGCTTTGGAGAGAGTAGTTATATCGACATAGAAGAACAAATAGTGACTATAAGGAAAAAACAGTGTGAAACATGCTTTTCATATGGATGAACTGGTTTGTTTTACATGTTACAAACTGGTCATTCTCTTGCAACATAACAACTTGAAGGAAGAAAACGAAACAAAGAAGAACTTATAATTGTTATTGATGCAATGAGGACTTGAACTGTCAACATTGTTTCAACATAAGAACATGGATGATTAGTCTACTTTTTGATGAATATCGTTGGCTGGACCATAAATACATGGTAGAAGAATTTTGTTGGTGATAGATAGTTAATCCAAAAAATATGAAGTCCTACATAATGTTAAGTTGTATATTTTACCACCCAACATGACATCAAAAATTCAACCATGTGATACAAGGGTAATAAGACCTTTCAAGATGCACTATCGTAGGAGATTTTACTGTAAGGTTTTAGAAGGCTATGAATTGGGAGAACATGATCTAGAAAAATTAATATTTTAGATGTCATCATCTTGTAGTCTCAGCTTGGATGATAAATTTTCAGTAAGAGACAACACAATTGTTTTCGACACTGTAAAATTTGTATACATGATGAATAGCTTCAAGGAATTTAATGAACTACTAAGAAGATATTCATGAACTTTATAAGACATTAATGGTTTTGGGTACACTACAAAATGGGTATCAGTCACTTATTAGATTATCCAAGTGAAAATGATACATGTTAGAGTGCAAAGTTTAGAAGAAATTGTAATTAGTGTTATTGAAAATCCAATCGAGGATGGAACTGAAGATGATACAATCCATTTGCAACCAATTAAGCAGGAGGAAACACTTATAACAACAATAACTCTTCACAAAATTTTTGTTGCGATGTTAGAATGTAACATCATAATTTTTGGATGCAATAAAGAAAGTTAAAGATGAAATATAACTAGATTTGAATTTTAAGGGAAAAACAACAATAGAATCATATTTTACTAAGTTGTCCTAATTATATTTGCAATTTTATAAAATTATAAATTATAATATTGGAGGGGCCATAAATTTATATAAGATCTTTTGAAAAGTTATAATCTTATTAATTTATCAAAATTATTAATTTAAATCTTGAGTTTAAGTTAATACCAAATAAATTATTATTTTAGAGAAATTATTAAGTTATGAGTAATAATTTGTAAATGTTTTATTGTGTTTTGTTAAAAGTTGAAAAACGTGTAAAAGAATTGTCCTTAGGTAAATTGGAACAATGCCAAGAGCAAACAGTGACGAAAACACCACCACAATTAACAAAACAGTTCAATATCTTAGGCAAATTGTTAACCATGACAACCGGAAAATAATTATTTTTTTATTAATCTGAGATAAATATAAAATAATATCTATTTAAAGATAATTTTTAAAAAAATTTATATTCTAATATTTATGATATTCGAATTCGAATCTTTAAAAAATAAAAATAAATTTTTTACTGCAGGTCACTTTATTCGTGCGGAAACTAATTACTGTTGGCTTTGATGAGTGTTTGAGCATTGCACCCAAAGATTATTTGAATGCTAAAGCGTTAGTATTTATTTATTTGGTTTGGAAGGAAAGTAGTGTAATCTCCAGGAAGAAACCAGAAAGTCATTAAAATATATGAACTTGGTTTGACATTTTAGGACATCAAATTTGACTTCGACCCATTTGATGAATTCCATGATTGATGCCCATTTATGTAAATTCATCGGTCAGCCTTTCACTCCTTCCTCTCTGTCCGCCTCCTTTCTTCTCCTACGCGCCGCCGTCTTCCCCCAGTAAAAAGAACCTCGCTTTCAGTTTTTCTGCACACATTCCTCTGTACATATCTCTCTGCCCATTTGGGTTGTGTTCAACGCTGGTGAAAGGGGTTGGCCATGAAGAACACCGTCTTTAACAAGCTACGGAATTTGGACGCATACCCGAAAGTCAATGAAGATTTCTTCAGCCGTACACTCTCCGGTGGCATTATCACCCTCTTCTCCTCTCTTGCCATACTCCTACTTGTCTTCTCTGAATTCAGTAACTTTTCTCTCAACCCACTTTTTCTTCTCTTTCTGTGAATTTTTGTATGCCTATTAGCTTTAGAAAATTGTTTTTTTTTTGTGTGTGTGCGCGCGCGCGCTTAATTATTATATACCAATGTATAAAGGTGAGATATTTGAGGAAGTTGAGTATTGATGTAAAATTGTGTATTATTGTAGATATATTGTCTGCTTTTCATATTCAGTCTGCACTTACAAGAGAACCGAATGTTTTCATGCTATAAGTAGCTTACTATAAGTTAGCAACTTAGGGTATAATCAAATTGTCACTATATATATTTTCATCCCAAAAATATGTTTGTCGTTGGAATCTGGTGGTGTTTAATTCTTGAATCATGATTATTTTACTATTTTGAACTTTTTTTTGAGCAGGATTATACCTTCATACCGTTACTGAGACCAAGCTCTTGGTGGATACTTCACGAGGCGAAACCTTCCACATAAATGTAACTATCTTTCTTCTTACTTATTGTGAAATGAGTTTCCTGGACTTGTACTCCAAATTTGCTACCTGTAAAAGGGTTTTTCAGGTTGCACATTTTGTGCATCTTTTCGTCATAGTTTTTAACTTCCTACTTGATCTTCTACTGATTTGGAATGCTCAAAGCAAGTTTTAGAGCCTTTTATGTTAGGAAATTTTCATGTTTGGTTGTTGTTGGGGTTTAATTGTTGTAGTGAACAATCTTTCTTGCTTTATTTACACCCCATTTCCGTCTGGATTTGCAGTTTGATGTTACTTTTCCTGCTATTCCATGTACACTACTCAGTGTTGACACTATGGATATCAGTGGCGAGCAACATCTTGACATAGTACGTGCAGTGCAACAGATGCTTAGATTTATTTTATTAGTTTCAATGGCTTTTTTTCCAAATTCTTTGTCTGCTTGCATTTGTAACCTTTCAATGTTTATATGCAGAAACATGATATAATTAAGAAAAGAATCAATGCTCATGGTGATGTGATAGAATCCAGGCCGGATGGTATTGGAGCTCCAAAGGTAGATGAGTTATAATTCTCTAGAGTTTCTTGTTTGCGTGCCGTATTTAGCATTATTGGTTTTGAAGGATGATTTTCCTTTGATAGAAATGACTTATTTGATAGAATGGCATGTTACAAGGTTGGCAATATGCTGAATAGAGACAACTGAAAGTAAAGTATTCTATTTCTACTGATGCAAAGAAAGGATATGTTGATAGGATCATAAAAAGACTACTGCTTCAAAATTGAATGCATTTCGGTTGTTCTAGAGCAGATATACCAGCAGCAGTTTCTGTGGTGACTGGAAATTTTGAAGTAATGGTTCATAGTTTACATTTAGAAGATGGGCAGAAAACTTTTGTTTTTCTTAAAGGTTCCTATAGGTAAAACTGAAGGAAAGTGAAAGTAAACATAAAACATGCATAAAGGAACCGGTTAGGACAGACAGCAACTTTTGGGCTTCTAACCTTATTTCGGAGTTTAATTGCTTACTGGTAATATAACTTGTCACGGGTAAACTTTTGCATAAAGGACCCTTTTACAGATGTTTGATTGCAGTGCTCTGCTCTCTGATTATTAAAATGTTGCTATCTCCTTTCACCTTAAGTCCCTGACATATTGGCATTTGATGGATGGTGTCACCACTTAATTAAATGGTCTTCTCATTTTCTTTTTATTATTTTGTCAGTACCTCAAAATTTGGTTCATTTTGGCTTTCCGTTCTTCATTTCTTTTTAGATTGAGAAACCTCTGCAGAGGCACGGTGGCAGGCTTGAAAAAAATGAGACGTATTGTGGTTCGTGCTTTGGTGCAGAGCAGGTATGTATGATTTCAGAATCCTTGTCTCACTATGTTATTGGATCATGTTGAATACATCACACAAGTGCTAACAAGGATATGAATTGGTTGATTAGTAATGGCTGGGAAATTTTCCTGAAATAGTCAGCTTTTTTTGCTCTAAGAACCCAGACACTTGTTTTTTGTGATCATTACATTGTGATTAATGTGTAGTTCATTTCTCTAATTCTCAGCTACATATGCAAACTTTATGTATTCAGATAAAGATATTGGAAAAACTAGAACATTCTATGACAAATAAGACGCCTAGTGATATTTTTAAGAAAGTTGGTGATACTACAAACAAAATAAGGAAAAGTATAGTTTGTACATCAGTTTTTTACCCTTGGAGCTTAAATGTCCTCGGTAGTCCTTGTGGAATGATCTCAAGTGGATAGAGTAAAAAAAAGTTCTCATGTCAGAATTAAATGCTGGCAATACAGTGTTGGCGAATCCTCTAGAAATTTCTATTGTAGTCAAACTCTAAAGTGCTTTAAGATTGTCTATGCCTTAAAAGGCATGATATTTGAAGACATATACTAACGCTCTCTGCAAAACTGATAAAGAAACAAATTACATGACTGCTGTTTGTAAATCTTTACTATTAGCTTACTGGCAAAGTCACTGCTGAAGTTTTTGCTACAATGATCTCAAGGTTTCTAGTTGCTAACTGGAGTACTTATCCTATGTGTAACATCTTAGCTGATTATTTAATCGTCAGTATACAACTTATGGAAGGTTTTCTCTTTTTCCTCTCTATCGTGCATCAGATGATGACTGTTGTAACTCATGTGAAAGGTTCGAGATGCGTATCGGCGAAAAGGGTGGGCTATGACTAATGCAGACTTGATTGACCAGGTTTCTTTGCAAGTTTTTGCCCAAGTAGTTTCTGCAAAATATTATCATTTGCTCCCTACTTGGGAGAGCAAATCCTACTTTGTGGCTTGATGTTTATCTGCTTTTTACATTTTTTGGCTTTCCCGTGCAAAAGAGAAGGCTTTTTTTGAAAGGATAAAACAGGAGGATGGGTGAAGGATGCAACATCCATGGATCTCTTGAGGTTAATAGAGTTGCTGGAAATTTTCATTTGCAGCAGGCAAAAGTTTCATCAATCAAACTTTTTCTTCGATGACTTGGTATCTTTCCAGAAGGACAGTTATAATGTAGGCTCATCTTTGTATTTAAGCTCCTTTCTTAGGGGAGCTGTTATGTTCTATATATAATATATGCTTTACTTTTGTTGCAAATTTCAATGGTATATTTGACATTTGTGGTGTTTAAAACAGATAAGTCCCAGAATTAATAGGTTAGCTTTTGGTGATACTTCCCCGGTGTGGTAATCCTCTTGATGGGTAATAGTTATTTTTTTCATGGCATTAAAGACTTGTTTACTCTTTGGTATGTTTTGTTTTCAAAATGAAAGTGAAACCAAATGCAAATACTGAATTTTTTAATGGTTGATTCATATTTTCTATTTCAGGGCACAATGGACACATAAAACCTCAAATGAATGTACCAGTACTTCATCAAGGTTGGTATTTTAAAGGATCTATGGATGTTCCTTGTTTTTAAGCACTTTTATTGACAGATGAACAGTTTCCTGTGACTTCGCTTTCATTTTCATGCCCATGGTGGCGGGTTGGGGAATTGATTTTGGCGTGAATATAATTGTAGGCTCCAGGTGCACCTCATACATGGAGCCAATGTATGGACTTGTCACACTGATTCTTGTTTAATTTTGCAGGTAGTACCCACAATATATACCGATATCAGAGGCCACACTGTTAACTCGAATCAGGTACTGAAAGTTGGCTCATCGAGAATAAGAATTGCATTATTTTATCATATTTATTGGATCGTGTTCTGAGATGTGCTTGCATTCCTACGCACAGTATTCCGTGACGGAGCATTTCAGGGATTTGGAGTTCATTAGTCCTAATTCTCATCCTGTTTTCTTCTTTATGACTTTCTCCAATCAAGGTAGGTCATTTTATTCTTAATCAGATATCTGTTAGCTGTTGCATAGTTTCATGATGGTATTGGTAATTAAATGTGTTGAAAAGTAAGGTTCATTGTATTCACGTATTTGTTACAGCATCCAATAAAGAATATACATGTAGAGTCTAGAGTACAACGCTCAGAAGAAGGTTATCAAGAGAGAATATAGCTAATTTAATTACATTCAAATATAAGAGATAAGATATGAGAGACATTAGTGTTTATCTCTAACACCTCCGCAAGATGGAGGATCCATCGGAGACACCAATCTTGGACCAAAGAGAAGTAAAAGCTTCCAACTAAGAGGCTTGCTCAGCAAGCTGCGATGTGGATGGAACATGATGAACGTGCAAAGAACCAACAACAACCAAATCCCAGACAAAAAGAAGTCAAGAGCAAGGTGCTTATACGAGAGTGGAACACGAGATTCTACAGACATACATAGCACTAAGATTATCACAGAACGGATTGGCGACGAAGCAAGGGAGACGCCAATCTCCTGAAGAAGGTGTTGTACCCATAGTATTTCTGCCGTGGAGTGAGCAAGAGCACGATATCCAGCTTCAGTAGATGAGCGTAAAACAGTCTTTTGCCGAGCAACTTCCAAGAGACGACATTGGAACCAAGGTAAAGAACATAGGCAGTAGTGGATTTGCCATCAGTAAGAGAACCACCCAATCAGCATCGGCAAAGGCGTGAGACGCAAGGGTGTGCGAGAATGAAGAAACAAGCCATGACACAAGGTACCCTTAAGTATCGCAGAACACTTTTAGCCGCTGCCCAATGAGACTCCAAGGACCATGCATATAATTGCTTAGATATTAACTCGAAAGCATCTAGAAAATATGATACAACATTGGGTTTTCATCTTCCCATGTGCAGGTCACTTTTAGAACATATTTCATTTTTGCACTTCATCACCAATATATGTGCTGTAATTGGAGGTACTATCATTTCCATTAGAATGATCCGAATCCTTTGTTTCCTAATGCATTGGCTTGGCTTTACCTGATGCATCGTTTCGTTTAAAGTGACAAAGATCATGTTACTTCTCGTTTAGGTATCTTCCACGGTTGCGGGGATCATCGACTCGTTTGTATATCATGGTCAAAGAAAGATCAAGAAGGAAATCAGAAAATTCAGATGATTCTCCTCTTACACATATGTTACCTTGGCTTAAAAAGCAAAAAAAGCATTACCTTGGCTTTCAACACAGTTTTTTTAGAGCTTTTCGATGGTTGATAATCCTGCTTGCATATGGATCCATGATGCTGTTTACATGCCGGACTGTATGACAACATAGTAGTCCCTGAATCATTGTTGAAACTGCCTGATTT
Organism: Hibiscus syriacus; assembly: GCF_006381635.1. Classification (NCBI taxonomy): domain Eukaryota; kingdom Viridiplantae; phylum Streptophyta; class Magnoliopsida; order Malvales; family Malvaceae; genus Hibiscus; species Hibiscus syriacus. The sequence goes on along the minus strand of NW_024061975.1, from coordinate 948,136 downwards.
ACCCAATATATTTACAGTCAAAGATCTATTGATGCGCCTGTAATTTGTAATTTTCTTGTTTTAATTCTCACTTACACCAATCAGTTCTAAAATTGCAGATATCTCTGAACTGTGCACCTACTGATACTATTTAGTGTTGTGAACCACATAGTTACAATGATCTACATAATGGCAATGCCGGAAAACAGATAATGAGCAATGTGTATAAAATAGCTGGTAATGAAGATGAGCTGCAGAAAGATGATGTTAAGACTATGGAAATACAGCTGTTACATGAATTTACATTACAAAACAAGCAATTCTTAGATAGCTTTGCTTAGGTCCCTTAGTCCCAAAAGCCCAACCAAATCAAAAGGGTAAATAGTTTTTACCTGCCTCGAAATGGAGTAGGGTGAACTAACTCTGAAAGTTTGCCGTGATGGATTGAAATGACTCGGAAAATTACAAAAATGCGTTTGCCGGGAGTTGAACCTAGGTCTATTGCTTGGAAGGCAATTATCCTAAACGTTGGACTACAAACGCTCCGTTGATTGTTGTGAAAATTGTTATTTTAAAACCAATTTCTTTTTCCTTCGAAGTTGTAAAAACAATGGTTGTGAAATATATTGGTGGATTTTCTATATTTAACATACGAAGACGAGAGTTGAAAACAAGTTGAACGTGCGATTCGACCAATTTCTTTATGAACCTCACTTTCATTCTTTTTATCGTGAAATTTGTCGATACTCGATTTTTCATCCCGTTATTATTATTATTATTATCATTATTATTATTATTTATTAATATTAATATTGCTTTTGTAGGCCATGCAAGCAGCCAATCATTTCTTACATGAGATATTTATACACAAGATTAGTGAAATATCATTTTCTTACATCTAGAGGTGGACCACACATGAATATGACTTTTGCATTATGTCAAAGTGGATTTTCCTTTTCCCATAAGTCAAAAAAATGACAGATTTGGCACCACCACTTAAAACTACATGCCACGCCATCCATGCTTCCTTATCTTCCATCAAAAGTCAGCAAAACATGCACCAAATCAGCCACCCAAGTCAAAAATATTTGACAAACCTTTACCTAAACTTTGAAATAAAAATAAATCCCGAAAATTATAGGATTAAAACATACATGCTTCAGCACTAATCCAAGGAAGAAGGAAAAAGATGGATTCGAAGCAACCATAAATACGAGGAAGAGCTCTCGGTAATAGAAGGGAAGACCAAAAACAAAAAGAAAAGGGGTCTGGTTTTTTTTAAAAAAAAGTTGTAATACAAAGTGAGGGTCTCTTTTTTCTTTCGAATTGACGCAGGAAATCAATGTCAAAAAGAAAAGTGTAATCCTATCATTCGAACGAAAAAGAGAAGACAATACAAGAAAGGTTCATTTGAAATTTCTAATTTCATTTTTTTCATGTGTATTTATGTGTGAATGTTTGTATTCATTTGGAAACTAAAAAAACAATTTTAAAAAGAGGATCAAGTGCGCGCCGAGGGAGCCTCGTCGACTCCATATCGTAGTCATTAGCGTTGGGGATCTATTGGAGGGCTTGCATGTGTCATTGGGCTTGGTCATTAAAAATAGTAACAAGGAGGGGAATGTAACGGGGTGATGAGTAAAGGGAGAGCTCTCGTATTTCTTTTCAAAATCAACAGCACCAATCTGTTTCCTTTCATTTTTACACTAACAATACAAGCAACACATCATTCCCTAGTTTTTTTAATAACAACCCAACTGTACAAAACGAATCATTTTCCAAGTAAAGAATCTTTTTTAAGGTTTTGAAATTAAAAGAGTAAATAAGTTAGGGATTTTCGGGTAACCTTGTTCATGTGTATCAACGACGGAGTCTTCGTCGGAGGAAGATCTTGGCAGTGACGATTGAAGGATAGGTGGTCAGATCGTGGGTTGAGGCTTGTATTTTTCGATTGGTGGTTGTTTAGGCAGTGGTGTTGAAGTTTTATGGTTCTCGGTTGCGAGATAGGTAGAAGATGAGGGAGCTTTGTTTGAGAGGGCCACTGGTTAAATTGTGGTAGGACATTGGGGCCTTTTAGAGTTATCTACGTTGTAGGTGGCGGCCTTGGATGCTCTGGTTTAGATGGCAGCTTCCGGCGTAGGTTCGATGGTTGGGTTGTTTTGGGGAAAGGTCTCTTTTTCCTTTTGTTTTATGAGCGTGAAGAAGAAGATAGGGAGAGAATAGAGAGGGATTGAGCGGCAGAAGAGTTTAGCTTAGGTTTAGTGTTAGTTTAGGTTTTATATTAAGATTTATAGGTAAATTAACTTTCAGTTATTGAAACTTTAGGGTGATTTGTTTTCGTGCCTTTGTACCTTTATCGTTTTTGCATATTAGTCCTGGTAAGGACTGATTTTAATTTAGCATTTTGTGTTTGTCTTGGTTTAATTATTTTCCAATTTATATTTTAGGTATAATGTTTTGAGTTATTTAGTTTCAGGTCATCATGTTTTATTATAATTCATCTTAGTCCCTAATTTAATTTGCATGTTTACTAGAGTGAGTTGTATTTCCATGTTTGAATATATATTATATTAGGTACTTTTATTTTATTTTTATTATATTAGGTATGATTGTTTTTAATGATCCCTATATTTTTGCTTAAAATATTAATTTTATATTAGGTAAATGTCTATAGTAATCCTTTAATATATTATATTATTTGGGTTAATAATTGGTTGTTAAATACGTGGCATATTCATATATATAATACATATGTTTTTTTTTATCAAGATATGGCATATATATATATATATATATATCCTTTTGTAAACAATTATAGTATGAATGCTTTCTTTATTAAAGAGTTTACCCTATAATGTTGTTCAATGTTTTGTTTTCTTTCCATGTTAATATATATATATATATATATATATATATATTCCTTATTAATGAAATGTGTTAATCATGTTTTCCTTTACTTTTTATTAAGGAATTTATATTTAATATATATATATATATATATATATATATATGATCATGAAATTGACATTTCTTTTCTTTCCATGTTAACGTAATATAATGTTTATATATTATTTTTTAAATAAAACAATTGGTTGATAACTTAGTATATATAAAAAGTTACTACTTTTATATATATATATATATATATATATATATATATATATATTTCAGTAGATATATTTTATTTAATTTGTATGTTAACCTCATATGCATAACTTGACCAAAACATAATTGCATATTCAATTATTTTAAAATTATCAAAAAGAAATTTTCTAATACGTGAATATTTACTTCATTTTAATATATAGCATTAAGCTTTAATACTAGAACTTACATTTTAGAATTGAGCATCTAGGTTCCTTAATTTTCATAATTTGACACTTTAAATTAGAAAATGACTTAATTTACTTTTAGTTTAATTAGGATAAATAAAATGTTGTTTGATTGCATTATTTTTACAAATCTAAGGCACTGTTTACTTATTAAGGAATTAATAGTATATCTCCCGCGATCGTGCTCAGGGGGTGACTACTAATTCCCTAAATAAGTCGACATCCTTTTCAAAACCACATCATGTTTTCTAAAAATGAGGCAATATTCGGTTATTAGGCACAATAGCTGATCTCCCGCATTTACGCTCGGGGGTGAATGCTATCGGTCTCGATAAACGAATACTCTTTTTAATTTTGCATCCTTAATGATTTTTAAATTAAATAAATATCGAACTCCAAATTTCTGATTTTAAATATAGGATAATCAACTAGGTACCAATTTTTGGGCACTTGTGGGGGGGCTAATCCTTCCCCACGCGTAACCGACTCCCGAACCTGATTTCTGGATTTTCGCAGACCTTCAAATCCGGTATTTTGATGAAAAGTAAAATGTTTTATTAAAATCACTCGATTTTTATGGTGTTCCAATCTCACCTTAAATGATTGGTGGCGACTCTTCACCTTTCGAAATGATTTTCAAATAGAAAACCCCGAGTCAGTATCGGTCTTTCCCTGCCCGGGCAAAAAACGGTTACGACAGCTTGGCGAATCCGCTGGGGACTTTTGTTTTTTAAACAAATTGAGAGTCGAGCCACGAGTTAGTTACCCTATGTTTATTATTTGGAAATTACGAGTTCAATCTTGTTTAATTTACGGTTCATTATGTTATTTAAAAAAAATATCTGATTAATGCTTACACTTCTGTGAAATATTTAGAATTGTTGCATATTATAGCTCTAAACCCGAGCTTAATCCCAGTTTACCTAAGTAGGGAGAATCGTCACACCTCACGAGGAGCATTGGGCTTCCTTGTGTGGGTCTGACAAAGTATCTCTGGAAAATACCCTAAGTTGCCTATCCGGATATCAGTTCCGAGGTACGCTTTTAGTGGTGTGATCCCCTGAGCTGAACCCGATTCACAAGTCTGTAATGGGCCAGAATTGGGGTCAACCTTATCAGGTTGTAAAAATATCTTGGGAACATTCGCTAGAACCCAGCCTCATATAGAGAATTTAGTAAGTCTACCTCGTTAGAGCCATGTGGATAACCTAGGAAAACTAGAACGCATGCGGTTAGGACCATGAATTTCCTTTGTATGCTTTATTTTTTTAGTCTCAAGTTTAAGTCATATTTAAGATTATATATATATATATTATTTTACTAATCATTTCAACTAACTTGATTTTTGTTGTCTTGTTTCTACTAACATTGATTTTCTTTTGTATGCTCTTATTGAATTTTTGCATGTATCATTGTCATATCACATCATTTTATAAACGGTATTGATTCACAGATTACCTAGTTATTATAAAAAGAGCTTAAGGCAGCAATGTCTTCCGATAGGACTGAGAATGCAATCAGTGTTCAGACCTGGTTCGAGTATGGGAAGACGTAGTTCAAAGACATCCTTGTCACTACCGAAGAATCAATTTTGCCAGAGAAGGTAATTATTCGAGCCTGGTAGTACGCTCAGAGACTAAGAGATCAAAGAGATGAGGCTAACAAGGAATTAGCACAAAGGCGAGCACAGATTAAGCAGTTCGAAGCACATCTGTTTGGATAATACTTTTCAGAACCCTTACAACAGCAATGAGTTCCTTCTTCAAAAAGAAAATGAGATATTAAAGAAGAAGATAGCGGAGCTAGAAGCAGGGTTGATCCACCCATTCACATAAGAGGCTCAGGACATCATTCAAACATAACATGAAGCAATGGAGAGAGCAATGAATCTGGCCCGCGATGTAGATCGCCAAGTCTACGAATTATCTGAAGAAACGGTAACTTTAAGAGTTTTCGTGATTCCAGAAACAGAGGAAGAACGACGCATCATGGGATTGATAATAGAGCTCGAGAGATTAGTGAATGAGGAAAGATTCTACGCTTAATATATTCTCTTTTGCCTAAGTGCTTAGACATTGTGTGTTGTTGAGTACTTTCTATATAAACTAAGTTATTTTGGAATCAATATCGGGTTGCATTTGCATTTGCATCTTCATGTCATCTATAGGTGTTAATTCACAAGTGATTGACTAATAAGAAGGCTGGTCATAATGAGACAATAAATTATTAACCATGTAGTCAAAACCGGGAAATCCAAAGATGTTCAAACGATCCATGAAGAAGGACATCTGATGAATCAAGAAATCTGAAGCTGATTGAAGACTTCCTTTAAAGGAGAAAATGCCAAGATGTTTCCTCCGAATATATATATAGTCATACCAGGGACGAGAAGACCCTTCATAAAGACATGAAGACCATTTTACATTGGAAGTAAGAATGAAGATCTCAAGATTCAAGGACATCCGACGTCATCAAAGGTGATAAAATATGCCGACAAGTTTGGGATGCAATGTTAGATTCCATGAAGAGTACAACTCAAGGAAATGAAGAAATGAAGAATCACAAATGTATTTTGACTACATGGTGTAATGAATTCTTGTTGTCTAAATGAAGGTTGTTCTATAATGGTCACTTTTGGAATTAACACCTTGTGCATTTGCATTTGCATTCTTATTTTGCATAAACTTATTAATTTATTTATTTTACTATTTTTACTTTTTGTCATCTTATATGCACTAACTTGTTTATTATGTTGTTTTTTTCTTTGTCCACATTGCATGATCATGACATAATCAAAAGGTGTTAAAAGGTTTTCATGATGGACAAAGGGTTTCGTGATCAAGCAAGCTATAACACAGTCAAGAAGTGGCATCCTGAGAAAGCTTCGAGAATGATGGATAATTGTTCACACAAAGGTCACATGTCTGACGAAGAGCAAAGAGAGATAAAATAGATAAAAGAGCAGATGTCCGGGATGATGGATAGAATAAATGCTTTGGTCAAAGGAAGTGAGACTTGTACAACAGAAAAGAAAGAGTTCGATCTTGAGGTGTCGAATACGCAAGAGACTATTTTAGAACCTGTTGATTCTAGCCAGTATGAAAAGCCACACACTATCATTGTTTGTATCAACAAGCTATTTGGAAATGCCAAGGAAATAGTGAAAACTATAGAAGTTCAGAAGGATGAAATGAAGCCATGCGATCAGAACTTGTTGGTGGTTAATAGTCTACTCCCAACATCAGGGGCAGTAAAACTGGAAACTCCAGCCTAACCCAAGTTGAGAGATGGCTCTCGTTGTGATTTCATCCCAATATCATATAAGGAGTTGTATGATACATTGATAGAAGCCCGAGAAGTGGCCCCACATTATGTGAAACCTCTGCAGCCTCCATATCCAAGTTGGTATGACATCAACGTTCGTTGTGAATATCATGCTGGAGTTCAAGGACATCTATTGAGAATTGTTCTACCTTCAACGGCGAGTCCAACTTCTTCTAGATCATGGAGTATTGGAGTTTGAATCGAAAAGACAACTCCGTTTGGTAACGGATTATCCTGTTGAGTTTGAACCAGAAGTGACCAAAGGTAAGGGTATTTGTGAAGACATTCAAGAGGAAGATTGTTTACCAAAGTACGAAGATCAGATTCGTCATCTAAGAAGTGAAAATGATAAATTGAGTAGAGATATGGAAGTCATGAGGGATGTTTTCCAAAGGATCAGTCAAGCTTTTAAATTTGCTGGTATAGGATATGTCCCAGACGAGTGGATAACAGGGGTTGCTAAACTGAAAAATGAAGCTGAACAATGGAGAAAGAATTGCAAGGTGCACGAAGGTCAAGATGAGAAGTTTTTTCATGATTTACAGATTGCAGAAAGAATGCGCAATATAGTTGTTGATAATTTGGGAAAATATCAAGCCGAAAATCAGACATTGAATTTGTCCATAGCCAACATGGAAATTTTATATCAACGCCACAAACAAGAGAATGAAGCTGAGTTAGAAGCCACTAAAGCCAAGAACAAAAAGTTGATGAAGATTATGGATGATTGTAGTGATTATATGCAAGAGCTTCATAACCACAATGACTTTCTTACGAGGAAAAATGAACAACTTCATTTACAGCTCCAAGAATTGACACGTAAGATAGAGAAAAGGGGCAAAGTCATGAAAGAAGTTGTGACCCAAGCAAGCGATTTGGCTCACAAATTGGTTGATTTAGCTAGCTTTGCAAGAGAATTGAAGCAGATTGACAAACTCAACCCCCGAGCATGAGTGGAAGTTACTTTGGCTTTTGAGAGAGATAGAGAAGTTAGGAGTTAAAGCTATTCCTTATGTGTAAAGTTGTTTGATGTATCAAAACCTTTGTGTTCAATGAAAGTTGTTTTAAGATGACCACTCTGGGATAACACCTTTTGCATACATGCATTTTCATTGCATTTGTTTATTTAAGCATTTTGCATAATCACTCATAAACATGTAATTAATCTGTGGAGGATTCGATGAAGTGGTCATAACCACGTAATACCACATGGAAGCAAGAAGATAAAATCAGTACAGTGGGAACTTGTTCAGCTGGTCTTAGGACTGAGCCTTTCAGAATGATCTGAGAAAAGAGTCCATACCCTGAGGGCTACGATGTTGATCTCGTGTACAGTTACCACATAGGAAGCTCATGATATTCCTCCGAGAACTGTGAGGCACTGAAGCGCAAGATCCAGAACTTGATTGATTCAGGGGCATAGACAATTGAAGAAAATGGGGGCATTGCATCTACCATTAGCATTGAGAGTATTGTTTTGTTTGAACATGTTTTTGTTCTGTCTTTCATATTTGTTTAATCTTTTAAACGACTGAACTTATGTTACATTCTAAGGTTGAGTAATTGAGAAAATTTTAATCTTTAGTTCTTTGAATATTGAATGAATTAAGGATTCTTTTAATTCTTCAAGAATTATAGATTTTTGACATATGACAAGATTAGACCTTTCTTATCCTTTCAAAAAAAATCCCTCGATTTTTACCCAGAATAATTCATGGAGATACAAAGAGTCATACCGATACATTTGAGTCAATAAAGTCACACCATCGTCTTTTTAGACGCAACACTGACTGACATCTGTATACCAATAAAACCTAAGGCATTGATTTGTTCACTTGAGCATGAACCTTCCTGCCAAAAGACACAATGTGGGCCGACTCGCATCGACTTCCTGAAGATGAACCTAAACAATTGTGACATGCTGGGAGCCAGAAAAAGAAAGGAGAATTACTTCGAAATAATTCTATCATGCATTAATTACATTTTTTCATGTGAATAAAATTAATCCTGAAAATCTATTCCCCTGTGGATACCTCTTTTCAAAGACTTTTGTGTATGAGATGATGAACGGCTTTGTTTCATTTATCCATATATATATATATCCATTGTTGTCCCCTTTTGAGCATATAGTATTTTTTTCTGATTCAACCCTAACCAAGGATCACCCCCACACTGGGGGACAAGGTGGAAGAAATCTGCTCACATGAGTGAAGACTTCAATCCATAGGAGATGCCAAAAGGTGAACCAAATGTCAAGTGCGAAGATCCAATCAGAACAAAAAGAGAAAAGAGAAAAAAAGAGCAACAAAAAGCAAAAAAAGAAAAAAAAAAGGACGATAATCGAGTCAAGTATCGCATCAAGCTTCAAACTACGAGATTGATCAAGCACAATTATTCCAGAATCACTTCACTAGAAGATTATATAGCATCAAGAGAGAGACATACGAGCAGATTCAAATTGAGCAACCGAGGATTGAAAGCATCAGAAAGAATTGATCCTTGGTTCAATACCCTGAAATACTTATTTGAGCCTATTTATCCTTTTCTTTGATAACCATGAACCATGGCCTATATTACGCGCCTTAAAAGTCCCTTCTAATCATACATGAATTTCTGAACAGAAGAGACTATCTTCAGATTTCATCCCACCCGTCAGGATTAATCTTTATTTGCAAAACGTTTTCTAAAAATTTAATGCATGATAGAGAAAAATAACAAATGTGGGTTCAAGATGTAAATTTTGAATGACGTCTTGAAACCAAAGAAGGATTCGAGTTGAAAACCTGAAAAGGCAGCTCGAATATAAATATGGTGCAACTAAGGCGATCGCATAAATTCCTTGATAAGGCATTGCACAATGCGTGATCATGAGAGCTGGGAGCCGGCGAACACTTCCAGTAGATGAGCATACAAGCTACCTCATCAGATCAGTGAACATCAAAGAAATAAGAAGGCCAAACCATTGACCAAACATAATAACCTGAGTCTTTCTTATCGTTTCCTTAACCATTTCCCAAAGATAACTTTGATCTTGACACCTGTCAAATAGCTATAATTTATTGAAGGATTAACAGTGTAATTCATTCTTTGATGTCAAATGAACTCTAGTTTTATAATTCGTCTCAATTATGAAACCGAGAAAGGGGTAATATTTTCAAAACTTTTTGATCAAACATTTTTCAAAACTCTTCGACTTGATGTTTTCAGATCTTGAAAATAAAAGAATAAGAAAAACACTTTTCAAACAAGACAATTTCTCTAGAGTAGATCTTGGTATTTGACATGTGAATCCCAGACACAAAGTCTCATGTTTAGAATCAGTGCCGAAGCAAACAATGAGGAACAATGGGGCATCGTTAAAGATTCAACAACAAATGTTGGGGCATATTTAGAGATTCAACATTGAATATTGGGGCATATTTGGGGATTCAACATCCTGATGCAAATGATCAGATATTCTGAAGGCATTTCCTCCACATGTAGGAACAAGCAGACAAAGCACGAGGAGATAAAACTAATTCATGTTGCAGGCATCTTAGACATACTTAAGATCATCACATTCATCATTTTTTATACATATTTTTTTGCAGCTTTTAGAGTCAATTTCAAGTTCACAATGAAGGATATTGGACTCAAAATAGCACAAGCTTGGATTTCAACTTCACGACGAAGGATATTCAAGTCAAGGCTCAACTTCACGACGAATGGGCCATCCACGATTTCAACTCCACGACGGAGGATATCGTACCAACAGATCCACGATTTCAACTCCACGACGGAGGATATCGTGCCCACACATCCACAGTTTCAACTTCACGACGAAGGATATCCAACTCAAAGAAGGAGTGTCTGTCAATAAACTTTCTAGTTTCAGAGCCAATTTTAACTTCACGACGAAGGATATTGGACTCGAAACAGCACAAGCTTGGATTTCAACTTCACGACGAAGGATATTCAAGTCAAAGCTCAACTTCACGACGAAGGGGCCATCCACGATTTCAACTCCACGACGGAGGATATCGTACCAACCGATCCACGATTTCAACTCCACGATGGAGGATATCGTGCCCAAACATCCACGGTTTCAACTTCACGACGAAGGGAATCGTATACACAAGCAACAGTCATCTCTAGATTGGATTTCAACTTCACGACGAAGGATATCCAACTCAAAGAAGGAGTGTCTGTCAATAAACTTTCCAGTTTTAGAGCCAATTTTAACTTCACGGCGAAGGATATTGGACTCGAAATAGCACAAGCTTGGATTTCAACTTCACGACGAAGGATATTCAAGTCAAGGCTCAACTTCACGACGAAGGCGCCATCCACGATTTCAACTCCATGACGGAGGATATCGTACCAATGGATCCACGATTTCAACTCCACGACGGAGGATATCGTGCCCACCCATCCACGATTTCAACTTCACGACGAAGGGAATCGTACACACAAGCAACATCCATCTATAGATTGGATTTCAACTTCACGATGAAGGATATCCAACTCGAACAATGAGTGTATGTCAATAAATTTTCTAGTTTCAGAGTCAATATCAACTTCACGACGAATGATATTGGACCCGAAACATCATAAGCTTGGATTTTAACTTCATGACGCAGGATATTCAAGTCAAGGCTCAACTTCACGACGAAGGCACCATCCACGATTTCAACTCCACGACGGAGGATATTGTACCCACGGATCCACGGTTTTAACTTCACGACGAAGGGAATAGTACACAGAAGGGAATCCATCTTAAGCCTTCACCAAAGAGTAGTGAAGAAAATCCATCAGTAAGTCTTCCGAGCATGATGATTAAGTCCAACGGGCAATCTAAAGCCTTCACCGAAGAGTAGTGCAACAAATCAATCTTAAGCCTTCACAAAAGAGTAGTGAAGCAAATTCAGATATGATATTCCCTCAGAGGAAGCGAAACAAATCCCTATCTTTCAAGATTTGATATTCCCTGAGCGACAGTGGAACAAGTCTACCCTGATTGAATGGATCAACTTTCCTAGATCTGATATTCCCTCAAAAGAAGTGGAACAGATCAAATCTCTTTCAAGATTTGATATTTCATAAGTGATAATGGAACAAGTCTACCCTGATTCAATCTTCCCTTAAGAACAATGGAGTGGATCAACATCCCCAGATCTGATAATCCCTGAATGACAGCGAAACAGATCCTTTATCATATTTCAAACTATGAAGTTGACTAGACGAAAAATTGAATGTCTCTTCATCTTTGCCCTATTCTTGTTAACACAAGAATGGACAAAGAGGGGCAGTTGTCGATACTCGATTTTTCATCCCGTTATTATTATTATTATTATTTAATATTAATATTGCTTTTGTAGGCCATGCAAGCAGCCAATCATCATTTTCTTACATGAGATATTCATACACATGATTGGTGAAATATCATTTTCTTACATCTAGGGGTGGACCACACATGAATATGGCTTTTGCATTATGTCCAAGTGGATTTTCCTTTTCCCATAAGTCAAAACAAATGACAGATTTGGCACCACCACTGAAAACTACATGCCACGCCATCCATGCTTCCTTATCTTCCATCAAAAGTCAGCAAAACATGCACCAAATCAGCCACCCAAGTCAAAAATATTCGACAAACCTTTACCTAAACTTTGAAATAAAAATAAATCCCGAAAATTATGGGATTAAAACATACATGCTTCAGCACTAATCCAAGGAAGAAGGAAAAAGATGGATTCGAAGCAACCATAAATACGAGGAAGAGCTCTCGGCAATAGAAGGGAAGACCAAAAACAAAAAGAAAAGGGGTCTGGTTTTTTTTAAAAAGTTGTAATACAAAGTGAGCGTCTCTTTTTTCTTTCGAATTGACGTAGGAAATCAATGTTAAAAAGAAAAGTGTAATCCTATCATTCGAACGAAAAAGAGAAGACAATACAAGAAAGGTTCATTTGAAATTTCTAATTTCATTTTTTTCATGTGTATTTATGTGTGAATGTTTGTATTCATTTGGAAACTAAAAAAACAATTTTAAAAAGAGGATCAAATACGCGCCGAGGGAGCGTCGTCGACTCCATATCGTAGTCATTAGCGTCGGGGATCTATTGGAGGGCTTGCATGTGTCATTGGGCTCGGTCATTAAAAATAGTATCAAGGAGGGGAATGTAACGGGGTGATGAGTAAAGGGAGAGCTCTCGTATTTCTTTTCAAAATCAACAACACCAATCTGTTTCCTTTCATTTTTACACCAACAATACAATCAACACATCATTCCCTAGTTTTTTTTTTATTAACAACCCAACTGTACAAAACGAATCATTTTCCAAGTAAAGAATCTTTTTTAAGGTTTTGAAATTAAAAGAGTAAATAGGTTAGGGATTTTCGGGTAACCTTGTTCATGTGTATCAACGACGGAGTCTTCGTCGGAGGAAGACCTTGGCAGTGTCGATTGAAGGATAAGTGGTCAGATCGTGGGTTGAGGCTTGTATTTTTCGATTGGTGGTCGTTTAGGCAGTGGTGTTGAAGTTTTGTGGTTCTCAGTTGCGAGATAGGTAGAAGATGAGGGAGCTTTGTTTGAGAGGGCCACTGGTTAAATTGTGGTAGGACATGGGGGCCTTTTAGAGTTATCTACGCTGTAGGTGGTGGCCTTGGATGCTCTGGTTTAGATGGCAGCTTCCGGCGTAGGTTCGATGGTTGAGCGATTGGGGTTGTTTGGGGAAAAGGTCTCTCTTTTCCCTTTTGTTTTATGAGCGTGAAGAAGAAGATAGGGAGAGAATAGAGAGGGATTGAGTGGCAGAAGAGTTTAGCTTAGGTTTAGTGTTAGTTTAGGTTTTATATTAAGATTTCTAGGTAAATTAACTTTCAGTTATTGAAACTTTAGGGTGATTTGTTTTCGTGCCCTTGTACCTTTGTCGTTTATTTGCATATTAGTCACTGGTAAGGACTGATTTTTAATTTAGCATTTTGTGTTTGTCTTGGTTTAATTATTTTCCAAATTTATATTTTAGGTATAATGTTTTGAGTTATTTAGTTTCAGGTCATCATGTTTTATTATAATTCATCTTAGTCCCTAATTTAATTTGCATGTTTACTAGAGTGAGTTGTATTTCCATGTTTGAATATATATTATATTAGATACTTTTATTTTATTTTTATTATATTAGGTATGATTGTTTTTAATGATCCCTATATTTTTGCTTAAAATATTAATTTTATATTAGGTAAATGTCTATAGTAATCCTTTAATATATTATATTATATTGGGTTAATAATTGGTTGTTAAATACGTGGCATATTCATATATATAATACATATGTTTTTTTTATCAAGATATGGCATATATATATATATATATATCCTTTTGTAAACAATTATAGTATGAATGCTTTCTTTATTAAGAGTTTACCCTATAATGTTGTTCAATGTTTCTTTTCTTTCCATTAATATATATATTATATATATATATATAATATATATATATATTCCTTTATTAATGAAATGTGTTAATCATGTTTTCCTTTACTTTTTATTAAGGAATTTAATATATATATATATATATATATATGATCATGAAATTGACATTTCTTTTCTTTCCATGTTAACGTAATATATATGTTTATATATTAATATGTATTTTTTTAAATAAAAACAATTGGTTGATAACTTAGTATATATAAAAAGTTACTACTTTTGTGTATATATATATATATTTCAAGTAGATATATTTTATTTAATTTGTATGTTAACCTCATATGCATAACTTGACCAAAACATAATTGCATATTCAATTATTTTAAAATTATCAAAAAAAAAATTTCTAATACGTGAATATTTACTTCATTTTAATATATAGCATTAAGCTTTAATACTAGAACTTACATTTTAGAATTGAGCATCTAGGTTCCTTAATTTTCATAATTTGACACTTTAAATTAGAAAATGCCTTAATTTACTTTTAGTTTAATTAGGATAAATAAAATATTGTTTGATTGCATTATTTTTACAAATCTAAGGCACTGTTTACTTATTAAGGAATTAATAGTATATCTCCCGCGATCGTGCTCAGGGGGTGACTACTGGTAATTCCCTAAATAAGTCGACATCCTTTTCAAAACCACACATCATGTTTTCTAAAAATGAGGCAATATTCGGTTATTAGGCACAATAGCTGATCTCCCACATTTAAGCTCGGGGGTGAATGCTATCGGTCTCGATAAACGAATACCCTTTTTAATTTTGCATCCTTAATGATTTTTAAATTAAATAAATATCGAACTCCAAATTTCTGATTTTAAATATAGGATAATCAACTGAATACCAATTTTTGGGCGCTTGTGGGGGTGCTAATCCTTCCCCACGCGTAACCGACTCCCAAACCTGATTTCTGAATTTTCGCAGACCTTCAAATCCGGTATTTTGATGAAAAGTAAAATGTTTTATTAAAATCACCCGGTTTTTATGGTGTTCCAATCTCACCTTAAATGATTGGTGGCGACTCTTCACCTTTCGAAATGATTTTCAAATAGAAAACCCCGAGTCAGTATCAGTTTTTCCCTGCCCGGGCAAAAAACGGTTACGACAAAATTAGATTGTTGATTTTGTTAAAGGAAATTATATGAATCACTGATATAACGATAATATAATAAATCTTTTCCATATTATCTTTAATTTATCAAGCGAGTAGATTGGGAGTTAATAATGTTCGATTCGTGCTCGTTAATAGATTTTTTTTATTTGACTCGACTAGTGCTCGTTAAAAAATTTGTTCATCAACTCGTTGCTCGTTAAGCTCATCATAATTTTTAGGCATGATAATTAGAGTTTGATTTTTTAGTGTGGTAAATTAATCATTATTAATTAATAATTTAATATTTTTCTTATTGTTTACTAGAAAATTAATAAATTAGTTGTAATTATTAATTAATAATTTAACATATTTCTTATTATCTAGTAGTAAATTAGTAATTATTATTTAAATTTTCATTTTTTATGTATAATTAAGTTATAATGTATAATTAATGTTTTTAATGTTCATTTTACTTTTTATGAAAAATAAATTTAGTGTAAAGAAGGAGTTGTATTCACGTATTTGTTACAGCATCCAATAAAGAAATATATACATGTAGAGTCTTAGAGTACAACGCTCAGAAGAAGGTTATCAAATAAGAGAAATAATAGCTAATTTAATTACATTCAAATATAAGAGATAAGATATGAAGAGACATTAGTGTTTATCTCTAACACACCTCCGCAAGATGGAGGATCCATCGGAGACACCAATCTTGGACCAAAAGAGAAAGTAAAAGCTTCCAACTAAGAGGCTTGGCGAGAGCATCAGCAAGCTGCGATGTGGATGGAACATGATGAACGTGCAAAGAACCAACAACAACCAAATCCCAGACAAAAAAGAAGTCAAGAGCAAGGTGCTTTATACGAGAGTGGAACACGAGATTCTTACAGACATACATAGCACTAAGATTATCACAGAACAGGATCGGCGACGAAGCAAGGGAGACGCCAATCTCCTGAAGAAGGTGTTGTACCCATAGTATTTCTGCCGTGGAGTGAGCAAGAGCACGATATCCAGCTTCAGTAGATGAGCGTAAAACAGTCTTTTGCCGAGCAGACTTCCAAGAGACGACATTGGAACCAAGGTAAAGAACATAGGCAGTAGTGGATTTGCCATCAGTAAGAGAACCACCCCAATCAGCATCGGCAAAGGCGGTGAGACGCAAGGGTGTGCGAGAATGAAGAAACAAGCCATGACACAAGGTACCCTTAAGGTATCGCAGAACACGTTTAGCCGCTGCCCAATGAGACTCCAAAGGACCATGCATATAATTGGAAAGAGAATTAACCGCAAAGGAGATATCTGGGTGAGTGAGATTCAAGTATTGAAGTAACCCAAGTAAGCGACGATAGCTTGACACCTCAATAGCAGAAGACAGATTAGCTGGGGGTAGCTTATCAGTAGTAGACATCGGTGTAGAGACTGATTTGGCACCATCCATATGCAACTGAGAAAGAATATCAGAAATATACTGAGCTTGAGAAAGGAATAGACCTGCAAAAGTAGGAATAACTTCAATGTCAAGGAAGTGACTAAGCGAACCCATATCCTTCAACGAAAACCTCTTAGCCAAGAGGGACACAAAATTATCAAGAGCACCATTGTTATTACCCGTAAGGATAATGTCATCAACATATACCAAAAAATACATGTAGATCCCATTAGATGCATAGATAAAAAGAAATGAATCCGCCTTAGATTTAAAGAAGCCATACCGCAAGAGAAAGCCAGAAAGCTCAAGGTACTAAGCTCGTGGTGCCTTCTTGAGACCATAGAGAGCCTTACGTAGCCGACAAACATGCGACGGATGCATAGGATCTCTGTATCGTAGTGGTTGATATAAATAAACCTCTTCATGCAACGTGCCATTAAGAAACACGTTATTAACATCAAGCTGCTTAATAGGCCACACATGATGCAACACAAGCGTTAAATAATATGCACTGTCACAGTTTCATAACTGGACTGAAGGTTTCAATAATCTCTACCACTTTTTGAGAGTAACCTTTGGCCATAAGACAGGCCTTGTATCTGTCTATAGAGCCATCAGGGCAACGCTTTACACGAAACACCCATTTACATCATACGGTGGGCTTCGCAAAACCTGAAACCAGATCCTAAGTATGATTACGAAGCAAGGATGAATACTCATCCATAGCAACACGCCACAACAGGCCCTTCAATACCTGAGTATGGTTCGAGGCTCTAATGTTTAGACTAAAGGATGATCTATGGTGAAATTGACAAAGGACGAGCAAAATACTTAGGATTAGGACGACGAACACGCTCGGGCTTAGAAGGAAGAGAAACAACAGCGCTAGGTGCGGGAGAACAGACTCAGTAGCCAATGGTGAAGCGGTAACACAGGGCTATTGGCGATGAAGAGGTGGGGAAACGGGAGGCGAAGGATCGCTCATAGGGGGCAAGTGACAAGGGAGCGGGAATGACAACAGGTACAGAAACCAAAGGTTTTAAAGACATCGCCAGTACAGTGGGTGTCGAGGAACCTCGAAATGGGGAAATAGAAGGGACAAATCGCACATGGCGAGAAAACATAAATACGATGAGATGTATTAGGACACTTGTAGGCAGACTGAATGACAGAGTAACCAAGAAAAACACAAGATATGGATCGAGGTTGTAGTTTGTGACTCACATACAGACGTAAACAGGAAACAAAGACATCCAAACAGTTGTAACTTAGTATAATTTGGTTTCAGTTGTAGAGGCGAGGCAGATCTATAAATTAAAAATTGGGGTCCAAAATTTTAATGTTCTATTCTGAAAAAAATTGGGTATGCAAATTTTCTTATTTTTTTTATTTCCATTAATAAATTAAACTAAATTTAACACTTTCTTAAAATAATGGGTGTGCAATAGCTCTGCAGCCATGTACATCCTCCCCGGAGAAAAGGGACACTAAATAAACAATATTTTGAAAAGCGCGAGGCCAATACGATAACGGAAGAGACCCATAATGAAGCAAGGAGAGACCAGTTTCAACAATGTGCCGATGACGACGGTTGACGGTACCATTATGCTCAGGAGTATACGGAGATGTACAATGAGACATGTCATCCAAATTTAGAGTGGGAAAATGTTTAATAAATTCGCCTCCATTATCCAAAAACAACGAAACAATAGTGTGATTAAAAAATTTCTCAACAAGACGCTTGAACTGCAGGAAAATAGCAGTAAAATCAGATTTTTTCTTGAGAGGGTAAAGCCAAGTATATTTGGTGAATGATCAACAAAAATAATGTAAAACAAATACCCATCAAGAGAACGTTGTTTAGTACTCCAGACATCAGAATACAACAACTCAAGCGGCGAGAATTAGTAAGAGAATTTTGAGCAGACAATTTATGGCTTTTATTGATATAGCAAGAGGAACAATAAAACTGTTTTAACAAAGAATAATCAACTTTCATATCACAACTACGTAATTGGATGCTAATTTTTTTTGGATGGGCGGTCGAAACTATGATGTAACTGCCGAAAACAAAAGAGTGGTGAAATGAACTTGAGGTAACACCATTAATGTTACTTCCCCGAAGAAGAGGAACCCCTGTGTGTCGGTCATTGACAACAAAATAAGAAGAGAAAAAATCAATGGAAATAGAGTTAGTTTGACACAATTTGGAAACATATATCAAATTGGCATTAAGATGAGGAACACACAAGACATTTTGATGAGTAAGTGGCTGAGACATTGTAGGAAGAATGGTGTTACCAATGTGGGAGATGGGAAGAGTCTTACCATTACCCAGGTGAATCTCATCAGGACCATCATAAGCAGAAAAGTCATTGAGAGTCGTAGGAGACATGGCAGTATGGTGGGAAGCACCGACTGATTTGCTGCTGTAGAGTTTTAAAAAAATTATTTATTGAAATAAAGTCTAATTGAAATTATTTTCTGATCTAGTTTGAACGCTACAGTACCTGTCGGAAGTCTTATGGACCACTAATTACCGACGGCAAAATTCTTCAGATAATGAGTTGAAATAAAAAAATTCTTCAGATAATGCAACCCAAAAATTATTTGCTCATTTGGAGTATTTGCTACAGTTCGAGAGTTGGTTTCCTAGATTTCCCATAAGTTACAGTTATTACCTATATCGGTAATTAGGTTTTTGTTCGAAGACCACCATAGGTCGCCAGGTCCTCCGGGCAACCTCCATAGGTCTCCCATAAGTTACATTGATTACCTACGTCGGTAATTAGTGGTCCATAAGACTTCCGACAGGAACTGTAGCATTCACACTAGATCAGAAAATAATTTTAGTTAGACCTTATTTCAACAAATAATTTTTTTCAAAACTCTACAGCAGCAAATCAGCCGACTTCCGACAGGTACTGTAGCATTCACACTAGATCAGAAAATAATTTTAGTTAGACCTTATTTCAACAAATAATTTTTTTCAAAACTCTACAGCAGCAAATCAGCCGACTTCCGACAGGTACTGTAGCATTCACACTAGATCAGAAAATAATTTTAGTTAGACCTTATTTCAACAAATAATTTTTTTCAAAACTCTACAGCAGCAAATCAGACTTCTGACAGGTACTGTAGCATTCACACTAGATCAGAAAATAATTTTAGTTAGACCTTATTTCAAAAATAATTTTTTTCAAAACTCTACAGCAGCAAATCAGCCGACTTCCGACAGGTACTACAGCATTCACACTAGATCAGAAAATAATTTCAGTTAGACCTTATTTCAACAAATAAATTTTTTCAAAACTCTACAGCAACAAATCAGCATTCAAGGGCAAAATTCTTCATATAATTAGCGCTTATATCTAACATTTAGGTGTGGTTATTGCTCTCACAATATATGTAATCATGGACGAATGCATAATTTATGTTAGGAGATGAACTTCTAAAATTTTAGACAGTAATGAACTTATAGAACTCCAGACGACAAAAATATATTTTAATAAAAAATTATAAAAAATTTTAAAATATATAATAATTTTAAATTTTCATGGTAGACTGTCTACGTCTACCTGTTCAGTCTTTCTCTATATGTAACTATCTCTATTAATAATATCATTTTCAATATTCAAAAATGAATTCTCTCTTGAAAAGAAATGTATTCTACAATAGTTTTCTTTTCAAGATAAATAAAAATGATAACCTCACGCTTAAACTATTTTATGCAAATCTGATTATCAAATTATTATAAGAAATATTATTATAATACATAAATGATTTTATCAGTTTTTTTTTAAATTATCAACTTGGAGACAATCATGATCTCATATCATAGATCTCGTGTTCATTATCTATTTATATTATTTATTATATATATATGTTAATATTATTTATAATATTTTTATATGATATATTAATATATAAATAATATTTTAATTTTAAATATAAATTAATATGATTTAATATATATATATATTATTTTTATAAAATACAATAAAAGCTTAAGTTGACTTATTGATCAAGTCCAACTCTTTATTTCTAAAAGACTAGAGTTTGAATTCCTTTAAATGTAATGATTTAACAATTTTCTTTTAGTAAAACGAGGACATTTTTGAATCTTATGAACATTAAAATAATCACTTCAAAATATCAATATACTAATCACGGTAATAACTGCCAGTCGTATCACTGTATCATTAATGACTTGACAAAAAAATCAAAGTTTAATATTATAATCGAAGAAATTAAAAGTGAACCAGTGTTTAATTTAGTGGTAAACTATATTATGTCACTAAACTTTAGGTGGTATTACACCATTGAACTTTCAATTTCTCCTATTATAGTACTAAGCTTGGTTTTAACTTTAATTATGTCATCGAGCCGTTAAAATCTAGATGGTGTAATGACATAAATAAAACATCATTTAGGTCTAAATATTGATGTTTAAAATGACGTCGTCTTAGGCATTGAACTTTTAGGGGTGTATCGATTTATTACTAAATTTTTAACAATTCTATTTTTGACATTGTATTTCTGACCATTGTCAACAATCAATCGCCACCTGTCAACGATCGATCTTCATGACAAGATCTGTGCAAAAATGTTTGCAATTCCCTTTATTCTCATAGGCTTAATTTCATGAAATTCGCTCAAAATAAATGAAATAAATAACCATTTTTAGGTTCTGTGGGCTTTCTTAGATTAAAGGGATTTGGTGTGTTTGCTCGAAAATCCCAATGGTGAGAATCATTATTTCGATAAGACAAAAACTATTCCTCAAAATTGTTTCATCGAATGATCATCAAAAGAGATTATAGTATTAGCATGTCGAACTTTTAAATAGATTTCCGTTGATTTTGAGTGAGTTTTGTCGAAAATCAATTCTAAGAGAAGAAAGAGGAGTGAAATGTGAAATTTTTGTATTGATATTGCCATAAAAGATGATCAATGACAGGAGATTTTTGGTTATCGACGATGTCTGAAAAATGTAATGTAAAAAATAGATTTGTTTAAAAGTTCAGTGGCAAAATCGATACACCCCTAAAATTCAGCATCTAAAATAACATTATTTTGGGCTTCAATAGTTATCGCCAAAATGATTTCATTTTACCCATTTCATCAAAATAACGAAACGATCTATCCACGCCATCGTGTTGTTAAAATTTAATAGTTCAATGACATAATTAAAGTTAAAATCAAAATTTAGTACTGTAATTAAAAAATTATGTAAACAATACAGGACCTTAAATTAAGTGGTATATGATATAATTTACCCTTTATTTAATTACTATTGAAAGGATAAATTATTGGTACAATTAAATGGGTAAATTAAAAGAAATAGCCAAAAATAGAAGTATCAAAAAATATAGGTGCCCTTATCACATCTTTTTTTATTCTTTTTCAAACGCCAATTTCAAAATTTTCCCTTTGAATTTCCGATCTCCGCAGAGAGCAGAATATTTTAGGTACCCAGTCTTTTTCAATTTCCCCTGTTATTGGTATTTATGAAGGATTGGAACTGGGTTTGATATCGTTGACGTTTGTTTATCATTCTCTTCATGTTTCCTCTTTTAAATTTAGCTGGGTCTTATGTTTCTGTCTATATGCAGAGATTCTTTCGCAGGGATTATTTTACAGGGATTAATTCCCATTACAAACGCACATATGATTTTAATGACTGCATATGAATACTGTTTAGCTATGTATTTATTTATACATGCATTGTATTATCTATATTTAATTTTCTGACTGTCGGAGGTCTTTCACGGAAGCTACTCCAACCTGGCGTTGGGGGCAGCCTACTACCCTACCTCCCCTTACCCCATACATATGGGAATTGGATTTTGTTGTTGTTGTTGTTGTGTATTTGTTATCAGAATCTATATGTATTCTCTATGGATTTGAAGGGTTTTCCCCTTTGAATATGAATTCTATGGTGAACTTTAATCATTATTCGGTGCTCATGCACTAGGAGTTGCCCATTGCTTTTTTTTTTGGTTATGTTAATAATTAGTATCAAGTAGATATGGATATTCTCTTATAGTTGTATTTACTTTCATTACAGGTTTCAAATCGCGGTCCCATTTTCGGTTATTTTGGGCTTACCATGATTGTGGCCGAGCGGGCGCTATAGCAGCAGTCGCGGGCGCTATTGGGCTTATTGCGGGTGTAGCGGGTAACTCGGATGGCGGCGAAATCGCTATTTCGCGGGTGCTATCATGTTTTTGGGCCGTGATTTGAAACTGTGTTGCATCATAGTCTCTGGATGAAGCTTTCCTCAGGTTTATGAAGATTTCATTTTTATTCTGCACTGGAAACCTCATTTATTTAAGCGAATAACTGAATAAGTGTTTTTGTCATTCTTCTTTTATGCTGGTGCCTGCAATCTGTAAGTTTAGCATAGTGAAGTTTTATGTAGATTATTTGTTTGCGATTGGTTGGGTTTACAAGTAGCTGATTCAGGCATGGAGGATGCCAAAGAGCAGAAACAAGTAGATGAAAATGTTGCACAGGAGACTGGAAATCCCGTGCCACCTCCATCTGAAGAGGAGGTTCTGTTATTTCTTGCCATTGTGGAATGTTGAGTTGATTGATCAAATATCTAAGCCCTGTACTGGTTACATTTTTCTGAAGAGTTCTATATTTGCAATGATTTACTTATTTCTTATATAACTATTTTAGGCAGCTATAAAGAAAAAATATGGAGGGATTAGCCCAAGAGACCACCATCATCTCTAAGGTAATTCTTGGAAAATTGAAAAGTTATGGCTTACTGATTGTGCCATTTTTAATTTATGTTTCCGTTTTTGATATCAGGACCATGAACGTGCCTACTTTGATTCTGCTGACTGGGCACTTGGAAAGGTACTTCAATGATTCCACTGTCCCCTATGAATCTACACTTTTTCTTTTTGTGTTTTTGTTATTTAGTAGGCAATGCTAAGGATTCCAGATTAAACTGAAGTTTTCAATATCATTTGATTTTTGAAGCTAACAGCAAAGTGTTGACAACCCAAAGGACCACTTCAAGCCCTCCGTCCCAAATTGCAGGTATTAACTCTATGCCAAAGTTATTGACTAATGGCCTGCCTGTGATTAGTCCAAAGTTATGTTACTCGGACTCGGTGTGTAAGTGTTGAATACAAGCATGTATCCAACATGGTATGACTAGCAGTGTTAAAAAAGGCATAAGGCGCACTAAGGCGATAGGGGTTTATAGCCAAGGTGCAGGCGTAAGGCGCGCACCTTATTGAAGTGAGGCACACTTTTTAAAAATAAAGATATACAATTTTTTCCAGTTGTAAATCAAACAAACAGAACAATTCATGCAATATAAATACCAAAGAGTATGCATTATCAGCATTTTGTGTATTAAACATCCTTTGTTCCATCAAAACCTTGAACCCAGCAAACCCCTCCCTTCCTTGGTCCACAATTCCACATAAGAAACTGAAACAATAAATAAAAGTCTAATAATGAGTTGGCATCAACTTCTTACTTGTCCCTCAACCTCGCACTCTTAACAAACGTGTCTTCCTCCTTGTTAACACCACCTACCCTAAACCCATTCTATCCATCCTAATCCTCCGTTTTTGTATTTCTAAATTGTGTTTCCAGGCTTTTCTTTCTTTTTCTGGATTCTAATTTCACCATGTGCTAAACGTGTTGCTCAAAAACCCATCACTGTGCAACAAAACTCATGGAACCTATATTTTCCTCCCCCGATTCTCAATTCGTGCATGGCATGCTTCTCTCTCATTTGTCTGCTAAGTCGGTTGTCTTTTTAACTCCAAAAATGGCCTTATTCATCCCCTTTGTTTCTCTCACTTTCAAACTTCAAGACAAACAGTAATATAAGGTAAAGCACCCCCTTTTTCTGTTTCACGCCAAATTTCTTACGTCCCCCATGAAACTCTCTTTCTAATCATCCCCACCATGTTTTACTTTTCACTGACATGTCATTTTTACTTATTTTGTTTTGTTGATATATAAGTTAGTATGTAAAACACAATAAAAAGACGAGAAAAAAATAAAAAAATGAAAAGGCGGTGCCTTGCTGCGCTTCATTGAAATCGCCTCGCCTAGACCTAATTAGGCTCTTCACCCTCGTCTCGTCTTGGTTTAGCGCCTAGGCGTGCCTTTCTAAACATGATGACTAGAGCAAGAAAAGTCCCAGTCCAATGTGGGGGGATACCCTAGATTACTCCGAAAAGCATGCATTTTAAGATTTGTAGTGAATGCCTCTGATTAGGGAGAGAAACCCAGTGGCTAGTGCTGGAAGATGGGTTTGTTCAAGGAAAGCTTAAAGCAATTTGGGTCACTCATAGGCCTCGTAATTGTTTCAAAGTGACTAGAACTGTTATAGGTATGTAGGAGCAAAAGAGTTTGCAATATGTAGATCCTCTTAGGCCTTAACTACTGGAGCAAAATGCTTTCTTTATTGGTTCTGCATAGGTCTCACGACATCATGTTAAAACAAGTGACAAACAATGGTTTTGTTGGGATTTTTGAATTTACTAGATTGTAAGTTATTTATGTTGGGAAAGGAAAAATGATGTAAGAAGTCTTCTAATCTAGCATTTGCATCAACATGACCTAAATTTAACATGCATCCAGTACCTTAATTATATTTGATTTGTACTGGATGACATGATGCAATTTGTTGTTTTTCTAAAGATTGACTCGAATTACATTTTATGCCGACTTTCTATCTGATGATTTTTATAAAAGGAAAATTTATGGTTTCTTATAGAGGATATATCCAGAATAATGTTCTAATGAAGTTAGTAATTTCAAACCCTTCACTTTTAGGAGAGAGAAAAATAAAAGGGTTTGAGGACGGTATGTGGTAATACTCGTAGATTACCTTTTCTTCCTGTTCATTCTTTTCCCGATGTGTGTTCTGGAATTGTACTGGTGATAGCGTATATTAAGTCCATCTTCGTATTCTGTGAGTTAATGTCTTTTCACACTATTGTTTAGTGCTCTTATGCTGCTTATGATTATTTTTGCTCTGTTTTCAGCCCACACAACAACAAACACGATATAGGAAGGCCTTGTGCTCCATCAGACAATGAAGGTATGAGTTATAGCAAAGTCCAAGTGGTTAATGTTCTTATGCATCAACGTTCCTTTTTTCTTTTTTGGTGCTTAAATCAAATTCATTAATCATGCCATCATGTAGATGAAGGGAGTGCTCAACCAGGGGGGGGACTGCCAATGAATGAAACTGCCCTTAATCTTCCGATCTTGTGAGGACTATTGATTGTTATTCAAATACCTAGATGATGGTAATGAATACTTTTCAACTGTTCCATGAATAAAACTCGGTGAAAGAGGTTTCGATTTTAGTTAAGTTCGACAAGTCATAACATTTATGCAGTTTGAGAGTTGTGGGAACTGAAATGTGTGTTGTTCCAAGGCTTTTTTAATATGGAACATTATTCTTCATGTTATTCTAATATGAATACTTTAGGTGCATATTGAGAACATCACCTCCGAATACTCCTCGTCTCCCAACTTGAACATAGTTCTTTTTCTTCTCGCCAGTACGCTTTAGATAATGTTTCTCTTCCTCAGTTAAAAGTTCAGGATCATATGCTTCAGCTGGGGCCTTGGGAATCTCGAATTTTCTCAGTTTTTCAATCAGCCATGCTTCTTTTCTTTTGGCCTGATGCATTTACAAAGATAACAATCAAATTAATGGCTTTTAGGAATAACCGAATAAACTCAGATGGGAAAAAAAAGTCTCCACATGCTAGGCATCACAATCACAACATTCCCTTGTACTAGTGACTACTAAGAAAGCTCATGTCCACAAAAAGTTAACCAAAATGTAAACAATAGTTAAAATGAGAAGCTATCTGACCTTATCGAGTTTATATCTAATCCTAACTTCTGGATTTGGTGAATTCATCTTCTTTTTAGCCTCTCGTAACCGGTTTTCGTCCGGGCACGAAATTTTTTATACTTGACGGGAAAAATAATGTGAATAATAAATAATTTGGGAGTCGTCATCGGCCTTTTGGGTCAGGTAGGTCAAATACCTAAAAAATCATATTTTAAAAGAGTTTTAAAGAAAACATCAGTTAAAAGATGAACTGATCTGCGTTTATAACTAAAAATTCATTCTTTTTATTAATAAAAAGAGATTCGTGGTCGGTTACGTTTAGGGAAGGATTAATACCCCTACAACGCCCAAAATTGGTACTTTTTAATTATAAATTGTCTCTGTTATTGGAAATTTAAAAATTCAAAGATATATTTAATTATATTATTTCAAATTTTATTACTATAATTTTTAAGAAAATATATTAATTTAAATATATTTATAAAAATATTTATTTATTTAGAAATATCAGAAAAGGGCTTCTAGGTACCTTAAGACAACTCTTTTCTTCGATATTAATAAATAAAAATAAATATTAAAATTTTAATAATTTAAATAAAACTAAATTATAATTTTTATAATGTTTAATTATTTAAAATACCAGAATAGGACATCCAGTTGTTTTAAGACTGCCCTTTTCTTTGATATTGAAAATAAATAAACATTATTATTTAAAAGAATATAGGTATATATTTATGAATAAGATAATAATAAAATAATTATGAAAATAATAATTTAAACATATAAAATTAAAAAATTAAAATTAAAATTAAATATAAAAAGTAATAAAACTTATAATTAAAATTAGTGACTAAATTATGACATATCAAGATTAAATGCTCTAGTTTGAAATATTATGAAACCTAGGTGTTACTAATGTAATTAATCCTTAATTAATTAATTAGAGGTCAAAATAAAAGTTATTAAAGTTATAAGGACTATATACGGTATTTACCCTAAATATATATAAGTATACAGGCTAGGACTAAATTATAAACTAAATAAAATCGAAAGACCGAATTAAAAGGTTCAAGATTTGATTTTAGTGACCAAAATGAAAAGTTACAAAACTGTGGTGACAGCGGGTATGGTTTACCCACACGAGAAATTACAGATATACCCCTCCCCCAAAACGGCGTCGTTTGGAAGGGGTATTTAAATACCCCAAACGGCTGGCCCGAAGGGCCAACCTCTCATTTCTTCTCTTCTGGTTCTCTCTCTAACGAGAGAACCTCTCCCGCTTCTCTCTATGTTTCTCTCGTCGGAGAGAAATCCGACAGCCAACGACCACCGTATGTTGTCGTTAACTCCGCCGCTGGTCACCGCCTTCGGTGGTCGGAAATTCCTAAATTTACCTAAAATACAGATCAGAACATCCTAAGGCCGATTTCGATCTTTGTTTTCCCTAAAACCCCTTAGATTCCCATAGATCTACATTTTTTACCTTCGAACTCTTGGTTCTACGGCGGTGGGTGAAGGCTATGGTGAGTCTCTTTTCCTTTTTTTTTCGTTTGTTGCTTGGTGGTTTGCTCCATTAGTTCTTTCTGTTTTGTGTTGTTCGTCGTTGCTGTTTGTGGTTGCTACTGTGTGTTCTCTCTATTTTCTGTTCTTTGTTCTTGCTGTCCTCTCCCGGATTTTTTTCTTTGCAGGAAATGGTGGCCATTTATAGGCCTCGTCGAGAGGCTCCTCGGACCGATCCAAAAGGGGCTCTTTGGTGAGTCACCAGATTATGGTGGTGACTCACCATAGAGTTGTAGCGTGGAGGGGCAGCTGGATCTTCTGGAGTGTTCTGTTGAAGCGGTGGCAGCACTGAAGCGTCGGCAACGGACGTGTGGCCTTCTGGAATCAACGGCGGCGGCTGAGGACTTCTGGAGGCGGCGACAGCAGCAGTAGTGCTAGGGTTTAGAAACCCTAGTTGAAACTCTAAATTAGTTTAGGGTTTCCTTTTAGGTCTGGGCTGGTTCTGGTTGGGCCTTCAATTTGGGCTTGTAATTAATAATAAATAATAATAATAATAATAATAATAAATAATAATAATAATAATAAAAATAAAAATAAAAATATAAAATATAAAAAACCAAATGTAAAAAACTAGTGTCTTCATAGCCTTTAGACGATAGAAACGCAATTCATTCACTTTCGCCCTTTTAGACATTTTCCTCTTTTTGTTTGTAGAAACATGTCTACCCGGTGGCTTATGAAAAGAAAATATGATACCATCCTCATCCATTTTTAGCTCAATCGATGCATTACTCAAATATCTAGCATGCAACCATTTGCAAAGAATGTTGTGCTGCTGAACTACGTTTGGCTTCACCGGTAACATAAAATCAAAAGGAGAGGCTACATGTGGTGCATGTAATAATGAAGCCCTCAGAACACTATAGCTTATCTGGTTTGCAAATGTGACGCAATTAAGGCGTTGTCTAGTCCGAAAGGACTCATTTTTGGATCAAACAACAAAACTTGAGTAAAGAATCCCAGCAATAAAAGGAAAAATAATTTGTCACCAACTATGACAGATTAGAACTAGGGGTGTAAACGAGCCGAGTCGAGCTCGAGTATTGATGAGCTCGACTCGAAAACTCGCGAGCTTAAAATTTTTAGGCTCGAGTCGAACATTAAATCTTGAAGTGAAGCTCGTGAGAAGCTCGAAAAGGATCGAAATGAAAAAAAAATCTTAAACTTAACTAGATTGAAGCCTCAAACTCAAACTCGAACCTGAATCTTAAATACATAAAAGTCTTACTGTATTTTTAAAAAAAATCACTACATAAATGTTAATATTATTAATAATTTATTTTTAAAAAAAATAAAATCTTAATATATTATATTTTTCGAGTTGCTCACGAGCTTTTTGAGTCGAGTATCAAGCAGCTCGTTTCGGCTCGTTAAGAATTCAAGTCGAGCTCGAGCTCGAGTCGAATTCATTCGATCCAAGTATTTATCAACTCTTGACCGAGTCGATCTCGAGTAGCTCGCGATCTGTCTCGTCTCATTTACAGCCCTAGATGGGATAGAGCATATAGCAATGGTTAAGGTGAGGACATAGCAAATTCTTGTAGGAAATTTCGCTTTCATATATCATCTGCACAGACCCTATTAATTTTTCTTTCATGTGCTTAATCAAGTCAGAATGTTTTAATCTATTCTCATCTCACTTTCTGTTTTATTTCCATATAAATATCATTATTCTATATACTCCTTTAGACGTTTGGTTCTCTTAGGTCAAAAGGCTTCATTATGATTTATGAAGAATGTGACATAATTCCTTTTTATGCTGTAAACAGGGCGAGATTGGAGATGGGCAAGATATTCTTGTGAGGGTTCACTCGGAATGCCTCACAGGCGACATATTTGGATCTGCCAGATGTGACTGTTAGAATCAGCTTAGCCTTGCCATAAAATAGATTGAGGCTTCTGGCAGGGGTGTTTTGGTATACATTCGTGAGCATGAAGGTAGGGGTATTGGTTTGGGCCACAAGCTTCGTGCATATAATCTGCAGGACGTCAGTCGCAATACAGTAGAAGCAAATGAGGAGCTTGTATTGCCTGTTGATTCAAGAGAATATGGCATTGGCGTGTTGCAGAAGACGACTATCAAAAAGAGCAAAACCACAACTGATAATTTGATAAAATAAAAATGAGGATAAAAAATACACAAAATTTACGTGGAAAATCCCTAAATAATATAGGGTAAAAACCACGGACAACGGTAGAAGAATTTCACTATGAGAAAATAGGAATTACAACTTCTCTCGATCTACCAAGGAGAAAACAATGATAATTATCTCTTGATAAAAAGGAGAAAACAACTCTCAAGAAACTCTCTAAATTCTCTAGTATTGGAAGAAAGCTAGAATGCTTTGGGATGATTTTAAAGCTAAATGAACAAGAGTATTTATAGTTGAAGCTTAAGGACTAATTTGTAAATACCCTAAATTACAATAACTAAATTGTAATTATCTCTTACCATAAAAATCAATATTTTCCAGCTAATTGTTTCCACTTGCACCGAAATTGCATGTGCACCGAAAGTGGCATACAATTGTTGATTTTTCAACAATCTCCCACTTGAAGATTTGATTGAAACAATCATATCTTCACACCATTCTTTCTACCTTGTACTTTCATGTTGCTTACGTTTCTGAGAGGCCACAAGAGGATCGACACCAAGTAAATTTATCCGCATTGATCACCTTCGTCATGAAATCTGCTACGTTATCTTTCGTATGGATCTTCTGCATATCTACCGTTCCTTCTTCCACCTTTTCACGAATGAAATAGTATTGAACTCGTATGTGTTTTGTCCTTTAATGAAATGTTGGATTCCTTGCTAGATGCAAGGCGCTTTGACTGTCACAAAACAGAGAGACATACTCTTGATTGTGCCCAAGCTCCTCCAATATCATATTCAACCAAATTGCTTCTTTACTCGCTTGTGTAGGTGCCACATATTCTGCCTCAGTTGTGGATGTAGCCACAACTTACTGCAATTTTGAAACCCAGCTTACAGCTCCAACAGCAACTTTGAACACATATCTTGTAGTAGATTTGCTTTTATCCAAATCCCCTGCATAGTCAGAATCTAAATACCCATTGATTAGTAAGTTTGATCCTCCGTAACATAATGCAACATTTGAGGTCCCTTTGATGTATCTCATGATCCTCTTTACAATATTCCAATGCTCTTTTCCTGGATTCGCCATGTACCGACTAACCACTCCCACTGCTTGTGCAATGTCTGGTCTTGTGCATATCATAACGAACATTAAACTTCCCATTACTGATGCATACGGTACTCGAGACATCTCCATCCTCTCTTCTTCACTGCTAGGACTCATACTAGAGGATAATTTGAAGTTAATAGGAAGAGGGGTAGAAATTGACTTATAATCTTGCATGCTGAATTTTGACAAGATCTTCTTCAAGTAATTCTTTTGTGAAAACCAAATCTTCCTATTACTTCTGTCTCAGTGAATTTGCATCCCTAGAATCTTATTTGCTGATCCCAAGTCATTCATTTCAAATTCCCTAGCCAGTTGTGCCTTCAATTCTTCAATATGATATTTGTTGGGTCCTGCAACCAACATGTCATCCACATACAACAGCAATATAACAAAATCGTTATCACCAGACCTCTTGAAATAAGCACAAGGGTCTGCATTAAGTCTGTTGTATCCAAGGCACATAATGAATGAATGAATAAAATCTCTTATACCAACACCTCGGCACCTGCTTTAAACCGTACAAAGATTTGTTCAACCTGCAAACCAAGTTCTTCTTTTCTTTTTCTTCAAAACCTTCAGGCTGGAGCATATAAATCTATTCTTCAAGATTTCCATGAAGAAAAGATGTTTTAACATCTAGCTACTCTAGATGTAAATTCAATGTAGCGCACATTGGCAAGACTACTTGAACTGTTTGTCGAATCACAGGAGAAAATATTTCATTGAAATCAATACATTCTTTTTGAGCATATCCTTTTACCACCCAGTCTTGCACGATACCTCTCAACTTGATCGTCACCATTTAGCTTGATTTTGAAGACCCATTTGTTACTAATTGGTTTCCTTCCTTGTGGTAGTGGCACAAGGTCCCATGTATTATTTTTATGAAGGGTTTCAATTTCCTCTTGCATCGCCATCATCCATAGCGAAACATCTGAGCTATTTATTGCCTCTTGGTATGTTGATGGTTCACCGTCCCCTGTTAAAAGATAATATACAATATTACCTTCTATAACATAATCTGAGTGCCAATTGGGACGTCTTTTCACACGATATGATTGACGAGTTGTTGGAGCTTCAGAACTCTCTGGTTCTTGTTTATCATGAGCTGGTTCTGCTTCAGAAGAATCTCCTTGTTCAACCTCCTTTTCCACATGTATCTGAGTAGTCTCTAACTTTTCAGCGCTATCATCGTCTTCTTTTCTTTGTAGTTTATCTTCTACAAAGATAATATCCCTGCTGATGATCACTTTGCAGGCAGTGGGATCACACACGCGATACCCCTTTACTCCATCAGCATACCCCAAGAATTTTCATTTCTTGGATTTTGGATCCAGCTTTGAGATTTCTTGGGAGTTGTATATCACGTACACAATACTTCCAAATACATGGAGGTTTGAATAATCAACTAGTTTACCAGTCCACGTCACCATTGGTGTCTTCAACTCTATTGCAGTTGACGGAGCTCGATTCATCAAATAACAGGCAGTATTGACTGCTTCTTCCCAGAATGATTTTTCTAAGCCTACATCCCTCAACATTGCTCTTGTTCTTTCTAACAAGGTCCTGTTCATCTGTTCTGCCACTCCATTTTGTTGAGGAGTATTCTCCACTGTGAACTGTCTTTTGATGTATTCTTTTAGCAAAAGCCATCAAATTCTTCACTTGTGTATTCTCCTCTATTATTTATTCTGAAACACTTGATCTTATTTTTAGAATCAAGTTCCACCCGCGCTTTGAAGTTTTTGAAAGTTAAAAACACGCCCGACTTCTTCTTAATAGGGTACACCCAAGATCTCCTGGAGTAGTCATTAATAAATGAGACAAAGTATTTTGCTCCGCCTAGGGATGTAACTGGTGCTTGCCATACGTCAGAATGAACCAATTCTAGAACACTTTTGCCTCTAGAATTTGATGTGTTGAATTTCAACCGGTGCTGCTTACTTGTTATTCAATGCTCACACAAAGTAAGTGATACCTTTGTTAAGCCTGGAAGTAGCTTTTGCTCTACAAGGACTTTCATTCCTTGTTCAGACATGTGTCCAAGTTTCTGATGCCATAGCATTGCAGAATCTGAACTACATGAGGATTCTGCTTCTAGCAAAGTCCCATCCCTTCAACATGTACAAGTTTGTTGTTATCTTTTCGCCTTTCAGCACCATAAGCGCTCCACGAAACACCTTCATGATTCATTTATGTGTTTCAAATCTTGCTAGCATTATTATCCAACAATCCGTAGGATAATAAATTTTTCTTCAGACCTTTCACGTGTCGCACATCTCGAACAACTTTAATTATTCCATAATACATCTTTAATTTGATGGTTCTCACGCCAACAATCTCTAAGGCATGATCATTGCAACTATACACAGATCCTTCTGAGACAGGTTCATAATGATGGAACCATTCTCTTCTTAAGGTCATGTGATATGTTGCTCCCGAATCAATGAGCCATATATCTGCATATCTCTTTCTGCCTTCCACGGTGGTTGACGCTTCACAACATAAAGCATCTCCATCATCTGAAGTGTTTGCGGTATTGCCTTGTGAATTGAAGTTTTTATTTAGACTCCAACAATCCTTATTCAAGTGACCCTTCTTTCCACAGTTGTAGCACTTTAAATTCTTCTTGCTTCTCGACTTTGATCTACCATGTTTGTGACTGTTGCTTTGGCCACGTTCCGTTGATCTCCCTCTCATCGTTGTTAACGCTTCTGCATGTTACAGATTTACTTGTTTGTCTTTCTTGTTCTTGCGCCGAATTTCTTTTTGCAGAACAAAAACTGCAACGTCATCGAAGACTAGACTGGTGACATTATTGTTTGTCAAGTTGATGATTAGTTGATTATACGAATCAAGTAGACTTTGAAGTAGAAGTTCAACATGTTCTTGTTCTCCTATTGTACATCTTAAGGATGTAAGCTGAGAAAATAAAGTGTTCAACGTGTTTAAGTGGTCTATCACTGAAGTAGATTCTGACATACGAAGAGTGTACAATTTTCTCTTAAGGAAAATTTTATTGTGCAACAATGTGGCCTCATACAATTTGGTGAGATGATCCCATATCTCCTTAGCTGTCTTCTTCTCCTCAATGCTTGACAATACTTCATCTGCTAATGCTAGATGAAAGTTTGCCATAACATTCTCGTCCATCTCGTTCCATTTGCTGTCATCTATGAAATCCACTGGCCTTTCACTGATAGCTGCTAGACAACTGTCTTTCCTCGGGATGGCATTCATCTTTAATTTTCATAATGAGAAATTTCTCCCATTAAACTTTTCAATATCAAATTTCGTTGCCATAGCTTCTATTTCAGATAGCTCATACTATTTCACTATAGTGAATAGTTCTCTGGAACCTTCAAAGAATGGGTAATACCTTCTTACTTTCTTATGTTGGAGGATCCACCTTTTGGTGGCAACCATAAAGACAATAAGTAGATATTACACACTCAAATCTGGCTCGGATACCAATTATTGCGGAAGACGGCTATCGAAAAGAGCAAAATCACAACTGATAATTTGAGAAAATAAAAATGAGGATAAAAGAGACACAAAATTTACATGGAAAACCCCTAAATAATATAGGGTAAAAACCACGGACAACAGTAGAAGAATTTCACAATGAGAAAATAAGAATTACAACTTCTCTCGATCTACCAAGGAGAAAACAATGATAATTATCTATTGATAAAAAGGAGAAAACAACTCTCAAGTAACTTTCTAAATTCTCTAGTATTGGAAGAAAGCTAGAATGCTTTGGGATGATTTTGAAGCTAAATGAGCTACGGTATTTATAGTTGAAGCTTAAGGACTAATTTGTAAATACCATAAATTACAATGACTAAATTATAATTATCTCTTACCATAAAAATCAACATTTTCTAACTAATTGTTGCCACTTGCACCGAAATTGCATGTGCACCCGAAAGTGGCATGCAATTGTTGACTTTTCAACATGGCGCACAGGTACATTATCTAGCATACTTAAGTTGCTTTGTTACGACGAATGTTACTTAATCATTCCTTCCCTCTAGGCGAAGTTTGTGAAACTTATAATCGAATACTTCTTTGCAGATACTTAGGGATCTCGGTGTGCGAATGATGAAACTGATGACCAACAATCCAGCCAAGTACAGTGGACTCAAGGGTGACGGATTAGCTATTGCAGGCAGGGTTCCACTAGTGACTCCTATTACAAAGGAGAATAAGAGTGGAGACAAAACGCGCAAAAATGGGTCACGTATATGGCTTAGACTTCAATGGCAGCTTGAACAGTCTCATTATCGGCAGCAATGGTAATACGGCTACACCAGTGGATGCTGTCTCTGTGGAGTTACACAAAGCTCCTAACTACAAATCCACATGATAATAGGAAGACAACGTAATCTCTCTGAAATCGGTATGGTGCTGGGTTTCCCATTCAAAATGAACATTCACTGTCCTTAATTCTTTGTCTGTCTTCTAAATCATGTCCCCCATTTGTTATTTGTTGTAGTTCAATTTCATTGTAATAACCTCATGTCGACCAAATCTTATAAGATATTGTTTTAGTTTTAATTGATATTGGATTACGAGATTAATTTCAGATGTTCGTTCTCTTTATTCAAAAGAGAAAAAACAGTTATATAAAAGATTCGACTCTTTCTAAGAGTAGTATTATATATATATATATATATATTCTAAATAAAAAAGGCTTGAAAGTTTGTCGGCCGGCAAAGAACAATGCTGTTTTGAACTTGAATAGCAGGTTTGGTACCGTTGAAGCCGTTGCGGTTGTATTGTTGATGACGCTTATGATAGTGTATTAATTTCCACATTCGGGCTAGTCAAGATTGTAAGTATAAATAAAATTTAATATATATGTATTTTCTTTTTTCTTTCTTAAATTCGATTCTTTTTATAATGTTAAATTATAACTACCTATGAATTATGAGTTTTGATTTTCTATAATTATTTTTTTTGTAACCCCCTAGACCCAGCCTATGCGTTTCGACTAAGTCTAGTGGATCACATTATGATTCTTAAAGATATTTTTTTGAAATCGTTATTCAATCAATGTAAAATCACATTATAAATGTCATGAAATAAATTATACCATCAAAACCCAACTTGTAAATATAATACCAATAAGTAATAAATTAATTTAAAACAGGTCTTCAAAATCAAAATCACAATAAACCGAACAGTAATAGCAAAAGTGTCATCATCCTAAAATACGATACTTCAAAATAAGGTCCATGTCACCAAAATAAAGTCAACTAGCAAGATAAAACATTACAATCAGATATACTTCAAGAGATATGTTGATCCTCCAAGTGCTCGAACCGATGTATCTAACCAACAGTATCTGAAAGGGGGAAAAACATTTTCGAAAGGTGAGCTAGGCTCAGTGTGTCCCAATATTACCTTAAAATCACAATAGGTACATTAAACAAATCATAGTCCAGTAAATCTTATAAATTCATAAAAGAGTTTAACTTTTGAAAATCATAGTTTAAACTCTTTTCTTGTACACCATCAGTAATTTCCAAAACTATTTTCCATATAGCTTACTCTAAGCACACAGCAAAAAGAAAGCCAACCTAAGGATAAGCTTTATAGCTTGTATCCTTAAGCCCGTAAGTCCAAGTCCATATAGCTTACCCTAAGCACACGGCAAGGGAAGCTAACCTAATGTATCCTTAAGCCCGTAAGTCCAAGTCCATTAGCTTGATCAGAGCTATACTATTGTAATTCAATCCAAAAGTTCAATTGCACCATGACACAAATTCCATAAATCATCACATTAAATTGGTGCATCAATAAAACAATAATCAAAGAACTCAGTGTACCTCATATTAAAACCAATAAAATAGTTCAGTAATAATTAGGGAACACACCTCGATAATAGGTTCAAATAGTAGATCTACTGATTGCTGGTTTCACCACGCTCTGCTACAGTTTTCGAACCTATTTTATAATAACACTATATTACTTATGGGTAACATAAATAAATCTCTAAAATCATAAAATTTACGGGTCTTACGGGTGAATACTGGCACACGTGGTTTAATTGATCTAGAAGAGATGGGTCGAGCTGTCGAACGATCCGGAGAGTCTCTTGTACCTTCAAACAATAATAATTTATCAGCCTCAAATCTTACTTAATTGTTCAAAGATAAATTCTTAAGTATATAAGCATTTTCAGGGTTTGACTATCAATTTGGAGGATTTCGGGTTTGAATTTTGCCAAACGGATTGCGGAATCGGAATCAGGACGTCGAAAAACATAAAGTATGTCTTTTCGAAAATTTAAATTCTTGGTCAAAGTCAAAGTTTAACCACTTTGATCGTCGATCTGGAGGCCTTCGGGTTCGAATTTGACGAAACGGACTTCGGAAACGGATTCGGGACGTCGAAAACTATCAGAATAGGTATACTCGGAAAAGATTAACGGTCGTTTAATGGTCGGTCAAAGCCATTTTAAGTTTTGGTCAAAGGAGGTCAACGGTCAACGGTCGGGTCGGGTCAACGGACGGGTCGGGTCGGGTCAGACCGGTCAAATCGGTTCAGACCGGTCAGACTGGTTCGAACCGGTCAAACTGGTCAATCCGGTTTTCAGCCACTCACTCTCCCTACGGCAACGCGTGTGGCGCGTGAGGCCTTCTCCGGGGGTCTAAAAATTACGGAAAAATTTCCAAAAATTATTTTGAGCGATTTTGATATACTTACAAAGATCGGTTCAAATTTTTGAACGGCGGAGAGCTCAATTTCAACTCGGCCGAATCTTTGACTGCTCCACCTCCTCACGCGCCGCCGTCGACGGAGACCAAGGTTGACACCGGCGGACTCCAAACGGCACAAGGAACACGATGGTGCAGGAGGTGTCGTAAACGGAGCAACGATCGGCGGTGAATTTGAGATTTTCCCAGCGATAGAGCTAAAAAAAACGTCGAAGCTTTGACTTGAAATTTCCCGACGTTTGGCAGCGTTTCGCTTCAATTAATTTAAGGGGATTATTCCTGACTCGATAACGAACACGATGGTGATTTCAAAACGACGATCAGAATTCGGACGGCGTCGGGATCTAAGTCGAAAACCCGGCGTAGGGGGAAGGGAAATTGGGAGCAATTGAGGTGTGGTTTTCTGTTTTGAAACAGAAAACCACGTTTATAATATAACATACCTAACTTTCTTGGGTAAATTCAGGGTTTGGTCCCTGAATTTTCTTTAACTCTAAAACAAGCTCCAAGTTATAAAATCTTTCAATTTAGTCCCCACAATTTACCGATTTTCACAATTAAAACCTCCAATTTCAATTAAATATTATTTTGAAAATATTCAGGTTGTTACAATTCTCCCCCTCTACAAGAAATTTCATCCTCGAAATTTACCTTATGAGAATAGTTGAGGAAACTGAGCCTCCATTGACTCCAATGTCTCCCAAGTAGCTTCTGAGGGTCCTCGATTACTCCATTGAACTTTGACCATTGGAATACGCCTATTCCGAAGAACTCGCTCATCTCTTTCTAAGATCTGGATGGGTTCCTCCTCATATGACAAATCAGGTCTCAACTCTACCTCATCAACTTGAATGATGTGATCTGGATTTGGACGGTATCGCCTTAACATAGACACATGAAAAACATCATGAATACGACTAAGATGGGAAGGCAATTCAAGCTGATAAGCAACATGTCCAACTTTCTTCAGAATACGATACGGCCCAATAAATCGCGGACTCAGTTTACCCTTACGTCCAAATCTCAATACTTTCTTCCATGGAGATACCTTGAGAAAAACCTGATCTTCAACGTCAAACTGTATATCCTTCCTCCTTTGATCTGAATAAGATTTCTGCCTATCAAATGCCTCTTTCAGACGGTCACGGATCAATCTGACTGTGTCTTCCATCTCCCGCACTAACTCAGGTCCAAAGTCTTCCTATCACGCAACTCAGTCCAACAAATCGGGGTGCGACACCTACGCCCATAGAGTGCTTCATAGGGTGCCATACGAATGCTGGTCTGGTAACTGTTATTATAAGCGAATTCAGCCAAAGGCAAAAAGTTCTCCCAGCTACCACGAAAATCAATTACACAACCCCGCAACATATCCTCCAGTATCTGAATCACTCTCTCAGATTGACCATCAGTTTGTGGATGAAAGGATGTACTATAATCCAATCTTGTTCCCAAAGCCGTATGTAGCCCTTCCAAAATCTCGAAGTAAATCTCGGATCTCGATCAGAAATAATAGACACTGGAACACCATGTAATCGGACAATATCTGAAATATACAATCTCGCCAGCTTGTCCAAAGTATAATTTACCCGTACAGAAATGAAGTGAGCTGACTTTGTAAGCCTGTCAACAATCACCCAAACTGAATCTTTTTTCGAAGGAGTCATAGGTAAACCAGTAACAAAATCCATAGTAATACGCTCCCATTTCCATTCCGGAATCTTGATAGGTTGTAACAAACCTGATGGATGTTGATGTTCTGCCTTAACTTGCTAACAAGTCAAACACCTAGCCACAAAATTCGAGATATCCTTCTTCATGCCGACCCAATGATACCTCTCTCTCAAATTCTGGTACATCTTATCTCCACTGGGGTGCATAGCATATGGACTACTATGAGCCTCAGTAAGGATAGTCTGCCTCAACTCAGCATCATCAGGCACACAATACCGACCTTTGAAGCATAAAACTTCATCCTGATCAAGGGCGTAATATGAGCTTGTCCCCTGCTCTACTTGTTCAAAGATGGGAAACAAGGAGCTATCAAGGGGCTGCTTAGCCTTGATCTCATCAACCAAGGCCGGCTTAACTTACAATTCTGCTAACAGAGTGACATCGTCATATAAATTCATCCTGGCCATTAAAGATCTCAACTCTGTTACCGCCTTTCGACTCAAAGCATCCGCTACAATGTTAGCTTTACCAGGGTGATAATCAATCACACAATCATAATCCTTTAAAAGCTCTAACCAACGTCGCTGTCTCAAATTAAGCTCCTTCTGGGTCAGAAGATACTTTAAGCTCTTATGATCCGTGAAAATGTAATACTTTTCTCCATAAAGATAGTGTCTCCAAATCTTTAAGGCAAAAATTACTGTTGCCAACTCCAAATCATGAGTAGGATAATTACACTCATGCGGTCACAACTGACGGGATGCATAAGTCACCACCTTACTTTCCTGCATTAGAACACAGCTGAGTCCTGAGTGTGACGCATCACTATACACTGTAAAATCCTTCCCAGACTCTGGTTGAATCAATACTGGTGCTTGAGTCAATACCACCTTTAATTTCTCAAAGCTCTCCTGTTGTGCCTCACCCCAGTCAAACGAACACATTCTTCCTTAACAACTTTGTCAAATGAGAAGCAATGATCGAAAAGCCCTCAACAAAACGTCGATAATAACCAGCCAAGCCCAAGAAACTACGAATCTCAGAGATATTCTTGGGTCTTTTCCAATTCACAATAGCTTCAATCTTGCTTGGATCGACCTGAATACCTCGCCCTGAAATAATATGCCCCAGAAACGACACTTCTTGAAGCCAAAACTCACACTTGCTTAGTTTGGCATAAAGACGATGCTCTCTCAAAGTTCGCAGAACGATCTTCAAATGCTCGTCATGCTCTGGCTCAGTACGAGAATAGATCAGAATATCATCAATGAAGACCACCACACAAATTGATCCAAATATGGTCGGAACACCCGATTCATCAAATCCATGAAAGCTGCAGGAGCGTTCGTCAAACCAAAAGGCATCACTAAGAATTCATAATGACCATATCTAGTGCGAATGGTCGTCTTTGCAACATCAGATCCTTTAACTTTCAATTGATAATACCCCGAACGAAGATCAATCTTAGAGAATACAGTAGCTCCTCGCAATTGATCAAATAAGTCATCAATCCTGGGTAGTGGATATTTATTCTTGATTGTCATCTTGTTCAATTTCCGATAGTCAATACATAATCTTAGCGACCCATCATTCTTTTTCACGAACAGAACTGGAGCTCCCCAGGGTGAGGTACTATGTCGGATAAATCCTCGATCGAATAATTCTTGCAATTGGACCTTCAACTCCTTAAGTTCTTTTGGATCCATGCGATAAGGTGCAATAGAAATAGGTGCAGATCCCGGATAAGTCTCAATCTCGAACTCTACCTCTCTATCAGGAGGTAACCCAGGCAATTCCTCCGGAAAAACATCAGGAAACTCGCTAACTGTACGAATCTCCTCGATCATGGACAATGCGCCTTTGGTGTTCAAAATACAAGCAATGAAAGTCTCATATCCCTTCCGGATCATACGATCAATTTCCATCACTGAAACTATATTGGAGAGATAGCCGCGACGTTCACCAATTAACACAACAGTCCGACCATCAGAAGTTTTCAGAGTAGCTCTCTTGTACTCGCAATCCAGATTTAGCTTGTGTTTGTCAACCAATCCATCCCAAGAATTAGATCAAACTTCTCTAAAGGAATCTCCATAAGATCAGCGAGAAAGATTTCTCCCTTAACCTCCAGAGGACAATGCCGAAATACTTTATTCACTAATATCGCATGTCCTACTGGACTCGTAACTGTAACATTATTTTCAGTGTTCTCAATCGGAATCTGAAGGTTTCGAGATACCGAGCTCGATACATAAGAGTGAGTGGAGCCATTGTCCAGTAATGCAAAGTATGGGATAGAATAAATAGTAAATGTACCTGCAATAACCTCAGGCTCATCTCTGTCATCCCAACGTCTAGTGGCATAAACCAAAGCTGGCTGTCTAGCCTCAGAAACTGTTGGCCCTCTATTTTACTGAGGTCGGGCTCTACTGTCTGTCCTGGATGTTGATCCTTAAGTATTTCCTTGACTACGATCTCTAATTGGGGTCTGTACTGTAGTCTAAGAACGCACAGGAGTCTGGGTAGCGGTCTGCTCAAACGAAGCTAGCTGAGGACAATCCCTCCGAAAATGACCACTAGATCCACACTGATAGCAAAGACCCATCTTCTTACGACACTCTCATGTGTGTTGTTTACCACAAAACTCACAGAGGAACCCATGATAATACGACGAGGAACTGCCTCGACTGCCAACTAACGGTGAGGATGCTGCAGGCCTAAAACGTGTATTGCTTCTCTGAGGGGCCAAAGTACGAGTCCTCTTCCCGGACTGTGCTGATGACTCAATAGGGCCTGAAAATTTCTTAGATCGTTCCTGATCAACACGCTCTCTACCAGAAGCTAAAACCTCCACCTCTTCAGCATCTTTGGCTCTGCCCACCAGCACATCAAATATCTCATCCTGATGGATTATAACTTGCCTACGCAGCTCGTATCTGAGTCCAAGGGCAAATTTACGACATCGATCTCTCTCAGTGGGTACCATACTGAATCCATACTTCAGCAACTTCAAGAACTCGATCTCATACTCAGAAACAGTCATGTCTCCCTGAACCAGGTCTTGAAACTGCTGACGTCTCTGAGCTAAGTAGCGCTCTCCCAGAAAATGACTCCGAAAGCGATTCTTAAAGAAATTCCAGGTCAAACGATCGGTAGGAACACTACTGGTCACTGACTCCCACCAAGTGTAGGCATTGCCATCTAACATCGCCACAGAACCCTGATA
This sequence comes from Hibiscus syriacus, assembly GCF_006381635.1. Lineage (NCBI taxonomy): Eukaryota > Viridiplantae > Streptophyta > Magnoliopsida > Malvales > Malvaceae > Hibiscus > Hibiscus syriacus. Next base: position 905,256 of record NW_024061975.1, on the reverse strand, counting down.
TCTCTTAGTTGAGTCTAAACCCAACTGATCCATGCGTCTTTCTATATCATGTAGCCAATCCTCAGCTTCAGTAGGAGCTCCACCAATCTGTCCCCCAAAAGTTCTAACTCCATTGGCAATCAAAGTCTGTGAAATAGGAACCTCGGATACAACACCAGTAGCTCTGACTGCTCCCTGTATTAATTGCAGAAACTGTCTACCAAAATTCTCATCCAATGCAACTCTGGTAGACTCGGACTCAATATTCGTCGCTCCTATGATCGGTGTAGTCATGCCAATACCAGCGGCAGAAGGCAGATTCGTTGGGGTCGTAAGAGCATGATCACCTATCAGAGGTGGGGGATCTACCCATATCTCATCGATCGGATCTGCAAATCTAGCCACTCGACCTCGTCCACGGCTAGTTCGACGACCACGTCTAGCACTCATATTTTTGGTGGATCTCGAGTTTACTATAGGAGATAAAAATTAGGGTTAGACAAGCACTTGGAGTCTCAAACACAGTTAAAATCTTAATAACCTGTGACATGGCCTTCGTAACTTGTTTTGTAAAATATTTCAAAACCGTATTTTCAATGTGGACTCATACACAGTCCGAGAGTTAAAAACCAAAAGCTCTGATACCAATAAATGTAACCCCCTAGACCGGCTATGCGTTTCGACTAAGTCTAGTGGATCACATTATGATTCTTAAAGACATTTTCTGAAATCGTTATTCAATCAATGTAAAATCACATTATAAATGTCATGAAATAAATTATACCATCAAAACCCAACTTGTAAATATAATACCAATAAGTAATAAATAAATTTAAAACAGGTCTTCAAAATCAAAATCACAATAAACCGAACAGTAATAGCAAAAGTGTCATCATCCTAAAATACGATACTTTAAAATAAGGTCCATGTCACTAAAATAAAGTCAACTAGCAAGATAAAACATTACAATCAGATATACTTCAAGAGATATGTTGATCCTCCAAGTGCTCGAACCGATGTATCTAACCAACAGTATCTGAAAGGGGGAAAAACATTTTTGAAATGTGAGCTAGGCTCAGTGTGTCCCAATATTACCTTAAAATCACAATAGGTACATTAAACAAATCATAGTCCAGTAAATCTCATAAATTCATAAAAGAGTTTAACTTTTGAAAATCATAGTTTAAACTCTTTTCTTGTACACCATCAGTAATTTCCAAAACTATTTTCCATATAGCTTACTCTAAGCACACAGCAAAAAGATAGCCAACCTAAGGATAAGCTTTATAGCTTGTATCCTTAAGCCCGTAAGTCCAAGTCCATATAGCTTACCCTAAGCACATCGCAAGAGAAGCCAACCTAATGTATCTTGGGGCCCCAAGAGTCACATTAGGCTCATTCTGTTTATTAGCTTGATCAGAGCTATACTATTGTAATTCAATCTAAAAGTTCAATTGCACCGTGACACAAATTCCATAAATCATCACATTAAATTGGTGCATCAATAAAACAGTAATTAAAGAACTCAGTGTACCTCATATTAAAACCAATAAAACAGTTCAGTAATAATTAGGGAACACACCTCGATAATAGGTTCAAATAGTAGATCTACTGATTGCTGGTTTCACCACGCTCTACTACAGTTTTCGAACCTATTTTATAATAACACTATATTACTTATGGGTAACATAAATAAATCTCTAAAATCATAAAATTTACGGGTCTTACGGGTGAATACTGGCACACGTGGTTTAATTGATCTAGAAGAGATGGGTCGAGCTGTCGAACAATCCGGAGACTCTCTTGTACCTTCAAACAATAATAATTTATCAGCCCCAAATCTTACTTAATTGTTCAAAGCTAAATTCTTAAGTATATAAGCATTTTCAGGGTTTGACTATCAATTTGGAGGATTTCGGGTTTGAATTTGGCCAAACGGATTGCGGAATCGGAATCAGGACGTCGAAAAACATAAAGTATGTCTTTTCAAAAATTTAAATTCTTGGTCAAAGTCAAACTCAACCACTTTGACCATCGATTTGGAGGCCTTCGGGTTCGAATTTGACGAAACGGACTTCGGAAACAGATTCAGGACGTCGAAAACTATCAGAATAGGTATACTCGGAAAAGATTAACGGTCGTTTAATGGTCGGTCAAAGCCATTTTAAGTTTTGGTCAAATGAGGTCAACGGTCAACGGTCGGGTCGGGTCAACGGACGGGTCGGGTCGGGTCGGGTCAGATCGGTCAAACCAGTTCAGACCAGTCAGACTGGTTCGAACCGGTCGAAACCGGTCAAAACCGGTCAAACCGGTTTTCATCCACTCACTCTCCCTACGGCGGCGTGTGTGGCGTGTGAGGCCTCCTCCGAGGGTCTAAAAATTACGGAAAATTTTCCAAAAATTATTTTGAGCGATTTTGAGATACTTACAAAGATCAGTTCAAATTTTTGAATGGCGGAAAGCTCGATTTCAACCCGGCCGAATCTTTGACTGCTCCACCTCCTCACGCGCCGCCGTCGACGGAGACCAAGGTTGACACCGGCGGACTCGAAACGGCACAAGGAACACGATGGTACAGGAGGTGTCGTAAATGGAGCAATGATCGGTGGTGAATTTGAGATTTTCCCGGCGATAGAGCTAAAAAAAACATCGAAGCTTTGACTTGAAATTACCGACGTTTGGCAGCGTTTCGCTTCAATTAATTTTAAGGGGATTGTTCCTGACTCGATAACGAACACGATGATGATTTCAAAACGACGATCGAAATTCGGACGGCGTCGGGATCTAAGTCGGAAACCGGCGTAGGGGGAAGAGAATTTGGGAGCAATTGAGGTGTGGTTTTCTGTTTTGAAACAGAAAACCACGTTTATAACATAACATACCTAACTTTCTTGAGTAAATTCAGGGCTTGGTCCCTGAATTTTTTTTAACTCTAAAACAAGCTTCAAGTTTTAAAATCTTTCAATTTAGTCCCCACAATTTACCGATTTTCACAATTAAAACCTCCAATTTCAATTAAATATTATTTTGAAAATATCCGGGTTGTTACATTTTTATTGCGAGTATTCTCATAAGGAGACAGGAATATGATCCGTTTTCATCTACGAGCACTATATTATTTAAAATGAATATTAATATACTTTAAAAAATTAAGGATGATGATAATAGCCAATAAAAACGTGACAAATAGCCGATAAAATCTTCTATTGAAGGACAAACATATGACATTTTATTGGTTTATGATTAATTTTTCGAATAAATCGAAATGGAATTGATAATTTACATATTGAAGTGGATAAAGTTAAATGTAAATTAAGAAAGATTATTTTTCTTGTGCACGATGGGTTCAACCAATGCATCCAAGCCATCTAGGTCATGCTTTATTGCTTCAACCTATGTATTTACCCACAAATATCAACAATTTCAAATAAAATTGAGGGTTAAATCGCCCAACTTCAAAAATTACAAGAATATATAAATTTGAAAGATTAGGGGTTAGAATTTAGTTTATCTAATTTCAATACCCACATGGACCTAATTAATATTGGTAAAGTGCTCTAGAATTCATTGAGCAATCTTTAAATATTCATTTTGGTCGTCCGATTTTCAATAATTATTAAATTTATTGAACGATTACAAAATGATCTTTAAATTTATCGAAATCTTACAATTTGTTATAATGTCATAGTGAATATTTTGTAACTTTTGAAACTTTAATAACTGAAACGATCATTTGAACATAATTTAACGGCCTCTGATGTATTTTATCCAATAAATATTTAAACAAAAAAAGGGTCCGGAATTAATTCGACTAGTTTGGAAACTGATACGGACCAAATATGTAATTAACCCTAAAAATTTGATTACCCGGTGAATGAATTGCGTTGTGGCATGAGCATCTTGGGCAGTTATTTCCGAAAAATGTTCCACCACCATGGCTTCCTTTTTCAGCTTGCTTTCGTCGGGAAGCTTTCCCGCCACCTCGGATGACATATTCTCGGCCGCCGTTGCTAGCTTTTCCACCACTTCCGCCGCATTCTCTGCCACTTTCACCACCATCTCCGCTCCTGCAAATAGATCATAATCACTGTATTATATATGCTTTTCTACTGTGACGGGAAACGAGTGTTTAATGAGCTTTTGACATGATACACGTATCTTCAATCTTCTTGAAATTTGCCCATTTTGCCTTCCAGATCGGCAGCAAGAAACTCAACACAGATCTCAAAAGGCATTTTGCCCAACCGTGCATGAAAAATAAATCTAAAAAGGTGATTTTCGTTATCAATTTCTGGTTTAAAAGAATGGGTAAAGCATGTAAATGGTCACTAAGCTATTCTGAAACAATCTTGTTAGCCACTAAAGTTTTAGAAATTAAAAAAAATAATCATTAAATTTATCGGATTATTACAAAATGATGATTAAAATTTATCAAATTAATAAAAAAATATCCATTAATCTTTTCAAACTGTTACAAAATGGTCTATAAACTTATCAAAACTTAACACTATTTTATATGACCAAAGCCTAGTTTGATCAATATTCAAACTATTAGAAACGAAACTTTTAAAAAATATCAACATTAACATTAGAATAGTTAATGATAGAGATAGAAAGTATGGCAAATAGAAACTATACAGAATTTGAACATAATACAGGGACCAAAACTAGAATTCGACCAAAAATAAAAACTCAGGCGAGTTCATACCAGAGGGAGAAGTTGAACTTGGAAGAACCTCCAGAACCAGCACCAGGTGGGCTGTCATCTTCTACCAAGATGTGAGTGCCCAGTTGTTTCCATTTTCCCATGTCGTTGCTGATGAATTGCAGCCCTTGGATGTTGGCGGGGAAATTACCAGGTAGCTTACTTGCAGAGTTCCCCAATTTATATGGATGAAACGGCGATTCAAACCCATTTTGCAGCTTGTAGGAAGCATACCGAATTCTTGTGATCATCTTCATCACCGCCGTTATATATATATATATATATATATATGCACCAAATCTTATCAGCTGAAACCGATGGCTATATTTATATGCTTTGCTGCAGGTTTCTTAATCAATTGTATTTTCTGGTGAAACTGCTTTATTTAGGTTTAAATAGGGTAGGTTCCCTCTCAGCCCTCAGATACCGACGCAGTAATTTAAGTAACAAACTTAAGAAATTATATTATTAACTTAGGGATGTGAAATTATAAAATATTAGGATGCGAAATTAAATAATCAATATAAAACACAAAAAAATATAAAATATAAAATATAAAAAAAATTAAATTTTCTAGGAGGTATGATTGCACCCAGCACCCTCGGTCCATCTTTGATCCCTCTAATATTTTAAAATTTAAAATTTAATTACATATTTTGATTAAATCCTTTTTTATTTAAAAATATTAGTCTCTTTAGTAATTTATATTCAGTTTTTACCATTAATTAGTGATCTAACAACTTTAAAAATGAAACATATTGAATAGTCTCAACGATAAAAGGATTCGCACAGCTACACCCGAATGATGTGTGTTGTCAAAATTAGAATAATTCTAAACATATGATATATTGTAATCATCTCTTATTAATGATATGATTTTCAATAAAAACATGGCACTTAGAAATGATCTTTTTGGATAAAATGAGTGAAAACAAATATAATTTAGGGATTAAATGAGAATTGAGCCAAAAACGAAAGGACCCAAAGGGTATTTCGACTCGCCAAGGGATGATAATGACGACAACGATATGGGGGGTTCACATGTATTTTCTGACTTATTCCTTGCAAGTTAAAGTAGTTGTTTCAAACTAAAGCTTAAAGGCAACCCCTGGATTGCTTCTTTAAGTTTCTTGCGATTACTAATTTGAGAAAAGCACGGCATTGGCAAGCCTTGTCGTCGTTGTTCCCTGCAAGCCAAACATTTACTAATCGTGTAGATTATTTATTTCCTTCTGATTTTATCCATATCTCATAACAATGTAACAATTAATTTAAGCTTGAGTCCGAAACTTTTTTCATCTAATTTAGTCCTTACACTTTTAAGTTTTATCAACTCAGTCATTTGATCAATATTAATTGGTAAACCTAATACTTTTTTCTGAGATCAATTGGCATCACATACCATTTCATAGTAGGGATGGACGCTTGATTTGAATTCTACAAATTTTGATCTGACCGACCCTATTGGGTTAGATTTTTTGCTATTGTGAGAATTCAAGTAAGTCATGTTGAGTTTTTTTGTAGGATATGATTAGGGTTGAGTTTAGGATGAAAATTACTCGACCCACGAATAATAGTAAATTGACATTTATATATTTAAAGATAATTACTATAATATATCAAACTATATTTTTTTAATTATATCTAATAAAATGAGAATATATATATATATATATATATATATGTCGAATCAAGTCAAATGTAAACTTTCACCCTAAAATTATATTGATTTTTGGATCAGAGCATCCCTAAACTCATATTGGATGATAAATGGATGGATGTTATACTCAGTCAGATTAAAGTGGACAAAAAAAAAATTGAACTGCCCCAATTAATGATCATTCTTATATTACGATGTTATCGAGTGATATTTCATAATTTTATTAATTTTCAATAAAATTTCAGATTTTTTAGAATTATCTCAAAAGAATTTATCAAATAACACTGATAACTTCAAACAATATTCGTTTATTGTAATTGATCCAAATTAAATCAGATCTTAATAAAGCAGATACACCATTGATGGGTGCATTGACTTTGAGAGACATCTTTGGATTTTTTTACTTCAAATGGCTCAATAATATCATGAAGACCTATTACTCACAATATCAAAAGAAAAAATAAAATTGGCCCAATACCGTACTTGGACTAATTATTTAACTAAATACGACACCATATTTTTTATTTTGGAAATTACAGTATTTACTGCAGTGACTTGAAACTCCTTATGTAGGCATGACAAGTTTCAATAAAATATATTTTATTAGAATTCATCTTTCAACGTGATGAGTTTAAATAAAAAATATTATTTGCATAAATTCGTCAAATGAACGTGACGAATTTACCTTGTATTATAATATTTTACCATAAATTCCAAAATAATTTTGGAGATGACGTATTGAGCTAATTTTTTTTTATCTGCATGACTTAGTGGGCAAAAAAAAAAAAAAACCCTGACTTAAAACTTGAAGAGTCAATCTCAGCTTGGTCCACAATACAAAAAATTAAGGAAATGTAAAAATATGAAAATACAACACACATCAAAGTGGGGGAAATTTTGCTTTCACTCAATGATTTTATGGAAGGGGCAGTCTCAATATTTCTATCCATGAAAACATGTTCAAACTAGGGAAATTTAATGGACCTCAAGAGCCAATGGACCCTCCTAAAGTACATAATATCTATATAGATTGGGACTCTCTCGTAAAGTTAATATTCATTTTAAGTCATTTCAATGTAAAGAAAATACAGGTTACATGTGGATAAAAGTTAACACTCTTACACTACCTTAAATACCTAAAATTAATACCTTGTTTTTTATGATACCTTAAAATTTATCAAGTAGATTTAATAAGGCTTAATTATAAAATAAGTGTACAAATTATATTGTTTTTTTAAAATATGTACCCAAACTTTTTTTAATGATCTAGGTGTCTAACATTACAAATATTACCACCTTAGGTGCTCGGGTTGTATCTGCCATTAATTTTCTCAGTTAAATGACATGTGTCGCATTCTAGTAATTTGGAATTTTAAAAAATTAAAAAATGTTTTTATATTTTAAAAACCCTAGTTACCTTAATTACAAAAAAAACTCAAATCCTTGAAAATCCAAAATTCCTAACCCTAACTTATCATCGCTGCCTTTACCGGTCACGACCACCGCCGTGGACGTAATCACTGTCATCTTCCTAGTCATATGTCAGCATAGAGTTCGGCAATTGACCATTAGGATCGCGTGAGATTGTGGTTTTCAACCTAGGGTTTGTGAGGTACAAAACATGATTGACAACTGATTGGTTGCGATTTCATAGGGTAATTGATTGTTGGGGATGAGGTCAGGTAGAGCTTTGTCGACAGCAAATGGTGATGGTCAGCGTGGGTTTAGAGGCTAAGATGAGGGTTTTCAAAGTTTTGGGGCTATTTCAATTTTTTTATATTTTTAATATAATTATATTTTTTAATTTTAATAAAAAAAATTTAAAATACCAGAATGTGACACATATCATTTAATAACAAATTTTAACGGCGGTTATAGTCCGGACACCTAAAGTGATAACGTTTGTAACATAAGTTTTATGGATGATTCAAAATACACCTATTTAATAAAAACGGTATATTTTGAGCACATATTTTATAATTAATCCTTAAATAATTGATTTAAATTAATATTTCAATCAAAGTCTGACTAACGAATGATTTTACGGTTTAAAAATGTCCGAACGAGATTCAATGTGTATAGTTATTTTATTTATTTATAATACAATGATCAATATTTTAATTATTTTATATCTTATATAATATATGCAGTTATTTATGTTTTTTAATATTTATGATTAGATTTATAATTGTTTACGAATATATTTGATCATTCGTTTATGAATGTGTTAGTGAAAATGTTCTTTTAATATCCGTTAAAATATTATTGACAAAACCTTAATTTAATTAGTATATTTTAGAGGTTATAAGTTCCAAATTTTAAAATAGTAATGTTTAATTTAAATATTGTATAAAGATATATGAATAAAGAATAAATACTATAAAGAAAGCATAAATAAATCTAAAAATAAACATTATATATATTCATTTATATTTTATTTATTTTCAATTTGAGTATCCAATTTTTATTTTAACTCCATCCCATTTTTTAACACAATTCTTTAACATCCCATGAGATAAATACTCGAGAAATTGCAAGTGGAGCTTAAAAAAAAGTTTGAAATAATGAGAAAGGTGGGGATATTTGTAAATTGTTCGAGAATAATAATTAATGAGGGAAATGAATGAAAGAGCAGTGGGTTAAGGGTGATTTCAGCCAGGGGTGGTTAGGTTGTTGGACCATGTACAAATTCTTAAAAGGGGTCCATTTTTTTTAGATATATTCGATTTTGGACATAATAGTGGTTTTTTTGATAAACGCCGCAATAGGTCCATCTATAGTATGTTTTTTTTTCAATAAAAGCCATAACAATAGTAGCGATTTTTTGAATAAACGCCGTAATAAGTTTATCTATAATGGCGTTTATTGAAAAAACCACTATAATATACTTTTTTGAGGCCCATATTTTTTGGGACCCTGCGGTAGTCCATCTCGCATCGCCCCAGCCACGATACTAGTTTAAGCACATACAATAGGGATAGATAGAAAGGACAAGTTGGGACATTCGTTTTCGAAAATTTAAAATTATCTTATATTTTAAAAAATATTATGTATTTTTCATTAAAAAATTTCTCTTCTAAAATTAACTTCTAAAATTTTAAAAATTTAAATTCATCGTGCGATATAAAATGATAAAATTATACGTTGATCCTCGATATATAAGGAGAGGGGACATTCATGTACTGTGTGATACGTGGCTCCTTTCCTTTCCCACCATCGCCTTCGCCATCACGTTCACTCATAAGTTTCAGTTTCCTACGCGCCACCATTATTTAGATAAACAAAAATAATAAAATACTTAAACCAAGAGTGACATGATTTTAGATCTAATAAACAATTACAATAATATTTTAAAATTTATATAGATTTTAAGTATTCTAAAGAGAACACACTAAAAAAATACAAATACATAAAAAAATATACATGAATTATGTCATTAATTATTATTCCTTTTGCGGCACCACTCATTACTTGCCCATACTAAGATCTAGGGGTGTAAATGAGTCGAGTCGAGTTCGAGTATTGCTGAGCTCAACTCGACTCGAAAATTTTGAAATAGAGCTCGACTCGACTTGAAAACTCTGAAATGAAGCTTGACTCGACTCGAAAACTAGCGAGCTTAAAATTTTAAGCTCGACTCGAACTCGAAATCCTGAACCGAAGCTCGTGAGCAGCTCGAAAAGGCTGAAATGAAAAAAAAATCTTAAACTTAACTAGATTGAAGCCTCAAACTCAAACTCGAACATGAACATTAAATACATGAAAATCTTATTATATTTTAAAAAAAATCAACACATAAATGTTAATATTATTAATAATTTATTTAAAAAAAATAAAATCTTAATATATTATATTTTTGAGATGCTCACGAGCTTTTCGAGTCGAGTATCAAGTAGCTCGTTTCGGCTCGTTAAGAATTCGAGTCGAGCTCAATTCGATCTGAGTATTTATCGAGCCTTGATCGAGTCGATCTCGAGTAGCTCACGATCTATCTCGTCTCATTTACCGCCCTTAATTAGAACTCACAATTTTTATTTGAAAAAATATATATATACTACTAGAGACATTTATTTTACTTAGCAGGCACAAAATACATATTTCACCCTATTCCATCTTCTATATCTATTGATTGTTGTTATAAGACGTAAAATTAAATTGTAGCTTCAAAATCCTCTCTTCCGCCTCTCAATTGCAGCAAAGCAAATCTCATGAAAACTCAGCATTCAAATTCTCTAACTAACTATAAATATTCACAAAATCATAAGGAAAAAAAAATAAAAAACTGAAAAATTAAAAGAAAACATAATAAGAAAGAGCAAGATTTAAGCTAAAAATAAAAAAAAAGCAATAAAAATAATTCCATTAATTCACATATTTTCCAGAATGCATGAAACTAAATTATACCTTCAAAATAAAATAAAGCAAAGCTTTTGACGGAGAATGTAATTGCCGGCTAATCTGTCCAATTGAAGTCATAACTGACATCATTGTCAAACAAAATCAAATTTGTAATATAGAATTTTTATACAAAGCCCTAAGACTTCTGAGAATCAGACGATTCTATTCATTTTCCTTGGTAACAAACACGGTCAACAATGTGGTTCGATTCCATCTATTATAAGCCAAGAGATTACAGAAACTTCGAGACTCCAGAAATCCACCGTCGACAAAGGCAATCAAGAAAAAGTCAGGAAACCAAGAAAAAAATGTGACGGTTCAAACAGAAAATTAAAGAAAATAGCAGAAAAGATTAACAGAGAAAGCTAGAAAAAATAGAAAGATTAGAGAGCAGCAGAAGAAACAGAAGGAAACGGTTAAGAAGAACAGAAAACTCATATAATTTCATTCCAGAATTCCGATCTGTCCAAATCCTCAGGCATTTGGGGTTTTAACCTAAATAGAAACTGACCTTAAACCCTTGCTAATATGATAAAGAACAGGATGTTGTCTTTTAAAAGGGTAAACTACAAATTTAGTAACTAAACTTCACTCTCTCCTACTTCACTCATCACACTTTTAATTCTTTTAATTTAATCACTGAACTTTGTGTATTGGATTTTTTTATCACTCCAATGTTAATTTTCTAACGGTGTTAGGATATGGCAATCTATATCTCAATGACGTCACTTTGAGTTCATACATAAGATCTAATTTAATTCAAAATGACGTGGTTTTGATTTTTTATGAATATTGTTTTTCATTTCTTCTTTATTCTTCTTCTTCATACGTTTTTATAGAGAATGAATGATGGCCGGAACATCAACTAATGAATGATGGCCCGAAAATCAACTAATGTGGTGGTTGGATTCTAGACAGGTGGGTAAACTTAAAGGAATGAAAATAAATTTTCAGTATAAAATATATAAAAAAAATTTAAAATATATAATAATTTTAAAATTTCAGGGATTACGTTGAAAAGGCACACTAAGTTTTTCCTTTTAATAGTGACATTTACTTTTTCCTTTTTTTAATAAATCCTTTTAATACTGACATGCATATAAAAATTTAGCATCATTGAGTTAGTACTATTATAGTACTATGTTTGATACTACTATGTTTGATGTATTATTATTAAATGGCTAAATATGTATGTTAATATAAATTTCTAAGTTTGAGTTAACTCACATGATATGCCAATTTTCTTTACAATGGTACAATTGATATGAGTGTTGACCCATTATGATGATATAAAACTAGCTTGTCCTATTTTTGGTGCCCTTAAATAATGTTTGGTAGATGCAAGAAGAGTTGGATAGGATAGGAATGAACCTAAATTATTTTAGGCAACTTATTATGTATGCTTTGTTTTAGAATAGTCTGACGTGATTATAATTTAACATATGTTTGGGAGTTTTTTGTCACTGCAACCACATACACATGATAGATGTAATCGCTTGAACTTAGAATTTAAAGGAGAATAACACTTCCTTCGACTATTGAATTTGATAAATTAGATATTTTAATGAATTTGATATTTTAAATGAGTTCAATATTTTTAAGTTACAAATTATGTGTGACACATGTCATGTAAGTTGCAGTTGATTTGAGAATGATTTGAATAAGTTTTAAAATTACTAAAAATTGTTAAAAATAAATATGCATTTTGATAATAGGATATTGATATCATGATAAGGGTATTTATCTCTTATTTTAAAACTGAAATTTTTAAAACTTCAACTTTTTTTTCTTTGATTAAAAGCTTCAAACTTAAAATAAGTAGCGATATCATGGGCCAGATATCGAAATATATATCATAGTATTAACTTCGATACTATAAATAATCAATATTTAAATATTGTTTTATTTTAAAAAAAACGTCGAGCTCCAATTTGATATTGGAAATTAGTTTAGTATCAATGTCAAGTAAAAAATATCAATACTATATGCCCAATATTAATACTTATATTTAGTAATGATTAATTTATTTAAGTTTATTTGTTCTAATAAACGAATGTTGTATTTTTTTCGTATCTGAACGCTCGATTCGAATAAGATATATATATATATTTGAATCTCAATCATAATTGTAACTGGTTAATAATTTATTGAGATGTATAATTCTTCGTCCATCCACTTGTATATATCATAGTCAAGATGAACAATAAACACTAATCCTAGAGTACGTATGTTATCAAACTATAACCATCCATTTGTATCAATTATTGATCATCTATTTAGACATCAAAATTTATAATTTCAAAACAAAAATACGTAACATACATTATCAATTTGATTATTATATATATATATATATATATATATATATAAACTAGGGGTGTTTGCAATCGGTTAACAGTATCATTTAGTCTAAACAATATAGTTAACCATTATAACGGTTACTGAATTTTACTAACTATAATCAATGACGGAGCTACCATTAGACAAGTGGGGGCCATGGTGTCACAGACTTAGCCTAGTTGGTTCGGTTGCTAATCCATGCGGCATTCAAAAGGAACGCTTCCCAACCAAGTCAACCTTAATCTCGTATATCTGATCAAACACAAACACACATTAGGTTAGATCTTCGCAACAGCAAGGTCCTTTGACCAAGAATTTGAGATCGTGAGGCATAACGGATGTATACAGTCGACCTCGAACTTCTTCGAAGGAAAATGTTTTATTAATAGAAAACAACATAGGGTTACAGAAGACTCACCCACACCATCGACTAGGCCATAGGGGCGACCCTCGATTGTGTTCACAAGACACATACCTTAACCTATGGATTGACCCAAACTCTACTGGCTGTCCACCCCTACATATATGCGGAAAATAATAACAAAAATGCTACGTATAGACATTAAAATGCTCGAACTAGGGACTGTAAGTCCTACCCCCATTCCCTCCCTTAAACATTGAAATGCTTGAAAATAAGACAAGGTTATTCTACCATGCCAATAGGCCCTATACATGGTTGGCCTTGGCATACCTATCCGGTTGTGGCCCCATAAAAGGGACGGCCACGACAATCTCCCCCACCTAATTTGTCGACGCCCTTGTCAACTACACAACCTGAAACTCTTCGATATTTTGCTTGAATGCCCTGAGATCATACTCTCTTTCCTAAGTGTTCTCTTCTTGATCAAGGCCTCCCCACTTGGCTAGGTACTCCCATCTTTGCTTTCCGCCCACTTTAACCACTCTACTTGCAAAAATCTATTCAACATGACATTGTGAAGGTGGTTGCATACAAATAGACTTCCTATCAGACTAACTTCGATTAGCGACATCGAGATCGATGTGAAATGGCTTCAAATTGCTCACATAGAAGACTGGGTGAACTCTCATCCAAGCAGGAGGGTCAACCTTGTATGAAGCATTCCCCGTTTTTTCTACTATCGATATTGGACCTTTATACTTGCGCACCAAGCGGCGATCCCTCTGGCTCAAGAATCTAAGTTGTTCTGGCATCAACTTAACTAGCACCAAATCTCCAACCTAAAAGTGTAGGTCCCTTCTGCTACGATCTGCATATTTCTTCATACGTTTCGCTGCTTTCTCCAAGTAAGCCTTGGCAATCTCCATATTCTGGGGGCTTTTTATTAGTAGATGAACTCATTTGTGAATTGAAACATAGCTGCACAAGATCCAACAATGGAGGCCAGTTTTTCTGATTAGCCTGAATGAAGTGCCTCAGATACTCCTCCAATAGCACATTAAAACACTCAGTTTGCCTATCTATTTGAGGGTGGTAACTCGACAAAAAGTTGAGTTATGTTCCCACTAACTGGAACAAACCTTTCCAGAATTTCCCAATAAATCTTCCATCTCGGTCACTAACTATGCTCTAAGTAATGCCCCAATATTTCACCACTTGTTTAAACACCAACCTAGCAGTCTCTTATGTCGAATAATACTTCAATGCCGGTATAAAAGTAGTATACTTCGAGAACCTGTCCACTACCACCAGGATTGATCCAAGATCTCCCACCCGTGGCAAGCGTGATATAAAATCCAAGGAGATACTCTCCCAAGGGCAAACGGGCACCGATAGTGGTTCGAGCAATCCAGTTGTCCTTTGTCGATCTACCTTATCCTGTTAACAGATAAGATGTGTCTTGGTGTAGTCCATCACATCTTGGAGCATTTGAGGCCAATAATACCCTTGTCCCAACAAAGCAAAAGTGTGCCTCCAACTAGGATGTCTAGCCCATGGGGTATCATGAAATTCCTCAACAATTTCTGTCGTAGATTCCCATCTCAAGGAGCAAACATTCGTGGCTCATTTGTTATCAATAAACCATTTTCTATCTAAAACCATTTCAAATGACCCTTCTTAACCATCTCCGTGAGTGCCACCACTTGTAGATCTTGCTTGGAAAAGTTCACAATAAGCCGACGAATTTCGTTGGACACTCTATTGGTAGATATGGGAGCCAAACGTCGGAGTGCTGCCAAATCCACCCCGCAGCTCAACGCATCAGCTACCTGATTCTTTTTCCTCGCCTTATGCTCAAAGACAAAATCAAACTCTGCTAGAAACTTCTGCTATCTAGCTTGTTTTGCTGTCAACTTCAGTTGCGTCAAAAAGTGGCTACTTATTGTATTATCTTTCGTTAGCACAAATTTGAAACCCAAGAGATAATGCCTCCAAATCCTCAAACAATGAATTATTGCTAGAAGTTCTTTCTCCGAGGAAATGTATCTCACTTCAATTTCATTTAGCTTCATACTCTCAAATGCCACGAGATGTCCGTCCTGTAAGAGTACCCCTCAAATTGCATAATCTGATGCGTCTGTCTCTACTTCTAGTGGTTTTTTCAATGTCCGATAATGTAAGAATTGGTTCACTGACCACTACATTCTTTAAATCATTAAAGGCCTCTTGACAATCCTTAGACCAAACCCACTCACAACCTTTCTTCAGTAAACCAGTGAGTAATTTTACCCTACGAGAATAACCCTCCACAAAACGTCTGTAATAATTGGCCAAACCGAGGAAATATCTAAGCTCACTAACGTTTTGTGGGGTCGGCCACTCCTAGATAGCCTTCACCTTCTCATTATCCATACGAATACGCATTTGCTCAATGACGTAGCCTAAAAATTAGACTTGGGTCTGGGTGAAAGCACATTTCTCCTTCTTTAGAAATAATTGATTTTCTCGCAATCTCGCCAACACCAATCGAAGATGCTCCTGATGATCTTCCATAGAAGTGTTAAATACCATTATATCATCCAAATAGATGACTACGAACTTATCGAGGTAGTCATAGAACACCTGGTTCATCAAAGTGCAAAAAGTAGCAGGAGCATTGGTTAGTCTAAAAGGCATAACAAGAAATTCAAATGTCCCATACCGAGTTACACATGTCATTTTTGGTTCATCCCCTTCGGCCACCCTCACTTGATAGTATCCCGATCTGAGATCAAACTTCATGAAATACTTAGCATTACTCAGCTGGTCAAATAAATCTGCAATCAAAGGAATGAGATATTTATTCCTGACAATCACTTTGTTTAATGCCCTATAATCCACACACAATCTCAAACTCCCATCATGCTTCTTCTAGAACAATACAGACGCCCTAAAAGGTGAATTCGAGGGTCAAATGAATATTGCTTGGAGTAACTCATCCAATTGTTTCCTTAACTCGACCAACTCTAGAGGACTCATTCGATAAGGGTATTTCACAAGAGGTTTTACTCTTGGGATTAATTCAATCTCATGGTCCACCGACCTTCTAGGAGGCAACTCTTTTGGCAATTTATCCGACATTACGTCCTCAAAGTCCTTCAACACTTCTTGAACATTCTCAGGCACTTTGCCAAAATTGGCACCCTCTTTGGAAACTAGAAAGACCAAGAATGAAGGATCTCCCTTTTTCAACCCTTTCTTAAATTGGATAGCCGGCAATATATTCTTCTTATGACGAGGGAGAATCGTAGCCGGTACCATACACGGTTGCTCCCTCATGAACATTAAACAACTTTATACCGGGACAGGAATCACTTGGGCTACCATCATAAAATCGAGCCTTAGGACCACATCAAAATCATCCATATAGGAAATAATGAAATATACACTTCCTTCCCAAGACCCAAGTTTGATACTCACCCTCTTCACAACTCCACATATCGTCGAAGCAACTGAGTTAATCACTTTCATTTGTCCCACCTCCTTAGTGACAATCCACCATTACGTGTGCAGACCATTCTCTTTTATTCGTTGGCACCTCTATGCCTGCAACAAAAATAATTACCATCGTGTCTAAATTAGAAAGAAAACTATTGTGCTGAATTCATAACACCTTTGTGCTTGAATTAATCATGTATATATAATCAAGCACAAACACACATCAGATTAGATCTTCGCAACAACAAGGTCATTTGACCAAGAATTCGAGATCGTGAGGCATAACGGATGCACACAGCTGACCTCAGACTTCTCCGAAGGAAAAATGTTTTATTAATGGAAAATAACACCGGGTTACAGAAGACTTGCCCACACTATCGATTAGGCCGTAGGGGCGGCCCTCGATGGTGTTCACAAGACTCATACCTTTACCTGTGGATCAACACAAACTTTTCGGTTGTCCACCCCCTACATATATGCGAAAACAAAATAACAAAAATGCTACATATAGACATTAAAATGCTCGAACTAGGGACTGTAATTCCTACCTTCATTCCCTACCTTAAACATTGAAATGCTTGAAAAAATGACAAGTTTATTCTACCCTGCCAATAGGCCATATACATGGTTGGCATTTGCATACCTACCCGGTTGTGGCTCCATAGAAGGGACATCCACTATTACCATGGCACCACTAAAATATTAAAAAACAAATTATATATTTATATACATATACATATAATATATAATATTACAATATTAAGTTTAATTTCCTTAAAATATATGTATAATAAATTACTAAATTTGAAAACTATTTAAATATTATTTAAAATAGTTAAAATTTATTTTTAAAATTTTTGTAATTTTAAATGAATGAAAATTTATTTATTTTTTGTGATTTTTAATTTCGAAATAAAAACAATATTTTGCTTTTTTTTTCTTTAGTTGTTCATCTTCTTTGAGTTTAGGACTTTAACCATGTTATTAGGTATTTTATTTCGGTTGAAGGTAATTTAAAAAAAAAAAATTCAATTCAATTTATATTTATGATTTTATTTTAAATATATGTATTTATTATGTGAGTTCATGAATTTTTCATCTCTAAAAAGACTTAGACACACACAAACATATATATATGAAAATATTTTAAGATGCCTCTAAATATATAACCCCTAGACCCAACCTATGTGTTACGATCAGATCTAGCGGATCACAATAAAAATTTTCAAAATAATTTTCACTCTTTTAAAAATTTTAGTTTCTTTAAAACATGACTATAATGGTAAAATTTAAATCGAGTGATAGGAAACTAGAAATAGTGAAAATTAAATTTAAAATATCATTAAGTAGTGTTAATAATATCCATAAACCAGGGTAGTTCTGTTGTACGACAACCTAATATAAGGCTAAGTAAAGGCGTTACCGGAAATGTTAATATTTTTTTAACATTTCCGGTAGAGCGCTACCTAAAATGTTATTTTTTTTCTACCAAAAATATTAATTTCACTACTTAAAATGAATATTTTCTATATTAGCATTTCCAATAGAAAAAATAACATTTTAGGTAGCGTCTGATATTAATATTTCTGGTAGAAAAAAATAACATTTTAGGTAGCGTCTTTTCTTAGCCTTATATTATATTTTCTTTCCTTAGACATCCCCCATAAACCAGCATATAAAAAATAATGGCACATGTCACCAAAATAAAGGTAGTTTGAAAGATTGAAACATTACAACAAAAATTAATGTACATAATGCGCCGATCCTCCAAGTGCCTGGTCTGAGCACCCAATCAAAATATTTGAAAAGGGGAATGAAGGGGGAGTGATCTAGGGAGCTCAATGTGTTCCAATAAGTGCAGAATAAAACAAAGCTGAAACATTTCAAATGTGATTTCAAAAATCACAGAGTAAAAATAACCATATAGTTTTAATTTAAAACACCTAGCTACCCTCCACCCGTACACCATATGAAATACCCCAAAACAGGCATCCATAAGGACTTAACCTAGACCACTAAGATCAAGGAGTCCATTATGGAAGATACATGCATCCATAAGAACTTATCGTAGGCCACTAAGATCTAGGAGTCCAATATGAAATATACATGCATCCATAAGGACTTACTGTAAACCACTAAGATCTAGAAATCCAATATGGAAGATATAGGCATCTATAAGGACTTACCATAGACCAGTAAGATCTAGGAGTCCAATATAGAAGATCAGAACAAGAAGGAATTATCAGCTAGTTGGACCTCAGAGTCTCTAGACACCTACCCAACAATACCCCAAAAAGAATTTTCAGATAGCACTGGAAAAATCTATAAATCATAAATCAGACATTTTACAGTAACTGTAATCCAGAGAACAAGTATCAGATGTTCAAAAATTTTAGATCAATAAAACCAAAACTTAGGAAAATAAGTAAACAGAATCATGCTTTCAAAATCAGTTAAAACAAAACAGATAAATATAACACACAAGGAACAAACCTAGCTAAAAGGGTCGATCAGGGCAATTTACTAAACACCAGTTTAACTATGATCAAAAGCAGAATACGATCCTAAATCAGATTGGAACGGAGTTACTATCAGACTAATGTACTGAACAGAGTATTTAACGGAGTTGTAGAACCATATTTGAAATCACGGCTCACGCGATCAGACAGATCGAGAAAAGGTGGGCCAAGCAGTCACACGATCGAGAGAATCATAGTTACGTATCATAACCAAAATCATCCATCAATCTTTACCATTTCCTTATTTTTTTTCTTAAACAATTTAATTTAGATAACTAAGCAATTCCAGATTCAATGGTCAATTTGGAGGCTTTCGAGTTAGAATTTGACGAAACAAACTTCAAATTCGGACTCGGGACGTCGAAAAACATAAGATAGGGGGTTTTTGTTTTAAAAACGTTAACTTTTTATCAATGTTAATGCGGTTAAAGTCAAATTCAACGGGTCTGGTTAACGATCAACGAGTTTGACTGGTCTAAGTTGAGTCGGTTGGCTCGGTCAACTAAGGTCTAAGTTGACTTGGTTCTGGAAAATTCAGTTGGAGGACAAGCCCCATGTGCACCGGTTATGTATGACGATATTGATGAGGTTAGGGATGACGACCGATTAACTAAAAAACCACCAAACACCCAAAATCAACTCTTATAATCCCAATAATCTAACCAATCGTTACTGAAAAATAAAATAAAACAATCGAAGCTTACCCAACGGTGATTGGACGATGGTGATGCGACAAATCCGGTCAAGTTTTTACCGAAATAGGATGAGGAAGCCAACGGTGGCGGCAGTGAGCCGAGCTGGCATTGAGATCGACGTAAAAATATGAAAATAGCTACGACAGTTTTAGTTCTGAGACGAACCTTTGACGATCGATTTACAATAAATGGCATGCCTTTACGTTGATTGATTGGATGGGTTTTGGTTTGGAGCGGATGATGATCACAATGGTACCAGCGGTGCGACCCACAAATTATCACGTTGGCTAAAATTGAAGGGTGGTCGAAACAGGGTTTTAACAAAGCTTCTTGGGTTCTCCATGTCGATCGACAGTGATTTCCGATGAATAAACAGGGGGTTTTGATCAGGGAACGTCACCGATCACGATGGTGGAGGTGGTAACGGCCATGGATGGTCGAACCGTGGTGAATCGGGACTTCGACAGTAATGGTGAAAGGCTTTGGAAAATTTTAGGGTTGTTCATTTGAATCTGATTAGGGGAACAATTTAGGGATTTAAAATCCCAACAATAAACTCAAAAATGTTATTTTTCTCAATCCCATTAACTTTGTTCAAAGCTTAGAGACAATCAAACAAAAGAAAGAGTTGTACATATGTTGCGACCGTCTTTCAGGTGGGTCCCGAAATTGGGCTCGACTTGGATTAAACGAATTGGAGTCGCCACCGACCATTTTAAAACGGATTTAGGTGGGCCGGACACCATCTTACATGATCTACGTTTTACCAAAAACGTGTCGGGTTCGGGAGTCGGTTACGGTCAAAGAATGATTATCACCCTTGAACCGCCCTTTCGGTACCAATTAATTTGTCGGTTGTCTTTAATTGCGAAAATTAAAAAAAAATTAAAATTTACAAACTCGACTCAAATTACTTACCTCTGATAGATTTAAAAGTGTACCCTTAAGAAACCAAGAAACGTGTTAGATAAAAAAATGAAAATAAATAAAATAAAGAAAGTAAAAAAAATAAATGAAATAAAGAAAAAGGAAATAAAAAGATAAAAAAGTAAACGAAATAAATATGCATATGAATAAAATGTTAAGAAAAAAATGTATAGAATATATAATAATAATAATAAAATATAATAATAATAATAATAAAGACAAAAATAATAATAATAAATAGTATAATATAATAGTAAGAAATAAAAAAACCAAAAATAAAGAAATATAGAAAATAAATAATATATATATATAAAAGAAATGTTAAAAGGGAAATAAAAAAAATGAAAAAAGAGGTTTTTTTAAAAAATAATTATTATAATAATAAATAAAAAGATACTAAATAAAATAATCTAAATTAGGACTAAAATAATTGAAATCTAAATCTAAGGATTCAATTTAAAATTAAAGTTCTAGGACCAAAATGAATTGTATGCATAATATAGTGCCAAAATTTAAAGGAAAAATAAAGTTAATATAGCTCATCAAATGCCAAGTGACCAAGCAAGTAATTCTCCCAATACAAAAGAAATGGAAACATATCAAAACATTTGAGTCTAATTCACGCAAAACTTAAACCCAAAATTAAAAAGAGAGAAATAAGCTCTCTGTAACCCACCGAATACTCTCGAACAATCAATGCAATTGGGGACCGAGCACCAGCGCCCTTGGGTAATTTGAACCTCCGGCGAACCTCGAGTTCCCGATGACCAATGAAAAAAGGTAGGCTCTCGTTCTTTCGCCCGTTCTTTTTCCTCAATTTTTTTTGGGTTTTTGGTATTCTACTACTTTGCGACTCAAATTTGCCCACCCTATGTTTTTCCTCTCGTATTTCGTCAGATGAATCTAGTATCCACCCCTGTATTTTCTGCATATATTTTTTTGCCTTATTTCCTCGTATTTTTTTCATGTTTTTCTCTGTGTTTACAGGTATCTCCCTCATCCCCTTCCAATGTATCGATTACATGCTTATATAGTAAAAAAAGCTATTTTTAGTTTGAGCTGGAGTCTTAATGGAACTAAAATTGATTTGGGGTTGTTTGTTTTATTGTTGTCGAGAAATCCGATCAGAAAGCTTGGGGTCGTTGGCGTGAGGAACGACGCGTCTTTTGCGAAGGACTATTGCGGCTGGAAAATTAGTGTCTACAACATACAACCTGAACACCATGCTTGTCGCCTTTCCCACCCTCTGAACATACATTGAATTCTCGAAGCCACGACATGATCAAGAAACACAAATAATATCTATCTTCATGTTTATATCGTTAATACACGATTTTATATCATAAATGTTTAATTGAGGACGATAATATAACGAGAAAGTGTAAGGAACAACAATCTAATTTAAGGTCAACGAGTGTTGGCAAAAGTAGTTGGGATTCAAGAATTTGAGCTTGTAAGATCAAGTTCGAATCCTACCACCTTCACTCTTGGTGGGCAATATATAAATTTCTATGTAAATCCCAATTGAGTCTTAGGCATGCCCTGACCTTGAACTAAGAGAGTCACCCCTTACCAAAACTTTTTAGTATCAAAGAAGAAGAACAACAACAAAAACCTAATTTAAAGCTAAAAAGGGGGCAAAATTTGGCACAATAAAAAATGTGATAAAAAATATAACATTTTAAGTTTTGCATAACCTAAAATGTTGAATGTTGCATTTATTTTCTATATACTTGAAGTTATTATTTAATATTGTCATTATTATGTTTATTTTTTAAAAAATTAATTATATATAATATTATTTTATGGTGACACATCAGCATCATCGTTAATGTTTTAATGATATGTGACGAAAATGAAACTAAAAATAACATTATGTATGATTTTAAAACAAAATAAATAATTAGGTGACCAAAACAAAACAAAAATGATAATTAAGAAACTAAGAATGTAGTTTACCCTATATATTTCCTTTATCCATTCGGGGAAGGAATAGGATGATTTAATGTTCAAATTTGATTTGATACAATTTGTTTCTTAAAATTAATTGTTCGAATCAGTTTATTTTTTAAGGAAATTCCAATACTCGAGTACCAATGATACCACTAATGATGAGCATCGTTGAGTACCATTAATTTAATTTATAAAAACTTTATTTATAAAGGACTCAACATATAATTATAAATTAGTTAAAATTTTAAAGATTATTTAAAATAAAATATTAATTACATTATTTCCCATAATTTTTTTAACAAATTTTTAAAGGTAAATTATAAAATTTTTATTGTTTAAAAAAGATTATGGAAAATAATGTAATTAATATTTTATTTTAAATAAATTACTTTTAAATTTTTAACTAATTTATAATTATATGTTGAGTCCTTTAGAATTTTAAATTTTTATAAATTAAATTAATAGTGTTAAGCGGTGCTCATCGTTAGAGGTGCTCAATGATATCCGTCGAACGTGACAAACTCGTCCCTATTTTTAATATAAATTGATTCAAATTTAAATTTAACATGAACTTAACTCGGTGTATAACTAATTAAACTTAGGCTCAAACTAAAATAGCGCTAAAAAAAAACTATGTTATCTTTTCACCTTACGTTTCTAAACTATTTTTTTGTCAAATTAAATCCTTAAATTAAAATTACTTTAAGTATATAAACTATTTTTCGGTCAAAATAAATCATTAAATTATGACTATTTTTTTTCTTTAAGCCCCTAAACTATATTTTTAATTAAAATAAGGACCTAATTTTATATGACGTGTCAACATCTTATAGGTTAAAAATCATTTTTCTAACTGAAAAATGATATGACTTAATTAAATATACAAATTTGACAAAAAATAATTTAAGTATTTAAAATAAAAACAAAAAAGAATACGTAATTTAAACACTTATTTTTACTTTCTTAAGCTTTAAAGATTCAGATAAAATTATGGAAATAAAATGAAGCATAAATCAAATCGGATACAAATATATGAAAAATCTGACTGGTCTTTGTCATATTTTGTAACTGAAATAAATGAGCAGATTTCCTTGCCAAACGTGGAAGGGGATTCCGTTATAATTCTCAAATTGAAAATTTATAATAATTGACCATATATTTTTCACATTATAATATATAATTAATTATCTTTTAGGAGGGCATATGATTTATAATTATACATTTTTTTTTTAAAAAATCTTTTAGATAAGATTAAGATTAAATCTAAAATTTGTCAAAAAAATAATCATCGTACAATATAAATTATATACCATTTAAATAAAATATTAGTTAGAATTTATATATAAATTTAAACATAATTCCACATAATTTACATAAAATGGGATTCAAACTTAAACCCACCAAAATTTTAATATTGTCAATTTATAGGAGCCTTTTGGCGATTGAACTTAAATTATATTAAAATTAAGCATAAATTAATAATTTAAAATATTATAATAAATCTTGATCAAATAAAACAAAAACAATAGACTTGAATCTAATACCTCAAAATTTAAATTATTTTACAATTCAATTAACAATATATCGATAAGTATTGGTGTAACTATAATATATCATATGTTTAAAAAAATGGTATAAACATTAGATATAATATTATTAAAAAATAATAATTAATTTTAAATAAAAATTTTAATAAATTAAAATCTCTATGTTTATATTTTTAAAACATTTATTTTTATTAAATATCACCTTAAAATGGAGATTAATTTAGAATGGATATTAATTTAATAATAAATTTAAATATTTATAAATTTAAAAAAGTAATTCAAAATTAATATTAATTTGAGAATTTACTCTTTTTTTTTAGAATGACATGAATCAAACGACTTTAGTGATTAAAGATGGAGTTATTATCTTTAGAGATTTTAAATTCAAGTATCGACGTCTACAAAGATATTTAAACATTTATTAATAAATGGTTGACCGCCATTCGAACGTATAATATGTTGCATTCATCGTTTACTATAAAAAAAATAGTGTCATTTTTGTAAAAAGTCCAAATTAATGTTATATATTTGAGTAGGGCAACCCTCTCGGTTTTTCATTCACTCGTCGAATCCCCACTTAATTCTCTCATTTACTAACGAAATTTCCCCATTTCCCTTTGTTTTTTCTTTTGACTTCCACCAAGAACCTCACTGTTTCATCCCCTTCCACCAAACACTGAAACCCCTGTTTTCTCCTCTCCGAGCAATGGTACTATCCAAATACTCTCTCACGCTCACCCTTTCCATTCTCTCCGTTTGGGCCGTTGACGCCGCCCACAACCATCATTCGGCGGCGGCGGCACCGTCGCCCTCTTCCTCCTCCGGGGACTGTTCGTCTTTGATCCTCAACATGGCGGATTGCTTGTCCTTTGTTTCGAGCGGGAGTCACGTGTCGAAACCGGAAGGGACGTGCTGTACTGGCTTGAAGACTGTGATTGAAACCGACGCCGATTGCTTGTGCGAGGCGTTTAAGAGCAGTGCTTCGCTCGGTGTTTCTCTGAATCTCACTAGGGCTTCCACCTTGCCCGCTGTTTGCAGTATCACCGTTTCTTCCGCCCCTAAATGCGCATGTGAGTGACGATTCACTTTCTTCCCTTTTTTTCTAAACCCATATTTTGATGGAAAATTTGGTTATTTTCCTTTTTTATTCTGGAAAAAAATTAAAAAATAATCGTTTTCATCTTTGTTTTTTGGCAGTATCTATTGTACCTGCTGCTGCGCCAGGTATGTTCCCATAAATCTAAAAACTTAAATGATTCAATTCAAAAATAATCCATGCACCCAATTTACAGGGTTGAAATTGAAGGGTTGTTTATCATTAAAAAAATTTATGATAGTTTTCTCAAAATAACTTTAACATTTTCGATGTCGACGGATCAAATTATTTCATATTCAAAATTGCAAACCGAAAACTAAATCACAAATATCAACCTAAGATGACAACTAAACTTATTTTTAAAAGTTGGCGGCTAAATTTGTAGGTGTGCAACTATCACCGACAGCAGGTGCACCAACAACCGGACCAGGGGGAGCGAGCGAGGCAGCGCCGATACCGGCTCCTAGTAAAGCAGGCTCACCGGTGCTCTCTGTTCCAATGGGTTCTCTTGTTGTAGGGCTCCTCATGGTTATGTTAGTTTAATTTCTGGGTGAGTGAGAGACTAGGTTGATGTTTAGCTCTGGTGATTATGTAGGTCTCCCTTTGGTGGGTTAATAGAAACTATCTTTGAACTTTATACAACAGATAATAATTTACCCATTTTTATCTCTGTTTTCTTACGATTTATCTATACTTTAAGTATATTATTATTTTTATCTAGGTACTTCAATATAAATAGGTACTAAATTAGGGAATTTCGCTTATTCAGGTACCGTTAATATTTTTAAATTAATAGTACAAGTCAATTTTTAAGAATTCAAATGAAAAATATGTTAATTCTTCTAATTATCGATATCACTTAATTTGTGCATTTAGATGTTAATTTTGAATACTTTGATCAGAAAAATACATTAGATATTTAAATAAAAAGTAATATATTTAGCTAATTATATGTGATATAATCCTAATAATAATAATAATAATATCAATTATCATATTATAACTTTTTTGAATCATGATAATTGAATTTCATTTATAAAAGTCATGAAAGGTGACAATAGTCATCAAAATATTCATATAAAACCAAAAATAGTAAACCTAAAGATACTATATATATATATTATATTGAGAATGATGACCAACATCAAAAGAACCTAGTAACTTTCATAAAAAAAACGTTGTCTCTGTCGAATGAGACACTTTACGAAGTGATATGGGAGTAGTGAGCAAACCAAGCTATCTGATAGGTTGCTTAACTACCCAATTTTAATTATATCAGCAAATAACATTTTACTAAAGAGAAGATATGATTATACGTGACCATTGACAATCTAATAAAAAAATAAATGTCGTGATAGTTTTTATGCGAACACCAAAACGACTGCAAATGTATGCGAAGAACGTACCAAAAGTCATGAGGATCGTGTCACGAGAAATGAAAACGCGTGTTACAAGAACATAGAAAAACATGTCACAATGATCAAAATTCTTATTTAAAAATTAAAAAAAGCCTCAAGAAAAAAGAAAATAAATGACAGTATGAAAAAAAACAAGAGAATTATTAATCAACCTGTGGTCGACAACAAACATTAAGATTAGTGTCGTTGTCGGTTAAACCAAAATCAAAGGGAAAGAGGAAGACTTGCAGGCGTAGCTGCTTGAACTTGGGATTTCTAGAAAGAATAATAATCTTTTTAACTACTAAAGTAATTTGATTTGATGTGTTCGATTTTATTTATTTAATATTTTAATTTAACATATTTGTAAAATTAAGTATATCTTGATATCTAAAGGTAAAGAAGTCTTGAAAAGAAATAGGCTTTGACTTCAATTAAGAGGAAAACATAGAGGACATATAAGAAAATTTCAAAATGTCATCTAGTAGATTAACTTCACTTTACACTTTTACTTGAACTTTGTTGAATCACCCTCCATTTATATCTTTATTCACTATTCACATTCAAAGCTACCTCACGACCACCTTCTTCGGCATCGAACCATGCCTTGAATCTCCAGAATTAGTTTGACATAGAGGACATATAAGAAAATTTCAAAATGTCATCTAGTAGATTAACTTCACTTTACACTTTTACTTGAACTTTGTTGAATCACCCTCCATTTATATCTTTATTCACTATTCACATTCAAAGCTACCTCACGACCACCTTCTTCGGCATCGAACCATGCCTTGAATCTCCAGAATTAGTTTGACAACAACTTATGGTTCTAAATCCATTTTGGGAGCACATGTTTTTACTGCGTCTTCCACAGTGAGAAAGATCTTATCTTCCCCTATCATCTCATGAAACTTCGAGACATGGAGCTTGTCCACCACAACCGGCCCTGGACTTGCTAAAACAAGCTGCAAAACAATGTATTTTGCATAAATAATAAACCCAACTCTCATTCAAGTTCAACGTTTGAGGTTCTTTTACACTAGGTTACCTTAACATCCCTCTTCTCAAGGCTTCTCAATAGCTCTTCCATGGCATGGATGCCACTAGTGTTAATGTCAGTGACAGCTGATCAAACAATGTAAAGTTCATTAGAAACAGTTATTTCGGTCATGAGCTCGATCGATGAACCGGAAACGAAAATCGAATATTGCTTACGTGACATTTCGACGACCAGATACTGAATTCTGGGTTGGGAGTTTTCTTTCAATCTCTCTTCTTCATCCATCAGCCATCTCAAAATCCTGCATGAAACTTGAACTTTAGGAATGTGTATATTTGGACAGAGTCCACTTCCTTTTAGTACTTCATGTACGTGGAAAAGCTAACCTTTCTTTTATATAGTTGGAGTTGGAAAAGTAAATTGCAGAATCAACTCTAACAATGAGGATGCCTGGAACTTTTGCTGCATCAGGGTATATGTGGATGTTCCTATAAACCGTCGTCCTTGGAAGCTTTCCGAGAACCGATGTTCGAGGTCTCGTAACTTGTAAGAGGATTTTGGCGAACGATATCGAAACCTGTTACAACAAGAAATGGATCATTTAGGTTGATGTGGTAAATTGATTGTCACTTGGGATATGTGGCAACAATCTCCATGAAT
This sequence comes from Hibiscus syriacus, assembly GCF_006381635.1. Lineage (NCBI taxonomy): Eukaryota > Viridiplantae > Streptophyta > Magnoliopsida > Malvales > Malvaceae > Hibiscus > Hibiscus syriacus. The sequence continues at coordinate 876,542 of NW_024061975.1, read as the reverse complement.
TCCTCACCGCAATTAGTAGGCCTAACTCAACCGAAGAGAAAACTACACTAAAGAAGGCTCCCATACAAGCAACGAAGTCAAATTTATCGATCTTCCATATCAGAGTCATTGCTTCAATGTCAATTAAGTTAATCACTGCAGATATAACGATGGAAGCTAGTATAGCATTTGCAGTGTACTTGAATAATGGAGTTATGAGTTCCAATGTTAGTAGCACAACACCAGACATCACTATATTAGATACTGCCGTATGGCACCCGGCCTTGTAGTTTACTGCCGTACTATGGAAGCCTCCTGCACAGAGTATTTTAGATGATGAATATCGGAATCATTTTATAAACAGAGAAGAGGTAGGGATGGGCCGCCTTTCTATTTTCGCACCTGTGGCCACGTAACAAGATGTCATCGAACCGAAGATATTCATCGTCCCTAATGCTACCATTTCTTTGTTTCCATCCAACTGGTAGTCCTTCATGGGAGCTAATTCTTCCAATTGCTACAGCTTACTAGATTATAAAAGACATAGTGATTAGAACCTCATCTCCTTGAGACAAATCAAAGGAATAAGGGGTCGGATTCGGATACCGTTAGCGCTATCATACCGGATAGAACACCGATCCTGAAACCTTTGGCAAGATATTCTTCAGAGAAAAATATTTCATCCACAGATATTGGGTTGATACCTCTCCTGATATGTTTTACCTGAAGAAAACATTGTGAAAAATGAATCTTCGTTACTTTTCCTTTGTTCAAAGCTTGGAGATAATCAAACAGAAGAAAGGGTTGTAAATACAATCTGAACACCGTGCTTGTCGGCTCGTGTGATGTACACGAAAAAGGTGGAGAGGACGATAGAGATCATTGGTGCAATTGCTGGCACCCAAAATACTTCTTTTTTCCCTGCTTAGTTTTATGCAGCATCATTAGATCACATTAACAGACTTTGTACATAAAGGATGAAAGGAAGGATAATGATCTTACAATGTATTTGGCAACCAAAATGAAGGCAAGGAAGGACAGTCCTATTAGTATAGTTTGCCAATTCCACCTGCATGGAAAACCGAGCGCATGACGGAGACGATATCAGTTTTCTTCGTAAATTTTTTTTATTCCGAGCAGGCCTTTAAGTTGTTGAAGGGAAATGGTAACAGCAGCACCAGCCATGAAGCCAACAATGGCAGCGTGAGATAGGAAGTCTATCAAGAACCCCAGCCTTAAATCAATCACACCAACCATTTAGCACATATGATATATGACCGGAGTTTCCTCATAAGACACAGGCTTTAATTACTACCTGAAAACTCCAAGTGTGGCTTGAGTGACACCAACAAAGAATGTAGCTGTGAATGCTAGGCGCCGGTAAATCTCGTTCTGCAGGAGAGTACCAAGCAAGAGAGACACCACAGCCACCGGTTCAATGGCGATATCCCGTGAGCTTCCCATGACTGCGTAAATAAGAGGAGGAACGAAGCTACTATCTGCAATGCAATAGGAAAATCAGTACAATTCCCCCACGCTTCCACCATTAAAACGAACCTTATCATGTAGAAAGATGCTTACATAAACCATATTGGGGAGGCAGATAGGCGAGCTTTGCATATCCAATGTCCTGGTGTAAATTAAAAGATACCAGAAACAAAAGGCAAAAAAACAGAAACTTCAATTACATTATCGAAAACATTGTTTTTACCTGCGGAATGCAAAGACTTGCAATAGTAAGTCCCGCAATGAAGTCATCTTTGAATTTAGAAAGGCTATACTGCCTTCCCCATTCAAGAATAGGAAACATTGCCTGTAAGCCTAGCACAAACTTTCTAGACCTCGGTTGATCCTTGAAATTGCTTAAAGGATCGTTGGAGAAGAAAGTTTCCTTCACAATGCATCCAATTTCTGTCAGCAGGGTCTTCTTAGGAGGCTTTCCCACCTTGTGAACATATGTCGAATTCTCCGAGCCACGACGTGATGAAGAAACACTAATAACATCCATCTCCATGTTGCCAGGCTCGTCGGGGACACGCTTACTCATTATATGACCTACATGAACATGATTTGAACAAGTTGTCGTACGAAAACCAGAAAAGAAAATGCATTTGAAACCAAAGACTCAGTAAATATACTAACTTAAAAGGGCTTGTATATTGAACAATGCAGCTAATTGATGACCATATAACAGAAGAAGAGAGGCAAAGAAGGTCTAAAGAGTGCCTGCAATCGTTAAAAAAAGAGAGGCGGAGTTCCCCATTTATACAAGTGCAAGGAGAGCAATATTAGTCAACTGTTTAACTTTAGAAAGGGATTTCTCAGAAGTTGCAAAACAATGAACCTAACTCTAAAGCCATTCTACATCCATAAACCCCCACAAGTTGAATGTAAATGAGGCTAAATCCCATGAACACGTGGAACTAAACAATTTGTTTTTAGTATTGTTTTAAAGGGATCATTAGTTACATGTATATATCAACATAAACTATCCATTGTTAGTGTTGACTTTGTGAATTGGTACTCAGTTGGTAAGGCCTAGAGTCATATAGCCAACATTATGTCTTCTGCTACAGAAAAAAGGAGAAAAAAAAGGAGGTTTTAAATGATAGTGGTGGATATTTAATTTCAGATTTGAACAAGTAAAAGAAAATCACAGGCAATTTCTATTCTCTTCTCCACCATCCTTTTTCAAGAACTCATGAGGATGTGACACATATACTTTATCAAGAATTTTCCTAGTTTAAAGAATGATACTGTTCATTATACATTCCATGTACATTTTCTGTTCTATCAAAGACTAGTTTTTTAAGGTTTGATATTGTCTCTTCTAATGTTATCTCTAATACTCGAATCTATATTCTCTTTTGGTGTAATATTATGTCTTACAATTATATCGAACATCTTCTCGATAATGATATAGTTAAAGAGATTCAAGAATATAATCCATGTTTGAAGCAACAAGCAGTTCTTTCTGCATATATCATCAAACAAGTAAAAGAACTGATAAAAAACACAACGAAGTAGATGTGAACAGTCGAACGGACACATGATTTTACGTGTAGAGTGAAATTATAAAACTTTAGGAGGAAAGATGACAAAAACAAATTATCAATAAAAAATATTTAAAATATATGTGAATTTAAAATTTTTAGAATATGACGGAATCAGTCCGCCATTTTGGTCCATCCTGAAGTGCACATGTTTAATAAACAAATACTTCTTTTCTACTGTAATTTTATCAAACAGGTAAGAAAGTAAAACTGGGTTTCTAGTAAGCTTTCCAAAAAAAAAACAATCATAAAACGAGAATCTTATTGTTCTTTCGTCATCGTATGAACTCTGGAGCATGACCTCGAATGAAAGCATCTAGCCAACTACAACCCCACAATTCAAAAAAAAAAAAAAATCAGCCAAATTAAAGATATTGTTCTTGTTCAGTTCTGATTCAGCACACAACCACCATCCGTAGTGAAATCATCATGCAAAGTTGCCAACCCACACATCAGAAACCCAGAAATAATTAAAACAAATAAATATGTACAAGCGGCAAAGTCAAATGAAGAGTTCAAGAAAGTAGTTTAACTTAAAATCCACAAAACTTGCATATCATCATCATCATCATCATCATATATTGTTTTCTGGGTTTCAACTGTATAATATACTAATGTCTCAGTGGAGAGATCATGAGGGAAAATAGAAAGAGGAGATTAATTGAAGATCAAACTAAGTCTATATTCGTTGAATCTGAGACAAAAAGAGAGAGATATTGAGTTGAACTTTCTTTCCTTTATTTCTTCTTTACATTTCTTAATAAATCTCTGTAGTTTTGATGAATAATTAGAGAAGCATGCAAAATTAACAGATGAAAAAAATGAAAATGTTTAATGCTTTCAAAGCGTTATTCACCAAACTAAGAAAGGATTGACCCATGAAATAATCTCAATAAGAAATTTTAATATATATGTATTTTTATTTTCAATCATAGTTAATCCCAATGATCATGGTGTAAACAATCTGAATTAAATCTTACATACAATCTACAATATATATTATTTATGATTAGACGGGTTCTCTTGAATAATTTTATTAATTTTAAATATATTTTAAAGGTATATTAATTGTGTAATTTAGTATCTCTAAATCTATGAATATTAACTTGTATCATTTCCAACTTTCAAGGCATGTAAGCTCAAGCTAAGTTAAAATATTTAGATACTATACAATAAAAAAAACCATAGCCGATTTCTTCCTCCTCTCTCTTCCTTTCTTTTTTTTCTTCTTTACGACTTGTGCCAATTTTATTGATTAATCTAATTTTTTCTTCTTTAATTTTGTTTAACTGGAGATGATACCGATTTTGATGTTGGTTGCCGCCGGCTGGTTATATTTTTTCCATATTTTTTAAATTTTTTAATAAGAATAATTATGTCGTTCTGACATGTTCTCTGTCTCTATGATACATTTATCTATGCCTTTGTGATACGTTTTTCTCTGCCTTTTGATAGCTTACAGTTTTTTGTCGTTGTTTTCGTTTATCTTTTTCTCAAGTTTGGATTTAACATCGCCACAATTGATCAAGATGATGTTTATTTGTTATCATGCTAATCTTCCTTGCTTTGGACTATCATATTGAGTTGGATATACGTTTTGCGCTCGTAGATAGTTTTCTCACGTCACTTGACTCTGATTTTCGATTTGTCGGTGGCCTTTCAGTAATTTCATCCCCTTTTGTGGTTCATTTGCTAATGCAGTCAAATTTGTTCGGATCTTTATTTTTATTCAAGAATTGGTTAGGTTTTTTTAACCTTTTACTTTTATGGTCATTGCATGATCTAGGTGACTAGTTTTTGTGTTAATAGTTATAGTAAAATGTTTTAATTATAATTTAGTTTGCGTTTACGGTTATGCTCGTAAATCTTCATTATAATAATGTATATTTTCTATTTTTAATAAAACTATAGACTTTCTATATAAAAAAAACTCAAGCTAAAGTTAAAAGAAGAAATTGAAAATTAAATAAGGGTTAGTTGATGGGTTAAAGATATCTCTAATGGTGACTTATGTCACCATCTAATTGGTGGATTAAATTTATTAAATTAAATTAAATTTAGGACCAAATTGATAGAATGTATAAGCATGGAGGACCAAATGTAAAATTATACCAATTTTGTTAACTACCACGTCAATACTTCTGTTAAATATTAATTACAAGTGGCTTGATTGACATCATTTAAATAGTTTGGTGGTCTTGTTGACAAAATTGAAAGATCAATGATAAAAGTAAAATAGCTAAATAGTTAAGTGGTCAATGATATAGTTTACCCTTTATTTTATAAACTATAATTTAAGGATCCTAGATCTCTTATTAGATGAGATACGAAATCCCTTAAACAAATTAGGTTGAGTGTTTTGCCCTCACCAATGTAATATCCGATTCAGATTATTCGATTAATAAATTAAATATTGATGGTGATGGTTATACAAAAAATAAAGATGTGGAGACGTCACATCATCTATCATTAAGGAACATATAACTGATGACAAATAATTGCAATGTTCATAAAGAAGATGGATATAACTAAAAATGTAATATATACTATTGATAACATAATAAATTTTTCAATTAATTAATTTAATTATGTAGTTGTGATAAAATATTTGTCAATAATAAAGATAATATTAGTGTCTAAATATTTGTCACAATTATTAATTTTTATGTGTCAAAAAACGTAGTCACAAAAAACTTAAGTAATTGTGACATAATTCATTAAAGTTGTCTCTAATATAATAGTGATAAAGTTATTAGTGACAACAAGTGACGAATCAAAAAAATTCACTATGACATTAAGTGACTAAATTTGATACTTTTAGTTACCATTCTTAGTGTCACTAAAAATACAATTTCTTATAGTATTCTGAAAATTTAAAATTCTCGTATAATTTAGTTATTTTTTATTTGTCTTTTCTTATAATAATTTTTTATCCTTAAAATTTTATAAATTTATTTTTAAAAATTCAATCTTTAGTATAAAATTCTACCATCATCTATGTATAACATTCTTTTATAAGTGAAATATTTAAGTTCATATAATAAGAAACTTAATGCCTCTAGATATATGGTGTGTGTGTGACGTTCTTCATTCGAAAATTGGCTATCGAATAAATCATTGCTTTGATTTCATCTGCCAACGGTATTCTTCTTCTTGGTTGATGCAATAACTATTTTTTTTAAAGTTGATGTCATTTTCTTTACAAAATTTAAGATTTAGTTTTACTTTTACAGAGAACTTGTTATAGTCTACTTGTTAGGTGAAAGTCAGAAAGTCTCATTACCATATTTCAATTCACCAGCAGCTAACTTTAGACTAAATTTGTCAAAGTTTCATCGTCGAACCTCATCAATAGAAAAGTAATATAGCTAGCTTTGCAATGCCACAAAAGATGCCCCACGTTGTATGCTTCTAAATATCAAAGCCAAACATTTTGTCTAATTCCTTACATTGGAGAAAGCTCTCTCATATTTGTGGAAAGGTAATATTCGGGGGGATGCCTTTCTTCTGAGGTAAGGTCAGGGTCCTTTTTTCTTGGTATTTAATCTTGATACTTTTGTCAAAGATGTATAACTCTAATCGTAAAGAGCTTTTAATCTAATGATACTCAAAGAATTTCAAGATTACAAAATTGATTCAATGCTCATAATCTTAAAAGTAGCACATTTTTATTACAAAATGCAAAAAATGAACAAAAACATATTCAAACAAGATGCTACAAATTAAAAGATACAATAGTCGTAGATAACAACTTCCAATGCCTCATTATTCATCCAATGTGATGACAATTGACTTAATCATGCTTTGATGACCCACTTGAGTTTGTCATACATTGTTCCACCAATTCTTGTGCCAATGTCCCATTGTCAACAAGAATTTTTATCTCCTTTAACAGTGGTCTACAATTTCCTGTAGAATGCCCAGATACCCCTGAATGGAAATCACAAACATTATCCTTATCATAGCTATGAGCAGAAGAGTTTGGTGACACTTTCGTTGGCCTTGGTGTGATGTATTAACCTTCAATCAAATGTGGGTACAGATCTGAGATAGAAGTTTGGAATACCTTCAAAGTATTTCTTGATCGTGAAATTTTCTTTGGTTGGTCCAAACCACTAATTATTCTTTCTCTTTTGCAGTTGTGGGGACTCTGGATGTGACATTCATTTACATCATCAACTTTTGCCTTTTGATCAGGTGAGCTTTTGGATGTGACTTGTAAGTTTCCTTCTCTGATTGCATTTTCAATTAATTCTCTACTTATCACAAGATACTTGAATCCATCCTTTAAACTTGCGAACATTAACTCATAGAAAGGAGCTAGAAGGGAATCATGAAACATATATGATATCTCTTCTTCTATCATGGGAGGTTGAACTTGTGCTGCCACTTCTCTCCATCTTAAGGCATATTCTTTAAATCCTTCTTTGGCTTTCATCCTTATTTCTTGAAGATCCTTATGTTTGGGAGCTAAGCTTTTAACATATCGATATTGTCCCAAAAATGCATCGACAAGATCGACCCATCTCTTGATCTGGTCTCGATCCAAATGATTGTACCATACTATTGATGGTTCAACAAGACTATCATGGAAAGAGTGAATTAATAAATCATCAAAATTTAGGTATCCTTCCATTTTCTGAAAAACATTCTCAGGTGGATTAAGGGACAACTAGTGCCATCATATTTTTCAAAATCAGACATCCTGAATTTATGTGGAATAACCAAGTCTGGAACCAAACTGAGTTCTCTTGCTTCTAATTCCATACATGTTGGGGCCCTCTTTTATAACCCTTATTTCTTCTGTTAGTTGTTCCCATTGTTTGTTTGACTCTTTTTTGCCTTCTTGATCAAAATTCGGAACATCTTCATCTTGTTGTTGGTTTATAGAGGCACTAGGAAAGTTTATGTTTACTCTTCCAGACTGAGTATCCATTCCTTGTTGGGCATTAACATGAGGTGGTGTAAAACCTTGGGGGTACAGAGGTTCTTCAGTAGTAGTACCAACAACTGGAGTATTTTCTCATTCCATGCTTCCTCCTTGTAACATGCTTGTAATTTTTTCAATCAGATCATTTTGGTATTTCAGTATTTGTTCATGCATTTCTTCTTGAACTTTCTTGAAGCTCTCTTGCATTTCAAGCTAATCTCTTTCGATTTGGGCAATTTTATCATCCATTACCTTTTTTCTGGTACTGTATGGATGCTTAAAGGTGTCCAGTATTCTTCAAAAAAACAAAAAACCCCTTTTAATAAATATGGATGTTTTATTAATGAATATGATAAATATGACTAAAATGCAATGTAAAAAATCATATGCATATGTAAGATGAAAAATGCAAGGTGTTGACATTGGAATGATTCCTTAGAACAACTTTTATACTAAAACGAAGTTTTAAATATATTACAAATACATCTACATTGTTTTATACTTCATGTAGGACTCTTCGTTCCATATTTCTAGCCTTCTATATGAAAATCAATCATGAATCAACACCATGGTATGAAAAATGTAATGCATAATGAAAATAATAAAAAAAGGAAAACTAGGTAGTAATATCATAAAAATCCTAACCTCATGCTATCTAGTTCCATGCTTTATTTAGAGAAATAAATCTAACCGCATGATTTCTAGTTCGCATGCATTTATTAGGAAAATAAAGCAATACTAAGTAAATTAAGAATCAACATGTTTTTCCTTGTGTGCTAACCTTACGAGACTCTCTTTGGGTTAGGCTTTACCTAAACTCAAGTTCTAGGTTTATTATATGCTGGGTTTGGATTTAAGGTAAAAGGGTCATCGAATTGTCCTTTGTTGACGCCCCCTTGGGCTAGCAAACCCTCAATCCTGGTCCATCACAGACTTTCAGATCGAGTTCAATTCGAGGGAACACACTTCCTTATGTCCATACGGAGGTGAAAACCACACAAGGAACATAAGATGTGAGCTCAAGGAATGGTCCCCTATACCATACGGAGGTGCAAACCACACGAGGGAGTAGTTTCTCATTCATACTAAATAGGATAAGAGCGGGGTTTTAGCTCATGTTATGATAATGCAGTGCTCAGTGGGTGAGGAAAAGAATAAAAAAAATAAATAAATAATGTACAATACACAAATTTATTCTTTAAATTTAAAGACACACAATTAAATTTGAAAACATTAACAAACAAGTTAGTACAACTATTTAATTGTTAATTAATTCACAAAAAAATGGTTATTCAAGGGGGAAAATTAAATTAACCAAATTATAATTTATTGCAAAGACATTTAATTAGTAAACTGGTGGCTTGACTCTCTAAAAAAATTGGTCCCCAGTGGAGTCGCCAAGTTTCGAGACGGTATTTCGCCCGGCGAAAACAAGTGTCGTTGTTTTCTAAATCTCATCTTGAAAAAGTAAGTGTTTTTCTTCTTACATAAGATAAAACACAATTTTGAGGAGTTTCCACCAATCATTTATTAAGGTATTATTGGTAACAAAAAATGTTATGTTATTTTAATAAAATTTATAAAAATATTATTAAAATAACACAAAAAGGGTTTACTTACCAGAAAATGAGTTCAGGAGTCGGTTACGTGTTGGGAATGATTAACACCTCCACAACGCCCAAAATTGGTACATTAGTTTATTAATTAATGTCTTTGCAATAAATTAACAAATTTGTATTTAATTTCAATTTATAATCCCATAAAAAATTAAGGATATTATTTTATACCAACAAATCATTTAAAAATACTTTCTTAATCAGTTAAGGAAATATATTATGACTTATTGTATAAACTAAAATAACCATATTACATATAACAATTTTAATGATTAAAATATGAAAATACTAAAATTTTAGGTCAGTATTAATAAATACTTAATATGCAAAGAACTTTAATAGTAAATAATTATAAAAATAATATTTAAAATTATTATTTTAAAACTAAAGGATTAAAATTGTAAAATATCGAAATTAAAAGTCTAATTCTAAATATCATGAAATCTAGGTATTATTAGTATAATTTAACCCTAAATGATTATTCGGATTAATATAAATAATTAAAATATCAGGGACTAAATATGATATTTACCCTAAATATATGTAAATATACATGAGGGACTAAAATAAAATAAAGTAAAATGCGAAAACAAAATTAAAAGACATAGAAACCTGATTTTGGTGACTATAATGGAAGATTCCAGAATACAGAGACCATAGACGTGATTTATCAATCCTAAAATTACACAGACACTCCCTCCCCAAAACGACGTAGTTTTGAGAAGGGTATAAATAGGCCTTAAATGCCAAGTTTTGAGGGAGCTCCGGTTACCGGTCGACCACCAGTCGTGAACTATTCCAACTGCCGCTGGTCATTATTCACTGCCACTGGTTGCTATTTTGGTCACTATTCACGATAAAAATAAATAAAAATACACCAAAACGTAGATGAAACACCCTAAACCCGAAATCACCCTATTTTTTTCCCTAAAAACCTTTCAATCGGCCTAGATCTAAGATTTTACCTTCAAAAAAATGGTTTCCGGCGACGTTTGAGCTTCGACAAAGGTATGTTTCTTCTCCCTTTTGTTTCCTTGCTTTTAAATGTCTTTTTGTAGCTTTCTTTGTTGGTTCCTTGCTCTCCGTGTCCCCTTTCTTTGCAGGTAAATCAAGCCTTTTTATAGGCCTCGAGATGTTGTTTGTTCGGTAAGTCATCAGATCTACGATGGTGACTCACCTTAGCTTTGAGATGTTGTGTGGCGATGACGTCATGGCGGCGACAAGTTGGAGGGAGCAGTTGGAGAAGATGTGGAAACCCTAGAAGTATCTGAATCGGGTCTTGGGTCGGGTTTGGATCTGGGCCTCCGGTTTTGTAAATGGGCTCCCAATTTATTTTATAATAATAATAATAATAATTGTAATATAATAATAATAATAATAATATATAGTCTCGGACGAAAATGACCGATGAGAGTTTACTCCAACAAAACAACACCAAGACGTTGCCTCATAAAACTGGAAATAAGCAGGAGGTATAGGCTTTGTAAGAATATATGCCACTTGCTCCGAGGACGGAACAAAACAAAGATCAATCTGAACATGTTTTAGGCGAGCATGATGATGGAGATGGGAGAGGGAGTTGTCACTCCAAACCACTGGTTTACCTTTCACGTGCAGCCCTACTTCATTCATCTGATGCTCAATCTAAATCAATTCAGAAATCGAATTAGCCAAGCTCCTATATTCATCTTCTAAGGTGGACCTTGAAACCACATTCTGTTTCTTTGAACACCAAGACACATGATTTCCTCCAAGATATATACAAAAACCAGTGGTAGAACTCTGATCCTCAACTGAAATAGCCCAATCAGCATCATAATAACACACAAGATTGAGAACTTCAAAAGGTTGATAACACAACCTGTATTCTAAAGTACCAACTAAATACCTTAGAATGTGTTTGACTGCCCTCCAATGAGTCTCACAAGGATTATTCATATAATGATTAACCTTATTTACAGCAAAAACAGTGTCTGGTCTAGTCATAGTCACATATTGTAATCCACCAACAATACTACGATAGAGATGAATATCCTCGAAAGTCATCCTTCACCCGCCTGAAGTTTAGGATAGACCATCATTGGTGTGGGAGTTGGATTCGATCGAGTCGTCCCCGCTTTATCCAACAACTCAGCAATATACCTTCGCAGATTAAGAAACAAACCAGTTGAAAGTTGATGAAACTCCATGCCAAGGAAAAATTCAACATGTCCCATATTCATGAACAATAACTCTGTGTTGGTTTGTTGAACAACCTCATCTTCTTCACTATCATTACCCGTGATAATTATGTCGTTAACATAAATCATCAACATCAACTTAGCGAAGACCATAAATGGTCTTTTTGAGACAACAAACAAGCTTCTCTCCATTTGTCTCATGTTGTCCAAACCCATATGGTTGGCTCATAAAAATCTCTTCAAACAAATCACCATTCCAGAATCCATTATTTATCTATCTGACGAATTGTCCTCCCTTGAATAACTGAGTCAACCAAGATAGTTCTAATGGTGGTGGCCCTTACAACGGGACAAAAGTCTCCCTGAAATCACAGCCTGCCACTTGAGAGTATCCTTTTGCCACCAACTTGGCTTTGGACGGTTCAACAGATCCATTCAGTTTCCGTTTAATCTTGAATAACCATTTACAACCAACTGCCTTTCGAAATGATGACAAGACTTGTAACTCCCAAGAACCATTCTTGATGAGAGAAGAATACTCAGCTTAGATCGCTTCTCTCCATGCTATATGTTGCAGAGCCTCATAAAAATTGGATGCCTAAGCTGGTCCTTCTGCCACAGGTTGTCTCATGAAAGGCGGATAATATACAGCGTTACCGGATACATTAAAAGATATTTAATAAATTCGGTTTAGCGCTACCTATTATGTTGACAGACTAATAATGTTTTAGGTAGAAAACATGAAAAACTATTAAAAAATTTGATAACCGGTAAACTTTGGTTATCAGTAAGTATAGATACATATATATAAGTGCCCATACTTATTTCACTGTGGAAAACATTAATTTAAAGTTATCTTTTGAGTGAGTTTTAAGATATTAATTTAGTAATTATACGCGTCTAATGATTTATTTTTTATGTTGCGATATATTATTATTAAATTAAAAATAATAAACATAAATATTACATATTTATTATTATCTTTGGTTAAAATTGTTAAATTTAAATTCTAAATAATATTTTATAAAATATCAAAACAATCAAATAATTTTTTGTGCAAAAAATTTTGAAACATAAATTACATAACTTTAAAAATGTATCGATCCTTTTTATAAAAAATATCTATACTTTCAACATATTAGGTAAATTTTACCGGTTTTGTCATATTTATACCTGTTATATTGTAAAGTATCGATACTTTCAACATATTAGGTAAATTTTACCGTTTTTGTCATATTTTTACTTGTTATATTGTAAAGTATTTATCCTTTTCATAAAAGGATCGATACTTTCAACATATCAGGTAAATTTTACCGTTTTTGTCATAATGAAACTGGTTTTGTCATATATTTACCTGTTATATTGTAAAATATCGATACATTTTTATAAAGTATCGATACTTTATAGGCGCTATTACTGTTTTTCTTTTAAATTCCAAAAGTTTCGATACTTATTTAAATCAATCGATACTTTCAACATATCCGGTAGGTAGTTTAATGTAATAGGTAGGTATTTCACTGTGAAAAACATTAATTTAAGGTTATCTTTTGAGTGAGATTTAAGATATTAATTTAGTAATTATACGCGTCTAATGATTTATTTTTTATGTTACGGTATATATTATTATTAAATTAAAAACAATAAACATAGATATTACATATTTATTATTATCTTTGGTTAAAATTGTTAAATTTAATTCTAAATAATATTTTATAAAATATCAAAACAATCAAATAATTTTTTGTGTAAATGAAATTATTAAATTAATATTGTAGGTGGAAAACATGAAACACTATTAAAAATTTTTAAAACATAAATTATATAACTTTAAAAAAAGTATCGATCTTTTTTATAAAAAGTATCTATACTTTCAACATATAAGGTAAATTTTACCGGTTTTTTCATAATGAAACTGATTTTGTCATATTTTTACCTGTTATATTGTAAAGTATCTATCATTTTTATAAAATGATCGATACTTTCAACATATCAGGTAAATTTTACCGTTTTTGTCATATTGAAACTGATTTTGTCATATTTTTACCTGTTATATTATAAAGTATCTATCCTTTTTATAAAAGGATCGATACTTTCAACTTATCAGGTAAATTTTATCGTTTTTTGTCATAATTAAACTGGTTTTGTCATATTTTTACATGTTATATTGTAAAGTATCTATCTATTTATAAAAGGATCGATACTTTCAACATATCAAGTAAATTTTACTGGTTTTGTCATAATGAAATTGATTTTGTCATATTTTTACCTGTTATATTGTAAAATATCGATACATTTTTATAAAGTATTGATACTTTATAGGCGCTATTACTGCTTTTCTTTTAAATTTCAAAAGTGTCGATACTTATTTAAATGAAATCGATACTTTCAACATACCCGATAGGTAGTTTAATGTAATAGATAGCGTCTATTTTTTTTACCGTTTACATTATTAACATCCTTAAAAAAACGGTAGATATTTTAATTTAATAAGTATTTTAAATTTTATTAACATTTATTCCTAAGGTAAGTTTATTATAAATGATAACAAATTAAGTAAGTAATTACCTATTTTGTTACATAAGCGCTACTTAATAGTTATTATACTTGATAATGTTTCTAGTAATTAACCGATTATGTTATTCTTGGTAACATTTTAGGCGTTTACCTAATATGTTGTAATAACAAATTAAGTAATTAACATATTTTAATATATAAACACTACCTATTACGTTATATAAGCGCTACCTAATATGTTATTGTGTTTAATAATATTTTCAGTAATTAATCTATTTTATTATATAAGCGCTACCTATTACATTATATAAGCGCTATCTATTACATTATATAAGCGGTACCAAATATGTTATTCTGCTTTATAATATTTTCAGTAATTAACCTATTTTATTATATAAACGCTACCTATTACATTATATAAACAGTACCTAATATGTTATTGTATTTAATAATGTTTCGGTTAATGATATAACATAACCGATGTAAATTTTAACCGATCACTTATTTAATAGATCACACCGTTTTTTAACCGATTTTTAAACGCTGCACTGTAGAACTTCCCTTCTTCCACATAAACTTTCGGCTAGGAAATACCAACCTTCCTTCTCGTGTCCCTCGGCTGCACATTCTGCACCAAAGGAACCGATGGTTGTGGAGGTATTGGGAAATTAAATGATAAAGTTTGCGGGAAAATGGGGAAAATAGATGATAGAGATGGTGTGAGATGGACAAAGAAGGTACCGTAGTAGGTGATGAGGATGATAAAAGATGAGGTGATATGGAAATAAGCGGTGTAGATGGTAGATAATGGTGCAACGTAGCAGGGGATATGAGAGGATGATGAAGCGAAAGGAGAAATAGATGAACGTTGAAAAGTATGACAAACCAGACTTTTCGAAGGGTTTAAAGAGGGACCAACTGAAACATTTAAAAGTGGTGGTATAGACTGACAAGGTGAAGCGTGGGGTGATCCTATTCTAGTGATAGCACAATCAGACCTAGACTTTAGATTTGACTGGGAAGGCACAACTCTCAAATTTGAAGTAGCTTGCAAAGGACGATAACTAATGTCAGAGACTAAAACAAGTCACCTAGTGGTCATAGGTTTAGAAAACTCGGTGCAGTGGTAAAGTAAAGCGAAATTTTTAACTAGATTTTTTACTATTGACACACTGTTTATTACTCCCACAGCCAACACCATAACGACGGTGTGCAAATTCGAATATCCAGATTTTCAGGTATCCAGATTTTTTGATATCTAATTATTGGGTATTTGGAATATTGGGTTAGTGATTTTTTGGCCCGTATCTCGATTTGAATGTTTCAGGTATCCAGTAATGGAGTATCCAGATTTTGTTGGTATCCAACCGGATACTTGATTTTTTTAAATTATTAAATATAAAAAAATACATAAGTTTAAATGTTAAAAATTTCGAATTACATAGTTCAACATCGAAACACAAATTTTAGAAGTTCGAAATATTAACATATCAATGAATATGAAGAAACCAAAAATAGAAGGTTGAAATAAGATTACGAGTATGTTGGGTGTAAGTATCGGATATGGGTGTGTTAGATTTTTCAGAAGGTTTTCTATGTACTCAAGGGATTTGGGGTATCATATTAGTCATATCCCCATATATATATATCTAATATGCAATGGAAAATTAAATAAATATATATATATAAAAACTTAACCGGGTATCCGAAAAAATTAATTTTTGTGATCCGACCCCGACCCGAAAATTGTCAGAGCAATCGGATCAGATATTTTTACACACCCCTAACCATGACTAGTAATTTTGTCAAAAGGAAAAACACCATCATCAAATTTAACATGCCTAGAAATATAAAGCCTCCCATTGATATCTAGACATTTATACTCTTTATGAACATGAGAATACCCTAGAAAAATACACGCAGATGACCTATATTGCAACTTATTCTTATTATAAGGTCTCAATGATGGGTAATAAACACAACAAAAAACCCCTTAGTAAATCATATTCAGAAACCTTATTAAAAACTTTTTCATATGGAGATATACTTGCCAAGGCACCGGTAGGTAACCTGTTAGTCAAGAACATTGCCTTGCAAAAAAAGCATCACTCCAATAGGCTAAAGGAATCGAGGCCTGAGCTAAAAGAGTAAGCTCCATTTCAACGGCGCTTTTATCAACAAAAAAAAAAAATCTCATACCAGGAATTAATTCTCTGTCAAGTACCGTTTTAAATTTTTTTGACCGATCTAATATATTTTCTAACAAGACGCGTTGATCTTGCGTCAGCTCGAATCAAGCACGAATCAAAGTGTTAGATCGATAAATTTTTTTAAAATTATGTTGACAAATAATTAATTCTTGTAAGAGTAATTTTGGATAAAAACACCAAAAACATTGGAATTCTCCTTTTATATATTGCCCGAAAAATCTCTCCTTTTTACTTTTTTCTTTTATGCTCTGGGAGTATTGCATTTTTTCTGAGATTTTCGGATAGAATTAGGGGGCCCACTATATAGTATGCTGTGTTTTAGCCAATTAATTTACTATTTGATAGTAAAACGAATTAGCGTTGAACTAAAGGACCAACGAAATATTTATGTACCATTATGATTTGATATTGAACATTTTAATTTTATAAGTGAGATAAAAATTAATTTTATTATTTTTTTACTTTTTATTTATTAAATAATGACATGAGATTTTTTAAAATCATTTATGGAATTAAAAAAACTTAATTTCGCAACTAAGAATTAAGTAATAAATTTTATCGAGCTTCAAATAAATTAGAAGTATGAAAATACGTAATAAAATATATATTTAATAAGAGAATATTATTTCATTTAATGTATATATGGAATGTTGTTGTTTCTTTCCCATTTGACGTGTTAGAAGCGTAGGTGAGCACTCGATAATTATAACTCTCGAACTTTTATTGATACAAAACAAAATACGTTACAACGACACTACCTCAATAATACAATATTACAACACTACAACACTAGCTGCGGCTAGTTTACAAACACAACCTCAATATTCTAAGCTTTGCTAAGCTCCTCAAATTCTCTCTAGCTTTTCTAAGCTTTCAATAATAATTGTTTTTCTCCCTTGTATTACATATGTAAACACTATTTTTTTTATCTTATTATTATTATTATTATTATTTTATAAATTATTACAAAACAGGCCCCAAATACATTACAAGCCCAACCCGGATACATTAAGCCCAACAGTGACCCAAACCCGGTGGCCCAGATCCAAGCCCAAAGAAAACCCTAAACCAAATTAGGGTTTCCATACTCTCAATACCCTAGCCGCCTCAGCTATCTCTAAGAGCTCCCAGCAGCCGCCTCTACCGACGCCTCCCAAGCTAGATGGTCCAACCAGCTGCTGCCGACACTACAGTGCCACGTCCCCTCGCCGTTGAAGACTCCAGAAGAGCCAGCTGCCCCCACGTCGCAGCTATGGGTGAGTCACCACATAGTTCGGTGACTCACCGAAATGAACCATATTACCCGGTCCAACAGGCGTACTTCAATGGCTATAAAGACCATCGACGAACTTGAGAAAAAAAAAGGAAAAAAAAGAGAGTAACCAATGGCGACAGAGAGCAACACGTCAATACAAGAAGCGAGCAAGAAACATAACCAAACAATACAAACAAGAAGAGAAAAACCGAAAGAAAAAGCGAAGAAAAGAAGAACTTACCTTTGGAGAGCCCAAACGTCGCCGAAAACTTTTTGAAAACCAAGGTAAAACCTTCGATTTTGTTTAGATTTACGTATATTGAAAGGGTTTTAAGAAAAAAGAGGCTAGATTTGGACTTAGGGGAAATAGAGCTTCGAT
Source organism: Hibiscus syriacus (assembly GCF_006381635.1). NCBI lineage: Eukaryota > Viridiplantae > Streptophyta > Magnoliopsida > Malvales > Malvaceae > Hibiscus > Hibiscus syriacus. The sequence continues at coordinate 858,426 of NW_024061975.1, read as the reverse complement.
TCAGGCTTTTTCTCAAAATTTTGGCCACCGTTCACAGGGCCGGCGGTGGTGGTCGACGACGGCAGACGGCTACCGGCCGGTGTCTGGTTTCCCTCTGACTAGAGAAACTTAGAGAGAAGAGAGGAAAATTCTCCTAGAGAGAGAAAAAAAGGAAAATGGAAATTTGGCCTAAAATGACCGGTTATAGGATATTTATACCCTATATGAAACGACGCCGTTTCATGGGTAGAACTGTGCGTTTTGGGTAAAAGGGTAAATCTCGTCCGCAGTACTCCAAGTTTGTATACTTTTCAATTTAGTCACTAAAATCAAATTTTGATCATTTAAATTCGGACTTTTAATTTTATTTACTTTATAATTTAGTCATTATTAGTAAATATATATATTTATGGTAAATAACAGATTTAACCCCATTAACTTTGCTAAATTTTATTTTGATCACCGAGTAGTAATTAAGGGCTAATTACACTGTAATCATTATGTTATATAATATTTCGAATTAGATCTGTAAGTTTTAATTTTTTATATTTTAATCCTGTTATTTTAATTTTATTTGTTTTAGCCCCTATAATTTTAATAATTTATATTTTAATCACCGTTTAATAATTATGGTTAAATATACTATTAGTATTTACATTTTATGATAAATTTGAATTATGTCCCTAAATTTTGATATTTTGCATTTTGTTTATGTTATTTTTAATTTTATTTATTTTAGTCACTATTTAATTGCAATTTATTTTTTTATTATCTTTTTGCTTTCGATATGTTTAAACTATTACTTTAATTATTATATATATATATATATATATGTTTAAATTTTAATATTTATTTAGTTTTTTAATATTAAGAAATGGATGTCTTAAAGCACCTAGAAGTCCTTTTATGATATTCTTAAATAAATAAATATCCTATTTTTATAAATTATATATATTAATTTATTTTAATTATTTTTATAGAAATGTTTTATTAATATTTATTTATTTTTTTAATATTAAGAAATGAGTTGTCTTAAAGCACCTAGAAGTCATTTTCTGATATTTCTAAGTAAATAAATATCTTATTTGTAAAAATGAATATATATATATATATATATATATATATATATATATATATTATATACTTAAAATTATATTAATAAATTTGAAATAACAGGATTATGAATTAAATATATTTTTGAATTTTTAAATTTCCAATAATAGAGACAATTTATAATTAATGAGTACCAATTTTGGGCATTGTGGGGTGCTAATCCTTCCCAAACATAACCGACCACAATCCCTTTTTATTTCTAAAAAGAATAAATTTTTGGTTAAACGCAAACCAGTTTATCTTTTAACTGATGTTTTCTTAAAAACTCTTTTAAAAGATAACTTTTAGGTATTCGACCTACCTAACCCAAAAAGGTCGATGGCAACTCCCAAAATATTTTTTAAATCAGAATCATTTTTTATCAACATTATTTTTCCCGCCAAGTAAAATTTCGTGCCCGGGTGAAAACCGGTTACGACAGCTTGGTGACTCTGTTAGGGATCTGGTCAAGCTTTAAAATCAATTATAAATTGTCTCTATTAATTAGAAATTAAAAATTCATATATTTAATTTATAATTCTTTCTTTTCAAATTTATTATATATACTTATTATTTTCATAATATATATATATATAATTTTTTATTAATGATTTTTATTTTATTTTCAAGTATTAAATTTCATTATTTATTTGTTTGTCAGAGGTTTGAATATTTCTCCTCACACACAACACGTGCATTTCATAACATAAGCTTTATAATCAAGCTTGTCCCTTTTAAGTGGGAGTGAAAGCGACGTCTTCGTGAGAATTTATTCTCTGAGTCAGACCTAGCAAGTAACTTTCGGGGTTTATATGCTCTATGTCTTCGTGAGAATTTATTCTCCGTATCAGGCATAGGGAAATGTGTCCCCTCGAATTGAACTTGATCTGCTTAAGTCTGTAGTGGACTAGGATTAAGGGTTTGGCAGCCCAAGGGGTACTAGCAATGACAATTCTAGTATCGTTACTCCTAGAACTAAACTATGCATATAATAAACCCTAGAAATTCACCCGATCTAAGACAATATTGAACCTCTGTCCGTAGGTGTACATAAAGGAGAAATAAGTTCTAACTTTTTGTCTTTTTAATTTATTTGTTTTTTCCCTTTTTCTGAATAAATGCATGTGAACTAGTAATCATGTGATTAGGTTAATTTTTCCCAAAAAAATCATGGAACTAAAAAGCATGAGGTTAGGATTTATACCTTGATAGATAGGATCTTTTCTTTCCATTAATTGGTATTAACCAATTTATTTTTTCCTTTCTCATTTTTATTTTTCATACATTTTATTTTGCTCTAATTTGTTTATATTGATTTATTTTGTATGCATTGCATGATCATTGCATAATCAAAAGGTGTTGACTTGAAAGACTGTTCATCAAAATGGAAAGAATTCATAAATGGACAAAAAGTTTTATGATCGAACAAAATATGACGCAACCATGGAATGGCATCCTGAGGGAACTCCGAAGATAGAGGAGAGCTATACACCCAAAAATCATATGCCCATTGAAGAGCAAAAGGAGATACGAGAAATAAGAGAGTAGATGTCCAAGATGATGGGTAGAATATCTATTTTGGCCAAGGGAAAAAAGACCCCTGCACAAAAAGAGAGAGAGGTCAATAAACATAACCCATCAATCTCAGATATATAAGGAACTTCGGATCTTAACCAATTTGAGAAATTACAGACAGTCATCATTCGTATTCACAATTTGTCTAGAGATACCAAATAAATGGTGAAAACTGTAAAAACTCCCAAAGATGAGAAGAAATCATGTAATCTGAAATCGTTGAAGTTTAGTCTGATCCCGACGTCTAAAACTCAGGTTCAATCCAAGACAAAAGACGGTTCTCATTTTGATGCTATCCCTATATCATATAAAGAGTTATATAAAAAGCTACTTGAAGCACGAGAAGTGGCTCCGTACTACATAAAACCATTCCAACCTCCGTATCTGAATTGGTATGACATCAACGTTTATTATGAATATCATGCCGGCGCTCAAGGACATACCATTGAGAATTATCTTACCTTCAAACATCGAGTCCAAAGTCTTTTGGATCATGGAACCTTACAATTTATGATAAATGATCGACCTAGTTTGGTAACTGAAGATCCTGCTAGATTAATACCAAAAGTCTTCAAAGGTAAAAGTATCAGTAGATGTGTTCAGAAGGAAGAAGATTTGTCGAGGTCTGAGGCTCAAATACGTCATTTAAAGATTGAAACGATAAATTGAGCACCAAAATGGAAACCATGCAGGAAAATTTCCAGAATGTCAGTCAAGCCTTTCAAAATGCTGGCATAGGAAACACCCCAGAAGAGTAGATAACAGGGGTCACCAAACTGAAAAAGAACTGCAACATATATGAAGATCTTGTCCAAAAAAAACTTCTTGGACACAAAGGTTCTCTCACAAAGGAGAATGAGCAACATTGCCTACAACTTCGAAGATTGATACAAAAGATGGAGGAAAAAGAGAATGTCATGGAAGAAGCCACAGTCTCGATAACGTTTGAGCATGAATGGAAACTAACTTGGCTTTAGAGAAATTAGAAGGGAAAGTTATCCCCTATATGTAAAGTTTTGTTAAAGTTAGGACTGAAAGCTTTCCCCTACATGTAAAAGTTTTGTTTGATGCACGAAAACTTTTGTGTTCAATGAAATCTGTTCTAAGATGATCACTCTTGAGTAACACCTTTTCATACATGCATTTGCATTTTGTATCTTTGCTTTTTCATTTTGCATTTATACTTTTATGTTTACTTTTATATTGCACAATTTGCATTCTTATTGTTACATTCACATATTTACATTTGCATTCTGCATTTTTGCATTTTTACGTTTGTATTTACATTTTCATTTTTGCATTTGCATCTTTGCATAATTACATTTTATTTCAAACTATTTTACATGCATTTAATCATGACAACGTGGAATAATTTGGGGAGAATTCCATGACAGAATTTTTGAAATCAAAGTGGAGTTAATTGGTATTCCTAAAGAAGGATAATAGCCATGAATGAGATTCTAGCAAGGGTTGGTAGAATCGAGAAATTGCAAGAGCAACTTATCAAGACTCAACAAGAAATGACTGATCATGCAAAAAAGTTCAGGTTGATTCAACAGAACAAATGACCACGTTAATGAGCATGATGTATGATATGATCCATGGAGAGAAACCCTTAGAGGATCCCACTATGAAGGCTATGAATGAGGTTCTGAATGATAATGATGAATTCTACGTGATAGCGTCTGATGATCAAGAACCTATTAGTGAGTATGGTAATTCAAGACAGCTTCAAGATTTAGTCCCGAGAGGCATTGGTGAATTAATGGTGAATGAAGAATCAATGAAAGGAAAAAGTTCCGTTGTAAGAAATACGCTTTACCCAAAGAAAAAGGGGCATAGAAAAGGGTCAAAGGCTGATCAAGAAGAAAAAGAATGTGTAAGGTTTTCAATTTCCTCTTTTCCACTTTTCAGATGAAAAATTGTATTAAAAAATGCTCTCAGCTAGATTAACTATTCCATAACTTGTTCAGTCACAGTGGCCTCCAAATGAGAATTGGACCTATAAGGAGGTTCCTTGGATAAACTATACTAAAATTCCAAATTGTTCAGCTAAGGTTCCTAGTAACCTTGAGAGTAATTTCCAAGATCCTTTAGAACAAGCAATTCAAAAATGCAAGGTAGAAAAGGGGTTAAAGTTCAATGCTCAGAAATTATTGCCTCAACTAAGACTAATGTGATCAAATCCCATGAAGAATATCAGACACAAGAAAATGGGAAAGGAAATCAAAGCAAAAAGGTTCCCATGGATGTAATCATAGATTGACCTGTAAGTCTAAAAATAAACTTGGAAGATGCAACCATGAAAACATCTCAAACACCCATATCAGACTTCTTGAGGACAGATAAAACTTTGGGCAGTTTAGAGAACATGACGAATACTATGCCAATCACAGCTGTAATATGTGTTCAGAACCGGGACAAAGCTATTGTCACCAATAAGAACTGTTTTGAGCCCAATTTCCAATTGATAAACGAGAAGATGATATCTGACCACAAAACTGCTAAGAAAGAAATAGAGGTTGTTACGTCTGAAGAATCATCCAAACGAGCCCATAAGAGAAATGATAAAGAAATGGGGCAACTAAGGACAATGACCCTGATCCTATTACACACCCAACATTAGAGGAGTAATGATGCATAAACAAGTGGAAGTGTTATCTACCACTGTAGTATCTTTCTATTTTCAGCATCTTGTTTGAACTTGTCTTTTGTTCCTTTCTCTGTCTTGTTGTGCAATAAATAAACTTGTGTTGCTTTTATGGTTATGAGCAAGGAATTAAATTTTAATCTTGAAATTTTTGAGTATCAAGTAGATTAAATATTCTCTTTCAAGAATTATAGATCTTTGGCAAATGGTAAAATTATACTTTACATATCCCATCCAATGCCAATTACTTGACCCTCACCAAAATCAAATCTTGACCATATATTCATCTGAGACTCTGAAGTCATGTCTCTACCTATTTTTGAGACATCAAATCCAGATATTTACCTTTTTGGGTAGATTTGATTGGTTGATTACCTTCCACTATATACACAACTTCCAAAGTCACACCTTTGTTCTTCCATATACAAATCCATCATTTTTTTTACAGTGAAATCAAAAGACCTCAAATGAACCAAACTTTCAAATTATCCGTGAATCTTCCTGCAAGAAGAGATGAGATGAGGCATCATGGATCAACTTATCGAAGATAATTTCGAGTGATTGGGGCATACTCAAAGAAGAACAAAAAAGAGTGATTTAGATAAATATATCATGTATTAATTACATTGTTTTCATGTAAATAAAGATTAATCTTGAATATTCATCCCCCTGGGGATACCTCTTTTTACAAAGGCTTCTGTGTATGAGATGATGAACGACATTGTTTCATTTATCCTTTCAAATATATGTATATATATATCTCTCTCTTGTTGTCCCCTTTTGAGCATGAATGATTTTTTCTTCTGATTCAACCTTAACCAAGGATCACCCTCCACATTGGGGGGGCACGAAGAAGGATATCTGCTTACAGGAATAAAGATTGTCAATTACAAAGGCAAATCTTCATGAAATGAAGAGAGTTTTGAACTACAAGGTAGATCAAATGAAAAGTGCTTGAAGATCAATCCATTCAAGAATAACGAAAAAATTTCCAAAATGCAAGAGGAAAAGGAGGTGCTCAACGCAATTGAAGTCCTATACTTATCCATAAAAAAAGGAATAAAGGAAAAAATTGAATCAAGATGGGTGACTTATTGAGCCTCGAGCTACAAGGTTGATCAAGTGCAATCGTTCAAAAATTCATATTCAACAAGAAGAGCAAGATGTGACAAAATGGAAATGAACCCATAAAATTGACCGTATAGAGGGATCCAAAAGAAGAATGACAAGCAGCAAAGCAGATCCAAGTCAAGCAAGGCAATATTGAAGGCATCAGAATGAATTGATCCTTGGTTCAATTACCCTTAAATACTTATTTGAGCCTTTTTATCCCTTTCTTTCATAACCATGAGCCTTGACCTACGTTACGTACCTGAAAAGTCCATTCTAATCAAACATGGATTTTTTATGTGAAAGAGATTATCTTCAGATTTCATTTCGCCTTTCAAGATTGATTTTTTACTTGAAAAAATTATTATTTTTAAATCTTTAATGCATGATATGAAAAATGATAAAAGAGGGGTTCAAGATGTAAATTTTTAAATAACATATTGAAACCAAAGGAGGATTCGAGTTAAAAACCTGAAAAGGTAGCTCGAATATTGAATGGTGCAACAACGACATAAGAGACGATCTTAAGCTTGATGAAGCACCACACATCCCAAAGACGTTCCTGAGATTCTGGAATCAAGAAGTATCTCTAAGAGATGAGCAAAATAACCATTTCTTCAAGTTAGTGAAAGCTCAAAAAGACATATATGCTGGACCAACCTGAAAGACCTTACTTTACCATAATCAACCTAAGCCCTAAATCAGTCAATAATTTTGACACTTGCCATAGGACTATGATTTTTTTGATTTAAAATGTAGTTGATTTATTTGATATTCTTTGAATTCATGTTTTGATTTGATTCTATTGTGAACCTGTGATAGGCAACATTTTACAAAATTCTTTCATTCTTTGATAAAAAAGAAGAAAAAACATTTTCAAACAGAACAGTCTCAAATGAGCAAAGTCCTTGAAGCAAGTTGTTGTTTATTCTACCTCTATTGTAGTAAAAAGAATAAGCCATGCCAAAATGATGAAGCATTCTTGAAATCAAGTGGTCTGAGAAGCCATAAAGTTTTGAGAATTGAACTTATGATGCTCTTCTGTGACATTATTAGCAATTCATCAAGAAAGATTATCACTTATCTCATACTGAGGGCAATAAGCATCACCAAAAAAATTATTTTCCCCAACCATCAATCCATGTTCTCTAGAAGATTACATCACAGAGCTATCAGTCCCATTAAGGTGTATTATGGTAATGAACAAGTCCCCTACTTGCACTCTGGTTATACCAGAATACTGGCTCAAGTCTTGACACATCATTGCTACTTCTTCCATGCCAATCATTTTCCTTGTCAGGATTATATCCATTATATCCTTCAGAAGATTGTTGAACTTGAAATTGAGAACTTATAGACACAGAATAAGACATCGGAACAGATTCTATACTTGTATGCCTTTCATATTGGGTAACAATGGTTATAGGATTCTAAAAGTAAAGATAACCAGTTTTACTATCAACTAAACCTTTCCATGGTTCGGGAAGAGTGGGATATGTAGGTGTGTATCTTGAAGCAGCAGAAAAGACAGTCACTATAGTAGTCATTGCAAGGAAATTCACCAATAAAAATCTTTTAGTTTATCTTGATGATGTTTATTTCTTCCGGTAAGGTTGTTACACTGGATGCCACCAACAACAAGGTCGAATAAGCACATCTCATCAATTGCTCCAATCGATCATCATTCAGTTCTTGCATATCTGCTTTCAAAGGTATGCCAAGACATTAGAAGGCAACCTCTGTATCACTAATCCCAGAGAAAAGAGACAGGACATTGATACCACTGGGGAACATGTCTCTAACAGTTCCTCCTCCTCATGTATGGTTTTTAGGGAAACCTAGAAGCATTTCCACCTCATCAGGTTCAAGTGGAACAACTTTATTCCTTCCAACCCATACTAGATTCCATTTTTAGCACTCATCAGAACATACTTCTGAACATTTGAAAGTGGCTCATCATCATAAGCTTCAAGAACCTTACAGATCCTTTCTGTCAATTTGACACTTCCTGTACATGTTTGTAAACAGTTCAACTTTGTTCTTGGATCCCATGAAGGCCGCCAATTTTTTTAATGGAAAAACATCATGTATGATGCGTGAATAAAGTGGAATAAGAGTAAATATGTTCTCAATTGGAAGATTATGAATGTAGCCCCTTTTTCGAGTAGCAGCACAAAAATAATTTAAATCTACAAATTCTGCTCTACATCATATAAGTAGCGTGACATTTCAGTCCAGACACCAATTGGAGAAAGTACCACATTCTCGTAGTAGAAATAAGGAGGCCCAATAGATCTTCTGGAAGTGTTCTTTGAGTTATCTGATCTGGTTTGGTAGAAACCCCAAAACCAATCATTGGATTTGGAAGATGAACTGCATGATCGTCTTCATTAGGAAGCTTCTTTTCAATCTTCCTCTGCTTCTTTTTTTTCAAAAATCATAGCCCGAGTTTCACCTTTCTTGTAATTGGGGTCATTGCATAATGACTTCCTATCTTCTACCTGAAGAAGTGCGTCAGCATCCTTAGCCATTTGAGAAGTACATATAAAATCTGTCAACTCTGTAATTGATGAATCTGAACCACATCTCTCCATGGCTATTGAATCCTCAGCCTCTGAGTACCATATTTTCGTCAAGTATAACAGTTTATTCTCCTCATCAGAATCAGAATTCAGGATTTCATCGGTATCAGAAGAACTATTAATATCTGTGAAATCATCCTGAAAGATCGCTTCATAATCACAAAAAAGTATATTCCAAAAATAGACTGAAAACAAGGTTCACTGTGTCAGCCTGGAATGAATTACTAAGCGATTTATACCACTTGTCCGACTAGATCCCTCCAGATCTAAAAAATGGCCACCCATTCAGAAGAGGCACATATCTCAGACATTTCTGTCAAAATGATTGATTATTTCTTAAGTTTGTGATAACATGAAGAGAATTCCTCAAGTTACTTGACAATTGCTATTCAGTGACACCAGAATGAGAGTATTCAAGATAAATAGATTTGGGACACGAATAAAGCTATAAGTACCCATAATAGTGCATTGTCAAAATTAGACCTCGTATGAATCATGATATTCAAGTTAAACAGACATTGAGAGTGAACAGAAATAGAATAAAGGGGCATGCTGAAAGCCTATTTTAATCAGAAATACAGTGTTGAGACATTTTGAAGGCTCACATCAATAAAAAGCAAATATTGGGGCATGCTGAAAGCCCATTTCAATCAGAAATAAGAATGATGACGTATTTTGAACGTTCGTATCAGCAAGTGTTGGAGCATGTTGAAGGCCTATATCATCTTGTGGAAAGATCATTGACTTGAGCAAATATTTCCAATGAGACAAAATATATGAAGAATGAAAATGGTGAAACAGTGACAGTCGAGCTGATTATAATAATTGCTTCGTTCATCAGGCAGTTACATTATGATCATGTTGTTGAACAAATATCTACTCAGCAAGTATGGTTTCAAATACCCAATCTTCTTAACCATGTGTCACATGACATGTGTTCTTTGTTAAGCTACATCATGGCTGCATAGATAAAGATGGTCCCCAGGCAGACTACTCAATCCAAGGTTCAGTTCCTCAAAATCTCGGCTTTGAATATTGTATTCTATGTGTCGGTGATGATTGGAAATATTTCTTTGAGATTCCTGGAAATTAGTTTCAATCATGCTGTGGAGGCTACAAAATCGTTTTTCACATCAATTTTGCTTACTTGATGACATTGAAGAGGGAGGCTTGACTTATGTATATTACCTTATTCCCGTTGTTACTGGGGTTATCATTGCCAGTCAGGGTGAAATCAGGGTGAAATGAGTTTTCATCTATTTGGTTTATCAGTAGAATTCCATGAACTCCTTTATGTACATGGCTCCTATAACTGATGTGTTTCTACTTCCTACAACACTCATTATAGAAGAAAACTTGATCGGTATCACACTTTCCCTTGCCTGAAATGATATCAAGATCAGTTGGTATCTCTTATTCAATTCGACACTAGTATATCTCATGAATTTGACCAACTTTTTGGTCATATCAGCATCTCATTTGTATTCCCACTGATTTTTGTTCTCAAGTGGTCTTGTGACATCATACAAAAGCTTTGAATACTGTGCAAAGAGCTTCATTGATCAGAAATCTGTGCAAAATCATAGAAAAGGATGAATGTGTTGTCAAATACTTTACAAACATCTGGCCAGAAGCCACAAGAAAGGATGAATGTGTTATCAAAAGCTTTACGAAAATCCGGGCAAAAGCCACAAGAAAGGATGAATATATTGTCACATGTTTTACGAACCAATGATTATGGTGCTGAACCAATGTTGCTATCATATGGTGTTGTCATTTATTGATCTGAAATAAAGTTTGACTTCTTCAATCCCAAGGTCAGAAGTGAGATATGATAAAGATTTATTTCCATAGAAGGGAAGCAGAAATTTTAACAACAAGAAACTAGTGGAGCCAACTAATGTTGAATGACAGGTTGTTGTTAAACATCTCGACATGATATGGTCCAAGTTGCCTTGTTCAAGATTTGATTAGATGTGGAGACATGAAAGAAATTAAGATAAAATCCTCCTTATGATATGTTTCAAGAGTCAAATCAGAACATACTCTACTCTCTTAATTAATTTATGCTGAGTTTGACATATCTACATCTACACTATTCAAAGATGATATATTCTCTTTTCAAAGATGAAAGCTTTATTGGATTTCTACACAAGTACAGACGAAGAAAGTCGGTGTTATCAAAAAAAAATGGGGCACCCAGTCATAATTCTGATTATGGAAAGAGTTCCATAAATGAAACATTTCTTCTGAGACTTTCATGCAAATGAAGAAGCCATAAAGATACAAGATTGATCATATGATTCTTCAGAAAGATAGCATAAGTTGCTACACTGATATCCGAAGGTAACCCTAGCAATAAATGATCAAGTGAAGGAAGACCAAGTTATCCACTTTGAAGTCAAATGAAGATTGCATCAACATTCATGCATTCATAAGAACATCATTTGCACAATAGACAATGCATTACATTGATACATTTCATTTCATTCAAACATGAAGTTCTACAGATCTCGTATGGAAAAAAGAAGATTCATGATACCTTACAAGAAGAAGGTAGAATTCAAAACCTCAAATGCATGAATCACATAAATATCTGAAGAATAGATGAACGTAATCCACAAAAGAAGTATTATTTTAAAATGGGACATGTTACCCAATCAACAAGTTATTTCAATGAGAAAAACGCTTTCCAAAGTTTCTCATTTAATCTTTTCTGAAAATGAAATTGTTGAATAGTACGAAAACGATTTTCAAAGTTTCTTACTTAGTAAACTACTTCCCACATCTGTAAGCCCTTCAGTGCATGATGTTTTCAAAACCTTCAGGTCATCTGTAAGTCATTCAATGCATTCAAAACCTTCGGGTCATCTGTAAGCCCTTTAGTGCATGATGTTTTCAAAACCTTCAGGTCATCTGTAAGCCCTTCAATGCATGATGTTTTCAAAACCTTCGGGTCATCTGTAAGCCCTTCAGTGCATGATGTTTTCAAAACCTTCGGGTCATCTGTAAGCCCTTCAGTGCATGATGTTTTCAAAACCTTCGGGTCATCTGTAAGCCCTTCAGTGCATGATGTTTTCAAAACCTTCGGGTCATCTGTAAGTCCTTCAGTGCATGACGTTTTCAAAACCATCGGGTAATCTGTAAGTCCTTCAGTGCATGATGTTTTCAAAACCTTCGGGTCATCTGTAAGCCCTTCAGTGCATGATGTTTTCAAAACCTTTGGGTCATATGTAAGTCCTTCAGTGCATGATGTTTTCAAAACCTCCGGGTCATCTGTAAGTCCTTCAGTGCATGATGTTTTCAAAACCTTCGGGTCATCTGTAAGCCCTTCAGTGCATGATGTTTTCAAAATATTCAGGTCATCTGCAAGCCCTTAAGTGCATGATGTTTTCAAAACCTTTGGGTCATCTGTAAGCCCTCCAGTGCATGATGTTTTCAAAACCAATGGGTCATCTGTAAGCCCTCCAGTGCATGATCTTTTCAACATTTCCATCTTACTCAAAATAAGTCAAATGAAAAAATTATTGTTTTTTCGTCTTTGCTCTATTCTTGTTAACACAAAAATGAGCAAAGAGGGCCAGTTGTAAACACTAATTTATTTATTTTATTATTTTATTATTATTATTATTATTATAATTATATTATTATTTTATATATTATTAAAAATAGGCCCCAAATATTACAAGCCCAACCTGGATAAATCAAGCCCAACAATGACCCAAACCCGGTGGCCCAGATCCAGAAGCCTAAAGGAAACCCTAAACCAAATTACGGTTTCTATCCTCTCAATACCCTAGCCACCTCAGCTATCTCCAAGAGCTCCCAACAGCCACCTCTGCCGACGCCTCCCAAGCCAGATGGTCCAACCAGCTACTGCCGATACTACAGTGCCACACCACCTCGCCGTTGAAGACTCTAGAAGAGCCAAATGCCCCCCACGTCGCAGCTATGGGGTGAGTCACCACATAGTTCGGTGACTCACTGAAATGAACCATATTACCCGGTCCAACAGGCGTACTTCAATGGCTATAAAGATAATCGACGAACTTGAGAAAAAAAAAGAAAAAAAGAGAGTAACCAATGACTACAGAGAGCAACACAACAATACAAGCAGTGAACATGAAACATAACCAAACAGTACAAACAAGAAGAGAAAAACCGAAAGAAAAAGCAAAGAAAAGAAGAACTTACCTTTGGAGAGCCCAAACTTGCCATAAACTTTTTGAAAACCAAGGTCAAACCTTCGGTTTTGTTTAGATTTACGTATATTGAAAGGGTTTTAAGAGAAAAAGAGGCTAGATTTGGACTTAGGGGAAATAGAGCTTCGATTCGGGCTTTTTTCAAAATTTCAGCCTCTGTGAACGGCGGCTGACAGTGGTGGTCGGCGACGGCAGACGGCCGGTGTCTGGTTTCCTCCGACGAGGGAAACTTAGAGAGAAGGGAGAGGAAAATTCTCCTAGAGAGAGAATAAAAAAAAGGAAAATGGAAATTTGGCCTAAAATGGCCGATTATAGGGTATTTATACCATATATGAAACGACGTCGTTTCATAGTAAAACTGTGCGTTTTGGGTAAAGGGTAAACCCCGTCCGCAGTACTCCAAGTTTGTATACTTTTTAATTTAGTCACTAAAAGCAATTTTTGATCATTTAAATTCGGGCTTTTAATTTTATTTACTTTATAATTTAGTCATTATTAGTAAATATATATATTTATGGTAAATAACAGATTTAACACCATTAACTTTGCTAAATTTTATTTTGATCACCGAGTAGTAATTAAGGGTTAATTACACTATAATCATTATGTTATATAATATTTCGAATTAGATCTGTAAGTTTTAATTTTTTATATTTTAATCCTGTTATTTTAATTTTATTTGTTTTAGCACCTATAATTTTAATAGTTTATACTTTAATCACCGTTTAATAATTATGGTTAAAATACACTATTAGTATTAACATTTTATGATAAATTTGAATTATGTCCCTAAATTTTGATATTTTGCATTTTGTTTCTGTTATTTTTAATTTTATTTATTTTAGTCACTATATAATTGCAATTTATTTATTTATATTATTTTTTTACTTTCGATATGTTTAAATTATTACTTTAATTATTATATATATATATATATATATATATTTTAAATTTTAATATTTATTTATTTTTTAATATTAAGAAATGGGCTGTCTTAAAGCACCTAGAAGTTCTTTTCTGATATTCTTAAATAAATAAATATCCTATTTTGATAAATTATATATATTAATTTATTTTAATTATTTTTATAGAAATGTTTTATTAATATTTATTTATTTTTTAATATTAAGAAATGGGCTGTCTTAAAGCACCTAGAAGTGTTTTTCTGATACTTCTAAGTAAATAAATATCTTATTTATAAAAATGAAAAAAATATATATTAATATATTTTCTTAAAATTATATTAATAAATTTGAAATAACAGGATTATAAATTAAATATATTTTTGAATTTTAAATTTCCAATAATAGAGACAATTTATAATTAATGAGTACCAATTTTGGGCGTTGTGGGGGTGATAATCCTTCTTCAAACATAACCGACCACAAATCCCTTTTTATTTCTAAAAAGAATGAATTTTTGGTTAAACGCAGACCAATTTATCTTTTAACTGATTTTTTTTTAAAAACTCTTTTAAAAGATAATTTTTAGGTATTCAACCTACCTAACCCAAAAAGGTCGATGGCGACTCCCAAAATATTTTTAAATCAAAATCATTTTTTATCCACATTATTTTTCCCGCCAAGTAAAATTTCGTGCCCGGGAGAAAATTGGTTACGACAACATACATAAACTAAAACTATCAAGGCCTTTTTATAGGCAATTTAACCGCCTCATGAAGCTTCAATATTGCTTTCATTCTACCACCTTATAATTCCTTATCGTGATTGAATTCCTTAATTTCTTTTGCTTCCACGTTTTTTTCCTTAATTATTCAGCACGAACATACTGCCATTAATTCCTCCAAGTGGGTCATGCACTTTAGCCACATTTGACTTTTCAAAGTCTTTTTTGTAGGTTCTACACAATTCTTTCCTTCACGTGGTCATTATACTTTGCTTGCCTTGTTGAAATTCTTCACTTTTCCATAGCCGTAATTTTTGACTTGTAAGAAATCAAGTTTGATTTCTAACATGACCCCTCAAACTTGATTTTCCATTCCGAGCTTTTCTCCACTTGTATTCTCCAATCGATTCTTCATTTCTTGGCAAGTGCACGCTGTTGCGGCTATATATTCTTCTTTGCTTTTTCTGCACCTTGTAGAGATTTTTGCAAAATCTCCCATGCTTGTTTTGCGGTCTTCGCATCATAAATTTTTTCAAAGGTAGATTCGTCTACTCCTTGAAAAATAAAGAACAACACTCTTTTATCTTTTTTTCGGTATTCCTTCAATACCTTCTTTTCTTCATTGCCAGGGCTGCTTCTACTGCTGTATTTTCAGGCTCGGTCTAACCATCCTCGATGATATCCCAACAATCTTGGGAGCCTAGTAACGCCTTCATTTGAATGCTCTAATTGCCATAATTCATCTTTGTCAATCTCGGGATTTGAGGTTGAATCATGTTGGTCATCTTCTCCACCACGTTAAACTCGAACCAAGCTCTGAGGCCACTTGTTGGAAGCATAGGTGGGCACTCGATAATTATAACTCTCGAACTTTTATTGATACGAAAATAAATACGTTACAACGACACTACCTCAATATTATAATATTACAACACTACAACACTAGCTGCGGCTAGTTTACAAACACAACCTCAATATTCTAAGCTTTGCTAAGCTCTCTCAAATTCTCTCTAGCTTTTCTAAGCTTTCAATCATATTTGTTTTTCTCCCTTGTATTACATACATAAACTAAAACTATCAAGGCCGCCTTTTTATAGGCAATTTAACCGCCTCATGAAGCTTCAAGTTTGCTTTCATTCTACCACCTTATACTTCCTTATCGTGATTGAATTCCTTAATTGCTTTTGCTTCCACGTTTTTTCCTTAATTATTAAGCATGACATGCTGCCATTAATTCCTCCAAGTGGGTCACGCACTTTAGCCACCTTTGACTTTTCAAAGTCTTTATTGTAGGTTCTACACAATTCTTTCCTTCACGTGGTCATTATATTTTGCTTGCCTTGTTGAAATTCTTCACTTTTCCATAGCCATAATTTTTGACTTGTAAGAAATCAAGTTTGATTTCTAACATGACGGAGGGTTAGGGTTTTATAGAGCGGAAAATAAGAAATTGTGAGGTGGGAAATTATGTTTTATAAATTGGGGGACAATTTAGGTTTATTTATATATATACGTCACTAAAGTACGAGTATTTAGTGGCGTTTGTATAAAAATGCCACTAAAATACAAGTTTATGGGGCCTTTGTATAAAAACGTCACTAAAGTACGAGTCTATAGCGGCGTTTGTATAAAAACACCACTAAAGTACAAGTCTTTAGCGGCATTTGTATGCAAACGCCATTACAGTGTGAATCTTTTACGGTGTTTTTTGAAAAATGCCATTATATATGTGTCCTATTACGACGTTCTTATAAAAACGCCACTAAAGTACGAGTCTTTAGCGGCGTTTGTATAAAACGCTACTAAAGTACGAATCTACAGCGCGTTTGTATAAAAACACCACTAAAGTAAGAGTATTTAACGGCGTTTTTGCTTAAAACTCCGTGAAATTTGTTATTTTGTGGCGTTTATTCTAAAAATACCGCGATAGCCATAAATTTATTGGCATTTTTTTCAAAAAACACCGCTAAGAATACCACTATAAACCCATTTTACTGTAGTGTATGAATATTTTCTTTATGTAAATTTGTATAGTTCCTCTAAAAAAAATGCCTAATTATGAAATTGTTCTCTTCAATATTTTTTTTATTAAATTTGATTGTTTTTATTTGCTTATTATGAATGGTATGCTGAGATAGTTGGATAACATTATATATAGTTAAGATTAATCATAGTCATGGCAAGTGTCATATATAGTTTGAAATGAATGGAGTTATTCTTTTCATAGAACTTTTAAGATATTTTTCATCTTTATGTACAGGGGTTTAGAAAATTTTACACATCATGCCTTAGGGATTTCAAATTGTTTTTTAGTTTAATCCATGTAGATTAAATGCCTTTTCTTTTTTTCAAAGAGAACTCAAAATATTTCACCAATGTAAGCTAAGAATGTATTGAAGTATTCCGTAATGTAAAAAACATATTATATGTAAAAAAATATAAATGATTTTCCTAGTGATATTGAAATATGTTGTTATATAATTCGTTCATATATTGAAGTTGTTGTAGGGCTTGAGAGATTGAACAAATGGCTCTTGACAATTGCAGGAAGAAAAAAAGAACAAAGAAGTCTGAAAAGAGAAAAGAAATAGGCGCCTTCTATTAAGAGGGAAACATTCTCAGTTGTGCACGTGTGTTATATATATAGACACAACATACATCAAAGCTGACAACCTTAATTGAAACTATTAATTAGAATGATGTGTAAAGGACATATAAGAAAATTTCAAAATGCCCCCATTGAAAGAAAACAAAAACACTAGCGAATTAACTTCACTTTACACTTTTGCTTTAACTTTGTTGAATCACCCTCCACATATGTATCTTTATTCACTATTCACATTCAAAGCTCCTTCATTTTTGACAATTTATGGTTCTAAATCCATTTTGGGAGCACATGTTTTTACTGCATCTTCCACAGTGAGGAAGATCTTATCTTCCCCGATCATCTCATGAAACTTTGAGGCATGGAGCTTGTCAACCACAATTGGCCCTGGATTTGCGAAAACAAGCTGCAAAACAATGGATTTTTGCATAAATTAACAATAAACCCAACTTTTAAGCTCAATGTTTGAGCTTCTTTTTTATACTAGGTTACCTTAACATCCCTCTTCTCAAGGCTTCTCAATAACTCTTCCATGGCATGGATGCCACTAGTGTCAATGTCAGTAACAGTTGATCAAACAATGTCAAGTTCATAAGAAACAGTTCTTTTGGAAATAAGCTCGATCGATGAATCGGAATCGGAAACGAAAATCGAATATTGCTTACGTGACATTTCGACGACCAGATACTGAATTCTGGGTTGGGAGTTTTCTTTCAATCTCTCTTCTTCATCCATCAGCCATCTTAAAATCCTGCATGAAACTTGAACTTTAGGAATGTGTATATTTGGACAAAATTCATTTCCTTTTAGTACTTCATTCATGTTGAAAAGCTAACCTTTCTTTTATATAGTTGGAGTTGGAAAAGTAAATTGCCGAATCAACTCTAACAATGAGGATGCCAGGAACTTTTGCTGCATCAGGATAGTGGCGGATGTTCCTATAATCAGTCATCCCCGAAAGCTTTCCGAGAACTGCGGTTCGAGGTCTCGTAACTTGTAAGAGGATTTTGGCGAACGATATCGTAACCTGTTGCAACAATAAATGGATCATTTAGGTGGATGTGGTAAATGGATTGAAACTTGGGATATGTGGCAACAATCTCCATGAATTCCTCACCGCAATTAGTAGGCCTATCTCAACTGAAGAGAAAACTACACCAAAGAAGGCTCCCATACAAGCAACAAAGTCGAATTTATCGATCTTCCATATTAGAATCATTGCTTCAATGTCAATTAAGCTAATCACTGCAGATATAATGATGGAAGCTAGTATTGCATTTGGAGTGTACTTGAATAATGGAGTTATGAGTTCCAGTGTTAATAGCACAACACCAGACATCACTATATTTGATACCGCCGTATGGCATCCAGCCATGTAGTTTACTGCCGAGCGAGAAAAGGATCCTGCAACAGTATTTTAGGCGATAAATATCAGAATGATTTTATAAACAGAGAAGAGATACGGATGCGCTGCCTTTCTGTTTTCTCACCTGTGGCCACGTAACAAGATGTCATCGAACCGACAATATTCATTGTTCCTAATGCTACCATTTCTTTGTTTCCATCCAACTGGTAGTCCTTCATGGAAGCAAATGTTCTTCCAATTGCTACAGCTTCCTAAATGATAAAAGATGTAGTGATTAGAACCTAATCTTCTTAAGCCAAATCAAAGGAACAACGGGTCAGATTCGCATACCGTTAACGCTATCATACCGGCTAGAACACCGATCCTGAAACCTTTGGCAAGATATTCTCCAGAGAAAAATATTTCATCCACGGATGGTGGGTTGATTCCCTTCCTGATATGTTTTACCTGAAGATAATATTGTGAAAAATGGATCTTCATTACTTTTCCTTTGTTCAAAGCTTGGAGATAATCAAACAGAAGAAAGGGTTGTACATACAATCTGAACACTGTGCTTGTCGGCTCGTGTGATGTACACGAAAAAGGTGGAGAGGACGACAGAGATCATCGGTGCAATTGCTGGCACCCAAAATAGTTTCTTCTTCTTTTTCCCCTGTTCAGTTTTATGCATCATCATCAGGTCACATTAACAGACTTCGTACATGAATGATGAAAGAAAGGATTATGATCTTACAATGTATTTTGCAACCAAAAGGAAGGCAAGGAAGGACAGTCCTATTAGTATAGTTTGCCAATTCCACTGAAAAACAAAGTTGCCATTAGGATTAGCAGAATTCAGAACATGTTTGATGCCACAAAATCAAAAGAATCTCAAATGTAAGATAATACTAGTCGCTTACACCATGATATGCTGCATGGAAAACCGAGCGCATGACGGAGACAATATCGGTTTTCTTTGTAAATTGTTTTACTCCGAGCAGACCTTTAAGTTGTTGAAGAGCAATGGTGACAGCGGCACCAGCCATGAAGCCAACAATGGCAGCGTGAGATAGGAAATCTATCAAGAACCCCAGCCTGAAATCAATCTTACCAACCATTTAGCACATATGATGAGTAAAAAGATATTTGATGAATCAAAAGGCACTGGCTTTGTTACCTGAAAAATCCAAGTGTGGCTTGAGTGACACCAGCAAAGAATGTAGCTGTGAACGCAAGCCGCCGGTAATCCAACGGACTTTCAGACGGGTCAATCTCGTTCTGCAGAAGATTACCAAGCAAGAGAGACACCACAGCCACCGGTCCAATGGCGATATCCCGTGAGCTTCCCATGAATGCGTAAATAAGAGGAGGAACGAAGCTACTATCTGCAATGCAATACGAAAATCAGTACAATTCCCTCACGCTTCCACCATTAAAACGAATCTTATCATGTAGAAAGATGCTTACATAAACCATATTGGGGAGGCAGATAGGCGAGCTTTGCATATCCAATATCCTGATGTAAATTAAAAGATATCAGAAACAAAAAGGAAAAAAAGAAGAAGAAGAAACTTCAATTACATTATCTGAAACATTGTTTATACCTGCGGAATGCAAAGACTTGCAATAGTAAGTCCAGCAATGAAGTCACCATTGAATTTAGAAAGGCTATAGTGCCTTTCCCATTCAAGAATAGGAAATACTGCCTGTAAGCCTAGCACAAACTTTCTCGACCACGGTTGATCCTTGAAATTGCGTAAAGGATCGTCGGCAAAGAAAGTTTCCTTCACAATGCATCCAACTTCTTTCAGCAGGGTCTTCTTAGAAGGCTTTCCCACCTTGTGAACATACGACAAATTCTCCGAGCCATGGTGAGATGAAGGAACACTAATAACATCCATCTCAATGTTGCCAAGCTCATCGGTGACACGCTTACTCATCGTATAACCTACATGAACATGATTTGAACTAGTTTTCATAAGAAGACCAGTTCAGAAAATGCATTTGAAACCAAAGACTCAATAAATATACTAACTTAAAAGGGCCTGTATATTGAACAATGCAGCTAATTGATGACCATATAACAGAAGAAGAGAGGCAAAGAAGGCCTAATGAGTGCCTGCAATGGAGAAAAATGGGTGCAGAGTTCCCCATTTATACTAGTGCAAGGAGAGCGATATTAATCAACTGCTTAACTTCAGAAAGGGATTTCTCATAAGTTTCAAGACAATGAACCTAGCTCTAAAGCCATTCTACATTCATAAACCCCAATAAGTTGAATATAAATGAGGCTAAATCCCAAGAACATGTGGAACTAAACAATTTGTTTTTGGTATTGTTTGAAAGGGATGATTAATTACATGTATATTATCAACATAAATTACCATTGTTAGTGTTGACTTTGTGAATTAGTGCTCATTTGCTAAGGCCTAGAGTCATATAGCCAACATTATGTCTTCTCCTACAACAAAAAAGAGGGAAAAAAAGGGCTTTAAATAAAGTGGCGGATATTTAGTTTCAGATTTGAATAAGTAAAAGAAAATCACAGGCATTTTCTGTTATCCGCGCTCAACCATCCTTAGTGGTTTCCCCTTTTCAAGAACTCTTGAGGCTGTGACACATACTTCATCGAGAATTTTTCTTGGTTAAAGAATGATACTGTTCATTAGTTATTCCATGTACATTTTCTGTTCCATGAAGGACTAGTTTTTTTAAGGTTTGATATCGTCTCTAATGAATTTATATTCTTTTCTAATGTAATATTATGTCATATAATTACATCGAACACCTTCTCGTTAATGATATAGTTCAGAGATAAGAAAAATATTGTCCTACACAACAACAAAGTGTCTATGTTTGAAGCAACAAACAGTTCTTCCTATATATATCATCAAACAGGTAAAAGGAATACAACCGCAAAGTGGACCTGAATGGATGCATGATTTTATCATTGGAGGGAATTTATAAGATTTTAGGAGTGGGGTAAATATTTAAAATTTTGATTCAGCACACAACCACCATCCATAGTGAAATGATCATGGCAAGTTGCGAACCCTTAAATAATTAAAACAAAAAAATATGTACAAGTGGCAAAGTCAATGAAGAGTTCAAGAAAGTAGTTTAACTTACAATCCACAAAGCTTGCATATCATCATCATTTGCGTCATCATATATTGTTTTCTGGGTTTCAACTGTATAATATACTAAGGTCTCAGTGGAGAGATCATGAGGGAAAATTGAAAGAGGAGATTGACGATCAAACCAAGTCTATATTCGTTGAATCTGAGACGAATAGAAAGAGAGATTGAGTTGAACTTTCTTTCCTTTATTTCTTCTTTACATTTGTTCATAAATCTCTGTAGTTTTGATGAATAATTAGAGAAGCATGCAAAATTAACAGATTAAAAAAAATGAAAATGTTTGACGCTTTCATAGGGTTATTCACCAAACTAAGAAAGGATTGACTCAATAATCTCAAAAAAAAAAAAAAAAAAATTTAGGGTAAACTAAATAAATGGTCCCTGACTATAGGATATTGCTTTACTAAGTCACCCGACTATCAAAAGTTACAAAATATCCTTTGACTATAGGGAGTTGCTTTGTTGAGTCCATTGACTATTAAAAGTTACAAAATGGTCAGTCGACTATTCATTATATTTCAAACTTGTCATTTTTCATTATAAAATCTGATCTCATAATCTCAAATGACTGTCATTTCACAATCAACATTTTAGCGTCCAACTCAAATGAACGTTAATTTTTTTAATGGAAAAGGATGTATTTGGAACATAATGAATAGTCGAGTGACTATTTTATAACTTTTAATAGTCGATGGATTCAACAAAATAACTCTCTATAGTTAAAGGATCATTTTGTAACTTTTAATAGTCAAGGGGCTTAATAAAACAATATCATATAGTCAGTGGACCATTTATGTACTTTACTAAAAAATTTTATATATATATATATATATATATATATATATATATATATATATATATATATATATATATATATATATATATATATATATATATCATAGTTAATCCCAATGATCATGTGTAAACAATCTGAATTAAATATTGCTACAATCTACAATTATATTATTAATGGTTAGACAGCAGTTCTCTTGAATAATTTTATTAATTTTAAATATATTTTGAAGGTTTATTAATTGTGTAATTTAATATCTTTATACCAATCAAAACTCTACTAATATTAACTTGGATTATTTACAACTTTCGAGGCACGGAAGCCAAAGCTAAAGTTAAAATAAGAAATTTAAAATTAAATAAGGCTTAAGTTGTGCATGAACCAATTTATTTGGGTAGTTAAAGGAATTATTGATGTTTCTAGAGATCACGAGTTTGAGCATCAGTGGTTGCAGCAGGGTGATTGATCATTCATTATCTATAGCAGGGTGATTGATCATTCATTATCAAATAGATGATAGTATTTAGAACTGATAATATGTTGTACTCACCATTTAATCAAAAAATATTATTATTATCTAACTTTAGTATGTTTGACATTTTTCATTCGAAAGTTGGCTATCGAATAAATCATTGCTACGATTTCATCTGCTAATTGTATTCTTCTTCTTGGTTGATGCAATGCAAGCCCGCAATTTATGTGTCAAAAACCATTTTTCTTATGTTGATGTCATTTTCCTTATAAAATTTAAGATTTAATTTAAGTTCATGTCAATTTCTTTATAAAATCTAAGATTTAATTTATATATTTTTTGAAAAATTATTATTTAATATATTGTTAGTAAAAGATAATTTTATAAACAATTTAATTCATATGTAATATAAAGATTGAGATTATTGATTTTACTTAACAAATTTAATATTTTATCTCAATAAATTAACAAATAGTAAATTATTATTATTTGAATAGTCTTGGGGTGACAATGAAGTAATATTTGTTCATAATTTTATTAACCAATTGACAACGTATATAAACTCTATAAACATAACTGCTTGAATTCAAAATCTCTAAAGAGAACAATAATCTCTTATATTACTGAGATCGCTTGATAAATTAGTTGATAATTAATTATTAAGTATATTTATAAAATTTATTGTGATTCACTTTTGAATCTGATATGATCACTTAAATGATGTTGTAAAATTTAGTGACAAATATTGACAGTATCAACAATGGCTAAGATTCTAAATTAGAAATGTTAGCACTAGAATCTGTCATAATCTAAGTTGAGGTCCACTGAGGTGTCTTAAACCCAAGAAAATCAAACATATAAGCGGTAAACTATACATGTGACCACTAAATTACTATCCGTTTCATTTTGATCACCGATATTTTGATTTGATCGATTAGATCATTCAACTATTTAAATACGTTAATCAAGTCACTAACCGTTAACTTTTAACGGAAGAGGTGGCGTGATAGTTAAAAAACTTGGTATAATTTCATATTTGGTCCTCAATATTTATACATCCTATCATTTTAGTCATAATTTAATTCAATTAAAATAAATTTAATCTCCAATTAAATTGACACGGTCCACTACCTGATTGGAGGATATTTCATAATTATTTATTTATTTAATCCAATTTATATTTCCAATTTATATTTCATAATTAAAATGAAAGGGTAAAATAATGCACCCAACCGGTGTAACCCCTTAGACTAGTACGAGTGACATGATCCGATCTGAGGTGTCATACTAGGGCCACTAGAGTGACCCACACTAAAAACCGGGGAAGATAAAATTTTATTGGACAAAAGTCAATAACGTAAAACAATTTCAACATAACTATATAAAATTCAGAAACCGTTCAGGCGTTAAAACAAAATTCAATAATATACATATCAAAACAAGTTTTAAACACATATATAAAAATAAATTGTGCACGACATGCCCCTAAATTACACTTGTATCATACTCCAATAATGACGCAGAAGGAACTCCCATTACTGATGTTGATAACTACATAAGATCGGTTCTTCTTAACATAAAATAGTAAATACCAGAGGGAGCTTTGGGAAAGCTTAGGAATAAAAAACTGTTGGATGAATGCTAAAGGATAAGCAAGTATATGATAAATCATGAACTTTTCTTAGTAATCCAAGCATGTATGGGTTCTAGCGATGGGTTGGGGCTGATTAATTATTTCTTCAGGAAACCTATAATTTAGAGGTAACATTCAAAGAGACAAGTTCATGAGAGCCTAATGTGTTCCAACAAAACAAAAATTAAGTGTACAAATAATTTTAAAACCAGATTCATGAGAGTCTAGTGTGTTCCAAGTCTTAATCGGTTTACTAACATTTTATCATAATTGGATTGAGTTTAAATAATCAACAATAATCACAAGTCCAAACATAAATATTCACGCATTAACCAAATTACCAACAAGTCCATAAAACATAGAAAGGGTTGTAACAACCCGAAAATTTTAAAATAATATTTAATTGGGAATTGAGGTTTTAATTGTGAAAATTGGTGGATTTTTGGGGACTAAATTGGAAGTTTTTAAAACTTGAAGTTTATTTTAGAGTTAAAGAAAATTCAGGGACCAAGCCCTGAATTTACCCTAAAATTTTAGAGTTAAAGAAAAATCAGAAACCAATTCCTCCCAAATTCCCTCTCTCAACCTCAACTTCCGACGACGATCCCGACACCGTCTGAATTCCGATCGTCATTTTAAAACCACCATCGTGTTCATCATCGAGCGAGGAACAAACCCTTCAATTTAATTGAAGCGAAACGCTGCCAAACGCTGTGAATTTCAAGTCAAAGCATCGACGTTTTTTTAGCTCAATCGCCTAGAAAATCCTAAATTCATCGCAGATCGTTGCTCCGTTTACGACACCTCCCGCACCATCGTGTTCCTTGTGCCGTTCCGAGTCCGCCGGTGTCATCCTCGGTCTCCGTTGACAACGGCGCGTTAGGAGGTGAACCGGTCAAAGTTTCCGATTTGATGAAATCGAGCTCTCCACCGTTCAAAAATTTGAACCGATCTTTGTAAGTATCTCGAAATCGCTCAAAATAATTTTTAGAAATTTTTCCGTGATTTTTAGAGCCCCGTAGGACACCTCACGCGCCCACACGCGCCGCCGTAGGGCAGTGAAATCTGGAAACCAGTTTAATCGGTTTTGAACCGGTTTTGATCGGTTTGACGGGTCATGACCCGTTGACCCGACCCGACCTGTTGACCCGACCCGACCCGTTAACCCGACCCGATCGTTGACCGTTGACCGGTGCTATTCTGAGAATTAATTCGGTTTTGTTGCTATTCTAGGAATTAATTTGAAATTGGTGCTATTTTAAGAATTAATTCAAAAAGGGTGATATTTTGGTAATTATTTTTAAAAGGGTGCTATTTGTGTAAAATGTTTGACAGTTTGTTGATCTCCTTTGACCAGAACTTTCACCGGCTTTGACCGGCTATTAAACGACCTTTGTTTTCGACCGAGTATACCTATCCTGACATTTTTCGACGTTCCAAATCCGAATCCGAAGTCCGTTTCACCAAATTCGAACCCTAAAGTCACCAAATTGTCAGTCAAACCCTTTTTCTTTGACTTTGACCAAGAATTTAAATATATGAAAAGTCATACTTTATGTTTTTCGACGTCCTGAATCTGATTCTGAAGTCCGTTTTGCCAAATTCTGATCCGAAATTCCCGAATCGAGCTTGTAAACCCAAAAAGGCTTAATATTTTAATATTTTGATTATTTGATTGAGATTTGGTCAAGGATTTATTCAATGAAAATATTTTATGAAGGTACTCGTGTTTCACCTTAGCAAGGAACAATTAGGTCCGATGTTATCCGTTCGTCAGATCAGTTCGAATCGCGTAATACGAGAATTACCCGTAGGTTTCCGTATATTATTTAAATAATATTTAGATTATTTATTTTAGGATTCCAATATGGATTTTTCCAATTCGTAGGATCTAGCGCTGCAGCAGAACGTGATCGACAGACCCAGTAATAGGCTTCCCTATCTGATTCCCAGACTGTTACAGGTGTGTTTCCTGACAGTATTACATTACTGTTTTAAAATGATTCATCCGAATACTGAGTATTTGATATCTGATTTACTGTATATTCTGATATAATTTCTGAATTAAGGTATTTCATACCGATTTTTGAGATCTGCTTATCTGACATCTGAATTATCATATATTACTGATTTGAATTCTGATTTCTGTATTTCTGCATATGGTTTCCAAGCATGAAATATTTTTATGTTTTAAGTGATTAATCATTGTTTTCACTTGAATACATTCATGTTTCATTTTTGTCATTTGGGGGTAATATTGAAGGAAGATTATCTGTAGACTTCTCGGCTTTGTGCTCAGGGTCTAAATGGCATGTGCGGTTGGGTGTATGGTTCTGGGAAACCTACACAATTATGATGTGAACGGATGGGGGTAGTGTTCATGTTTAAAAATTAAAAAAAACATGTTGCATAAACCGATTTCATTGAAAGATTTTATCTGTATATTTTTTTATACTGTTTGGAGCACACTGAGCTTTTTAGCTCATTCTATAGTTTTTACCCTTTTTCAGATAACAACAGACCGTGAACTAGCAGATTTGGCATAAGGGGAAATCAACTACTTATTTTGTACAAACATATATTTCTATATGTTTTTCAGTTATGTTTGGTGACATTTATTTGCTATAATTTTGGACATATCTGTATTGTTAATATTTTGTTCCATATTATATTTAACGTTCTTTAGGTTATAAAAAAAATAAACATCTGAATGGGATATGTGACCACTTAGGTTTGAGTCTATCTTACAGACTGGGTCTGGAGGGTTACATTTGGTGGTATCAGAGCTTTCGGTTTTAAACACTCGGACTGTATATGGGTCCTAAACTTTGAATTTTTAAGAAATAAAAAAAATGTCACCTTATGTTATGATTTAAAGTTTTCTCGAGATCCCTGATGCTAATCTGACATATGTTTCAAATTCTTCTGTAGAGCCTTATAGATCCAACGATGAATGCTGCTAGAGGTCGTAGGACAGGACGTGGACGTGGTAGAGGGCGAGTCACTCGACCTTCTGTTACGATAGACGATCCGATGTCATCGCGTGATCCTCCTGTTCCGCAAGTAGATCCGACTCTTTCTCATGATGATCAGTTTACTCCTATGAGAGACCCTCCCGTCACTGAAGATGAGGATACTGAGATGAATGAAGATGCCATTAATAGAGCTATCTTCCGCATGTTTCAGAGAGCTGCTAGAGCCCCAAGTAACATGACTGCAGTGGAGATTTCAAATTCTCTGGTTGCTGCTGGTGTAGTACCATTCGAGGGTATTACTGGTGGACCTCCGACAGACGTTGAGTATTGGCTGGAGGACACAGAGAGGATTATGGATGAGATGGACCTCAGACCTGAGCAAAAGTTAAAGGGGGCCCTAACTATGTTGAAGAAAGAAATCTTCAGATGGTGGCAATCCATTTCTGGTAGTATTCCGAGGAACCAATCAACATGGGATCTTTTCAAGACGCGCTTCCGAAGTCGCTACATCGGAGAGAGATATCTGCAGGAGCGACGCCAGGAGTTTCAGAATCTGGAGCAGGGTAATATGTTTGTTATGGATTATGAGGTTGAATTCATCCGATTGAGCCTATATGCTCCTGGACTTGTGGACACTGAGACAGATTGATGCTTGAGGTTCGAGAATGGACTCAGGTATGAGATCAGGAGTCGAGTCGCTACCCACTGAGAGAGGAATTTTGATGCTTTGGTTGAGATAGCCAAGACTGCTGAGGAAATAGAGCGACTGGGTATGGAGCCCCGGAGAGATAGTGATCGAGCTTAAACCCGATTTAGGAGGCCTTCCGGTTCTATTGATTCTTCTACACACCCTATCAAGAGAGGCAGGGGTGATTCCTTTCCGAGAGATGGTGCGAGTATTAGACCTATTGCATCTGGTTCTTCAGCTGTTCAGCCTTCTAGACATGGTGGATCTTCTGGGTTACAACCTTTGCAGACATGTGATTATTGTGGAAAACATCATCTTGGGGAATGCAAAAAAAAATTTGGCACCTGTTTTAGATGTGGTTCTGGTGACCATATTATAAGGGATTGTATAGTGTCAGTTTTTGCAGTTCAGACACCAGCTCGTACTCCCGCTCGTACTCAGAGTACTGTTCAGACTCCTGCGGGTGGTCGTACTCAGGAGAGAGCACCTGGATCAACTAATAGAGGTCGAGCATCTCAGAGTAGGGGTCAAGTCAGATCTGAGGCCAGACAACCTGTATTGGTTTACACTGCTAGACTTCGACAAGATTGTGATGGGCCTAATGTGACTGCAGGTACTGTTACTATTCATTCAGTTCCATACTTTGCATTGTTTGATAGTGGCTCTACAAATTCCTATGTATCACATTCCATTTCTGAGGGTCTAAATATTCCTGTTGAGAATACTGAGTGTTCAGTGATAGTTCAAAGTCCCTTAGGCAAATCCATCGTGTTGGATTGTATTTTTAGAGAGTTCCCTATAGAGATCAATGGGGAGATTTTTCTGGCCGACCTGATGGAGTTACCCTTTGAAGAGTTCAATTTGATTCTCGGCGTAGATTGGTTGGACAAATATCGAGTAAATATTGATTTTGAGACTAAGAGAGCTGTTCTGAAGACCCCAGATAATCGAAAGATTGTTATGATCGGGGAACGACGTGGATTTCTGACGAAGGTTGTGTCTGCCTTGGTAGCGGAGAAGATGATCAAGAAGGGTTCCGAGGCGTTTCTTGCTTATATTTTGGACACTAGGAGATCGCATTCCGATATTGAAGGCATCCGAATTGTCAAGGAATTTCCTGATGTTTTTCCCGAGGAGTTGCCTGGATTACCTCCAGATAGAAAAGTCGAGTTTGTGATTAAAGTCTATTCTGGTTCCACCCCGGTTTCAATGGCTCCTTATCGTATGGCCCCAAAGGAGCTTAAGGAACTAAAAGTTCAACTTTAGGAGTTGTTGGACAGGGGATTTATTCAACCTAGTGTATCATCGTGGGGAGCTCCAGTTCTCTTTGTCAAGAAGAAAGATGGGACATTGAGACTCTGTATTGATTATAGAAAACTGAACAAGCTCACTGTTAAAAATAAATATCCTCTACCCAGGATCGATGATCTATTTGACCAATTTCGAGGGGCTTCTATCTTTTCAAAGATAGACTTGAGATCTGGTTATTATCAACTCAAAGTGAAAGATTCGGATATTCCGAAGACTGCTTTCCGTACTCGATATGGCACTATGAGTTTTTAGTGATGTCGTTCGGGTTAACTAATGCCCCTGCTGCTTTTATGGATCTGATGCATAGGGTGTTTCAACCTTATTTGGACCAGTTTGTAGTTGTATTCATTGATGACATACTAGTGTATTCTAGAAGTGAAGCAGAACATGAGGAGCATTTAAGGATTGTTCTTCAAACTCTAAGGGAGAATAAGCTATACGCTAAGTTGAGCAAGTATGAGTTCTGGCTCAGCGAAGTGACTTTTCTTGGACATATTGTCTCTGCTGATGGCATTCAGGTGGATCCGAGCAAAGTGGAGGCTATTCTGAACTGGAAGCAACCCAGAAACGTCTCTGAGATCCGTAGTTTCTTGGGCTTAGCTGGTTACTACCGTTGTTTCGTTGAGGGGTTCTCCCTTATTGCAGCTCCTCTGACGAAACTATTGAGGAAAGATATTCCATTTGTCTGGTCTGAGGACCAACAAGCTAGCTTTGAGAAATTGAAGACTGTTCTAACTCAAGCCCCAGTGTTGATTCAGCTTGAATCTGGGAAGGATTTTTCTGTCTACAGTGATGCTTCTTATTCTGGATTAGGATGTGTTTTGATGCAAGATAGGAAAGTTGTTGCTTATGCGTCACGTCAGTTAAGGCCGCATGAGCGTAACTATCCTACTCACGATCTGGAATTAGCTGCTGTGGTTTTTGCTTTAAAGATCTGGAGACACTACCTCTACGAAGAAAAGTGTTATATCTATACTGATCATAAGAGTCTGAAGTATCTGCTTACTCAGAAAGAATTGAATTTGAGACAGCTTCGCTGGTTGGAGCTTTTAAAGGACTATGATTTTGAGATAGAATATCATCCAGGGAAGGCTAATGTAGTGGAAGACGCCTTGAGCCGTAAGGCGATATCAGATCTCAGAGCCTTATTTGCCAACTTGAGTTTATTTGATGATAATAGTTTGTTAGCAGAGTTACAGGTTAAACCTACTTTGGCCGAGGAGATTAAGGCTAAACAACTCCTTGATAGCTCGTTGCTTCCCATTATTGAACAAGTTAAGCAAGGATCGAGTTCGGAGTATACTGTGGATCAGGATGGTATTTTGTGTTTTCACGGTCGTTACTGCGTCCCTAAAGTTGATGAGTTGAGACGGGTTATTCTTCAAGAGACTCATAGTAGTCCTTATGCTATGCATCCTGGTGGGGACAAAATGTACAATAATCTCAAAGAGTGCTACTTTTGGACTGGTATGAAGAAAAATATTTCAGATTTTGTGGCGAGGTGTTTGACTTGTCAGCAGGTTAAGGAAGAGCACCAGCATCCGTCTGGATTGTTACAGTCAATTAAGATTCCTGATTGGAAATGGGAGCGTATTACGATGGACTTCGTTACTGGTCTTCCTCTAACTCCTTCCAAAAAGGATTCTATATGGGTGATTGTTGATCGACTCACCAAGTCAGCATACTTTATCCCTATTAGGGTTAATTATTCTCTGGATAAACTGGCTAAGTTGTATATTTCTGAGATCGTTAGACTTCATGGTGTTCCGTTGTCTATCATATCTGATCGAGATTCGAGATTCACTTCTAGGTTCTGG
Source organism: Hibiscus syriacus (assembly GCF_006381635.1). Lineage (NCBI taxonomy): Eukaryota > Viridiplantae > Streptophyta > Magnoliopsida > Malvales > Malvaceae > Hibiscus > Hibiscus syriacus. The sequence continues at coordinate 826,831 of NW_024061975.1, read as the reverse complement.
AAAGCTTTGTACGAGGCTCTGGGCACTCGTTTGAATTTCAGTACAGCTTTTCATCCTCAAACTGCTGGACAGTCTGAGCGAGTAATTTAGGTGTTGGAGGATATGTTACGAGGTTGTGTGATTGATTTCCGTGGTAGTTGGGAAGATTTCTTGCCGTTAGCTGAGTTTGCTTACAATAATAGTTATCAGGCGAGTATTCGCATGGCTCCGTATGAGGCTCTGTATGGACGTAGATGTCGTACTCCTATATGTTGGACAGAGTTGCATGATAGAAAAACTTTGGGTCCAGACTTGGTTCGAGAGACTGAAGATACTGTCAGACTGATCCGTGATCGCTTAAGAGAGGCATTTGATAGGAAGAAGTCATACGCAGATAAGCGACGTAAGGATATCGAGTTTGAGGTTGGAGATCAGGTTTTTCTCAAGGTATCTCCATGGAAGAAGGTATTGAGATTTTGACGTAAAGGTAAACTGAGTCCGCGATTTATTGGGCCGTATCGTATTCTGAAGAAAGTTAGACCTGTTGCTTATCAGCTTGAGTTGCCTTCCCAGCTCAGTCGTATTCATGATGTTTTTCATGTTTCTATGTTGAGGCGATACCGTCCAGATCCAGATCACATCATTCAGATTGATGAGGTAGAGCTGAGACCTGATTTGTCATATAAGGAGGAGGCTGTTCAGGTTTTAGAGAGGGATGAGCGAGTTCTTCGGAATAGGCGTATTCCAATGGTCAAAGTTCAGTGGAGTAATTGTAGCCCCTCAGAAGCTACTTGGGAGACATTGGAGTCAATGGAGGTTCAATTTCCTCATCTGTTTTCATAAGGTAAATTTCGAGGATGGAATTTCTTGTAGAGGGAGAGAATTGTAACAACCCGAAAATTTCAAAATAATATTTAATTGGGAATTGAGGTTTTAATTGTGAAAATTGGTGGATTTTTGGGGACTAAATTGGAAGTTATTAAAACTTGAAGCTTGTTTTAGAGTTAAAGAAAATTCAGGGACCAAGCCCTGAATTTACCCTAAAATGTTAGGTATGGGTTGTTATATACCCAAATTCCCTCTCCCAACCTCAACTTCCGACGACGATCCCGACGCCGTCCGAATTCCGATCGTCATTTTAAAACCACCATCGTGTTCATCATCGAGCGAGGAACAAACCCTTCAATTTAATTGAAGCGAAACGCTGCCAAACGCCGTGAATTTCAAGTCAAAGCATCGACGTTTTTTTTAGCTCAATCGCCTAGAAAATACTAAATTCATCGCCGATCGTTGCTCCGTTTACGACACCTCCCGCACCATCGTGTTCCTTGTGCCGTTCCGAGTCCGCCGGTGTCATCCTCGGTCTCCGTTGACGGCGGCGCGTGAGGAGATGAACCAGTCAAAGTTTCCAATTTGATGAAATCGAGCTCTCCGCCGTTCAAAAATTTGAACCGATCTTTGTAAGTATCTCGAAATCGCTCAAAATAATTTTTAGAAAATTTTCCGTGATTTTTAGAGCCCCGGAGGACACCTCACGCGCCCACACGCGCCGCCGTAGGGCGAGTGAAATCTGGAAACCGGTTTAACCAGTTTTGACCGGTCATGACCCGTTGACCCGACCCGACCCGTTGACCCGACCCGACCCGATCGTTGACCGATGCTATTCTGAGAATTAATTCAGTTTTGGTGCTATTATGGGAATTAATTCCAAATGGGTGCTATTTTGGTAATTTTTCAAAAGTGATATTCTGGGAATTAATTCGAAATTGGTGCTATTTTGAGAATTAGTTCGAAAAGGGTGCTATTTTGGTAATTATTTTAAAAAGGGTGCTATTTGTGTAAAATGTTTGACAGTTTGTTGACCTCCTTCGACCAGAACTTTGAAACGACCTTTGTCTTCGACCGAGTATACCTATCCTGACATTTTTCGACGTTCCAAATCCGAATCCGAAGTCCGTTTCACCAAATTCGAACCCTAAAGTCACCAAATTGTCAGTCAAACCCTTTTTCTTTGACTTTGACCAAGAATTTAAATATCTGAAAAGTCATACTTTATGTTTTTCGACGTCCTGAATCTGATTTTGAAGTCCGTTTTGCCAAATTCTGATCCGAAATTCCCGAATCGAGCTTGTAAACCCAAAAAGGCTTAATATTTTAATATTTTGATTATTTAATTGAGATTTGGTCAAGGATTTATTCAATGAAAATATTTTATGAAGGTACTCGTGTTTCACCTTAGCAAGGAACAATTAGGTCCGGTGTTATCCGTTCATCAGATCAGTTCGAACCGCGTAATACGAGAATTGCCCGTAGGTTTCCGTATATTATTTAAATAATATTTAGATTATTTATTTTAGGATTCCAATATGGATTTTTCCAATTCGTAGGATCTAGCGCTGCAGCAGAACGTGATCGACAGACCCAGTAATAGGCTTCCCTATCTGATTCCCAGACTGTTACAGGTGTGTTTCCTGACAGTATTACATTACTGTTTTAAAATGATTCATCCGAATACTGAGTATTTGATATCTGATTTACTGTATATTCTGATATAATTTCTGAATTAAGGTATTTCATACCGATTTTTGAGATCTGCTTATCTGACATCTGAATTATCATATATTACTGATTTGAATTCTGATTTCTGTATTTCTGCATATGGTTTCCAAGCATGAAATATTTTTATGTTTTAAGTGATTAATCATTGTTTTCACTTGAATACATTCATGTTTCATTTTTGTCATTTGGGGGTAATATTGAAGGAAGATTATCTGTAGACTTCTCGGCTTTGTGCTCAGGGTCTAAATGGCATGTGCGGTTGGGTGTATGGTTCTGGGAAACCTACACAATTATGATGTGAACGGATGGGGGTAGTGTTCATGTTTAAAAATAAAAACAAACATGTTGCATAAATCGATTTCATTGAAAGATTTTATCTGTATATTTTTTATACTGTTTGGAGCACACTGAGCTTTTTAGCTCATTCTATAGTTTTTACCCTTTTTCAGATAACAACAGACCGTGAACTAGCAGATTTGGCATCAGGGGAAATCAACTACTTATTTTGTACGAACATATATTTCTATATGTTTTTCAGTTATGTTTGGTGACATTTATTTGCTATAATTTTGGACATATCTGTATTGTTAATATTTTGTTCCATATTATATTTAACGTTCTTTAAGTTATATAAAAAAAATAAACCTCTGAATGGGATATGTGGCCACTTAGGTTTGAGTCTATCTTACAGACTGGGTCTGGGGGGTTACAAGGGTAGTAAGGTATTACCTAGAGTTTTGAGATACATCGACCGACCATTTAAACATAATTCGATCATTCTCGAACTTGAATTCGATGTCCCATAATATCTTGAAAATATAGCAAAAGAAAATAAATCGAAAACAGAACTTAATAGGAAAAATGAATCCAATTAGTAGGTAAAACACTGAAAAATAACTTATCAAGTTCGAATTTGGTAGAACGAACCTAAAAATGAACTCAAGACATTGAAAAACATCAAGATAGGTGCTCTAAAAAAGGTTAACACTGGGTTAATGGTCATTCAACGATCTATCAATGTTAGTCAATTGTCAGTCAACAATCATTGACTGTGAACGACACACCAGACATGATTCAACTCGGCTAAGCACAACTCGACTCGACTAGGCATAACTCGACTCTGTTCAAGCAGTCTAGACCGGTTTGGAAGTTTCCCTCAGGCTACAGAGAAGCCTAATCCAGTTTGACCCGAAAATCCATGGATTACAATTACATGGGACTACCAAAATAGTAACCCAAAAATTTTCCATAAAAATTGTTTATAATAAATGGAAATAAACCATCCATAGTAATAAAAATAAAACAAGATAATCTTGGTTTATAAAATGATAGGGAGCTCACAAAATACAACCAAAATAATAAAAACATTGAGTACCAAATAAAGTTACGACTGAATACAAAATAGGTCCACAATAGTATATGCCCTCTAAGATGACTCAAGACGTACTCTGAAGGTCTCTACTAGTCTGAACTGCTGCACTGGAATGGCTGGTGATGATAACTCCCCTCAAATTGCTCCTAAGAACCTGCACACGATAACACATTCTGAACTACATGCATTCACTAAACGAGATAGCTGATGGCACATGTCCAAACATGCAAAGCTATTAATTAACTACTGAGTAGGCATCATGGTACGAATGAGGGTTCTGTATCTCAGAGCTCACGCACCTCTCTAGCCCTTCTAAGATACCTTCGGGTATCTAAGATAAGATCATGAGTTGTATCGAAAACCTACACCCGCCAACTCACTCCTTCCAGTCTTGGGGCATCTACGCCCAATCAACTACTAAGTGCCTTGGCACTGACTGTCATAATTCCGCTAAGAGGAACTCGGGTGTCCTGGCTATTTCTCGAGCATCAAACAAGACTAATTTTATATAACACTAGATGTTACTATTCTATTATTCAGATATTATTCAGATATTTATTATTATTTTCGCTTGAAGTCTTATTTGGTGTTATTATGAGTATATAAGGTACCTCGAGTCTGATCCCTTAATCCTTGGATTATTTATCCAAAAATGTCTATGGGAACCGATACTAACCCTTCAGTATCGATACCCTCTGACTGATGCGGGTTTTGGGTTAAGGCAATATCAATATCCTAGGATGAGTATTTATACTATGATACTGGGGTATCGATACTTGATTGAGTATCGATACCAAGTTTTGGTTCGATGTGTTGAAAAATACCCCAATATCGATACCTCTACGGGGAGTATCGATACTCTTGCATCGAGTATTGATACACTTTGATTGAGTATTGATACTACCTTTTAAAGTTACCTAATTTTTTCCTGAATGTTGAACAATATCGATATTGTTCTTACAATATCAGTACCGTCAATATAAAATTCTCTATTTTGGCACGAAAGATCTCATATTTCTACCCAAATGCCCCATTGAGGTCTCCAACTGATGTTTAAGTATTTTATTTGATATTAGGGGTCATAAAAAGGTCTTAACACATGTTGAAACACCCAAATTATGAATCTACCATGAAAATGCTACAAGTTTATACAACCTACCAAATCTCATCTAAATGCACTACACATGGTATAGGTGAGTTAGAAATGAGTTACCTTGAGCGTCTAGACTACTGAGACAGTAAATGGCTCAACCCAAGGTGAGTTTTTCTTTCCCTCTTGTTTGAGATTCTTCCCTAACTTCTCTCACTACAAGAGAATCAAAACATTGATTACTAATTGATTTTAGGGATCAAGGAGGATTTAAAGACATTTCATAGAGATAGAAACATAAAAAAACGGGCTGAAATCTTGAAATCTCTTAAACCCCACAAAAACTCGTTCTTGGTTACCATTGTGAAATGGTGAAGTTGACGGTTCAATATAAAGCTATGAAGATGTCGAGTTGAAAAATTACCTTGGCTTGCTAAGAGATTCTAGAATTAAGCTAAAGTTTCCACCTTTGCTTTAGCTTCCAAAGGGAGAAGAAATAGGATGAACGGGAAGGGAAAAAGACAAGGAAGATTTGAGAGAAAGGGATAGGAGGACAACGCGAGATCACCTACAATTAAGAAATATTGAGCTTTTGAAATCTTTAATGGTGAAATTATTTCCTTGGTCCCTCTGATTCTGACTGTAAAATAAAAACACCCTTTTTACTCTTCACTGGGCTTGGCTCAAGCCCAAATCCATATCAATTTAGGTCAAACTCTTCATAAATTAAGGAAATAAATTTAAGGCCCAACTCGGGTTAGCCCAAACCTCTTAACCCAAAATTCGAGGTGTTATAGGTTAGGTTCTATTTGCAAGACACTATGGAGCACAAAGACGGTGGCGATACGTAAGACGGTAAAGGTAGCCAGAATCGAGAAAAAACTGAGGCGAGCATTTTAACTCTGATAAACATTCTAAAGGATTTTTATAACATTTAGCAATGTGTCTAAGTGAGTGGAGGTCAGGGTTGTGGTCATGGGTCGATGGTGTACGTACCAATGAGCACGGTGCACACCATAGACGATCAGATGACGACAATTGAAGCTCCAACGATAAAGCGAAATTTTGAAAAATGAAGGAAAAAGGTTTATGGGTTTTGGCTCGAATGTGAAACTGACTTTGAGAGGGTTTAACAATATAACATATGTTAATTAATAAAATAAAATTAAGTTATTATTAGCAATAATGCCCTAACCTAAATGGAAGGGGCATGAGACACAATACTATAACATATGGGTTTAAAACACATCAGCCACACAATTTCTCTTATGTATTTTCTTGTCTGATAAGGGTTAGTTAAATTTGAGATTAGATCCCTAAACTTTCTAAAAATTCAAAAACCACTATAAAATCTTTGGGATCTTATATTTTGATCCCCAAAATTAAGTTTATTAAATAATTATAAATTAAGCTTTAAATTGGGATAAGACAACTGTCCCCCTTCATAAATTTCGTCCTTGAAATTAACCCAAGTCAAAGAAATGCTAAAACTTAGTTTTCATCAATTCTTTATTTTATCAGGTATATTTTTCATGACCACGATTCCTCCATTGAGTCTTAACCATCAGAATGTGTTCACTCATCAAAACTATTCCTTAACATTTTCCTAGAATCTGAATAGAATTATCCTAGTCAGAGACGGAGGGCCCTTGAGGCCCAAGACGGCCCCGACCCCAGTTCCAATTTTATGTTTTTTACCCAAGTACTAATATAATTGTAGGAGCCGACAAAAGGCTTATAAATAGAGTAAAATATAAAAAATCTTGTATGAACAAATTTTTATGTACATTTAACAAACACAAATTAAGGTGTGTTCGATTCATTTATGTTCATGATCAAGCTTGTTTATGAGCTCGTTTATTTATGTCAATGAACAAGCTCATTTACATTATTCTTTTTTTTCCATTTAATTCTTTTATATTTTAAATATTGATGAAGGTAGGACTAAACTAGACAAATGGTCAAAATTAAAATTTAAACTATAAATTTTAAGGTGTTTAACCATTAATGGTGTAGTTTTACCATCTTTTTGCTTGCAAATGAATGAGTAAGACTAAAAATGAATATATAAATAAATTATAAACCAACATTAAAAGAACATGTTCATGAATATTTAAACGAATATGTTTGTTGGGTGATTTTACCTCACTAACTCTTTTTATGATATTTTTTTCTTTTTCCTCAGCAATTACATTGACCCCTGTACCTTCATGGTTTGGTAGTGGGTTCTGAGCCACGTTTGGTTGTTCACCATCACTAAAGCTGATGATGTTCTTTTGCCTTAACCTCTGGATAATCTTCTTAAAGGAAATGCAGTTCTCAATTCAGTTTCCATGAACCCCTGCATGATACTCACATTGGACATTAGCGTCATACCATTTAGGTTAGGGAGGTTGCAAAGATGACACCACATGTCCATCATATAAGATCTAGAATAATTCATTATAGGACATGGGGATGAGGTCAAACTGAGGCTTCTCTCTTTTTTACCTCGGCTCCCTTGTTCATTGGTAGAATTTTATGTAGATGACCCTATAACCTAAGGTCGAGACACAATGATATTATTGGAGTCATACTTCCTCACGTTATTGACTTCATTATCTGTTGCGTGTTATGAGTACTATAAAATTATACACAAATAATGTGCAAGTATACACAATCGCTCAAGTAATACAATGATGAGTGAGTATCGTCTCCACAGAGATTAGGTGAAATTACAAAAGTCTAACCAAAGCAAAGCACTAATCTATCTATGTATAGTTTGTCTTAATATATACAAATGTCACGGCAAATGAAAGGTGTATGAAAGTGGATGTGGATGAATGGTCTGATGGTGTAGTGAATGGAAATGCAGTGGCAAGAATAGATGTTTAGTGTTGAAAATACTGTAATGTCGAGGCAATAATAAAAGGTAAAAACAATAAATAAATAACAAATAAAAATGATAAGAAGATAATCCTCACGTGACAAGCTTCCAATAGAATGAATGGTTGGGATTGATTCAAGGATGCTAAACGTATCTCTCAAGTAGATTTAAGCTATCTAATCTTTACTTGCTCGGCAGGGCTTTCCTAAAGTGTTCTCAAAGGAACCTAACAGAATAGGATGCCAAGACATATGCTCTTACTCAACGATGTAGGTCAGCCTACCCTATTGATAAAGACACCCTTTGTAGTCATTTAAATCCTATCCTAGTCTCTCCCGAGATCTAAGGGATTAGGTTATAGTATTCCTAGGCCAATTCAAAGCCCCTTGAAAATATTATAGCCCATTGCTTATGAGGATATTGTCTTGCGTTTCTCTCGAATACTTACAAGTATTTTTAGCTTAGATTTCTCTCAAACACCTAACCTTCATCAAAGAAATGGACACTCACATGCCTCTTACAAGCCTAGATGGTGAAACATTCATAAGCAAAGCAAATAAAGAACCAAAATAAAATTAAATATACCATTAAAATAAAGTTTAAACATCCATTAAACTAACCACCACCAAATAAGTTAGTTCATGGTGGGCTTCGAAATATACATAGAAAAATCCATAAAATATTCATTCCAACAACCCACAAATAAAATAAATAAAATAACAGCAAAGGGAAGTGAGAAAATGTCTTCAACTCGTGCTACCGGAGGTGTCCTCAGACACCACAAACCACCTTAGCTCGCTAGCTCCTATGGGCACCTAGCTCGCCACTCCTTGAAGCTTTATCAATGGAGTAAAACCCCAAGGAAGAAGAATGGAAAAGGAAGAATAAAAATATGATTTTTCTACTCTATGCGTGTACCTCTTGCCTCCTTGTGTGTGTCTCCCATGAGGTGTCATATATAATAAAAAATATCTAGGGGTAATGATGAGGTTGTTGGGTACGAAATACCCCTCATACTCCTAGAATCACACCATAAGCGTGAACCTTATCCTCCAAGTGGCAGTGGTCCTCTGGCAAGCGATTACAATAATCATTTCACGTGCAGCGCTAACTGTCCTCGTACATCTGTATATTTTTGTCGTTTTCTGCACAGGAAATGCCAAGGCATTTCAATATACTTCAGCAACATGTGATACCACGTCATTACTTCCCAAAGATCCCTTTTGTCTGCTATTCCCTGCACACCACAGACAAACTGCACATTTCCCTTAAATAGAACCATTAAGAAATAAAATAGCACTACTACCACAAATGCAACTACATGATCCTAAAATGAAAAAGGCCTTAAAAGTAGCCTTTTTAGGAAGTTAACACACCCCCAAACTTAAGCTATTGCTTGTCCTCGAGCAATGGATAACAGTTACATAAGCAAAATGTCATGGAAATGTTCGACAATAAGACAGTAGGACAAAATTGAATTTCAACCCTCAGAAAAATAGGCTTCAACATGTTAGACTTATCAAGAATTCAAGTACTTTTCCCTAGGTCAAGATCCTTTGTGGTAGTGTGTGTGCGTGATTATATCCAATCTATACTTAGCAAATTTAGACAATTTCTAATCAAGTCCCCAAGTTTTTTCCAAGGCATTTACTCATTCATTAAGTATATTTTCTTTACTCCCTTTTTTTTATGAACTTTTTTTTAAATGCTGTTACGAAGGGAGTCAGCTTATCACACCTACTCTCCCACACTCTAGGTGAAAGGGAGCATACCTTCCACCCCCGAGCTAGTTAAGTAGAGTCATCCTGTGACTTCTTTCATCCACTCATATGAGCGATGCTGCCATTTATTAAAGGTAGTTCCAGGCAATGCCATGACAAAGAGGAATGTCTCTCTACAGCTATGCCTAAGCATTTATTCACAGTTTCATATATAAGGGAGTTGTTTCTGATTTTTCTTTTAAGTATAATACCATATTTCAATGCCAAAACTAACTAATGTTCCTTCATAAAATTTTTCCAAATTTTCTAAGTATAGAGAACATACAAATCGTGTAATTTTTTTTCACAAAACATTAAGCGCTAGAGTGAGTTCTATCATTCTCAACAGTCATTTACATTCCAATTCTAGTCTAACAAAATCATCATCATCGGGTATCCTCAAAACATTCTATCTAACTGTCCTACCATTTACTGATGCCATGAAATAATACTACGCTAATGCTATCATGCATATGACCTACCAAGAACACTACCTCCCCCAAACTTAAGGGAAGCATTGTCCTCAATGCTTAAAGAGAACTAAACTAAATAAAAACTAAATGCCGTGAAATGAAATGCAAACTAAATAAAAGTGAATGCAAGTGAGGTACCTCAATGTTTACGTGGTGGTGTTGCCTTGGAGCTACTCGCAGCTCCTCGTCTGGTATGCTTGCGTAGGGGTGTTGGGCTGGACTCGAAAGAAGTAGAGTAATAATGCACAATATTCTTTCGTCCAGCCGTGGTTTTGGTGCGTTGACCACTACGTGGTGCAGGAACGGGACTGGGTGTTTCTTAGACAGGGATAGTGGGCAGATATTTAGGGGTGTCAAAACGGTACGGATCAGGTGTCACATAACGGTGTTGATCAGGAAATGGTCATCAACTGGAGGATCGACTGCATCTTGCTCGGGCTCTGGATATGCCTCGACATTGAATGCCGACAGAATTTCGTCTGGAAAGCCAGGGAAATTATGTTGACCGTGGGGAATAATTTCTTGAAACATTGATTCCACCACAACATCTCTATGCTTCATATTTCCAAAGAAGTTACGGATGTCACCGTGTAAAACATGCAGGTGAGTCTGCATCACAGCTTTCTCGAGAGAAAGCAATCTTGCCTCGGCATTTGATTGTGTAGTTCCTGCAGATTGCTCATGAACAGGGTCTTTAGACTTGGGATTTTCAATTCCCAACAGTAGTGGAAGTCTGGCCCTAGTAATGCCTGATAATCCAGGTAAAATATCATAAAAAACATTTTCCTCAACTTTTTTCTTACGACACAAAGCACTAATTAAGTTAGGAAACACCAAAACACTTGCCTTTTTTACCCAAACAGTCATTAACTTGCTGAACAATAATACGACCAACATCAATAGGACGGGATACCATTATCGAATGTAAAAGCATTAAGCGAGAAAGTGATATCGTCGTATTGTGAGAAGTAGGCATAAGTTTATGCTTAAGAAAGTGATTCCATAACTTAGCCCACGGCTGAAGACGCTCACGGTTGACCGAGTATCGACTCGTTTGGCGCCCATTCCACTCGGTGTTTGCAAAGCATGAGTCCTCAAGAATGTCATCATAGGTGGTACTATCGGCCTCTTTTTCGAACTGGGCATGTCAGTCCACCACATCCTGCAAATGATAATACTGATTAATCGCAGTGGGTGTAAAACGGATCTGCTTACCTCGAACGAAAATGGAGTGTTGGTTGGGCTTGGAAATATTTGCATAAAACTCCTTAACCAACGAGGCATTCACTGAACTCGGATGGCGTGCGAACTTCTTCCACTTGAGCGGTGTCATGATGTCCATTATGTCGGGTCCAAAGCTACCATCGGTCTCCTCGGTAAAAATGAAACCCAACTCGAAGAAGAGTTTGCAGTTCTTGAAGTTTTGGAACCGAGCCTTGGCCTCGTCATCCTCGAACTGTTGCCAAGCAGAAGTGTCGGTTGGATCCGGTCTTGAACGCACCATTTTCAGTGTTGTTGAAGCAAGAAAAATGAAAAAAGACCAAGCTTTTGAAAACTTTAAAAACCTTGGAGGAGTTTCGGCTATGGAGAAAATAAAAGAGGAAGAAGATGAAGAAATGAGAGAGAAAAATAAAAGTTAAAATGAAATAGAAAAGTTAAAGATGAAAGAGAAAAGAAAAAGTTAATTTGAGAGGGAAAAGAGGGTGATAGGACGGTTAAAAAAAATTAGTGGGTTGAGGGGGTTATGGGTGCATGGGGAAGGAAAAACTGCCAAAAGGCAATGATGATGATAGGATAAAACTATGGAGAGAGAAAAGTAAATGTTAAAATTAAAATAAATTAAAAGGAAACAAAATCAAATAATATCTTCCCCCTTTATTGTTCCGTCCTTTCCTCCATTTGGGTAACTGCTCCCTACATGGTTTGCAGCGCTGTGGTCCCTACAAATCAGACAAAAAATTAATTACAAAATAAAATAAAATAAAATAAGAATAAAGAAAAGATTAAATTTTAAATTTTATTTATGCACAGAAACAAATTCAATGCCGTGGCATCTAATTTTTGTTCTCCTCTGGGCACGCTTCAGCATCATACAGACGTAACACTTCCTTGTTGTGCGGTGGTGGAACTCTAGTATAGGCTTTCAAACGCTGGCCATTGACCTTGAAAATTGTCCCCTTGTCTATTCTCTTGATGTCAACAGCTCCATGGGGATAGACATAATGCACCTCAACTGGTCATGACCATCGAGATTTAAGCTTCCCAGGAAAGAGTTTGAGTCTGGAGTTATAAAGCAAGACTTGTTGGCCCACATGAAAATGTCGTGGCATCAGTTTCTGGTCATGCCACTTTCTGGTTTTATTCTTGTAAATCCGAGCATTCTCATATGCTTGTTCTCTAAATTCTTCCATTTCATTAATCTCCAATAATCTCTGCTCCCCAGCTAGTTGAGCATCAAAATTCAATTGCTTGATGGCCCAATAAGGTTTATGTTCAAGGTCAACCGGGAGGTGACAAGCTTTCCCATATACTAGCTTGAAGGGTGACATCCCAAAAGGAGTTTTGAATGTTGTCCTATACGCCCAAAGTGCTTTATCCAACTTTGGCGACCAATCCTTATGCCTTGGGTTCACCACTTTCTCTAAAATCTGCTTGATCTCTCGATTGGATATATCAGCTTGGCCATTTGTGTGCGGATCATATGCCGTGGCAATCTTATGTCGAACTCCATATCTCTTCAATGCCTTGGCAATTAACTTGTTATCAAAGTGGGTTCCCTCATCACTTATGATAGCACGAGGTACTCCAAACCGAGTGAAAATATACTTGTGTAGAAACTTGAGCACGGTCTTAGAGTAATTCCTTGATGTTGCTATTGCCTCTACCCACTTGGACACATAATCCACAGCAAGTAAGATATATAATTTTCCTTCAAAAGATGAGAATGGTCCCATGAAATCGATGTCCCACACATCAAACAACTCTATCTCCAAAATATTTTACAGTGGCATTTCATGATGTCTGGAGATGTTTCCAGTCCGCTGACATCGATCAGAAACTTTATAAAATGCTTGGGCATCTCGAAACAGATTTGGTCAGTAAAATCCTGATTGCAGGACCTTAGCAACAGTCCTTGCTCCACCAAAATGGCCTCCATATAGGGATGAATGACAATGATACAAAATGTCGCGCTGTTCTTCTTCGGATACACATCGTCTGATGAGCTGATCGACACAATGCTTGAATAAATATAGGTCGTCGCAAAAATAGTGCCTTGCATCGTGCTTGAATTTCTTTTTAGCCTGACTATCTAAATCAAAATGCATAATTTCACTAACAAGAAAATTAACAAGGTCAGAGTACCACGGGATTACCGCGTCATATAAAATTTTCTCATCAGGAAATTCCTCTTGAATATCTACAATGTCATGACATTCAGAATTGTTCTCTAGCCTAGATAAGTGATCAACAACTTGATTTTCAGTTCCTTTTCTATCTACCACCTCTAAGTTGAATTCTTGCAAAAGTAAGATCCACCTAATAAGTCTATGCTTGGCATCATTTTTGTTCACTAAGTATTTTATAGCCGAATGATCAGTGTGAACAATGACTTTAGTGCCTATTAGGTAAGGTCTAAATTTATCAAAAACAAATACCACGACAAGTAATTCTTTCCCAGTGGTGGTGCAGTTCAATTGTGCTTCATTCAAAGTGCGACTAGAGTAATAAATAACATTAAAAATTTTACCTCGGCGTTGCCCCAAAACAGCTCCTATGGCATAATCGCTTGCATCACACATCAGCTCAAATGGTGATGTCTAATTGGGAGGAACTACAATGGGTGCTGAGATCAGTCGTCGCTTCAGCTCAGTAAATGCATTGAGGCATAACTCGTCAAACACAAAGGGTTAGTTTTGTTGAAGTAATGTGCACAAGGGCTTAGAAATCTTGGAGAAGTCTTTGATAAACCTTCTATAGAATCCAGCATGTCCAAGAAAACTTCTTATACCCTTGACCGAAGTTGGTGGTGGCAACTTTTCAATCCTTATATCTTCATCTTGTCCACCTCAATACCCTTGTGTGAAATTTTGTGGCCTAATACAATGCCTTCAGTCACCATGAAGTGACATTTTTCCTAATTTAAGACCAACTCAGCCTCTTCGCATCTTTTGATAACTTTTGCTAAATTATCGAGGCATCGTTCAAAATCGTCCACACAAACAGAAAAGTCGTCCATGAAAATCTCTAGAAAATCCTCAACCAGGTCTGAAAATATGGCTTGCATACAGCGTTGAAATGTTGTCGGGGCATTACAGAGTCCAAAAGGCATCCTTCTAAAGGCAAAAGTTCCATAGGGACAAGTAAATGTAGTCTTTCTTAGTCCTCTGATGCGATGACAATTTGATTGTACCCCGAGTACCCATCCAAAAAACAATATAATGCTTTGCCGGCCAATCGATCCAATATTTGGTCGATGAAAGATAGAGGAAAATGGTCCTTTTTTGTAGCTTTGTTAAGTTTTTGATAGTCCATGCATATCATCCATTCGGTAACAGTACGAGTGGGTAATAGCTCATTCTCCTCATTAGTAACCACCGTCGTGCCTCCTTTCTTCGGAACACATTGGACAGGGCTCACCCATGAGCTATTCAAAATAGGGTAAATCACTCCAGCATCAAGCCATTTTAGAATTTCTTTCATCACCACTTTCTTTATAACAGGGTTAAGTCTTCTTTGTGGTTCGATTAAATTGTCATGGCAATCTTCAAACAGAATCTTGTGCATGAAAATTGTAGGACTAATGCCTTTCAAATCGGCCATCGTCCAACCAATTGCTTTCTTATGCTGCATCAAAACACTTAACAAACTTTGCTCTTGATTAACAATAAGGTTAGCGGAAATAATCACCGGTAAAGTTTCATCGCTACCTAAGTAAACATATTTAAGATGCCCTGGCAAAGGCTTAAGCTTTAAAGTATGTGCATGCAATAATGAAGGCTTAGGAGGAATAAATTCATCAAAATTCAAAGGTTCAAAGTTCATACCTGATCTAGCTTGTAATAAGCTATATTGCTCCTCCAAACTTGGAAAGTTGTCGGACTCCACTAAGCTTTCATCATCCACCCAATAATAATTTTCTGCTAGCTGAATAAAATTGTTCTGGCAAAGCTCTTCATTCTCTTCTTCAATCACCGAGTTAAATTCAGAAATGCCTTGGCATTCTTCAGTGTCATCGACATATTTGAGCATTCAAAACACATTGATAGTCACACACTGATCAACCACTCTCATGGTGAGTTCACCTTTTTCATAGTATATCAGTATACGTCCAGTGGCTAGGAAAGGTCTTCCTAGAATAATTGGTGCCTTGGCATCAACTTCGCAGTCCAGAATTAAGAAGTCGACTGGAAACACAAACTTATCCACCCGTACTATGACATCCTCGAATCTCCCTTCTAGTTTCACATGGGATCTGTCGACAAGTTGTAAAATAATCGAGGTGGATCTTGCATCTCCTATGCCAAGCTTCAAGAATATCGACTTCGGCATTAAGTTGACACTTGAACCAAAATCACACAGTGCCTTTCCAACGAAATTAGCTTTAATCGAACAAGGAATAATGAAGCTGCCCGGATCATTTTGCTTTGGCGACAACTTACTCAATGAAGAATAAAATTCTGTTGCCGTGGCAATAGTCTATACTTTCCTCTTTTTGGTACAGATTTTCTTCAGAAATTTGGCATACATCGGCATTTGTTCAATAGCTTCCAAGAGAGGTACATTGATATGGAGCTGATCAAGAATGTCCACAAACTTCTTGAACTGAACTTCATTGTGCTTGTTCAATCTTTGCGGGAAGGGTGGTGGAAGTCTATCTTCCTTAACTGTAGTAGTAGGAATTGTTTTTGCCTTGGCATCAAAATCTGGTACCTTAGCCAAATCATTAGTAGAACCCTCCTCCTTGTCCTTCTCAGTAATACTATCATCATGCAACTCAACTTCACCACTTTCAGTAGTGGGAGTAGAATCTTCATGTTGTTGCCCACTAGCTTTGACTTGTTGATTGATTTGTGTTCCACTCTTAAGAGTTAACACATTGCAATGCTCTTTTTCATGCCCTTTAGTGACTTCAGTATCACTTGGAAATTGTCCTTGCTGACGCTCTTGCAATGCCGTAGCAATCTGACCAACTTGACATTCCAAATCTCTCAGAGATGAACTATGGCTTTGAAGTAAAGCACCTTGACTATGAAGTAAAGCTCCTTGATTCTTAATTGAAGTAGAATGGTCTTGCATCATTGTTTTCATAGTAGATATGAATTATTGAATTGTAGCTTCCAAGGAACTTATGCTTGCTGAAGTTGAAGCTCCTTTGTTGGCGTTATGCCATGGAATAGCATTCTGGTAACCTTGAGTCTCATTATGATTCTGCTGTTGATTAGGATGACTAGGATTGTGGGCTCTTTGATTTCGCCATGAGAAATTGGGGTACTGACGTCATCCAACATTATAAGTGTTAGAGTAAGGATTGTTCTTGCCTCGATTGTAATTGCCTACAAAGTTGATAGACTTATGGTTGGTTGGTCATTCGCTCTTGTGATGATTGCCTTGGAAAAACAGACATGCCAAGCTAGTTGCTTTCACTTCCTTCACCTCAGTGGATCGTTGTAAAATTTTTAGCATATTGGTGATAGTTGAGAGTTGAACATACACCGAATCCTTAGTATCTAACTCAAATGCTCCAGGTGCTCTCCTCATACTCCCAAGTCTTGAGGAAGAAAACTGATAATCGTTGTTAGCAACTCTCTCCAAGATAGCAAACGCCTCAGTAGGTGATTTATCCAGCAATGTCCCATTTGTCGAGGCATCCAATAACATCCTCGTGGGTGCATTGACTCCATTATAGAACATGACTACTTGAGTCCAGTCATGAAAACCATGATTTGAACACTTTCAAAGAAAACTCTTGTAACGATCCCAATACTCATACATGGATTCGGCGTCGCTATGGCGAAAAGATGCTATATCATTCCTTAGCTGCGTATTCATGTTTGGTGGGTTGTACCTCAATAAGAAACTCTTGCAAAGATCAACCCACAATTCCATCAAACCAGAAGGCACACCATTTAACCAAGCCCTTGCTCGATCAAGCAATGAATACGAAAACAACTTTAATTTCAGGACATCCTCATGCACTCCTTCTTGGCGAAAAGAATCACAAACTTCCAGAAAATTTCTAATGTGTTGTCTGGCATCTTCATTTGGCATACCCCCAAACTGCCCAATAGAATTCAACATGTTGAACATGACTGGTTTAAGCTCAAAATATGAAACTTGAATTTCGGGTGCCACAATCCCAGGATTCAGATCATCCAACATCGGATTTAAATGATCACGAATAACACACGGCCTTCCAGCAGGTTCAACATTGTCTAATGCCGCGACATTCTGATTTCCATCATCCTGACCAATGCCTTGGTTTTCAATCTGATACATATTTCCTCGAGCGCTTTGAGCACGTCTTCTTTGTCTAAAGAGTCTTTAAATCTCAGGTTCTATCAGTTCCAAAGGCTCTTCAGAATTTCTTCTAGGAATACACTATATAAACCTGAAAAATAATAACACAAAAATATAAAGTAAACTATACAAAAATAAAAATGCAAAAATAAACTGCTATGGCAAAACTAAATAACTTTAGGCTGTCAATCCCCGGCAACAACATTAAAAACTTGTTGCTGTTGTGAGTACTATAAAATTATACGCAAATAATGTGCAAGTATACAAAATCACTCAAGTAATACAGTGATGAGTGAGTATCGTCTCCACAGGTATTGGGTGAAATTACAAAAGTCTAACCAAAGCAAAACACTAATCTATCTATGTATAGTTAGTCTTAATATATACAAATGTCACGGCAAATGAAAGGTTTATGAAAGTGGATGTGGATGAATGGCCTGATGGTGTAGTGAATGGAAATGCAGTGGCAAGAATAGATGTTTAGTGTTGAAAATGGTGTAATGTCGAGGCAATAAGAAAAGGTAAAACCAGTAAATAAATAAAAAATAAAAATGATAAAAAGATAATCCTCACGTGACAAGCTTCCAATGAAATGAATGGTTGGGATTGATTCAAGGATGCTAAACGTATCTCTCAGGTAGATTTAAGCTATCTAATCTTTACTTGCTCGACAGGGCTTTCCTAAAGTGTTCTCAAAGGAACCTAACAGAATAGGATGCCAAGGCATCTGCTCTCACTCAACGATGTTAGCCAGCCTACCCTATTGATAAAGACACCCTTTTTAGTCGTTGAAATCCTATCCTAGTCTCTCCCGAGATCTAAGGAATTAGGTTATAGTATTCCTAGGCCGGTTTAAAGCCCCTTGAAAATACTATAGCCCATTGCTTATGAGGATATTGTCTTGCGTTTCTCTCGAATACTTACAAGTATGTTTTAGCTTAGGTTTCTCTTGAACACCTAACCTTCATCTAAGAAATGGAAACACCCATGCCTCTTACAAGCCTAGATGGTGAAGCATTCATAAGCAAAGCAAATAAAAAACCAAAATAAGCTTAAATATACCATTAAAATAAAGTTTAAACATCCATTAAACCAACTACCACCAAATAAGTTAGTTCATGGTGGGGTTCGAAATATCCATAGAACAATACATAAAATATTCGTTCCAACAACCCACAAATAAAATAAATAAAATAGCAGCAAAGGGAGGTGAGAAAAAGCCTTCGACGCACGCCACCGGAGGTATCCTCGGCCACCACGAACCACCTTAAATCGCTAGCTCCTATCGTCACCTAGCTCGCCACTCATTGAAGCTTTATCAATGGAGGAAAATCCCAAGGAAGAAGAAGGGAAAAGGAAGAATAAAAATCTGATTTTTCTGCTCTATACGTGTGCCTCTTGCCTCCTTGTGTGTGTCTCCCATGAGGTGTCATATATAATAAAAAATATCTAGAAGTAATGATAAGGTTGTTGAGTGCAAAATACCCCTCATACCCCTAGAATCACACCATAAGCGTGAACCTTATCCTCCAGGTGGCAGTGGTCCTTTGGCAGGCGGTTACAATAATCATTTCACGCACAGCGCCAATTGTGCTCGTACAACTATATCTTTTTGTCGTTTTCTACACCTAAAATGCCAAGGCATTTCAATCTGCTTCAGCAACGTGTAATGCCACGACATTACTTCCCAAAGAGCCCTTTTGTCTGCTATTCCCTGCACACCACATACAAACTGTACCTTTCCCTCAAACAGCACCATTAAGAAATAAAATAGCACTACCACCCCAAATGCAACTATACGCACCTATATGATCCTAAAATGACTAAAATGGGCTTTTAAACAAACAATAACTTAAGTGAAAAAGGTCTTAAAAGTAGCCTTTTTAGGAAGTTAACATTATCCTTTGTTTTCGCTGGCAGTTTCTTGCTAGACTCACCTCCATCAAGCCTCCCACTCTTGATTTCCATTTCGATCATCTCTCATGTATTAACCAAGTTAGTAGAACTCTTGGATAAATTCTGTAACAACCAAAAAATAGGGCTAGTAACTAAAATGAAAGTTTTTAAAATTTGGTTATTAATTTAGGAAAAATTGAAAAGTTCAGGGACTTAAAAATGAATATTTTGGTATTAGATTAAATAACAAGAAAGGAAAGAATGAAGGGTAATGTGGTCTTTTCATTTAATGGATATTTATCTCCTTATTAAGAGATAAGCATGTGGGGTTGAGAGAGTTATTTGGAAGCTTATTTGCTCTTGTCTTCTTCTTCTTCCCGTTAGTCTCATTTCAAATGTGAGTTTAATTGTAGCTGTTTATTTCTTGAATTTGTAAGTTGGTTTTTGTTCTTTGGGGTGTTATATAAGCTTAAGGAAAGCTTATATAAGATTAAAACATCAAGAGAAGAGAATTAGAGAGGAAATTATAATAAGGGTGTATAAGTGAATTGTTAATATGATATAGTTTTTGAAGTTTTGTTGATAAATTTGACTTGTCATAAGAAGCCTAAAGTATTAGAAATGAGTTTAGAACACATTGAAGGTTTAGTAAAATTCTTAAATTCAAGAGTTATAGTGAAATATTGAAGATAATGAGGTATTATAGTGCTAAAAGATGGTTTAAGTATGTATAGTTGAGTTTAAAGGCATGAAGAGAGTTAAATAAGTAAAGTTTGGGTTAAGTGGTGGTAATTTTGGGTTGAAGATATATATATTATGGGTTAGTAGTATCGATATTGGTTGAGTAAGTACCGATACTACAAGGAAAATTATGTGATATTTATGCGTATGTATCAATACAACATGAACAATAACGATACCATAAGGCATAAATGGGATAAATTTTCATGGGGTATCGAGACTGAAGGGATAATATCGATACTATGGGTATCGATACCAATATGGAGGAATCAATACCATTATTGAAAGGAAATTACAGAATCGAGAATAGGTATCGATACTGTGGAAGGGTATCGATACTACAAGCATATAAGTATCGGTACTGTGCTTGTAGTACCGATACTACTTAAGTTGGAAATTTGATATTAGTGTTTTATTTAGTTTGCAATGGTAAGAATCTTTTTGAGGAATTTGAATCCCGATATTCATTAGATTGTATATTCGTGTAGATATCGATTGAAAGCAAAGTCTCGACAAGTAGACAAAATAAGATTTATCGACGACAAGTAGACAAAATAAGATTTATCGACGACAAGTAGACAAAATAAGATTTATCTAGAGAGAAATAAGAGATTTGTATCGACTAGTGAGACCAAGGTGAGTGAATGATATTAAGTATAAGTTATGTTAGGGAATTAAGACTTGCGATGAGTCTAATTTCGATATTAGATTACATGAGTACCCGAATACAAGCATGTAGTGATATGATGCTTATGTGTATATGAGTATATGCATATGTTTAGATGTTAAGTGCATCTCTATATGTGATCTATGTGAATGCATGTATGCGTGATAAATTATGTGACTATGAGCTATGTGTGATAATAAGTTATATGATCATAAGAGATAAGATATATGACAAGAGATATGTGAAAGTGATCTATATGATTATATGTCTATATGAATACAAGAATATGTGATATGATATATGTGATATGAAGCTATGAGCTTATATGCCTATATGATATGAATGTGTATATATGACAAACATAAACGATAATGTCCATGTTATATGATATGAGAGCTAGGGGTATAGTTAGCATGCCAAGAATTGATGGTTCTATGTGGCCATTCGGGATATATATGTAATCTTTTAGAATATATATGAGGTTCTTCGGGACAATAATTTTGTCATTTGGAATATGTATGTGATCCTTAAGGAGTGGTCCTTTGGGACATATACGTAGTCCTCGGGGATATATACATAGTCCTCTGGGACATATACGTAGTCCTCTGGGACATCTATGTGGTCCTTCGGGACATATATGTGGTCCTTCGGGACAAATTTTATATGCTCCTAGTGGGAATTTATACGAGCTGTGGTAACAACATATGTGCACAACCTCTATGTACTCACATATCTTTAGTTCTCTAAAGTATACATGGGCTAATAAAGAAATAAAATAAATACATTGTAACCCCCAGACCGATGGGGGTAGCCCGATCCGATCCGGGAAGTCACATTAGGGCCACCGAAGCGACCCACTGTAAAAATAGCGGAAAATTTAAAACTTTTTATCAGATCATGTAAACTTATAAAATCAGTTTTCACTATTTAAAAATAAAACAGATTTCCAAACTCGTATATAAATCAAAATACAATTACATGCCCCCTAATCACATGTACCATACTCTGCAACAACGCCGAACGAACTCCCTTACTGAAGTCAATAGATGCACTGGTACAATTCTTTTAACCTGAAAAGGTGAGTAATAGAGTGAGCTTTGGAAAGCTCAGTAATACAGAACTACCAGAAGATGCTGATGAACATGCAGATACAGATAAACGTATTTTCCTTATTGATTCCGATATTTACAGATTTCTTTGGCTGAGCTGAGGTTCATTGATATCGCAGGTAGTGACAGATAATATTCATTTCAGATAGAAATATTTCGGATGTCTAGGTTCAGGAGATCAGAACAGGTTTTCTAGTGTGTTCTCAAAACCATGTAACTTTTCAGATCTTTTTAAAACATATATATATACCCCCATCCAACAAGTCCAAATTGTGTAGGTTCCCCAGAACCATACACCCACCATCAAGTCCAGTTGGCCCTGAGCACACAGCCGAGGAACCGGTAAATAAGGCCCTGAGCACATAGCCGAGGAGCCTCCAGGTATACTTCCTCCAATATTACCCCCCAAGTAAAATATGTCCGTCCGTAAACGGATATATCAAAAATCAAAATATAAATCAGGTCAAGTATCATATCAGAAATCAGGTCAAGTAACAGATCAGAATCCAAGTCAAGTATCAGATCAGAATCTATGTCAGATATCAGATCAGAATCCATGTCAAGTATCAGATCAGAAATCAAATCGAAAATCAGGTAAAATATTCATGTGAGTAGGGAACACACCAGAATTTACAGATAGTATTCAAAGATATTGGATAATCTTAACAAGTAGGGGAACACGGATCTTTAGTATACCGATAGAATATCGGAATTCAGAATCACTATTGAAAGAGTTCAATAACTGACAGAATCATCAGTTATTCATAATGTGACTTGAGCTGATAAGGAAGAAATGAAGGTTCAGGACATTTATATTCTATGTCGGTTGATCGGATTATCAGACAACTCTTACATGAATAGTTCCCAGAGCTAATGCCTGTCGATTGGTCAATTCATTGTTCTTCCAGGGTATTTACTCTTTAATACCACAATTCTTGTCCATAGACCATTTTCGGAATCATCGTTGAATAGATCTTCCAATGTCTTTATTTCATTTCCACACTTCCACAATATCATGAAATGCTGACGTACTTGATTAATTTGTTCATAACCCATTGTAATTGTACACTTCGTAAACTCATCAGAGTTTCCAGACTTGTCCAAATCACTTACTAAATCCTCAGTCATTGAGGTTACCTATTTCATTTAGCAGTCATCTCCATTCCAGTTACTTCAGGATTTTTCAGAGTAATTCAAACGTTCCTGAATTTCAGATAAATGTTGTACTTCCATCCCATTTAATTTGGTCTTCGTGGTTGATTGTCGAACAAACGTCCAATTCTTAATACTGAATACGATCTAGAGTTGAGATGAGTTGAATACTTCCAAAATTTATCATTGAGCCAAACTTGAGAAGACGAACACGAATTCAAGTAATATCTATGTCGTTCAGGTACTGACATATTATTAAGGTTGATCGGCTCACTTAAGTTATGTTCCATAACTTTTAAAGGTAGTCCAATACCTATGCTTATTTGGATTCCTTAATTAATCCAAGGCATTTACTTAATATATGCCAAAAGGGTATTTTGGTAATTTTGGTGTTCAGTTTTATTCCATTCCTTTCAGAGCTCGAGGATATCCAATCATTCCTGAGCTTGGTGATATTCTTGAGTCATTTCTATTATAGGGGTATTTTGGTCATTTTACAGATCCACGGTATTTCAATCTTTTTCCTCAATCCGATCTCATTATTTAATTCCAATTTATTATCTATTCCAGTCCGTTCGAACAATTCTGATAGCAGAATACCCCCGATAAATTACTCTTCAAGTATTTACTCATTATTTGAATATTTTCAGGTCAAGTGTCTTCTCAGACTTTACAAACGGAATATCAAGAATTTTTTTGTACTAAGTCAGGATCTTAACAATTAAATCCGTACTTAATCGAGTTAAGTACGAATCCTCTAAGTATTTTCTCATTCAGAGTCAACTCAGACTATTCTACCTCTTAAGGGCATTTCCGTAATTTCTTAACCAGAAAATTTCGATATTAGCTCTTAACGAAAATAAGTATAATTTAGAGATCCTATGATTAATTGATTTCTTGAACACTCTCTGATCTTGAAATGATTCCCTTAACAGACTTCTAGTATCCTTCACAAACCCTCATAAGACTAAAAACCGGTTATCCGCATTTCCTAATCAAAACTAGCATTTCTTATGCACATCAATAGTTTTTACCAGATCAATATATCTTTTCAGAGTTATTAACCAACTTCCAGGGACAATTCTTATCATCTTACAACATAAGGGTATTTTCATAATTTTACCCTACCAGATTATTTTCACAATTTCTCATCCAAGTACTTTTAACATTTAACCTTTGATGAAATAAATTATAAGTTGCAGATACAGGGCTGATTTCTTTATCACTAATCACAAACTTATAATTTAATCTAACAATTCCTCAATCTCTTATATTAGTCATTCGATCCGTATTCAGTTACAGAATTTCTACCACATTCATATCGAGTGAATAAATTATTCAACTCCACAAAAGTGACCAACATTATCTTATTCATGCATTTACCAATATCAACATGTTCCATAAAGCATAAAGAGGTAGTAAAGTATTACCTCGATTTCCGTGCAATACTGATCGACCATAAAAATTCCATTCGAACGCCTTTGATCTTCAATTCAACTTCCAATAATTCCTCAGATACATATCAACATAAATTATATCAGAAACGGAGCTTAATTACGATAAACAGATCGAATCGGGTGATAAATTAGTGAAAGATGGCTTACCGGGTTCGAATTTGGTGAAACTGACTTCGGATTCGGATTCAGGACGTCGAAAGCATAAAATATGACTTTTCGGAAATTTGGAATTTTCGGTCAAAATCAAAGTCAACGGGTTTGACTGACAATTTCGAGGCCTTTGGGTTCGAATTTCGAAAAACGGACAGCGGAATCGGATTTGGAACGTCGAAAAATGTCAGGATAGGTATACTCAGTCGAAGTCAAAGGTTGTTTAATGCCCGATCAAAGCCGGTCAAAGTTTTGGTCAACAGTGGTCAACTCTGGTCAACGGGTCAACGGTCAACGGGTCGGGTCAACGGGTCGGGTCGGGTTGTGACCGGTCAAACCGGTCAAAACAGTTCCAAAACCGGTCAAACCGGTCACTTTTCCCTTCCCCACGCGCAGTGGCGGCGCGTGGGGGCGCGTGAACAGTGATAAAATCCCGGAAAAATTTCTAAAAATTATTTTGAGCGATTTCGAGATACTTACAAAGCTCGGTTCACAATTTTGAACGGCGGAGAGCTCGATTTCAACAAATCGGGAAGTTTGACCGGTTCACTTCCCAACGCGCCGCCGCCGCCGGAGAAAAAGGAGAACACCGGTGGACTCGGAACGGCACAAGGAACACGATGGTTCAGGAGGTGTCGTAAACGGATGACCCGATCGTCGTGAATCGATGAAAAACCAACTAAAACCGAGTTATTACCGACGATACTTCCGACTGAAATTCACGACGAACGGCGATGATTCACGACGAAAGGTTTGAGGGGTTTTGTTCCTCGGTTGACAACGAACACGATGGTTGTTTCGGCTTGTCGTTTGGAGGTCGGACGGCGAGTAGATCGGAGTTGGAAGTAGGGAGAACGGGAGAGGAAAACTGGAAAATTTTCCAGAAACATACGGCAGTCTGGGGGTTTATAACATCTCATAATTAAAAATGGCTAAACCAAGAGTTTAGCCACTGAACTTCCTGCACTTCTTAAAACGGTCTGTCAACTTTGAAATCTTACAATTTAATCCCTTATTTCTTTCAAAATACTAAATTAAATCCACCAATTTATATTTTCTTAAATTTTTGCCCCTAAATTGGGGTGTTACAATTCTCCCCTCCTTAAAAAAATTTCGTCCTCGAAATTCATTCATGTCACATAATTGCATAAATGAAACTTCCATCAGTTCTTTCAAATCTATAAATAGCTTTTATAAAAGTACGATTCCTCCACTTATCCTTAACCAGCTGAGCATACATTCTTATCATAAATTTTTCTTATTTCAATAAAAGAATTTAAAATTTTCTTGAGTAATCAATCTCTTCAGAATTCTCCCTCAGTCCAAGTAAATAATCAGAACAACTTTATTCTTGTGAACTCAATTCAGCATTGGATACGTGAATAGGCTCGTAGAGCAGCAACATATCTCAATTTCATTTCCGGAGTCGAGTCAGAAATTCTCAGATGATAACTCTCACATGGCTCATGAGATACTTTACAGCGTTTAGACAGATGTTACTGGTATTCCTTTTTGTACAAGTATAGCCTTAGCAGATAGAAACTTTGGTTTACTCAATACAGATAGGGACTCAGCTTTGGAGATCCAACTCAGAGAGGTATGATTGCAGTCTAGGGGCATGTACTGATCAGACATATTTTGACATTTGACCGGCCGGTTTATCTTGAAAAATCTTGACTCAAACCATAGCTCTGATACCACAAAATGTAACCCCCAGACCGATGGGGGTAGCCCGATCCGATCCGGGAAGTCACATTAGGGCCACCGAAGCGACCCACTGTAAAAATAGCGGAAAATTTAAAACTTTTTATCAGATCATGTAAACTTATAAAATCAGTTTTCACTATTTAAAAATAAAACAGATTTCCAAACTCGTATATAAATCAAAATACAATTACATGCCCCCTAATCACATGTACCATACTCTGCAACAACGCCGAACGAACTCCCTTACTGAAGTCAATAGATGCACTGGTACAATTCTTTTAACCTGAAAAGGTGAGTAATAGAGTGAGCTTTGGAAAGCTCAGTAATACAGAACTACCAGAAGATGCTGATGAACATGCAGATACAGATAAACGTATTTTCCTTATTGATTCCGATATTTACAGATTTCTTTGGCTGAGCTGAGGTTCATTGATATCGCAGGTAGTGACAGATAATATTCATTTCAGATAGAAATATTTCGGATGTCTAGGTTCAGGAGATCAGAACAGGTTTTCTAGTGTGTTCTCAAAAACCATGTAACTTTTCAGATCTTTTTAAAACATATATATATATACCCCCATCCAACAAGTCCAAATTGTGTAGGTTCCCCAGAACCATACACCCACCATCAAGTCCAGTTGGCCCTGAGCACACAGCCGAGGAACCGGTAAATAAGGCCCTGAGCACATAGCCGAGGAGCCTCCAGGTATACTTCCTCCAATATTACCCCCCAAGTAAAATATGTCCGTCCGTAAACGGATATATCAAAAATCAAAATATAAATCAGGTCAAGTATCATATCAGAAATCAGGTCAAGTAACAGATCAGAATCCAAGTCAAGTATCAGATCAGAATCTATGTCAGATATCAGATCAGAATCCATGTCAAGTATCAGATCAGAAATCAAATCGAAAATCAGGTAAAATATTCATGTGAGTAGGGAACACACCAGAATTTACAGATAGTATTCAAAGATATTGGATAATCTTAACAAGTAGGGGAACACGGATCTTTAGTATACCGATAGAATATCGGAATTCAGAATCACTATTGAAAGAGTTCAATAACTGACAGAATCATCAGTTATTCATAATGTGACTTGAGCTGATAAGGAAGAAATGAAGGTTCAGGACATTTATATTCTATGTCGGTTGATCGGATTATCAGACAACTCTTACATGAATAGTTCCCAGAGCTAATGCCTGTCGATTGGTCAATTCATTGTTCTTCCAGGGTATTTACTCTTTAATACCACAATTCTTGTCCATAGACCATTTTCGGAATCATCGTTGAATAGATCTTCCAATGTCTTTATTTCATTTCCACACTTCCACAATATCATGAAATGCTGACGTACTTGATTAATTTGTTCATAACCCATTGTAATTGTACACTTCGTAAACTCATCAGAGTTTCCAGACTTGTCCAAATCACTTACTAAATCCTCAGTCATTGAGGTTACCTATTTCATTTAGCAGTCATCTCCATTCCAGTTACTTCAGGATTTTTCAGAGTAATTCAAACGTTCCTGAATTTCAGATAAATGTTGTACTTCCATCCCATTTAATTTGGTCTTCGTGGTTGATTGTCGAACAAACGTCCAATTCTTAATACTGAATACGATCTAGAGTTGAGCTGAGTTGAATACTTCCAAAATTTATCATTGAGCCAAACTTGAGAAGACGAACACGAATTCAAGTAATATCTATGTCGTTCAGGTACTGACATATTATTAAGGTTGATCGGCTCACTTAAGTTATGTTCCATAACTTTTAAAGGTAGTCCAATACCTATGCTTATTTGGATTCCTTAATTAATCCAAGGCATTTACTTAATATATGCCAAAAGGGTATTTTGGTAATTTTGGTGTTCAGTTTTATTCCATTCCTTTCAGAGCTCGAGGATATCCAATCATTCCTGAGCTTGGTGATATTCTTGAGTCATTTCTATTATAGGGGTATTTTGGTCATTTTACAGATCCACGGTATTTCAATCTTTTTCCTCAATCCGATCTTATTATTTAATTCCAATTTATTATCTATTCCAGTCCGTTCGAACAATTCTGATAGCAGAATACCCCCGATAAATTACTCTTCAAGTATTTACTCATTATTTGAATATTTTCAGGTCAAGTGTCTTCTCAGACTTTACAAACGGAATATCAAGAATTTTTTTGTACTAAGTCGGGATCTTAACAATTAAATCCGTACTTAATCGAGTTAAGTACGAATCCTCTAAGTATTTTCTCATTCAGAGTCAACTCAGACTATTCTACCTCTTAAGGGCATTTCTGTAATTTCTTAACCAGAAAATTTCGATATTAGCTCTTAACGAAAATAAGTATAATTTAGAGATCCTATGATTAATTGATTTCTTGAACACTCTCTGATCTTGAAATGATTCCCTTAACAGACTTCTAGTATCCTTCACAAACCCTCATAAGACTAAAAACCGGTTATCCGCATTTCCTAATCAAAACTAGCATTTCTTATGCACATCAATAGTTTTTACCAGATCAATATATCTTTTCAGAGTTATTAACCAACTTCCAGGGACAATTCTTATCATCTTACAACATAAGGGTATTTTCATAATTTTACCCTACCAGATTATTTTCACAATTTCTCATCCAAGTACTTTTAACATTTAACCTTTGATGAAATAAATTATAAGTTGCAGATACAGGGCTGATTTCTTTATCACTAATCACAAACTTATAATTTAATCTAACAATTCCTCAATCTCTTATATTAGTCATTCGATCCGTATTCAGTTACAGAATTTCTACCACATTCATATCGAGTGAATAAATTATTCAACTCCACAAAAGTGACCAACATTATCTTATTCATGCATTTACCAATATCAACATGTTCCATAAAGCATAAAGAGGTAGTAAAGTATTACCTCGATTTCCGTGCAATACTGATCGACCATAAAAATTCCATTCGAACGCCTTTGATCTTCAATTCAACTTCCAATAATTCCTCAGATACATATCAACATAAATTATATCAGAAACGGAGCTTAATTACGATAAACAGATCGAATCGGGTGATAAATTAGTGAAAGATGGCTTACCGGGTTCGAATTTGGTGAAACGGACTTCGGATTCGGATTCAGGACGTCGAAAGCATAAAATATGACTTTTCGGAAATTTGGAATTTTCGGTCAAAATCAAAGTCAACGGGTTTGACTGACAATTTCGAGGCCTTCGGGTTCGAATTTCGAAAAACGGACAGCGGAATCGGATTTGGAACGTCGAAAAATGTCAGGATAGGTATACTCAGTCGAAGTCAAAGGTTGTTTAATGCCCGATCAAAGCCGGTCAAAGTTTTGGTCAACAGTGGTCAACTCTGGTCAACGGGTCAACGGTCAACGGGTCGGGTCAACGGGTCGGGTAAACGGGTCGGGTCGGGTCAACGGGTCGGGTCGGGTTGTGACCGGTCAAACCGGTCAAAACAGTTCCAAAACCGGTCAAACCGGTCACTTTTCCCTTCCCCACGCGCAGTGGCGGCGCGTGGGGGCGCGTGAATAGTGATAAAATCCCGGAAAAATTTCTAAAAATTATTTTGAGCGATTTCGAGATACTTACAAAGCTCGGTTCACAATTTTGAACGGCGGAGAGCTCGATTTCAACAAATCGGGAAGTTTGACCGGTTCACCTCCCAACGCGCCGCCGCCGCCGGAGAAAAAGGAGAACACCGGTGGACTCGGAACGGCACAAGGAACACGATGGTTCAGGAGGTGTCGTAAACGGATGACCCGATCGTCGTGAATCGATGAAAAACCAACTAAAACCGAGTTATTACCGACGATACTTCCGACTGAAATTCACGACGAACGGCGATGATTCACGACGAAAGGTTTGAGGGGTTTTGTTCCTCGGTTGACAACGAACACGATGGTTGTTTCGGCTTGTCGTTTGGAGGTCGGACGGCGAGTAGATCGGAGTTGGAAGTAGGGAGAACGGGAGAGGAAAACTGGAAAATTTTCCAGAAACATACGGCAGTCTGGGGGGTTTATAACATCTCATAATTAAAAATGGCTAAACCAAGAGTTTAGCCACTGAACTTCCTGCACTTCTTAAAACGATCTGTCAACTTTGAAATCTTACAATTTAATCCCTTATTTCTTTCAAAATACTAAATTAAATCCACCAATTTATATTTTCTTAAATTTTTGCCCCTAAATTGGGGTGTTACATACATTGTATGTGATATATATGTGATATGTTATGTTAAATGGATTACATGATTTGTGTGTATTGCTTGGTTAATGTATAATATGATGATTACTAATATTTTGTATAAGAGTATATAATTATAAGGAATAGTGATAAGATTGGTAATAATGAAAATGATTGTACATGAGTATGTAAGAATTTGTATATGATTTGATATGATATTATCATATTTAATATATATGCATTGTTAAGTAATGAAAGTTTCCATTATTCATCTATATATCTTACTAAGTTTGTGAGTTAACGTGTGAGTGTTTCACACGTAGGATCCGAGAAGGTTGAAAGCGAAGATAAGTGGAGACATCATAACTTCATCAGAGATCAGATCAGAAGAAATTAAATAGTAGGTTTCTGTATTGTATTAAATAATGTTGGCATGTACTTGAAGAATTAAATTGTATAAGCTCTGAAAAGTTTTTGTAAACTTTTTGTGTTGATATTTGTAAATTATTCCGTATGTTTAAATTAAATATGAATTTTCCTCTATTTTATATAAGTAAATGATTTAACAGATCGATGTGACATCTTAGACTCGTATTCGGGTCAGATACAAGTTGGGGGTGTTACAAATTCCATATGAGGTGGCTAATAAAAGGAGCTCTCAGAGTGTATATGAAGAACATGTTGGTTTCCTCTTCCTCAAGCGGCGGATGAACTTGTATGACCATATCCCTTCACCTTTAAGCATACTGTGTAAAGCTCTCATTAGATCTTTTCTTCTATTGTTGTTCGGTGCTTTGGACAGTGCACTCAAGACCAGTGATCTGCACTTAACAACTTCACAAAGCCTCCTCTAAGTCACGAACCTTTCTTTGCAAAGTGACATTTTCTTTGAGGTTGATCCTTAAATCTTTCAGTCCACGCTGAGTATTCTAAAAAAAAAAAAGGAATTTTGGAGCTGCAAAATGTAAGCACTATAATCCTCATTATTGCTTCCATCTCTTGTTTCTCTTGGGTGAGGACCCCTGTTTGCTCATTCTTTTCCCCATATCATTGTTTCCAAAGGAAGACTTTATTATTCTTGCCTTAGAGCACATGATCTTGATAATGTCTTTTCAACTTCAAATCCTCATTGTTTATCCTCTTTTCAGCTTCAAGTTCACATATTCTTTGTCCTCTAATTTCGAGCCCACTCTGCATATTATTCACCTCAATTTTGAACCCTTCGAACATATTACTCTTCTAAACTTCTAACTTTTTGACTATTTGCTTTTCCTCTTCTAGCTCACTTAATCTGCCTTGATTTTTAGCTTTGAGGTCCTCAATCTTAGCTTGCAACACTTGCACTTCAAAGGTGAACTCCACTTCTCACTTCTTACTGAGTGTGTCTTTGCCTCAATTCTTTGGCTTCTTCTTTTCCCCACTCAGTGAAATAGTCCAGGGTTTCTTCTCTACTTTAAGCTCTTGATCTCTTCTCTTATTCTCTGCCTCTAGCTCTCTAACCATGCATTTTCTTTCAGCTATGACATCTTTAACTCGACGTTCTTTTTCAGCCTTGAATTCCAACTTTCTTTGTTTTGAAATTTTTCTTATTCTGACAATTTCCTAAGTTAGCTTAATCTTTCAATAATGTTTTTGCATGTCTGTGAAATCAGCCTCTATTTCATCCTTCCTCTTTCACATGAGCTCAAATTGTTTACAATGAAACCCAACATCGAGGTCCAACATGAAATTTTTTCATCTAAGGTTTTTACACTCTCTTTCATTTTTGGTAATTTCGGCTTCAAATTCACTCCTAAGTATTTCCAAATTAGATGGAACATATCTGAATTGCTCCTCTGGATAGCTAGATCTCAATCAGGTAAAGGAATAATGTCGTTCTTCCTTGTATATCTCCAAACCACATAGTCTGGTGTTAACATGACATTGGCTGCTATCACATCAGTTCGAAAGGTTAACTTCCAAGCATCTGACATTAAATGAGTTCCTTTCTTGTAATGATCTCCATGGTACACAAATTCAGACTTACTCAAGCCAGAGGTGGCTGAGACAAATTGTCGTGCCCCATATTGGCTTAACACCATTAGTGGAACATAACATACTCCTCCCATAACCCTAACAAATTTCTCCGTCCAGAATCTCTACACTTGTACAATATATCAACATAAACTAATAAGGGGACGCACTACACTATATCGTGACCTTGTAAATTCCTAAAAAGTGTAAGCCAATCTTTTCTCGTCAAATGTTATGGCCATTATTTGGTAAGGAAATCTTTTAATGGTGAGTAAGCACTTGACAATCGACGATTGTAATCTCGTTAAATCTTCTAGAAATGGCTACGGATCCATAAAGTAAGCAACTGAACACATCCAATGAAGCAACTACTTCTGCTCTTCATAATTGTCAAGCGACCAGAAGATTTCAACTAAAATTATAGGAACAAGGTTCACCTTCTTTTCCAACCACTCAAATAGATCAACAACAGTTGAGTCTATATAGCAAAGAACTTTTGGGAAAATCACTAAGCCATAAATTCTTAAGGCAAACATTTCCATGCTTTTCTCTATATCACTGTGTTCAACGATCAATCATTTAATACATGGCCAAGAAAAACAGTCAGACTCCCTCTTTTTTTGAATGCGATCTGTTACCCATTTCTACCCCCATTCTAGTAATCTTTACGAGCTTGCTTTTACAAGATTGTGCTCTGGTCACCCTTGAATAGATTTTATCCATATGTATAATTTCAAAATGAAATAGGGAGGTGTACTCTTCCAGTGTGGGAGTCGTGTCCTCCTTGTTGAAAGTGAAACAACTATATGTTGGATTCCAAAATTGGATTAAGGTCATACTTTTTCCAGAATGCATGCTTCATATAAGATCTCTAACTCTCCCAAATTTCATGTGGCCCTCGCAGATCACCTTCTACTTTGATGACCACTTTGTGAACCAACATCTTTCTTAATGATATGATCATGCAATGTAACAAAGAAAAACCAAGAACAAAAATAGAACTATGTTAGTATATTAAATGAATAATCAAATAACAAGAAAATATATCGTAAATCCTACCCACATGTAATCTACCCAACATGATATGGTGAATCCTATCCATACATGATATTTACCCTCATTTTTTTATTTGGAAAATAAACTCTAACCATATTTTTTGTAGTTCACAGGCTTCGTACGAAAATATAAAACCTAACTGTATACTCTTCTATTCTCATGCTTTTTGCAAAATAAAAAATAAATAAATCTAAGGAAAGGTTATAGTGAGTTTCCCTTTTATGACTTTTGAAGAACCATGGACATAATTCTAGTACAAATCAGACAGAGTTTCGGTACTATTAAAAAGTTCCTCGAATTATCCTTTACTGGTGCCTAATTGGCCTTACCAGACCCTCGATCCTCACTCATTATAGGCTTAAACAAATCAAGCTCAATTCGAGAGAATGCATTTCCCTATGTCCATGCGAGAAAACTCAAAGTTTCACTCATAAACACAATACATATGTACCCCAGAGGTTACTTGCTAAAGCCCATGTAGAGAATTTTTTTTTCTCATGTAAGCATAGTGTTCACCCCTAACTAACGGGACAAAACAAAGTTAGAATGCTCTAAATATTCAAGTGGTTATAGCATGTGTGAGGGGGAACTCACAATCCTTTGCCTCGATCCAGAAACAAACAAACTTAAAAAATGTCAGAAATTTGAAACAATGGAAATTACACATTAGTACAACTAACAAATAATAGTAAAAAAATGCATGATATGATACGATGCGAACAAAATATAAGGATCAAAATTTAAATATCATTCAAATTTACCATTATCAACTAAAAATATGACATATAATCGATTATGGCCTGACTCTCTAATGTCCCCAATGGAGTCGCCAAGTTGTCAGAATAGTTTTTAAGCTTTTCAGAGCTGTGACAAGGAGCGATCCATCTTAATTTTGGAAAAGATTGGTTTTTTTTTAAATAAATAAATAAATTTGGAGTCACCATCGATATTTGGATCAGGTAGGTCGAATACCTAAAAATATCATTTAAAATAATTTTAAGGAAAATAGTTTTAAAAGATAAAAAGTGATATGCGTTTAACTAGAAACTCATTTTGAAAAAGGTTCGGGAGTTGATTACGCGTGAGAAAGGATGAGCACCTCCAAAACACCCAAAATTGGTACCCAATCGATTATACGTCATCTAAATATTGAAATTTGCAAATTCGAATATACATTTAAATATGATCATATTATAAAAAACCCTCAAAAACACACTCCTTGTCAGTTAAGGCACGTTTCCATGAATTCTCTTCACAAAATAATATTGCCTTAATTTTTAGTGAAATTACTTATTTAATATATTCGAAAAAATGTTGAAAATAAAAAGGATACTAATTTATGAGGAAAATCCTAGGAAACACATTCCTTGTTAGTTAAGGCGCTTTTCGATGAACTCTCCTCACAAAATAGTATCTTAAAGATATTTACGATCGAATCTAGCGAGATATACTTAACACTCAATTGAGAGGTTACTACAAGCAAAACAAAAAGCTGAAAGACTTAATTGACAAACACTAGACATACTGGATGACAAAGAATAGAATTGAGGGGTTGGAGGATAATGAAAGGTGATGTGTGGAACAACAGGATGAAGTATTTGATGTTGCCACTGAGTACTTCACCTCGTTCTTCCTCGTACAATTCTCAACGTTGTGGAGAGATGAGTCTCAACGGAGGAAAAAAAATCCTTATGTGGGAGATCAATGTAGAGGAAATTCTATTTGCCATCTCTCAAATAAACCCAACCAAAGCTCTAGGTATCGATGGTCTTTCTGTTTATTTTTATTGATCTTTCTGGGATATTGTTGGTTTTGATCTTATTTCACTTTGCCTTAACTTGTTGAATGGTTTCACTGATTTTGAAATAACCATTTTACTTATTCCAAAAACCACTAATCCAAGATTCATGAAAAACTTTAGGCTTATTAGTCCTTGCACGGTTGTTTGTAAAATAATGTCTAAAGTGATAGCCAATCTGAAGCCTTTTATGTCTAAATGTATTGTGATCAACCAATGTGCCTTCGTTCCTGAACGAATAATCTATGATAACTTCCATGTTGGTTATGAGCTTATCCACTATCTTAAAGGCTCTAAAAATGACAGTAATGCCACTCTCAAATTAGATATGGAAAAAACTTATGATAGGGTAGAATGAAATTTTTTGTTTGTAATTATGGAATGATTGGGATTTAATGAACCTTTCATTGTGATTATTAAGAAGTGTATTTGCACAGTGTCATTCCAAGTCAGGATTAACTGCTAGCTCTCAAATTCCTTTACCCCGGAGAAGGGACTCAGAAAATGAGATCCCATCTCTACATATTTGTTTCTCTTTTGTGCACAGGGATTATCGATTTTACTGAACGACATACACTACAAAGGGATGATTAAAGGGGATTGTGCCAGCGTTAAAGGTCCATGGATCACTCATCTTTTTTATGCTGATGATAGTCTCATCTTCTTCAAGAACTCGATGGAGGAAGCCCAAAAGATCAAAAGTATTCTTAGCACTTATAAGGAAGCATCTGGACAAAAGATTAACTACGAAAAGTTGATTATCTACTTTATAAACAACACGCGATGGGAACACCGAGATAACATCCTCAAGATCTTTGCAGTCACTGAGAAAGAAAAACTAAGTGACTATCTTGGCATGCCTTTGGTGATGGGTAAAGGAGAGATTAATAGGTTTCGTTTTGTGAGAAACAAAATCGCCAAACCTAGACAGGGTTGGACAAAGAATCTACTGTCTTTTGGAGGCCGAGAGGTTTTCCATAAGTCAGTTGCATAGGCCCTC
This sequence comes from Hibiscus syriacus, assembly GCF_006381635.1. Taxonomy (NCBI): domain Eukaryota; kingdom Viridiplantae; phylum Streptophyta; class Magnoliopsida; order Malvales; family Malvaceae; genus Hibiscus; species Hibiscus syriacus. The sequence continues at coordinate 790,279 of NW_024061975.1, read as the reverse complement.
AACACTTATGCCATGTCCTGTTATCTACTTCCATAGGGCATCAATGAGGAAATTACCTCACAGATTCGTTCTTTCTGATGGTCAATAAATCAATAAAAGAGAGGTTGGGTGATGGTTTTATGGGAAAAATTGCAGAACTAAAAGGGAAGTGGGCTTAGGCTTCAGAGACCTTAAATTAGTCAACGTTGCTTTGCTAGGTAATCAAGCCTCGAGGATTATTCATGATCCTGAATAGTTAGTAGGGAAAATGATGAAAGTGAAATACTTCCCAAACCAAGGTCTCCTTGAGGCCAATCTCGATGATATGCCTTCCTATGTGTGGGTTAGTATCTTCAAAGCAAATGAGGCTCTTAAGGAATGTTTCTTCTAGAGATTAGGCTTCGATGGTCATACAAGGTTTTTCGTAGACTTCTAGGGGGACTCGTCTCTGATCTGTTGGACAAACTCCTATGTCGACAACAGTGACATGCCCTTTAAATGCTCGGATTTTATGCTTCTCGGGTACCAAGATAGGATGAAGACAAGATTCATAGAGTCCTCTCATCGGAGGATACAAAAAAGGTTATAAGTACCCTGATTGCCTCGTCTTGAGAGGACAAACTAATCTGGAGCCACCATTCCTCTGGCTGTTACTCGACAAAATCAGATATAATTGGTTACTGGTCTAAAAAGAGATCCCAAGAGATAATTAAAGAGCATGGAAGACCCTTACCAAGATGCCAGTTCTCCAAAAAATAAAGATCTTTGGGTGGAGAATCTGTCGCAACACAATCCCAATTGGAGAGAAACTCGTACAAGCCTGCCTTCTTAAAGGAAAATGTCATTCTATAGGGACCATTTAAAATTTGCTCCATGCCCTAAAAGATTGTGCCAAGGCGAGGAATACTCTGTAAATCTCAGGACTCAAGAATGACATCTTTGAGTGGTAGGGGAACATATACAAAGAATGGTTGTATTGATCTACTTCTCAACTATATCACATGGGGCTCGCTCATATGGTTGTGCTACTTTGGAATATCTAGAATAGGTGCAAAAATTTCCTTCATGATGGAAAGGTACAAGAGGATAGAGACGTCGTCATTGCAGCCTGGAACCTTTACTATGACTTCTTTGAAGTCTCTACGAGCTGGTCATATCAAAAGAATACCTCATTTGATCTCTAGCATGGACTAAACCTCTCAACTCTTTTATCATGATCAATGTGGATGGAGCGTGTAATATATCTAGTAAGGTAGCAACTATTGGAGTTGTTGCAAGGGACATACAAGGTATGGTGATTGGAAAAATGTGTATACAGATCCCTTACCCCTTTTTCATTAAGTCTGTTGAAACCGAGACTTTAACATAAGGGATCAAACTCGTAATAAAAAATGGCTGAGATAAAGTAATTATAGAAGGAGATTCGATTGCAATTGTCAATAGGCTCGTTAACTGTAAGGAAGACATGTCCATAATCAGATTGTTACTCAACGAAGCTCGAGGGCTGCTTGCTTCTAACAATGGGCTCAAAGTTTTCTATGTTAACCATGAGGCAAATAGGGCAGCTCACAGTCTTGCCCAATTGACTTTGTCAAATCTCAATCCGTTTTCGTTTTATTATGCCGAGCCTGGGTGTAGTAGATCGATTATAATTGATGATGCCATTAGAATCTAATGAATCCACTTTCTTAAAAAAAAGATAGACTAAATTGATCCATTTTATAGCAGAATGACTAATTTGAATCAATCACCATAGCAGATGGACTAAATTAATCCATCTAATAGTTGAAGAATTTATTTGACCCGACCCGCGGATAAATGGACTTGGTAGTTACTTTAACCTTGGTAGTCACTTTATGAGAGCATGTTCTAGTCTCACGTTTTGAACGAAATTGAAACTTTTAAGGGACACTTCTGACGAAAACAATAAAGGGTCAAAAAATGAGAATTCAAATATAGTTCAAGGGCCAATTTACCTAATAAGGCCACACATAAGAATGAGATTGGGTTTTGATATGTATGGATCTAAAAGCATTGAATGTGTTTTTAAATGGTTCATTGCAAACAACAAAAAATCTGAAACGGTATGGCTTCAACGTTCTTGACAACTATTAAACCTACATTTATTGTCAACAAATTCATTTTTCTTTCAGTAAAGGCCCGATGAGAAGAGAGACGTCAACATTCTCCATTTTCCTTCACTTTCTTTCTTCCCAATCAACTTTTACTTGTGTTACTTAAAAACCAATGGCTCCAAGGAAGCTCAAAAAGACCATTGGACGCGTCAAGTATCAAACCAGGATAAGTCTAGCCAAAGCTATAGGCACCTCATTAACAGACCTCAATGTTGCCATCGTTAAGGCAACGAGGCACGAAGAGCAACTGGCGGACGACCGACACTTATGAGAAATCATATACATAACGTCCTACTCACGTGGCTATATCACTGCATGTGTCAACACCCTGTCGAAGGACTCCACAAGACCAAAAGCTGGATGGTTGCACTCAAGTCTTTGATGTTGATACAAAAGCCGTTGCCCGAAGGAGATGCACAATATCAATAAGAGTTCTTCTTTTCTACCAGGCGCGATACGCTGATTCTTAACCTTTCGGATTTTGGTTTCTCTACGTTTGTGCCTACTAATGCTTTGTACATCAACGAGAGATTAGATTACAAGATTCTTGAAAGGTATGAGGAAAAGGCTAATAAAACCACATTGGCATATGATGCTGAGTTAGAGGAAGAGAACTTTGACGAGGAAAACGTTCGTAAAACAACGCACTTCCGTAGCATGAAGACCGACAGCTGCTTGAACGTTTCTTAGCCTACAGACCAACAGGTGAATTTCTTTCATTTGACATAATATTTTTTTCTAAATAAAAGAGGGAATAGCCCTTGAATTTATATCATTTGTGGCATTTTTTGGTTGAAGTGCAACAGGGTGGTGGCAACGACGCTTTACCAAATAGTGAAAGAAAGCTTCCAGTTATATTACGACATAACTGAAATACTGGCGATTTTCATCGATTGCTTTGTGGAACTAGATCTTGTTGAATCCCTCAATGTTTATGACGTATTCTACCGTCAAGAGAAGTAATTAGATGAGCTCTATGATTTCTATTCATGGTGCAAGAGTGCCGGTATTGGACGATCTACCCAGTATCCTGAAATCGAGAAAATCACACAAAAGAAACTCAATCTTATCGATGAATTTATTCGCGACAAGAATTTTGCAGCACAACAAATCGAGAATGGTTTACCTAAGAATGAACCGAAAGCAGTTGAAGAAGATGACGTTAAAGTGGTAGAAGGGGAAGCGCCAGTTGAGCAAGAAAAAGAAGATGATTCGAAAGGTATAGTTGTGCGAAAAGAGGATGATTTGTGTAACTATCGGAGAGCATGCAATGTTAACTTAAGATCAGGCGGAGAAATTCGCTTTGGCTTTCTTTGATGGCGGTTCACCGGTACCTAGATGGAAAGCTTATCAGGACGAAGCAGAGTGGGAGTCGGTGTTGGTTCAAACGTCGAGAAATCTCTACCATCTCGGAGGTGGATTCGATGTATTGATGCTTGATGGAATGTATCAACAGGGACAAACAATGAAGACCATGGCTTTAGCAGCAACCGAAATTGCGAGAAGTCGCGTTGGGATCAGCCGGTAGAATAGAAGGACAGCGCTGGCATTACCGGCAGTAGATTCTCCAGATGTGAAGAACACAGGAACGAAGGGTAGAGGTCGTCCATTCGTGGCTTCGCTGGCCGTGGCGCCACTAGCGTACGTGTAAATGCCAGGCATGGAAAAGAAGCAGAGGTTTTTGGAGAATGAACAGAGAACGTGGGAGCAATACAAAAGGAAGGGATTGCAAGGAAATGTTGGAATGTAGATATTACAAACATCTCCTTACAGTTAATTTCAAAAATAAAATTAAAAAATAAATTTTATTTTTATTATTTTTTTACATAAATTGAATAAATTTGACAAATATAAAAATTAACTTGAAAAAAGCAATGGTCACGTTTATACACACATGAAATGTGTATGCATGAACCAACTTACCTCGTTAGTTAAAGGAACCGTTGTTGTTTCTAGAGATCACAGGTTCGAGCACCAGTGACTGCAACAAGGTGATTGAACGTTCATTGTCAAATAGTTGAGAGTATTTAGAACAGATACTACAAAATTACAATAACTAAAACGTGAAATTTTAAAATACTTATGAGTATCAGTAAAAAAATGATATTTGTTGTTGAAAATTTGGCTCGGTATCGATATTGTTACCCTAAGTATCGATACTAGAGTAGCAGTATCAATACTCTAGTTTCTAGTATCAATATCCTTTTTCGGCGTTGGAAAATGGTACCTTTTCCGGCACTGGTATTGATACCAAATACCCTTAGTATCTATACCAGAGAGGCAGTTTTGATACTCTCCCCAGTAGCATCGATAATCCCAGTTAAAAAACGTCTAGAATTCATCCTAGTTCATCCAGTATCGATATTGTTCATCTAGTATCGATACTCAAACCCAAAAATGTCTTATTTAATCTCGAAAAATACTAAAAATTATCTCAAAGGTCTTAATATGGTTCCTAATCATGTGCTAAAGCTTTAGGAAGTTACTTAGGGTCATAAAATGTCATAAAAACACATGCTTTACACCTAAAACGTCATTTAATCATGAATTCAAGCATAAACCATAAAATGCTCAAATATAAAAAAATTAACAAATCATCATGCTTTAACACCACAAAGGATTAGAAATACACTACCTTGGTTACAAAATCCGGAAAAAAACTCCTTTTGTTAGTTATCACTCTCCTCCAAGGCTTGAATGACTAACCTCCACTTTTTCTAGCCAAAACATGAAAGCAAGCTTTTTGAATCACAAACAACGTGCTGAAAGGTTTAAGGAAAAATTTGAAGTATGAAAAAGGCTCAAAAGCTTACATTTGAGATATGGAACTTGAAGAGGAAGAATAAGGAAATGAGAATTAAGAGAAATGGAGGGAATAAGAAGATAAAATGTGATAAAAGCTCTCATCTTTGTAAAAAGGTAAAATTGTTTATTTGATCATTTTTCATCTTTCTACTAATAAAAAATCCATTTTTATTAACAATTGGGCTCGATCCAAACCCAATGAAGCCCACATTTGACCCAAATGACTTTAATTATGAACTTTATGAGGTTCACATGCCTCTCAGGTAAACCCAGGACTACTAACCTAAAATTTGAAGTGATGCAGTGAATGATCAGTGACAGCATGATGAGAATAACATTTTGACGTCTCTGAGCACCAACCATAGAGGAAAACTTGGAGAAAATACAAAGCGAACGAATGAAAAACTAATCCCTCTTTAACCGCAATCTCGTCTTATTTCAGACGAATAAGAAGTGTAACACCCTAATCCAGTTCGACCCGAAGATCCATGGATTATAATGTTACACGAGATTACCGAAATAGTGACCCAAAATTTTTCTTTAAAAATTATTTATAATCACTTAAAATAAATCATCCATGGTAATAAAATAAAAGTGATGAAAATCTGGGTTTACAAAATAATGGGGGCTCCCAAAGTATATCAAAATAATATAGTAGTTAATACAAATCAAAGTTACGACTAAATATATAACAAGGGTCCATAAATAGTATATTCCTTCTAAAGATGACTCAAGACGTACTCTGGTGGTCTGTGTTGGTCTGAAATGTTGCACTGGAATATTTGGCAACAATAATCACCCCACAAAATGCTTCTAAGAACATACGTACGAAAACACATTTCGAAGGCTAAGCTTATAATCTCAGTGCCTCACTTATAAATGTACTATAATATATGCATTCATTTAATGAAAAGGCTAGCAGCACAAGTATGAAACATGCTAATTTCTAATATACTAAGTTGTGGCTAGCATTATGGTGCGGCTGATGGTTATGTATCTCAGAGCTCACGCACCCACCCATCTAGCATGTCAAAGTATCCTCGGGTGCCTAAGTGAGATCCGGAGCTGCATTGGAAACATACACCGGCCCCTTGGATAAAATTGGGTAAGATCCAGAGTTGCATCAGAAATGTACACCCCGCCAATTTACTCCATCGAGTCTTGGTGCATCTGCGCCCAATCGGATGCTGAAGTACCTTGGCACTGACTTGGATATCCACTGATTGTTGTATTTCTGCTAAAATGAATTAGGGCATCCTGACTATCTCCCGAGCGTCAAACAAAGCTAGTTTTATGTAATCCTAGCTATAACTATTTCTACTATTTTGATATTAATTAATGTTATCGCTTGAAGTCTTATTTGTTGTTATTCTGGTGTATTTGGGGTACCTCAAGTATGATCTAATATTCCTTGGATCATTTTTCCAAAACTACCCATCAGTACTAATACTAAATCCTGAGCCCTTGGTATCGATACCCTCTGACTGACTTAAGCTATTTGGGTAAGGTAGTATCGATACTCCTGGTTGAGTATCGATACTCTGGCTCCGGGATATCGATACTAACATGAGTATCGATACTAAATTTAGGTTTAATTTTTTTGAAAATATTCCCCAGTATCAATACTCCCCTTGGGGTATTGATACCCCTTCCTTGGTATTGATACTCTATGTGAGTATCGGTACCAAAATTAAACACCAGATTGTTGGTTTCAATACCATCTAATCGGTATCGAAATAGAGACCTCAGTATCGTACTCTATGGATGAGCATCGATACTACCCTTTAAAAATTGTCTAGTTTTAAGCTTAACTGATTAACAATATCGATACTATTCTTATAGTATCGATACCCCTGCTACGAAATACCCTGATTTGGCACAAAAATTCATATATTTCTACGCCATATGTTTAGGTGTTTTATCTGATATCAGGGGTCATAAAGAAGTCTTAATACATATTGAAACACCCAAATTGTGAATCTATCATGAAAATGCTTTAAGCTTATGCAACCTACCAATTTTTATCTAAATGATCTACACATGGTATAGTTGAGTTAGAAGTGAGTTACCTGATGATCTTAAGTAGTAAAGAGTGCCTACAGGTCAACCCAAGGTGAGCTTCTCCTTTCTTTTTGCTTTGGAGTTTTCTCTAACCTCTCTCACTAAATAAGAATTAATGGATGGGTTACTAACTAAATTTAAGGGTTAAGAAGGGTTTAAAACATTTCATAAGGCTAGAAATCACTGAAAACGAGCTGAGATTACCATTATTCTTAAACCCCACAAAACCCATTTTTGCAAACCATGTCCAAAACTTACCCTTTTGGTCTCAAATGGAAACTCTAAAGGTACTGAGTTTGGTTCTTACCTTTAAATTGATGAACTAGACTTAAAAGTTCACCAAGTTTCCACCTTTGAAGATTACAAGGAATGAAGAATAAAAAATGAAAAAGGAAGAAGAAGAGACAAGTAACGTGATAAAAAGAAAAGGGTTGCCAGACGTGAGATCACTAACCTTAATTGGTTTTCAGCTTTATTTTGGTCCTCTTGTTTTTGTGTCAAGTCTTCCTACAAGCTAAAGATTTAATCCAAGTCCATCTCGGGTTAGTCCAAAACTCCTAGCCCGGGATCCGAGGCGTTACAATAAGACCAATAGAAAAAACTTGCATCGGAAGTCCAAATTTACTAATAGCCATTAAGGATGTTCAAAATTGAGTACCCTTATTCTTGGGTTCCCAAAGTACCAGGAATTAAAAAATTAACCCATGACCCAGCCCGTAACATCAAGTTACCCACAAGTCAGTTACCCATATAATCTAGGTGTTGATTCGGGTAATAGGGTACTCCCATTTTTTCCTCCAAATGAAAATAATTTGCACTAAAAAATTAAAATTCGAACAAAGTAGAAAAATAAATGAAAAACTTTGCAAATGCCGATATGGGCACTTGCCAACTCATAGCTGAAAGTCAATTGACAAGGTTGAGTATCATTTGGTATAAAATATCCAACAGAAAACTAACTAAAGTATGATTAATTGGTTATCAATCTTCTTTGATTCTAAAGAATGGTGAAAAATTGAATGAAAGATGTGTATGCAGTGCTTGACAGCAGGATATGGATATTTACATAAATTAAAAAAAAGGAGGGAAATAGGCTATGCTGGTATGAGTCTGGGGTCTCTCGTTGTTACCTGCTTGATGATACTGAGATTGCACGGTCGGTCGCTTGATCGTCTAGCGAGACCGTGCATGCGTGAGTCTTGAGGGCCGAGGGGTTAGCAATTACAAATTGCCTATTTCAGGTTGAGAATCAGGGATTTTTGTTGAGTGTTGTTAGGTATGGCTCATAAATATACCAGTAAAGAGGACAGGACGTAAGCACATTGCCGAACCTCGTAAAATTCTCGTGTTCTTTCGTTTTCTTTACCCGTTTTCGTCAACAATTGGTATCAGATGTCAGGAGCAAAATTCGAAGTCGCAAAATTCGATGGTCAGGGTAACTTCGGATTATGGCAAACGAGGGTGAAGGATCTATTGGCGCAGCAAGGGATCTTGAAGGCTTTGCGACCTATAAAGCCGGCGTCGATGGATGAGGAAGATTGGGAAGAATTGCAGCAGCGAGCGGCAGGAACCATACGATTATGCTTGGCGGACGAGGTCATGTATCACGTCATGCATCTATCGTCTCCAGACGAAATTTGGAGGAAGTTGGAAAGTCAGTTTATGTCCAAATCCTTAACGACAAAACTGTATCTGAAGCAGCGGCTGTATGGGCTGAAGATGCAGGACGATCACGATTTGGCGCAACACGTGAATGTCTTCAATCAAATCGTTTCTGATCTGGCTCGGCTTGATGTGAAAATTGAGGATGAAGACAGAGCGATGATTCTGTTGTGTTCGTTGCCTTCCTCTTACGAACACATGGTGACTACTCTTACATATGGGAAAGAGACTATCAACGTTGAGGAGATTACTGCAGCCTTGTTGGCTCACAACCAGCGGAAGCAGAATGCAGGGGAAAGCTCTCAAGCCGATAGCTTATATGTCAAGGGTAATCGAGATCGTGGACGGAAGCCAGAGAAGGCAGGGTCCGGGAAGCGGAATTCCAGATCGAAATCCAGGGATAAGAAGACGATTCACTGTTACAAGTGCAAGGAGGCGGGACATATGAAGCGAGACTGTCCGAAGTTGAAAAAGCAGACTGATGAGAAGCGTGATGGCTCATCCAAGTCTATGAACGTGGTCGAGGATGATACTTCTGATTGCAGTGAGGGTGATATGCTTTCTATTTCAACGACACAATTGACGGATGCTTGGATTCTTGATTCTGGATGTTCTTATCACATCACGCCAAATAGGGAATGGTTTTCGACATACAGGCCGGTTAATTCTGGTTCGGTTTATTTGGGTGATGATCGATGTTGCAATATTGTTGGTATTGGTGATGTCAGAATTAAGATGCACGATGGCTCCGTTCGGACGTTGAGTGGTGTTCGACATATCCCAGACTTGAAGAAGAATTTGATTTCCTTGGGCACTTTGCACAAGAATGGTTTTATCCCTAAGGCTGACGAGGATAGGGAAACCATTCGGATTGTTAAAGGAGCATTGACTGTGATGAAAGGCAAGATGACTGCAGGGAATATCTACAGATTGTTAGGGAGTACCGTTGCAGGTGGAGTTCACTCTATTGAGTCCTGTGATGATACGACAAAATTGTGGCATATGCGCCTTGCTCATCTTAGTGAACGTGGTATGGCAGAATTACACAAGAGAAACTTGTTGCATGGTGTCAAAAGCTGTAAGCTCGATTTTTGCAAGTATTGTGTTCTTGGTAAACAGACTAAAGTCCGTTTCAAGACTGCGAAGCACACAACTCAAGGGATTCTTGATTATGTGCATTCTGATGTATGGGGGCCTTCCACGACATCGTCTTTGGGTGGATCTAGGTACTATGTTACTTTTATTGATGATTTTTCACGGAAAGTTTGGGTGTATTTTTTGAAACAGAAATCTGAAGTTTTTGAGAAGTTCAAGCTGTGGAAAGCTGAGGTAGAAAACCAAACAGGACGAAAAATCAAGTGTTTGTGGTCTGACAATGGTACGGAGTACACAGATTCACAGTTCCTACAATTCTGTAAGGAGCATGGGATTCAGAGGCATTTTACAGTGCGCAAGACACCACAATAGAATGATGTTGCGGAACGAATGAACAGGTCGTTGAATGAAAGAGCCAGATGTTTGCGGTTGAATGCGGGGCTTCCCAAACACTTCTGGGATGAGGTTGTTAATATGGCGTGTTACCTTATCAACAGATCGCCAAGGGCATCGCTGGCTGGGAAAGTTGCAGAAGAGATATGGACTGGTCATGATGTTAGTTTTGATAACTTACGGATTTTTGGTTGTCCTGCTTATGTGCATGTACCTGCTGATGAGAGATCCAAACTTGATGCAAAATCGAAGGAGTGCATTTTTCTGGGTTACAAGAAAGGTGTCAAAGGATTCAAGTTCTGGGATCCAGTTGCGAAGAAAGTTGTGATTAGTAGAGATGTCGTTTTTGATGAACAGTCTATGTTGCAGCAGAAGCAAGACACGACAGTGGTAGATTTCGAGTAGTTTCCAGTTGAGAAACCAGAAACTTCTCAACCGACTTCTGGTGGTTCCACTACGGATGATTTGCAGGATTATAGTCTCGCCAGAGACAGGGTGAGACGGACGAATATAAAGCCTCCGAACAGATTGGGTTTTGAAGACTTGGTATCTTTTGCACTTACTGTTAGCAGTGATGATCCAGTTACTTTTCATGATGCCATTACTAGTCAGGAAAACGACAAGTGGATGGCAGCCATGGTTGAGGAGATGGAGTCTTTGAATCACAATCGCACATGGGAGTTAGTTCCCCTTCCTGAGGGTAAGAAGCCGATTGGTTGCAAATGGGTGTATAAGAAGAAACCAGCAGTAACAGAAAAAGAGGGGGAGAAGTTCAAGGCTCGTTTGGTAGCGAAGGGTTTTTCACAGCAGAAAGGAGTTGATTATGATGAAATCTTTTCTCCTGTGGTCAGGCACACTTCAATCCGAGCAGTACTTGCATTGGTGGCTAGTTGGGATTTGCATTTAGAGCAGATGGATGTTAAAACTGCTTTTTTGCATGGTGATTTAGAGGAGCAGATCTACATGCGGCAAACTGAAGGTTTCACTCAACCTGGAAACGAGCATTTAGTTTGCAGATTGAAGAAATCTTTGTACGGGTTAAAACAGTCTCCGAGACAGTGGTATAAACGGTTTGACTCCTATATGATCAAGATTGGCTACAACCGATGTGAGTATGATTGTTGTGTCTATGTTAAGAGCCTTGATGATGGTTCTTTTATTTTTCTATTACTGTATGTTGATGATATGTTGATTGCTGCGAAGAACATGGATGATGTTATCGGTTTGAAAACTTTATTGAGTCAGGGATTTGATATGAAAGATTTAGGTGCTGCAAAGAAAATTCTTGGAATGGAAATTTGCAGGGACAGAGACTCAAGGAAAATGCGGCTATCTCAACGGGGTTATGTTGAGAAAATGCTAGAAAGGTTTGCGATGAGCAGCGCGAAACCAGTTAGCACTCCATTGGCGAATCACTTTAAGCTCTCATCAGAACAGTGCCCTAAGACAGATAAGGAAGCTGAAAATATGGCAAAGGTTCCGTATTCTAATGCTGTTGGCTGCTTGATGTATGCGATGGTATGTACTCGTCCTGATTTAGCTCATGCTGTTAGTCAAGTTTGTAAGTACATGTCTAAACCTGGTAAGCAACATTGGGATGCAGTCAAGTGGATCTTTCGGTACTTAAAGGGTACTGTGGGACATGGAATTGTTTTTGGGAGTCAGCGGGATAATCCTTTGGTTGTAGGATATGTGGATTCAGATTATGCAGGTGACTTGGATAATAGAAGATCTACGACAGGGTATGTGTTTACTCTTGGTGGAGGGCCTATTTGCTGGAAGTCTACTGTTCAATCTGTCGTGGCACTATCTACAACTGAAGCTGAATACATGGCAGCGGCTGAAGCTGCAAAAGAAGCTTTATGGCTTACTGGTTTAGTGAAGGAGTTGGGTGTTCAACAAGGTGGAGTTCAGTTGCTTTGTGATAATCAAAGTGCTATTCACTTGGCTAAGAATCAGGTGTATCGTGCTAGAACTAAACATATTGATGTAAGGTTCCACAAGATCAGAGAGTTGGTTGCATCTGGAGAGGTTTTGTTTCAGAAGGTACATACTGATGAGAATGCCGCTGATATGTTCACCAAGCCAGTTACGACAGACAAGTTCAAGCATTGCTTGGACTTGTTGAATGTTTCGAGTTGTTAAAGAAGCAAGGTAACCCAACCCACATTGAAGTTTCCAAGGGGCAGGATATTCGCCAAGGTGGAGATTTGTTAGGTATGGCTCATAAATATACCAGTAAAGAGGACAGGAGATGGAGCGGAGTGAGCGAAGCGAACATCAACTGTCTTTACAAAGAAAGTCTCGTTGTGGGGTTACAAATTATGTGGGTTGGGGGTGCGGGGGCGTAGCCCCCGCGGTACGGTACAGGGTTGATTTTGTAATTATGTACCAGGGTTTTCTATTATAAATAGAGATGTAACCTAGACCTAAAATATCATTGAATAAAATTCTAGCGCCGCCTAGGCACCGAGGACGTAAGCACATTGCCGAACCTCATAAAATTCTCGTGTTCTTTCGTTTTCTTTACCCGTTTTCGTCAACAAGTGTTTTAATAAAATAATATAAAAACTAAATTAAATTAAAAAGTATCAGGTATCGAGCCCATAGATACCCAGTTAAACAATATTTTATGATCTAGACATGATCCGGAAATTGAGAAAAACAATGTACTGGGTATCATACTTAGAAAATCGAGTATGTTTATTATAAATAATTGATATTTTTAACTGGATCAATGGATCAATAGGTCAATTAATTTTGAACACCCTTAATAAATTTTTATTTTCAGTTTTTTGAAAATTAAAAAATGATTGGTTAATATAAACGACAATTTGAATTCAAAAATAAAAATAACAAAAATATATTTGATATCTAATTTCTTCAAATAAAGATGAACAAATAGAACAAATATAAGTTAATAAAATTGATATTAACATAAAAGTTATTTTAGTTTATAATAAGAATATAATGTTAATGTATATTGGATATCAAATAAATTTTAAAAATACGAAAAAATATATTGGTGTAAGTAAGAGCAAACAAAAGTTTCATCAGAATAAAAAAAATATGTTTAGTGGTATTTAAGGCCCTCAAATTTTTAGAGAAAAAAAGTGTAACCCCAAATTTTTTTTTACACTTAATGTGACCTTTTAACTAAGAACAAATTAATCTAACTCTCCAACCAACAGAATCAAACGTTAATCGTCACAACACTTATATGACAGTTAACAAAACTTATATGACAATCTAGAATACTGATGTGGTAGTTCATGATTCTATTGTGGTAGTACATGATGAATGATGATAAGATATATAGACTTAATAGATTTTTTTAACTAAGTTTGAGGGTCTAATTGATTTTTTAGAATGTTTAAGGACCCTTTAATGTTTTAGAAAAAATTAAGAAAATGTTTAAATATAAAATATATTAATATATTAAATGGATGTCCTTTGTTCCCATATGTAATAGGGTAAAGGGGAGGTGAGATAGTAGGCTGCCCCCAACACTAGGTTGAAAGCAACTTCCGTAGAAAACCTCCAAATTAAGAAATACCCTTCATGAGACTCGATCCCATAATAATATATATATTAAAATATTAAAATATTTAATTTAAAAATACTACAAATTTAAATTATTAAAAAGTACCGCATTGAGTGTAAAAATTATGCATGGACCATATTAATTTTTTTTATAAACGTTTGAGGGTTTTCAGATACCACTATGTCAAAAAATATTTGTTGTAAAATGAATTTTAACTCCTATAAGTTAAATTAGAGCTCTAGATCTCGTGTTTCTTATTTTTTAAAAATTTAAAATAATTTTAGCGAAAATACTGAAAATATCTTTTTTTTTATGTTTTCATATTTTCACTTATTTTTGTTTTTATTTAAAAAAACCATTTCTAAATTTACAACAAAACACATTCTCTTCGATGTTTTCTATTTTTTAATAAAATAGAAATAATCTATAGTTTCTAAAATCAAATGTATCCTTAGATTTCTTATTTTCTAGAAAACATTAAAACAACTATTTTTTTTAAATCTTCCCGAAATACTTAAATTTATGTTGCGGTCGAACGCCGCCTCAACTCTCATAGTCGCAATAATAGTGCGAATATATTAAAATGAAGGCTTAAACTATTACCTAATTTATAAAATTAAAGATTTAATTTTAGTTTTAATCCTCTATTACGATGAAATTTAGAATGCAATCCATTTATTTTGATTTAGTATAATTTGATCATCTAAATTAAAAATGTCATTAGTATGTCTGTTTAAAAATATCATTAGTACGTCAAAAAAAAATTGGTTGTGTAAAGGAGCTATCAAGCTAACGCGAGCTAAGCCGAAGTTACGCCTTCACTTCGAACCCTTTCTAGGATTTGTCCTGGCGGGTGAGTGAAATTCTGGTAGTTGACCTGGGATGGCCATGCTATTTTAGCCATACAACCAGCCATCTGGTTTGCCTCTCTTGGTATATATCTGACTTTAACCTCCCAATCCTTTGCCAGTATCATATGAATGTGTTGCCTCTCTTGGTATACATCAGGTTCCTGCTTCCGTTTGGTCTTCTATTTATCAAGTCTACAGCTTCCGAGTTGTCGGATTCCAGTATAACTTTCCTTCTTCTTTCCTGCCAGGCAGCTTTCAGTCCTTCCAGTGTTCCCCAAAGCTCTGCTTCCAACGTCGAGCAATATCATATCTTCTTCGAAAAACCCCAAAGCCATTTGCCTTTGTGACTGCATGCCACCCCTCCACAAGATGCTTCTCCGGTGCTATTATGTCTGGCTCCATCAGTGTTAACCTTGCACCAATGAGTTTCAGGTGGTGTCCATTTCGTTGGATTTGCATGTTTCCAGCTAGTTTTAAGGATCTTAAAATTCCTTGCTTCCACTATGTCCTTCATGAGTCGTTCTCCTTTCTCAAATACTGTTTCCCTTTCGATCAGTTCAGGTTCGAAAATAAATCGATTTTTATTGTTTCATAATATCCATAGAACTGTACTAAAAAGTATATTCCAGTTGGCTTTGCCTTGTGTAGAGGATGTTTTACCCTTTAGGTTCTCGGCTAGCCATTGTCTTAAATCCTCGTTTAGGAACTCCACTAGATTATTCGGCTTGATAAGTTGTTCCCAAATCTTTATCGCATTCGGGTAGGTTCTTAGTATATGGTTTGTGTCCTCAACTGTTGCTCCGCATGCCTTACAAGAGGCGTCATCCGTCATATGTCTTCAGGATCTCTCTGCGTTTGTTAGAAATCGGTTCTGACACACAAGCCACATAAATTTTCTTATTCTAGGATTGGTTTGTAGTTTAGCTATAGGGTTGTATATGTCCATTGTAGCTTCCTCGATGGGTGGCGGGTGTGCTTCTAGGTGTAGTCTAATTTTCTCAGGGAGAAGATTCTTAAAATAACTCCAATTCCAGCATACTTCAATCGTGACTAGGTCACTGACTTTAGCAGTAGGCTCTTTGATCTCGTTTGGTTGCGTGCAATGCTCTCGGAGCGGTCCTAAGTCCCCTTGCCGGTCGTCGTTCCAAAATTCTACGTTTTGACCATTACCCACATTCCAGATGATGTTGGATTTGAAGGTAGGCCATACTAAGGTTAGTTCTCGCCATACGTGGGAGCCGTTGCGAGAGTGGAGAGTATCTGGGCAAATACTTTCCACCTTATATTTCTTGCATAATACTTGTACCCATAGCAGATCAGGTCTGGCGATGAATTTGAGCAGGAGTGTAGATTGCATCGAGTAGTAGGGAATAGCGGATATGACGGATTTAGCTAAAACAAACCTTCCCGCTAGAGAGAGAGTGATGTAGCTTTCAATCCCGATAGACGATCAAGCACTTTTGTATGATATGCTTGTTGAAGTTGAAAAGTCAAGACAAATGTTTGGCACCGCAAAATTGGTTTTAAACAAATGTTTGGCACTCAAAATGGAGGTTTTCAACAAATGTTTGGCATCGAAAATGGGGAAGTCAAAAGGGGCTGATATTGTTGAATTTAGTAATGGTTAAATTATACAATTAGTCATTGCACTTTAGAGTATTTACAAGATTAGTCCCTAAGATTCAACTATAAATATCCTAGCTCATTTAGCTTCAAAATCATCCCAAATCATTTCTTTCTCCAATACTAGAGAACTTTCTTGTGAGAAGTGAATATTTAGTAAATACTTGTAAATTTTCTCTCTAGTAAAAGATCTGCAGCAGTCCGGAGACGTATGCATAATTGGCTGAACTCCGTTATCAATTTCGGGTATTATTTTTCCACTTTTATTTTGCATTCTCACTAATCTGGTTATAGAGAAATTACTCGTTCTCGTTTATTTCCCAACAATTGATATCAGAGCTTTTGGTTGTGAATTTTGTCAATTTTTTTGTGAGATTACTATTTATTACTATTCACGTGAATAATAAATTTCGTGAATAGTAAAATTTTGTCGGCAATACGAATTTGTCGATTGAGGTGTTCTAATACACGGTGGTTCGCAAGAATTGTCAGAAACGATCCAAACGAAGCCAGATTCGAGTGGGAGCGATGGTTGTAGACGAAGGGAATGTGAAAATTGAAAAGTTTGATGGTGCGGACTTTGGATTTTGGAAGATGCAGATTGAAGATTTTCTGTACCAGAAAAATATATATCAACCTGTCTCAGGAAAGCAACCAGAGGGCATGAAGAATGAAGAATGGGCTCTTCTCGACAGAAAATCCCTCGGAGTTATCCGATTGACGTTATCCTGCAATGTTGCTTTCAACATAGCAAAGGAAAAGACCACGGCGGGTCTTATGGCGGCTCTCTCCAGTATGTTTGAGAAGCCATCGGCCTCAAACAAAGTTCACTTGATGAGGCGATTTTTCAATTTGCGGGATGGTGGAAGGGGTATCAGTGGCTCAACACCTAAATGAACTCAACACAATCACAACCCAGTTGAGTTCCGTGGAAATTGAATTCGATGATAAAGTTCGAGCTTTAATTCTCTTATCATCTCTACCAGACAGTTGGAATGCTATTGTTACAGCAGTCAGCAGCTCATCAGGAAACAATAAATTGAAATTCGATGATGTTAGGGATCTGGTATTGAGTGAAGAAATTCGAAGGAGAGAATCGGGTAAAGCATCAACCTCCTCAACCTTGCACACGGAGTCTAGAGGGAGAACTTCATAAAGAAATTCAAATCGTGGCAAATCGAAATCCAAAAGGGGAAAATCAAGAACAAGAAAGAAAGATTTTACCTGTTATAATTGTGGCAAGAAGGGTCACTTTAAAAGGGATTGCCGAGCATTGAAGAAAGAAACCGGCGCACAGGAATCTGCCAACATGAAAGAGGAGACAAGTGATGCCATGATTCTAAGCGTCAACAGTCTGATTGAATCATAGATCTTGGATTCAGGGGCATCTTTCCACTCCACCCCATGCCAAGAAATCATGGAGAACTATGTCAGTGTTGATTTTGGGAAGGTTCATCTAGCTGATGATGAAACCTTGAAGATTGTCGGAAAAGGAATTTGATTTCTATAGGACAACTTAATGTTGAAGGACATAGTACAACCTTTTCAGGCAGTGAATGGAAGATTACCAAAGGAGCACTCGTCATTGCTCGTGGTAAGAAGACTGGTACTCTCTATGTAACCTAAAATTTAGAGAATATCATTGCAGTAGCAGATGCTGATGGAAAATCAAACCTATGGCACCAAAGACTTGGCAATATGAGCGAGAAAGTGATGAAGACACTTTTTTTCAAAAGGGAAGCTACCGGATCTAAATAATATAGATGTCAGACTATGTGAGGATTGCATCTTTGGCAAACAAAAGAATATCAGTTTTGCAAAGATTGGTAAGAAACTCAAGGCTAAAAAATTAGAGTTGGTTCATACTGATGTATGGGGACCATCTCCAGTTCCATCTCTTGTAGGCTCACTATATTATGTCACCTTCATCGATGATTCTATAAGGAAGGTGTGGGTTTATTTTTTGAAGAAGAAATAAGAAGTCTTTGATACCTTCAGAAAATGGATGGCCATGGTGGAAAATGAGACTGGTTTGAAAGTCAAGCGATTGAGGTTTGACAATGGAGGAGAGTACAGAAACAGTAGATTCAGAGATTTCTACGCAAACAATGCGATCAAGATGGAGACAACAGTTCCCATGACACCACAGCAGAATGGCGTAGCAGAGCGCATGAACATAACTCTGAATGAACGTGCCAAAAGCATGAGGATACATGCCGGATTGCCCAAATTGCTATGGGCTGAAGCTATCAACATTGCAGCTTACCTGATCAACCATGAGCCCTCAGTTCCCTTGGATGGCAGAATACCAAAGGAAGTTTGGAACAAGAAAGAAATAAACCTTTCACACTTAAGAGTGTTTGGTTGTATTTCTTATGTACACATAAATTCTGCTGAAAAAAGCAAACTTGATGCCAAGTCCAACAAATGTGTCTTTGTCTGTTATGGTGGTGATGAGTTCGGTTACTTGTTTTGGGACTATGAAAATCAGAAGATCATCAGAAGCAGAGATGTCATTTTCAATGAGAATGCGATGTACAAAGACAGGTTAACCATAGAATTAAGTAGCTCCAATACTGAAGCTGAAACAAAGGAATTTGTTGAGTTCGAGGAGATTTCTCGAAATGATGTTCAGATCAGCCCAGAAGCAGTTCAAGAAGAACCAGGCACACCAGAACTGAGACGCTCCTCCAGAATTCCTAAACCAACCCAGCGTTATTCGCCTTCTTTGCACTACTTGTTACTGACTGACAATGGTGAACCAGAGTGCTATAATGAAGCAATGTAGGTGGAGGATTAAGTCAAGTGGGAGTCTTCCATGAAAGATGACATGGACTCGCTTATGTCAAATCAGACGTGGGAATTAGCTGAATTACCACCAAACAAGAAAATGCTCCATAACAAATGGATTTACAGGATCAAAGAAGAGCACGACGGGAGCAAACACTACAAAGCAAGATTGGTTGTCAAAGGTTTTCAGCAAAAAGAAGGTATTGACTACAATGAAATTTTCTCTCCAGTCGTGAAATTGTCTACAATCAGACTGGTGTTAAAAATTGTAGCTTCAGAGAATCTACATCTTGAGCAGTTATATGTAAAGACAGATTTCCTTCATGGTAATTTGGAGAAAGAAATCTATATGAGGCAGCTAGAACGCTTCATAGAGGCAGGCAAGAAAAACCTGGTATGTAGGTTGAAGAAGAGCTTTTATGGTTTAAAACAAGCTCTTAGACAATGGTACAAGAAGTTCGATAGTTTCATGAGTAGTAGTGGTTTTACCAGATGCCAAGCAGATCATTGTTGCTACATCAAGAAGTTTGACAACATCTTCATTATTTTATTGTTTTATGTTGATGACATGCTTGTTGCAGGTTCAGACATGCAAAAGATTATAAACTTGAAGCAAAAATTGTCGAAGCAGTTTGCAATGAAAGATCTGAGCGCTGCAAAGTAGATTCTTGGAATGAGGATCAAGAGAGACACAAAGCCGAGGACTTTGATGTTATCACAGGCTGAGTACATCAACAAAGTACTCTCCAGGTTTAACATGCAAGATGCTAAATCAATAAATACACCTTTAGGTGTTCATTTAAGACTCTTTAAAGAACAGTCACCAAACACGGAGGAAGAACGTGCACACATGGTGAAGGTGTCGTATGCCTCAACAATTGGAAGTCTGATGTATGCCATGGTTTGTACTAGACCAGATATTGCTCATGCAGTGAGAGTTGTTAGCATGTACATGAATAATCTAGGCAAGGTACACTGGGAAGCAGTCAAATGGATCCTCAGATATCTGCGGGGTACTTTTAACAAAGAACTTTGTTTCAAAGGTGGAGATACTATACTGACAGGCTATGTAGATGCTGACTTAGCCGGAAATATCGACATCAGAAGAAGGACTACAGGGTATGTCTATACTCTAGGAGGTACTGCAGTGAGTTGGGTTTCTCAACTACAGGAGATAGTTGCTCTCTCCACAACTGAAGCAGAATTTTTCACTGTTACGGAAGCCAACAAGTAGATGGTTTGGCTCCAAAGTTTCTTGGAAGAGTTAGGCAAGAAACAAGAAAACAATGTCTTGTGTTGTGACAGTCAAAGTGCTAACCATATAGCAAAGAATCCGTCTTTTCATTCCAAGAGGAAGCACATACAATTACGGTATCATTTTATCCGGCCTCTTCTGGAAGATGGGATTTTGAAACTTGAAAAGATTGGTGGAGCTCAAAATCCTGCAGACATGTTGACAAAGACGGTGACCACAGACAAACTGAAGTTGTGTTCAGCTTCAGTTGGCATGCTAGAATAACAAGACTAGAAATGTTGTTGC
Organism: Hibiscus syriacus; assembly: GCF_006381635.1. Classification (NCBI taxonomy): domain Eukaryota; kingdom Viridiplantae; phylum Streptophyta; class Magnoliopsida; order Malvales; family Malvaceae; genus Hibiscus; species Hibiscus syriacus. The sequence continues at coordinate 769,801 of NW_024061975.1, read as the reverse complement.
ATTGATCGAGGTGTAAAGACAGATTAAAATCAGTCTTCAAGTGGGAGATTGTTGAAGTTGAAAAGTCAAGACAAATGTTTGGCACTGCAAAATTGGTTTTCAACAAATGTTTGGCACCGAAAATAGGGAAGTCAAAAGGGGCTGATATTGTTGATTTTTTAGTAATGGTTAAATCATACAATTAGTCATTGCACTTTAGGGTATTTACAAGATTAGTCCCTAAGATTCAACTATAAATACCCTAGCTCATTTAGCTTCAAAATCATCCCAAACCATTTCTTTCTCCAATACTAGAGAGCTTTCTTGTGAGTAGTGAGTGTTTTGTAAAACCTGTAAATTTTCTCTCTAGTAAAAGATCTGCAACAGTCCGGAGACGTAAGCATAATTGGCTTAACTCCATTATCAATTTCGGGTATTATTTTTTCGCTTTTATTTCACATTATCACTAATATGGTTATAGGGAAATTACTCGTTCTCGTTTATTTCCCAACAACACCGATATCTCTTTAGTTACTCTTTTGTGGAGAAATGGTACTTCTAGATATTTAACTAGGTCGTCAACTTCTTTGAATCCAAATTGTCCACTTATGACGTTCTGAGACTGAGTCGACACTTTTTTTGGAGAAGAAGGTGTTCATTTTATTGACACTGATTTTTTTGTCTTGAGGCTTGGCTGAACTCACTGAATACCTTGCTCATAACATCAAGTTAGTCCACATCGGCTTTGGCAAACAATACTAGATCATCAATAAAAAATAAGTGGGATAATGGTGATCCTGAAGAGGATATCTTTATAGGCTTCCAGTGTCTCTTCTTGAGCTCTGAATTAATTAGTTGTGCCAACCTTTCCATACATAAGAACAATAGATATGGTGATAACGGATAACCTTGGCAGATTCTCCTTGTAGGTTAAAAGGATTCGATCAGCTCACCATTCCAAACTACTTGCATCGTTGAAGAACTAACACAATTCAAGATCGTGTCTTTGAGTTGTGTGGGTATACCAATGTCGACGAGAGTATCCTCGATGAATGACCAATCAAGTCGATCATATGCGTTTTCCAAATCTACTTTGATAGCCATCCACATCTTTTTACCTTTCTTTCTTCTCGTTGAATGTATTATTTCTTGTAGTAGGACGATGTTGTCCATGATATTTATACCTGGGACAAAGCTAGTTTGGGTGTTGGATACTAACTTGGATAATATTATTTTTATCCAATTGACAATGACTTTCGTTATCACCTTGTATAATACTGAGTAGAGACAGATGGAACGAAACTAGGCAATCGTCTCCGGCTTTTCTATTTTCGGAATTAGAATCAGTAAGGTTCTATTTAAAGTCGATTGTGTCAACACAACTTTTCGTCCGGGTACAACACTCTCAACAACTTCGATTTAGTGAGATTCAGAAAACAAACATTAGAGTTTTAGTAGGATTCAAACTCCTAAAAATAGGATAGAGTTTTACAAGGATTCAAACTCCTAAAAATAGGATAGAGTTTTACTAGGATTCAAACTCTTAAAAATAGGATAGAGTTTTACTATGATTCAAACTCCTAAAAATAGGTTCCACAAGCATTATAAATAGCCATTGTAACTTACTATTGTAACTTACTATTGTAACACACGATTTACACACAAAATACAGAGGAAGCACAAAAAATACAAAGACAAAGCTATTGTAAACGTTTTGAAAAGGAAATAAAAGGTAACATCTTTTTTACCTTGATTCGTTCATTTCTCACATGTGCATGTTATTTTTCTTGAGATTTGATTCGAATAACCAAAAACATGGGTTGCGTCGATGACCAAAAAGGGGTGGGTTTCGAACCTATATCTACCCCGGAGGCGTGTTCCTATTTTTAAATATTCAATTCTCCCCTCTAAATCAATTTTTTTTCTTCAAAATTTGCCCATCGATCTGTTTTTCCTTTTGATTCGGTCCCTTACATTTATGTTTTAATTATTATTATTTTATTTATTTAACTTTATTTATACGCACATTTTCCTTATTACTCATTTTATTTAATTGTTTTGTTATTTTTCTTTTCTTTTTTTTTCATGTAATATTTTTTTACATTTTATGCATTTTTTTACTTTAGTATATATTTTTATTTTTATAAATTACATATATATATATATATATATGTTATTTTTTATTATCTGTTTTATTAATTTATATATATTTACTATTTTTTATGTTTTAATTATATATATATATATATATTATTTTTACTTTTATTATTATTTTATTTATTTGTTTTTCTTCTTTTTCTTTTTTTTTATATATATTTTTATATTACTTACTATTTTATCTTTGCTTTCTTTATCTTATCTTTTATTTAATTTGTTTTTTCTTCATTTTAATTTAATTTATTTATTTCTTACCTTTTTATCTAACACATTTCTTGACTCTTTTAAGGGTACACCTTTAAAACTATCTAAGGTAAGTAATTGGGATAGTATTTTTACCTTTTAATTTTAAATTACAATTTTATTAATTTAAGACAACTGGAATGTAACATCCCGAAATTCGGGTCAGTGACCAAAATGGAATTTTTGAAACTTTGAAGTATGATTTCAAAAGATTGTAAATGTAGGGACTTATTTGTAAATATAATTGAAGGTTGTTTGGTAATTATTGAATGAATTAAAGGGTAAAATAGTCAATTAACAAGTAAGATTTTGTATTTCCCTTTATAAGATAAGGGAACCACGTGGGAAGAGAGAAAATGTTCTAGAGTTCTCTTCTCTTCTCTTCTTCCTTCTTCATACGTGAAGGCTTGAACAAAAAGGTGAGTCTTCTATTTAAATAATTTCTGGTTAAATTTAAGGTTTGGTTATGATCATTAGATGATAACTAAGCTTAAGGAAAGCTTAAGTTATCTTAAAATTAAAAGATAAAGGAGTTAGGGAAGATTACAGATTAGAAGTTTTTAAAGGAAATCTTGAATGAAAGTTGATAAGTTAAATTTGACTTGTCAATGGTCTAATTAAGAAGTTAGAAGCCATAGAATTGAAATTAAAACATGTTGCAAAGTTGGTATAATTCTTGAGTTACATATGAGGAATAGAATTTAGAAGTTAAAGATGGTTAATATGGATATAAATTGGTTTAAGCATGTGTATATGAGTTAAGAACATGAAAGGGGATGAAAGATGAAGCATTTGAGTTGATTTGAGTGGATTTTCGGGCTTAAAAATGAATTTTGGGCTATGTGCATCGATGCACATTCAATGTGTACCGATGCATCAAGGGTAAATTTCTAGAAATTATTCAGTGTGTATCAATGCATAAGAAGTGCATCGATGTACCCCTTAAAAATGGAAACATCGAATGTAATTAGTGCATCGATGCATAAGGAGTGTATCGATGCACATGTTAAGGGATGCATCGATACACTGTAGAATGCATCGATGCACTTCAAGGGGAAATAGAAATAAACCTTTCTTTTGGTCAAAGAAATGATAGATTGTAGAATATTAATTGGATACTAATATGTATCAATGTATGATTATATAGATATCGAACACGAACAAGTTTCGGTATGATCATCAAGTTAAGATTCGATCGAAAGAAAGGAAATCATAAAAGGGGATCGAAACTTAGTGAGGCCAAGGTGAGTGCATATTAGATAGTGTATTGTATTTAATGGAAATAGGACTTGTGACAAGTCTATTTCCTATAGTAAAATTCATGAATTCATTAATATGAGCATATGTTTGGTATGTTACATGTGTGTTATTGATTGTTGCATGTGTTAATGATTTGTGTGAATACATGTTTATATGATACATGTTAAGTATCCATGATATATGTACACATGATAATATGATATAAGTTAAATTATGTAATATGATACATAACTATGAGATAAGTGAAAGAATGTATATATGATAGAGATTATGTATGAGATATATAAGAAGAGGTAGATGTGATTAGGTGAAAAAGAATACAAACATATATTAAGTCGTGTCATATGTGACAGTGAATTACGTGTTGATATGACATAACTGCATGAACAAATGAGAAATGATATAGACCATATGAAATGATCTATGTGATTAAATTTAATACGTGATTGCATGCATTGGTATTACATGTTATGTGATATGAGATAGAGTTTTATACATATATATGGTATGTGACAGAAGAAAAGGAACATGTGATCATAAGAGAAGTGATATGAATATAATGCACATGTTAGGTGATATGAGAGCTAGGGGTATAGTTGGCATGCCAAGAGTCGAGGGTTTACATATGTTCTATGGAACATATGGACATAATTACCTATGTCTTTCGAGACATATGAGAATCATACCTATGTTCTAAGGAACATATGGATAGTTTACCTAGGTTATTCGGGACCTATGGACAGTTGTCGAGGTTCTTTATGACCTTTGGATAAGTCTTTCGGGACATTTATATGAGTTGTGGTGACAGCATAGTGGTGCACAACCTCAATGTACTCACATACCTTAAGTTCTCAAAAGTATACATGGGCTAATACATAGACTTTAAAGAGAGTAAATAAATCAATTGATGCGATACGATGTGTGTTCGGTTGTGAACTGATATATGAGTTTGGATATGAGTTATAGGATATGATGTATGTGTGTTAGTAATCATTGTATATGTTATATGATATATGATATGAACATAATGGATCATATAAACAAGAGAATAGAAATATGAATGGTAATAATATGATAAGGATGAGAAAGAAGATAATTATATGCATGTGCGGATTTGATATATAAATGGATATATATTTGGGTATGACGTGATATCAATAATTGTTCATGCATGATTACAAGTTATAGTTTACATTATATGTTTACTGCCTCACTAAGTCATAGACTTAGCGTGTGATTGTTTCACACGTAGGTTATAGAAGCGAGAAGAGAAGCGAGGAAGAGCAAAATAGGTCAGCATCTCCCTTACAAAATTTCAGATCAGAAAATAGATGATTTAAACGTGTTTGATTAATTTGAATATAGTTGGCATGTATTAATTGATTGAGTTGAATATGCTCTGATCGATTTTGGTTATTTTGGTCAATTTATGTAAATAAACTGCTTTTATTTTAATGAAAGTTTTAAATTTTATTTGAATTTTGACAAGAGTCAAAGTTTGAAAAGTCAATGTGACACCTCAGACTCGTATTCGGGTCGGGTACGGGTTGGGGGTGTTACATTTAATGGTATCAGAGCTACGGTTTAGCCGATTCTAGGCTAAAAACGAAATCAAAAGTATTTTAAAAAGTATACATGCCAACACAAAGTGGAAAATTTTATGATCTGATAGGGTAAGGAGTGTGATGTCTTGTTAATAGAGTTAAATTATTATGTTATATAAGATAAGTGAATATCTGAGAATGATTTATGAGATATATATGTTTATATGATATGATAGATGATATGTGAACAAATGCAAATGACATATGTTATATGATATGAATTGGATGATCATATGCACGCGTGATATGTTATAAAAGAAATGATATGAGCAAATGAATATATGAGAGCTTCCAAAGTGAAGCACAAGGTGATAAACCTGAAGGTAATAGCATTCACCTACCCTGGCGAGGTAGGGAGAAGAGCGAAAACCTCAGGGAATGCCTGTATAAGATTATAGAATGTTTCATGATGTTGAATGAATGTATAGAAATAATTAAAAGAGTTAAGAGCACCTGAGTTCAAGGGTGAATTTGAGAAAGGTTCTGTTGTTACAGAGCTTTGAATAAATGGTATGAAGATAATGTTAGATGGTTTTTATTTCTCCAAAGTAGAGAACTTAAATTGAGAAGTTTCGTTATTATGAGAGAAAGCTAAATTATGGTGGACAAATGTCACCATAAGAACGTTAAAGGATCAAATAATGTGGTTAGAATTGTAGAAGAGTTCAATAATAAGTGCATCAGTGATACGTTTATAAAATGAATGAAATCAGAGTTATGGATCTTAAACAAAGAAATAATATGGTGTATAAGCAAGAGTGTGGATACGATAAGGGTTTATACTATAGAAAGAAAGAGTTAACATGGGCTAACAAGATTTTGTGATGAAAATGTATTGGATACAGTTGTATATTTTGATCATAGTAAGGTGATATCGTGGAGAAAGTGAGGATTCATATAGTTGAGTAAAGCTGGGGATTGATGAGAAGAGTTTAATAATGAGTACATTGGTGAACAGTTTATAAGACAAAGAAAGTTACAGCGTTTGACTCTCAAACAAAGGAATAGTACAGTGTACGAGTAAAAGTATGAGTTTGAAAAGTTGAGTACGATACCGTGGAGGAAAATTTTGACGGAAAAGAAGATATATGATTGAATGATTAGGGCTTGTGCCCTAGATTGAACAGTTGATGTCTATTAACTGTAATAGTAAAGGTGATGGAGTTGTAAGATTTGGAAAATATATAAGGTTAAGTTAATTCAGTATAATGAATCTGGATTTGATTGTGTATTCTGATCATATAGATATGATGTAGACAAAGAAATAAGTAGTTGTATAAGATTAAGGAAGAAATTATCAGTACAAGAGATGGTCAAAGGAAAATACAAAATAGAATGAGAGAAAAGACAGAAATGGATTGAAGTTACTGGTTGTTGTTTAAATGACAAGTGATAGTAAATGAATGTATAAAGGAAAAAGGTAGTTGAAGAAATAAAAGAAGGAAAGATTAAGTAAAGGAGGTAACATGAGAACATTAGAAGATATGTTCTTATTGATATGTTTAGTGAAAATTTGAGGACGAACTTTCTTTAAAGGAGGAGGATTTGTAACATACCGAAATTCGGGTCAGTGACCAAAATAGAATTTTTGAAACTTTGAAGTATGATTTCAAAAGATTGTAAATGCAGGGACTTATTTGTAAATATAGTTGAAGGTTGTTTGGTAATTATTGAATGAATTAAAGGGTAAACTAGTCAATTGACAAGTAAGTTTTTTTATTTCCCTTTATAAGATAAGGGAACCACGTGGGAAGAGAGAAAAGGTTCCAGAGTTCTCTTCTCTTCTCTTTTTCCTTCTTCATACGTGAAGGCTTGAACAAAAAGGTGAGTCTTTTATTTAAATAATTTCTGATTAATTTAAGGTTGGGTTATGATCATTAAATGATAACTAAGCTTAAGGAAAGCTTAAGTTATCTTAAAATCAAAAGATAAAGGAGTTAGGGAAGATTAAAGATTAGAAGTTTTTAAACAAAATCTTGAATGAAAGTTGATAAGTTAAATTTGACTTGTCAAGGGTCTAATTAAGAAGTTAGAAGCCATAAAATTGGAATTAAAACGTGTTGCAAAGTTGGTATAATTCTTGAGTTACATATGAGGAACTGAATTTCGAAGTTAAAGATGGGTTATATGGATATAAATTGGTTTAAGCATGTGTATACGAGTTAAGAACATGAAAGGGGATGAAAGATGAAGCATTTGAGTTGATTTGAGTGGATTTTCGGGCTAAAAAATGAATTCTGGGCTATGTGCATCGATGCACATTCAATGTGTACCGATGCATCAAGGGTAAATTTCCAGAAATTGTTCAGTGTGTATCGATGCATAGGAAGTGCATCGATGCACCCCTTAAAAATGGAAACATCGAATGCAATTAGTGCATCGATGCATAAGAAGTGTATTGATGCTCATGTTAAGGGATGCATCGATACACTGTAGAATACATCGATGCACTTCAAGGGGAAATAGAAATAAACCTTTCTTTTGGTCAAAGAAATGATAGATTGGAGTATATTAATTGGATACTAATATGTATCAATGTATGATTATGTAGATATCGAACACGAACAAGTTCCGGTGTGATCATCAAGTTAAGATTCGATCGAAAGCAAGGAAATCATAAAAGGGAATTGAAACTTAGTGGGGCCAAGGTGAGTGCATATTAGATAGTGTATTGTATTTAATGGAAATAAGACTTGTGACAAGTATATTTCCTATAGTAAAATACATGAATTCATTAATATGAGCATATGCTTGATATGTTACATGTGTGTTATTGATTGTTGCATGTGTGAATGATATGTGTGAATACATGTTTATATGATACATGATAAGTATCCATGATATATGTAAACATGATAATATGATATAAGTTAAATTATGTAATATGATACATAACTATGAGATAAGTGAAGGAATGTATATATGATAGAGATTATGTATGAGATATATGAGAAGAGGTAGATGTGATTAGGTGAAAAAGAATACAAACATATATTAAGCCGTGTTATATGTGACAGTGAATTGCTTGTTGATATGACATAAGTGCATGAACAAATGAGAAATAATATAGACCATATGAAATAATCTACGTGATTAAATTTAATATGTGATTACATGCACTGGTATTACATGTTATGTGATATGAGATAGAGTTTTATACATATATATGTTATGTGACAGAACAAAATGAACATGTGATCATAAGAGAAGTGATATGAATATAATGCCCATGTTAGGTGATATGAGAGCTAGGGGTATAGTTGGCATGCCAAGAGTCGAGGGTTTATCTATGTTCTACGGAACATATGTACACAATTACCTATGTCTTTCGAGACATATGGACAGTATACCTATGTTCTAAGGAACATATGAACAGTTTACCTAGGTTCTTCGGGACCTATGGACAGTTGTCGAGGTTCTTTATGACCTCTGGATAGGTCCTTCGGGACATTTATACGAGCTGTGGATGTACTCACATACCTTAAGTTCTCAAAAGTATACATGGGCTAATACATAGACTTTAAAGAGAGTAAATAAATCAATTGATATAATACGATGTGTGTTCGGTTGTGAACTAATATATGTGTTTGGATATGAGTTATAGGATATAATATATGTGTGTTAGTGATCATTGTATATGTTATAAGATATATGATATGAACATAATGGATTATATAAAAAAGAGAATAGAAATATGAATGGTAATAATATGATAAGGATAGGAAAGAAGATAATTATATGCATGTGCGGATTTGATATATAAATGGATATATGTTTGGGTATGACGTGATAGCAATAATTGTTCATGCATGTTTACAAGTTATAGTTTACAGTATATGTTTATTGCCTCACTAAGTCATAGATATAGCGTGTGATTGTTTCACACATAGGTTATAGAAGCGAGAAGAGAAGCGAGGAAGAGCAAAACTGGTCAGCATCTCCCTTACAAAATTTCAGATCAGAAAATAGATGATTTAAACTTGTTTGATTAATTTGAATATAGTTGGCATGTACTAATTGATTGAGTTGAATATGCTCTGATCGATTTTGGTTATTTTGGTCAATTTATGTAAATAAACTGCTTTTATTTTAATGAAAGTTTTAAATTTTCTTTTAATTTTGACAAGAATCAAAGTTTGAAAAGTCAATGTGACACCTCAGACTCGTATTCGGGTTGGGTATGGGTTGGGGGTGTCACATGGAAATTGTGTAGTACCGAAAGGGAATTGCAGGGGTGCTAACCCTTCATTGACTGTAACCGACTCCCGAATCTGACACATCTTTGGAAAGATGCAGATCAGGTAAGAAATAGGGTATTAGATCAACCCATTTGTTTTTAAAAAAATGATCGGTGGTGACTCCAATCCATTTTCCTAAGTCGAAGCCCAATTCTGGGTCCACTCGAAAGATGGCCGCGACAGCTTGGCTAATCTGCTGAGGACATGTAAGTGAGTCAGGATAAGGTAATTTCCAGTTGTCATTTTATTGAAAATGGTAAGTTTAAATTTTAAGGTAATTTTTCGATCCTTATTACTTACTTCTGATTATATTTTTTGAATAAATAGTTATACTGGCAGTTTTTTCAATGATTTCAGCTTGTCAAAACTTGTTTTTCATCTAAGGCTCTAAACCTGAGCTCCAAACCCATTTTAAGTGGGGGTGAAAGCGACATCTTCGTGTGAATTTATTCACCGTGCGGGCCTAGCAAGTAGCCTTTGGGATTCATATACCATATGTCTTCATGTGAATTTATTCACCATGCGGGCATAAGAGAATGTTTCCTTTTGAGTTTAACTTAGTCCACACAAGCTTGTAATGGGCTTAGGACTAAGGGTCTGGCAAGCCCAATGGAGCATAAGCAAGGAGAAATCGGGTACCTTTTTAGAACCTAAACCGAGAGAGAACATGGAATTAAAGCCCACCCCAAAACCTCATTTCAAACCATAGAATGCCTGAATTATTTCTTGCTTTATTTTCTATTCAAAGCATGTGAACTAGACAAATATTCGGTTAAGATTTATTTGAAATTAACATGCGGGATAGAGATCATGTCCGGATAGGAATAATAAGCATGTCGGGTAGATATCATATGGGGTAGGACTTTTTATTTTCATCATTTTTTTATTATCCTTGTCTCGCTAACTTTTTCCCTTCATTTTTGTTTATGTTTTTTTTTTTCATTTTTCATCATTTACATCATTCGCAAGAGGTGTTGATCCAAAAAACATGTTTGTTAAACATAAATAGTTTGCTTTAATGGACAAATGGGTTGTAATACAAGAGATGAAAAGGTAGAGGACAATCTACAAGGAGACTATGTGTCACATTCAATCCAGAAGATGTGGTGCCCACAATCTAAGTTTACACTAAGAACATCAAAAATCAACTTTGGGTTGGCAAAGGTTGCTGATATGGAGATTCTTTTCAAAGACAACAAGAACAAGATGACAAAGCGATAGTTGAAATTGGAGGTCATTGCTGACAAATTCAAGAAATATGCAAATAAACTTCATATAACTCCTATCGATAGAGGGCTCTAATGGCGGTACCTTTAGAGAACATGCTCATCAAATGATGAAAGTCAGAGATGCAATCATTTGATATTTCTGGGAACAAGTACAAAGAGCATCTCGTCACTTTCACGTGTTAACCAGAGAAGTTGGAGCGGTTCGACAGGTTATTCGACCGGTGATAGACGAAGGCAAAAGACTAGTCAACCTATTAGAAGCTGTCAGGATATTTTTGTCTCTTAAAAGATAAAACACTTTTGTCCCCAGTAGGGATTATTTATAATAACATGCATGTTTTCGGATCAATGCCTCGAGCATTTCATGCATTTTTGCATCTACATTTCATTTTTAAGCATTTTCATAAACATGAAATTTCTTCATGGAGGATTCGATGTAGTGTTCTTAATCACGTGACACCACATGGAAGAAAGATTTTAACAATTTAAAAAACTAAAATCAGTACAGTGGGAGCATGATCAGCTGATTGTAGGGCCAAGCTTGCCAGGATGATCTGAGAAAAAAAGTCCACATATCCTGAGGGCTACGATGTTGAAGCTGTGTGCAGTTACCACTTAGGAAGCTCCAAACATTCCTCTAAGAACTGTAAGGCACTGAAGCACAAGATTCAAAGCCTGAGGGATTCAAGGGCATGAACAACCGAGAAAGGGGGTATTGCATCTACCATTTGCACTGAGAGCATTGTTTTGTTTGAACACATTTTTGATCTTTCATGTTTGCTTAATCTTTTAAACGACTGAATTTATGCTACTTTTTAAGGTGGAATAATTGAACAAATCTTAATCTTTAGTTCTTCAAATATTAAATGAATTAAATATTCTTTTAATTCTTCAAGAATTATAGATTTTTGACATATGACAAGATTATATCTTTCTTATCATGTCTCAAACCCCAAAATAAAAAACATTGATTCTTTACCCAAAATAACTCATAGTCATTACCAAAAGACCAGATTTTGACATTATCACCCATTAAAACTTTTGAACCTTTCTTTGAGTCAATAAAGTCACACCATTAAAACCCAGAGCATTGAGTTGTTCTTTTGAACATGAGCATTCTTCTAAGACACAAGTTGGGGCTCTCGCAGGGAGCCTGAACATTGAGACATGTTGGGAGAAAGAAGCAGAAAGAAGAATTCATTTGAAATAATTCTATCATGCATTAATTACAATGTTTTCATGTGAATAAAATTAATCCTGAAAATCTATCCCCCTGAGGATACCTCTTCTTTGAAAACTTCCATGTATGAAATGATGAACGACTTTCTTTCTTCATCCATTCATAACAGGAGAAAATATATATCCCTTGTGTCCCCTTTTGAGCCTATAATATTTTTCTTCTGATCCAACCCTAAACAAGGATCACCCTCCACACTGGGGGGCAAGGTGGAAGAAATATGCTCACGTGAGTGAAGACTTCAATCCAAAGGAGATACCAAATGCCAAGTGCGAAGATTCAATCAAAACAAAAAGGAAAAAAGAGATAAAAAGCAAAGAGAAAATAAAAAAGAGAAACAAAAATAAAGAAAAAAGTGAAGAAAAAAGAAGAAAATATGCATATGCAAAGATTCACTCGATTCAAATGATGCGTCGAGATTTAAATTATGAGATTGATCAAGAACAATCATTCCAGAATCACTTCACTCGAAGATCATGGAATATCAAGAGAAAATCAAGAGAAACACATACGAGCTGAGCATATTCAAATTGAGTAAGACATGATTGAAGGCATCAGAATGAATTGATCCTTGGTTTAATACCCTGGAACACTTGTTTGGACTTATTTATCATTTTCTTTCATAACCATGAACCATGGCCTACATTACGTGCCTTAAAAGTCCCTTCTAATCATACATGGATTTCTAAACAGAAGAGACTATCTTCATATTTCATCCCACCCGTCAGGATTAATCTTTGTTTGCAAAAAGTTTTTTAAAATCTTTAATGCATGATAGAGAAAAATAACAAATGGTGGTTCAAGACGTAAATTTTGAATGACATCTTGAAACCAAAGGAGGATTCATGAGACAACTTGAAAAGGTGGCTCGAATATAAAAATTGTGCAGCTGAGGCGATCGCAAAAATTCCTTGATAAGGAATCGTACAATCCGAGAATGACCATGAAAGTTGAGAGTCAGAGAACACTTCCAGTAAAGGAGCATACAAGCTACACCATCAAACCTTTGAGCATCAAATAAACAAAAATGCCAAACCTTTGACCAAACACAATAACCTGAGACTTTTTTTACCCATTTCCCAAAGATAGCTTTGATCTTGGCACTTGTCAAATAGCTATAATTTATTGAAGGATTAACAATGTAATCAATTCTTTGATATCCAATGAACTCTAGTTTTATGATTCGTCTCGCCTGTAAAACCGCGAAAGGGGTAATATTTTCAAAACTTTTGATTAAACATTTTTCGAAACTTAATTGATATTTCAGAACTTTGAAAATAAAAGAGAAAGAATTTTTTTTTTCCAAACAAGACAATCTCTCTAGAGCGGATATTGGTAAATGACATGTGGCTCTCAGACACAAAACTCATGCTTAGAATTAATGCTGAAGCAAAAAATGAGGAATAATTGGGGCATCTTTGAAGATTCAATATCGAATATTGGTGCATCTTTGGGGATTCAAAATCCTGATACAAATTATTAGATCTTCTGTATGTCTTTTCCTCTACATGCAGGAGCAAGCAGACAAAGAATAAGGCTCCATCCAGGAGATAAAAAAGAATTAATTCATGTTGCATGCATCTTAGACATCACATTTATCATTTTTAGCATATATAATTTTTTGTAGCTTTTTGAGTCAAATGTCAACTTCAAGACGAAAAATACTCGATTCAAAAGCACATTTAAAAGTTGAGGGTGGTTGCTCGACCTCACAGCAAAGGGGAAACTGTCTGATGACAAAATAACTTTTAGAGTCTCGTTCAGAGTCAATTTTAACTTCACAGCGAAGGATATTCAAGTTAAGGCTCAACTTCACAACAAAGGGGCCATCCACGATTTCAACTTTACGACGAAGGGAATCGTGCTTACCAGAAACATTCATTGGATTTCAACTTCATGGCGAAGGATATCCAATTCAAGGCTCAACTTCGCAACGAAGGGGCCATCCACGGTTTCAACTTCACGACGAAGGGAATCGTACCCACCAACAACATTTATCTTCAGGAACATGTAGATTATCGATCGCCTTTGAGATTGTTTCCCTCGAAACAAGGGGTCGTCTCGCTTGAGACTAACTTACCCAAAACAAAGTTTTATCTCTCTTGAGACAGTTTCCCTTGAAACAAATTTTGTCTCTCTTGAGACAGTTTCCCTTGAAACAAAATCTTTGAATATGTTTTCCTTGAAACAATTTTTGTCTCCCTTGAGACAGTTTCTTTTGGAACTAGGTTTTGCCTCTCTTGATACAGTTTCTCTTTAAACAAATTTTGTCTCTCTTAAGACAATTTCCCTTGAAACAAAGTTTTGTCTCTCTTGAAACATTTTCTCTTGAAACACCAATCTTTGAATATGTTTCTCTTGAAACAAAATTTTACCTCCCTTGAGACAGTTTATCTTGAAACACGAAAAAAACCTTTGAAATTGTTGAAACACAAAAAAACCTTTGAAATTGTTTCTCTTGAAACACAAAAAAACCTTTGAAAATGTTTCTCTTGAAACCCAAGACCTTCGAGTTTGATTACACTCAGCTTCGAGGGCACATCATTTGCAGCATAGCTTAAGGCAAGAAGGGCTATCTGTCAACAAAATTGTCGAGTTCGATTCCATTCAGCTCGATGACACATCAATCACACCACTTTCCAGTTGCAGTCGAGAAGAATACATGGATTAGCCGTGCCTTAGTGACAAGCAACCATTTTCAAGCAGCATAGCTTAAGTCAAGAAAAGTTATCTGTCAACGAAGATTTCTGAGTTCGATTCCAATCCAAGGTCTTTAAACCAAGAAAAAGACCGAATGGCAACGAGAAGCCACGTGCTGATTCAGATTCCGATCCTAGATCTACCCCCGAGGCGTGTTCCTATTTTTAAATATTCAATTCTCCCCCTAAATCAATTCTTTTCTTCAAAATTTGCCCATCGATTTGTTTTTCCTTTTGATTCGGTCCCTTACATTTACGTTTTAATTATTATTATTTTATTTATTTAACTTTATTTATACGCACATTTTCGATATTACTCATTTTATTTAATTGCTTTGTTATTTTTCTTTTCTTTTTTTTATATAATATTTTTTTACATTTTATGCATTTTTTTACTTTAGTATATATTTTTATTTTTTTAGATTACATATATATATATGTTATTTTTTTATTATCCGTTTTATTAATTTATATATACATTTACTATTTTTTTATGTTTTAATTATATATATATATATATATATATTTTTACTTTTTTATTATTATTTTATTTATTTGTTTTTTCTTCTTTTTTTATATATTTTTTATATTACTTACTATTTTATCTTTGCTTTCTTTATCTTATCTTTTATTTAATTTGTTTTTTCTTCATTTTAATTTAATTTATTTATTTCTTACCTTTTTATCTAACACGTTTCTTGACTCTCTTAAGGGTACACCTTTAAAACTATTTAAGGTAAGTAATTGGGATCGTATTTTTACCTTTTAATTTTAAATTACAATTTTCTTAATTTAAGACAACTGGAAATTGCGTTGTACCGAAAGGGCATTTCAAGGGTGCTAACCCTTCCTTAATTGTATCCGACTCCCGAATCCGACACATCTTTGGAAAGACGCAGATCAAGTAAGAAATAGGTTATCTGATCAACCCATTTGTTTTAAAATAAATTATCGGTGGCGACTCCAATCCATTTTCCTAAGTCGAAGCCCAATTTCGGGTTCACCCGAAAGACGGCCGCGACAGATTGAATGAGCTTTCCGTCCAAATTTTTTCGCGCAAGATTACAAAGGTCCTTACTGACTAAGTTCCAGTTCCGTTGCAAAAATACTGAATGTAACTCGTCCACTCTAGGTGCTTTTAAGGGATCCATACAGAAAAGTACTTCCCTTATTTCAAGATCTTTGTATGGTTTGAGTAGGCAATTTACTTGGTGTTCGTTTAAAGCTTGGAATTTTCCATGTATTTCGTAGGATTGAGGTGCTAATAAGGAATTAGAGAATAGTTCCTTTTTATGATATGTGCCTTGAGCTTATTCGGATCTGAGGATCGTCTTCCATTATGTAACTGGAGTGTATCAATCAGCTTTCGTTTATATTTTGCCACTGCCTTTGTATGGAAACATCTAGTGTTTCTATTCACGTGTTCTATCCATTTGCACCTTGCTCTTTGAGCCTATAGAAGTTCCTCCTCCCTATTGATGGAGTTCATTTCAACTTTGAGTTCTTTTTTGAGTTCGATAAGCTTGCCCGAGTGGTGTGTTTGGAGTGCTTTGTCTATTCCTCTTAGTCGTTCCATCACTCTTTTATTCCTTACCTTGCTTATTCCAAAAATATTATGATTCTAGCCCTTCAATCTTCTTGTGAAGGTTTCCAAGTTCGCCAATATCTCTTTGCTCTCATCCCAATTTCGTTGTAAGAAATTCTCAAAGTCAGGATGATCGAGCCATGCTGCTAGAAATCTAAATTGTTCTTTCTTCGTCTTCGATATCGTCTCCATTTGCAAAATTATGGGGTAGTGGTTTGTCTTGATGCGGTCTAGATGAATTACTCTTGAGCCAAGAAAAGTAATATTCCAATTGATATTCATGAGACACCCGTACCACGATGCCATGTGAATTTTTGGCCTTTGAAATTTACTTCCATGAGACCATTATGGAAAACAAAATCAGTAAAGCTTTTACTTTGGCCCTTATTATTTGCATTGGCCCCATATCTGTCTTCCAGTTTGAGGATACAGTTGAAATCTACTCCTACGACACATGGCTCATTATTTGGTGGGTGGAGATTGGACAGAGTTTCCCATAGGTATATCTGAATGCTTAGATTGGGACTAGCATAGACGGTTGTGAACTAATGCCATTGGTCCGATCCTTCCATTTTGAACTTACCGTGAATAAATTGATTGGCAATCTGTAGGATTTCTACGTTGAGGGGTGTCTTTCAAAGTAGCCATATCCCTCCGTTGTATCCATGAGCTTTGACTCTAAAAGAGTTGTCAAAACCAAATGTTTCGATTATTTTATCTGCTCTGTATCCACTGTCGTGTGTCTCGGTTAAGGCTACAAGGCTAGGTTCTTATTCCTTAATAATTCCTTTGAAATGTCTGTGAAATAAAGGGTGAACTACGTTGAGAATCACGGTCTTTCCCGCTTCGTGAAGTTAAGATATACACTTAGAGATTAAGGATAGTAAAGAAAGCACAAGATAATAATTCTCCAATTTGGAGATTCTTCCACTATACAAAAGAATAGTAGGATTACAAGGATGTATTCACAGAATTTGACTCACACTTGGTGGCTCACTCAAGCTTGAGGATAAAGACTTCCCAAGTTATCTCTTTTCTCTCTCAAAGAGACTCTCTGGTGATTTAGTCTAGCTTAACATTACCAGCCTTCTGGTCTCTTTTGAAGGATCGACATTCTATTTTCTTGTGGCTTATCCTTACACAGTAGTAGCATGTAATCTTCGAGCGTGACTTGGATCTACCTCGAGATTGATGTTGATCTTAGCTTTTTATGCGTCCACGAGTTTCATTCCTACCCCGATTCTCAATAATATTAGATTCGTGGTGAATAGACTCACCTCGTTTCATTCTCCTTGCTTCTTTACCGTGAAGCTATCACTAACGGTATCCATGGTGAGCTTTCCTTCCAGAGCTGAATTACTAAGTGTAACAACGAGTGTATCCCAACTTTTTGGTAAGGAACTAAGGAGTAGAAGGGCTTGCAACTTATCATTAATTTTCATCTCGGTTTTTGTTAATTGATTTATGAGCCCCTTGAAATTATTTAAGTGCTCAATCATACTTTGACCATCCTTATACTCCAATTTCACCAACCGTCGTACTAAATTGGCTTTGTTACAAGGCGTTTTCTTTTGAATTATGGACTCAAGCTTTGTCCATAGTTCATAAGCATTTGTATAAGTAGAAATATACTCAAATAGGGTTTTATCAATGTACTTACAGATCATAGCAACGACCTTCCGATTTAGTAGTTCCCATTGAGCATCACTCTTGCCTTCTATCTTGTCTTTGTAGATGATGGGCTTATGCAAATCCTTGCAGTACAGGTGGTCCTCTATTATCGGCTTTCAATATGAGTAGTTATTGGCTGTTAGCTTGGACATGTCTCCGTCATGAGTGACATTATCCTCCATCTTGAACTGCACGAGCTAATTACGGCTATGGATGAACCTAGCTCTAGTACCACAGTTGGGAATCACGGCCTTTCTCGCTTTATGAAGTTAAGATAGGCACTTAGAGATTAAGGATAGTAAAGAGAGCACAAAAGTATAATTCTCCAATTTGGAGATTCTTCCACTATACAAAAGAATAGTAGGATTACAAAGATGTATTCACATAATTTGACTCATACTTGGCGGTTCACTCAAGCTTAAGGATAAAGACTATCTCTCTTCTCTCTCAAAGAGGCTCTCTAACTCTCTAGTTTCTCTAGTTTCTCAAGCTTGGATTTCTTAGATGGTTAGGAATGAAGTCTCTCACCCCTATTTATACTACTCCACCTCCACAATGAATGGTGGAGATTACTTACATCCAAGGGTAGAGATTAATTATCGAGAATACTCCACACACTCTAGGAAGCTCTACACTCTTTCACTCCCTTCCATATTCTTCTATACTTTTCCATAAGGTTCCACACATCTCGAGAATATTCCAGAGGATTCCGCACTCTTCCACAAGCTTCTAGAGAGTTCTACACTTCTCTAGAGTTCTTAGGAATGTTCTAGAAAATTCTACACTTCCCCAGAAAGCTCTAGAATTTTCTAGAACCTCTCCAATTAAGGAGAGATCTAACAAACTACCACTTGAGTATTCCAGAACATTAGCTTACCCATATTTTATTAATAGTTGGGTGTTTTATGATTCTCGACCTCTAGTGCCACCTTCAGCGATTTATCTACGTTTTCATTTTCTTTAATATTCGGGTCTGATGCTGCTTCCACATTCATAGTTTGGGACGGACTTGCCTTCGTAGTTGTAGAAATGATCCAATTAGAAAGAAGGGGCGTGCTCGGAGCCTTATATTCACCTGGTTTTCTGATTTTTAGGCTCTTTGGTTTGTTCCTTGTTGCAATAGGTTTTGTCTTTTGCCACCTTTGAGAGTAAGACTCAGTTTTCATTTTGCAGTACTGAGATAGCTGAGTGGTTTTCCTTATCAATTTTCGGTTGGTGTTGTTGTATGGCTGCATGTGTATCAGCTATAATGATAGGCTTGCTACTCGTGTTGTTGTTCGTTATAACACTTGGAATATCTAGATCACTCTTAGTGATAGGGACATCAATTAATCCTTCGATGCTAGAACCCTTTTCCATCAACTTCTTTTGGAGAGCGCTTTTATTTATGTTAGAGCTTTGCTTGCTAGCGATCTTGGCGCTGGACTATCCTTTCCTATTTTGATTCTGCTGAACAGATTTAGAGTAATCTAGGGATCCCTTCTTTTGGGTGTTCCCAGTGAAAGGTTGCTTGTGGGTCAGTATTCTTGATGTTACTTCTGTATCCTCAATCGTTTCTTGGAGTGGGGTAAAGCGAGACCATGTACTTCTGTTGGGGGCAATATTCACATTCTTAATGGCATTGGTTTGGGTTATGGGTTTTCTCGGCTTAGGTAGGAGGACCATTCATGGACCATATTGGTTGTATTCTTTTGGTGCAGGCGTCGGGATGTTCATAGTAGAAGGGGCGCTTGAAGAACTTGGTTGTGTTGAATCTGTTTTGTTTGTGGGACAGATCTCCTTGAAATCCCCATAGAGTCCATAAGGAAAACAGATTTGTTGAAGACCTTCGTATTCAATTTTCTGAACGAAGTCGTCAACTCCGATGCATGGTAATAGCAGTTTATTCAGATCCTCTACACAGTTAATCTTGCAAATTTACCACTTCCTCTAGCATTCGTATTGTAATCGACTCTAATTACTCTACGTATTGTTCTCGCTATTGATTTAAATATCATCTTCGAGTACTATATGTATGGCAACCTTGGGAGACGGATCCAAACTATCACCTGAGACGGGGTTTTTTTTTCGTTGTTGAGAAACTCCTAGACCAAGGTTGGACTGTTAAGTAGGTTATGTGGATTGTCCATTGTCCTTCTGTTAGAGCTTTTGTATAATCTTCCATATGTTCAAACTTGACTAAGAAATAGTCGTTATCCAGGTTGATTAGATTCAATTTACTGATCGGCTTCCATAGCATATAGATTCTATTCCCTATTTTCTTTGCCAAAAGCCGGACGATAATCGTTTGCCTCATGCTATGGTCAATCAGATCATGTATTCTTTCGGAGAACCTGATCTTGGAGAAGGTGCCCGATTTGTCTACGGGTACGTCTCCATCTGTGAGGGTAATCTCTTCTTCGCTCATTGGAGTTATAGGATTCTTGCCTCTCCGGTTCTTGTTTGCTGTTATTTCAGTGTAGGAGAGTCTATCGGGGGCTGAGTCATCTTTGACATACTTCTCTGCTAGGGTTGCTTTTGCTTCTTGCGTGCGTATGTAGTTATATCTATCTTCCTAATCCATCGCTAAATCGTCGCAGTTTTTGACCCTTTTTGTTGTCCTTTGTTCTGCTAGTATCGTCGGTGGTCCGATATTTTCTAGCAAATTTCCTGAAGTCCTTGTCTCCCAAGGGTTTGGGATAGCGTTTGTCGTTGGGTTTTCTCCAGCCATAGTATCGAGAATCCATTAGTACGTCAAAATTGATAACGTTATTAAGTGCCACAAAGAACCTTACACATTTAAACAATATATAAATTTATGAATGGTTGAATTTTCATGAATAACAATACGAACGAATCCACATTGTTACTTTACAACAAAGATTAAATTATCTCAAATTATCAATAAAATTGTAAAATACTAAATGTCGCAAACAAGATACCATGCACAAGTCGTACTTAATGAAATAATTACAATCTAACTATTACAAATATCCATATATATCCAACAAATTAGCATGTTAATATTGAAAACTGCAACAAATTGGGCAGATGCTCCAAACTTACCTAGGCTACGGAGGATTCGAGTATGCACGTTTCGTTTCATGCTTTGGAGCAAGCGGAGAACGTTGGTGCAATGGCTGCTGGTGATGCCTACGAGTTGTTTGACGAGCAGCACACTTTCTTGGTTCTTTCGGATTATAATTTATTGACTTGATCTGTTCCAAAATGTGTACAACTTCTTTCATCGAAGGGCGGTATTTAGGTTCAGATTCGAGACATTTTAAAGCAAGCTGGGCTACTTGAACCGCGGCTTTGGAAGGATATTTGCCCTCCAACCGATGGTCCATTATGCTCTTCAATTTCCTTCTATTAGATAAATACGGTTTTATCCAGTCCACCAGACTATGTTGCCCACTGGGGCGATTTGTATCGAGTGCTCGCAACCCGGTGAGTAGTTCAACTAAAACAACACCAAAACCATACACATCGCTCTTCACGTATAAATGCCCTGTTAAATAGGTAAAGTATTTCAGTCATGAGAAATGAAAAATGGGGTTTTGCTCTATTGTTCTGAAAATGCAATAATATGTAGCAATGCACGGACATCACATATGAAAACACCTAAAATTTGGAAAGGTTTCAGAGGATTACCTGTAGCAACATATTCTGGAGCAGCGTAACCATATGTGCCCATTACCCTTGTTGTAACATGCGATTGGCTAGCCGAAGGACCAAATTTGGCCAACCCAAAGTCCGATAACTTGGCAGTATAGGACTGCAATGTAACCAAAAACCAAACTACATTAAATTTACGTCTCCTTTGCATGTACTCAAGGAGAATACTCTATAATTCATCAATTATTTAAGCCTTTAATCCCTAAACAAATACACAAGTTATACGGAAAGTTACCCCGTCCAGTAGTATATTTGAGGCCTTGAAATCTCTGTAAATTACTTTCTTGTCCAACGAGTGCAAGAAAGATAGGCCCTTTGCTGCTCCTACCGCAATTTTAATCCGTATGTTCCAGTCAAGTGATTGGACAACAGAACCCCCTGGATAACAAAAACCATGAAAAATGCGATGAACAAAGTTAACTCGCAGGAAATAAGAGATGGGAAGTGTGCACGCATAACATGTATGCTTGTATGAAAAATTGGAGATATAAAGAACTAATTTCTAAACTCTTACTTCCGAATAGATGGTTTTCTAAGCTACCCTTCTGCATAAACTCGTAAACGAGAAGAAGCTCTTTATCCTCCCAACAGTATCCAAGCAGCTTTACAAGGTGAGGATGAGACAACCTCCCTAAGAAATTTACCTCCGACTGAACCAATAAATGACAGCAAAAGCTTTAGCAACCACGAACATCTATACATTTTAAATATTCTAAGAAAATAAGTAAAACAAGCAGTAAACAGTTCCCAAAATGCAGGTGGAAATATGTGAGCTATAGATGCACATCACAAAGAGAGATTTTGAAGTTTTACAACATGTGCAAGCCAAAAGTGCCTACGCAAGATGACATGGAACTATACTATGAAGTTATACGGGATATGGCATTTGTAAAACTCTTGGAGCTACAAATTTCGTGGAGCTTCGGTGGGGTATTGGAGGTTTGGGGGCATGAAACTGGTTATCCCAAAATGCAAACTGTAAAAAGTAGCAATGCAAAGCATATTAATATGGTTTAGCCTTAAATACTTATTCACTTTCCAGTCCTCTTTACTTTGCACAACAAGCTTTGAACTCTAAAGACATCATTTTCTGTAAATAGCAGACAATGTCTACCGCATATTTTCCTGGTTCTAGTTAATGAGACATTGTTGGTAATTACTAATTAGAAGCAGATGTGTTACATGCATGAACATTTGATCTCAAGAGAAAATCCATGGCAATAATTAAAGAAGAAAATGCAAGTGACGATAACTCGAGAATTAATGAAATTACCTTCCATTCCTCAAATCCTTGCCAGCCCTCAGAGTTGAGTTTCTTAACTGCAATGGGGGTTCCACTTCCGCTCTTCCCTACCGCCTTCTCATCCAACCAGCCTTTGAAAACTTTACCAAAGCCTCCCTCACCAAGCACCATATCAGGCCTAAAATTCTTAGTTGCGGCCTTCATTTCAGCAAAACTGAAGTCCCTTACCTTAGGGGTGGGCAAAATTTGCCCATCCTGAAAAGCCCCGTCTCCGCTCGAAACCGAGAACCTGCTGTCCCGGGAGATGTTACTGCCCCTAGATGTTGTGTTGCTGGTTGTCCGAGATTCAACTATGGAAATCCACAGAATTGAAATGTGCTTAGCCAATGTCCAGACAGTGAGATTGTCAAACACATGGAGTTCTAATACTAATAATGCAGCAAACAAAACATAATAAAACAGTATGTAGTGATCAAAACACAGAACCTAACAAACATATTCCAGAAATACACAAGTCAAGGGCCAAAACACAACAACAAAACATCACCATAAACTTGATTTCTGGTGCCGAGTGCAAAGAAGAATATGGATTGCATCAATAAATTTCAAAAACAAAATCGAACCCACTTAACAAATTGTATTATTGAGCAAAACTAAGAAACAATCTATGAAATAAATACCTGAACTGAGATGATCAGTGGTGCTTGGAGTTGGATTGTCAGCTGGAGAACCCCAGCAAACCCCCATCTTCAAATATCTCTTAACCCCAAACAAAGGGAATAAGAAGAAGCAAATTCCCACTTGAAAATTCTTGTTTTCACGAAGCAATTTGTAAGCTCAATTCAACCACAAAAAAGGGGTTACTATGATTTTCCCCTTAGTTGACTTCGATTCTTGGTTTATCTTCGGTTTTCATTATTCAAGAAAATTCAAATACTACACTTCGACAATGGAATATTGCCCACAGAAAAATCAAAAAGTGCATGTGCTACACTAAATTACAAAATGCTTTTCTTGGCAAAGTACACAAATGATACTTAATCTACTTTATTGAGTCGTCCAATTATAAAATGTTAATTTTTTAGGTTTTAAACTATTAAAATTTATAAAATGATCACTTAATTATTTTTGTATTTTAAATTTATCATTTTTCATTAAAAATTAACGATCTCTTGAACTGGACGTCAATCTACTAGATGTGATATGATAAAATCAACAACAGAATGTTTTAAACATTGGCTCAATGGTGTAATATAAGCAAATACTTGATCCAAAAAATAAAATTCAAACAATTTTGGCATCAAACTTTATTATTACAGCGAGTAGGTTATTGTCTAGCTCATATGGCCGCTAATTTTTTTTTAAAAAGGACGATTTTGGAGCATACGAATAGTTTGATGATTATTTTATAACTTTTAATAGTCAAAAGACTTAACAAAACAACAACTTATAGTCATAAAATTATTTTGTAACTTTTAATAGTTTGAGGACTCAACAAAGTAGATTATTATAGTCGGGTGACTATTTATGTACTTTTCTCATCATTTTAAAAAAAATAAAAATAATGAAAAGACCGAGTCTTTGTATTTTAGCGGCCGACACTGTCGAGTGAGCTTCTCCGCGGACACGTAACATGTTATCTCAGGTAAACCGCCGTGTCGAAGAGGTCAGTTAAACAGCCAAAGCAAAAGTCATATTTCTGGTTTTAGTCCATGTATTATGCTGAAAATGTGATTTAATACATTATTACTTTAATTTAACAAAACTAAGTTTTCTACTTTTGCAATATTATTAGTAGATCACGATGACAACACAATTAATTATCATTAAAATGATTATGTGAATTTTTTATTACTAATATTAAATCATATAATTAAACTTACGTGAAAATCAAATCAACAATATTTCATTAATAATAATTTGCATGTTAGAAAAATGGTTTTGATTCTTTAAAATAAAAAATATGTAATCATTTTAACCATAACAATTAAAAATATTATCTTTTTCTTGAATTATAATAAATTAATTAATTAAATCTTAAATGCTAAATAATTGAGAGTTTAAAACTACAATCAAACTAAAAAAAGGAATTTTTTTTAAATTTATTTGTATCACCAGGTTAACTGATAATTTTATATTAGGGAAGATGAATTCTTAATATTTTAAAAATAAAATTATAAAATTTTAAGAAAATGAAAATATACTATCAACAAATAATATATAAATATTTAAAAATTTTAGGGTAAACTATACCTGACCACTCAACTATTTAACCTTTTTTACTTTTACCATTGATCTATCAATTTTATCAATTAGATCACTTAACTATTTAATTATATTCAATCAAGTTACTTGCCGTTAATATTTAATGAAAGTGTTGACATGATAATTAAAAAAAATGGTATAATTATACATTTGTCCTTAATACTTATACAATTTTCAATTTGGTCCTAATTTTAATTTAATTAAAATTTTAATCCTCTGACAAGATTTTAACACATGTCACAACATAATTAGAGAAAACTTTCTTAATTTTAAATATTTTATTTTTATTTTTCACCCTATCAGATAGTGTCACGTGTCATCTTCCGATTGGATAGAATGTCACCGATTGAATAGACATAATTAGAGAGAACTTTCATAATTTTAACTATTTTATTTTTCACCCAATCAGATGGTAACACGTGCCACCATCCGATTGAATAGAAAATAAGTAGAATAAGAAACATATAAGTACCATCCGATTGAATAGAAAATAAGTAGAATAAGAAACATATAAGTGAGAAAGTTGGGATTCAAACCTGGGCTATTTGGAGGGTATATTAACGCCAACACCACTGAGCTTAACCCATTACATGGTTACATTATGCATCATTTACAATATAACATATTATACTGAATGGCAATTCATGTTCCTGTCACAACACTACCCAAAAACTGGAGAACCCACCAATTATCTATGAGCTGGAAATGCAAGCGTGGCAAACTGGTTTACGACCCTTGATTGAAGTAAACTGTAGAAGTAAACCCTTGTCCATTATAAAAGCCAGCTCTTTCTTCAAAATGACCATCTATTCTTATATACTTGTTTTCACTCTCCTCTCGTGCATGGTAGAAGAGATATCAATTATGGGTTGCCGTAATGCAAAGCGTTTTTACATTTCTTTCTTTCTTTGAGTTTGAGCTTCTCTGCAACACCTTTTGCCCTTTATTTTATGAAATGTTTTGCCTTTTTTCTCTGAAACACCTTCC
This sequence comes from Hibiscus syriacus, assembly GCF_006381635.1. Classification (NCBI taxonomy): domain Eukaryota; kingdom Viridiplantae; phylum Streptophyta; class Magnoliopsida; order Malvales; family Malvaceae; genus Hibiscus; species Hibiscus syriacus. The sequence goes on along the minus strand of NW_024061975.1, from coordinate 743,747 downwards.
AAATATGTTGTGACACGTGTCAAAATTTGATTAAGGGATTAAATTTATTAATTAAATTAAAATTAGGACCATATTAATTAAATGTGTAAGTATTAAAGACTAAATGTACAATTATACCAGTTTTGTTAATTGTCATATCAGCACTTCCATTAAATATTAACTACAAGTAGTTTGATTGAATATAATTAAATAGTTAAGTGGTCTGATTGACAAAACTGAAAGATCGATGATAAAAATAAGAAGGTTAAATAATTGAGTGGTCAACGATACAGTCTACCAAAATTTTAAAACATCGAACGTCCCAACGACCCTCGATTCATTACTAATAAATTTCAAGTAACTTCATACTACAACAAAATAACTTTTATGGACTTCACGTTTTATTTATTTTATTGTTTGAATTTCAGTGTTGGTTTGGCATGTATCATGGAATAGGACCAAATGAAAAAAATATATAATGATAAATATATCTTTAATATTTGATTAAGAGTTATTTTAATTTTAATTTTTTCTTAAAAATATTTTAGTCCATAATAATTAATTTTAGGATAAAATGTCTTTAATTAGATGAAAATTGTCAATCAACAAATGAATAATACTCTAAAATATAAATTTTTTATCTTAAAATGAAACATTATGGACTAAAATATTATAAAAACAAAGAATGAGAGCTAAAGTGATTATTTAATCAACGTTGGGAGCCTTTTTCCCTAAAATAATTTGTCACTAGCTAAAATACCCTAAAAAAGAATACATATCAAAATAATTATTTAAAACACTATGAGTTATTTTTTGTTGTTGACATTATGCTAAAAAAGATTATAAATTGTATTTATAATAAGTAATTAATTATATTATTGATATAACCCATTATAAATACAACAATAAATTATTTATTTGGTTACTCAGATTTTTTAGTTTATGTTTTAGTTACTAATTATTATTATTTTTTAAATATATCTAACATTATGTTTTGGTTTTGTTTTGTTCGTCCGTTGTTAAAAAAATAATGGTGATGCTACTGTGTCACCACAAGATAATGTCATGTTAACATTGGGAAATAATTAAAATTATCACATTGGGAAATAATTAAAATTATCGCATCAGGATCATCATTAATTTTTTAATGATGAGTGGCTAAAACAGAACCAAAACATAGTGATAGGTATAATTTTTGGTGATCAAAACAAAAACTAAGTATTAGATTGATGACCAAATAGATAATTTACCCTAAATATAAATTAGGGAAATAAAAGATAAGTAGGTGAGAGGGGCGATCACTGACCAAAATCAAATTGGGACAATAAATACGAGAACAATATACTTTAGATATTATTTTAAATTTTTTTAATTGGTGCATTTTACGAGTGAAACCAATGGATGTAATGTCACGCTTTAATTCCAAAACTAATGGGTAATGGCATCATACGTCTTGAATTACGAATTAAGTCTTAGACTTAATTATAATCATATTGATTACTGGCTACATTTTGTCTTCATAGTACTAACATAAATTATAATCATAGGTCTGACACCATCATAAATATACGATCAATTTATAAGCTCTTAGACATTGATAAAAAGGGACTTCTTCAAACCAAACAACCTATTTATTATTCTTCTAGACTTATATTCGTCTCTTCACACAAATACTACTGATTGACAATTGTTCCATCACCGGCTGTGACTCTCCATCCAAATCTAAAAGAATGAATCATTCTTAGTCAACATAATCCTCCTATTTCCATCAACAATTGGTGCGATGGACATGGGACATGTCTAGATGAAAAGAAAACCAATCAGAGCAAATTTTTCATAACGATCATCGGTACAAGCTTCGTTAAAAGATACACCTAACCCCATGGAAAGAGGGATGAATATGATCAAAGAAGGATCCTAACCTTTGACGTGATTTGGTAAGAAATTGAATTCCTGGGAGTAGGATGTCAATGAGAATTGCGGTAAAAAGACTGACCTATAGAGGATTGAAAAGTTGATTTTTGGAGATCAATATTCTTTACAAATTGTTGATTCAACTATGGATGATAGACTAATAGTACCAGGTCGCATTATAATGATTTCATCGTCAGAAGAATATTGATAGATAATGAAAGTGTTACAATAAGAAATTTTCCAAGAGATGAAATTAGCGTCACAAGAACAATATTCAAAATCATGTGGGCTTATCTATGGCTTCTCAGACTATCCGGTAGAAGTGAACAGGATTCATCAAGCAACTCGTCACCATGTGTGATGTCAAACATACTACCACAGTTGACATTGGCATGGACTTTCTAATAGTAGATTGACCCTCTGCTTACGATGCCATCTTCAAATCTTATTTTGTTGCACATTTGTTTGATTAACTTTTTTTCTGTTTTTCCTTGCTTAGATGACAAAACTGTGGGTGGAGACGCCTACAGTGGGAGTAGATCAAGAGAGAGGTTAGATTTGGTCATTATGTACTTAATATCTTTGTAAATACTCTTTTTTCTACTCTCATGGCGTGTCTCTGCAAAATAAATCTGCTTAAACATCTATTTTGAACTTTAATAACGAATTTGGGATGACATGAACATGCAACTTCTGTTGCATGTTCTCCTCTTTATTAGCTTGATGTCCTTGTCAAGTTACTATCAGTCAAACACATTTTTTTACTTTGCTCATGGACAAGAAAGAATTTACAATCATCTTATGTTCACCCATGCCATCTTATAATGCTGGATGGATGGTTGTTACAATATGGTTCTGTCAATTGCCATTTAGAGCCTTGACTTTTTTTGGGGGGTGGAGATTACGATTCTTTCTTTAGTTCTGCCTGGATGAAACTATTAATGTGGAAAATTTTCTGATTTAATCTTTCATTTTGTTTCATGTGCTTAGTGTAAGTGATCTTAGGAATTTGCTGACAATTTGAAACAAATTCCTTTTAAAATTGCATAATAAATGTGCTTTATTGTGAAGCACATGATAAAAAGCTTATGACTGAAAAACGAATCAATAATGTTAGTTCTCAATTATTTTTTGAGGATGATGGTTCTGTCGTAACCGGTTTTCGTCCGGGCACGAATGTTTCTTGGCAGAAAAGCGAATGAATAAAATAAATGGTTTTTAATGAAATGTTTTAGAGTCGCCTTCGAACCTTTTGGGTTAGGTAGGTCGAATACCTAAAAATCACATTTTAAAAGAGTTTTTAAGAAAACATCATTTAAAAGATAAATCAGTCTGCGTATAACCATAAATTCATTTATTTTAGTAATAAAAAGAGATCCGTGGTCGGTTACGTTTGGGGAAGGATTAGCACCCCACAACGCCCAAAATTGGTACCAATCGATTATAAATTATCTCTATTAGAGGAAATCTAAGAATTCAAATATGAATTTAATTTACGATCTTATTATTCCATATTTAATCGAATAATTCTAAGGAAAAATATATTAAAATAATTTTTATAAAATTAAAGTATATATATATATATATATGTATATATATATATATATATGCTTAGGTTTCATAAATATGGTATTTACTTATTTAAAAAATATTAAAAAATGACATCTAGTTACTTTAAGACAGCCAATTTCTTTAATATTCAAAAATAAATAAATCTTGTCCTTTAATTAAATTACAAAATAGGTTAAATTAACTAGAATAAGATATTATGATTACTTAAAAATATGTTAAGAAATAAAACACATATTTTAAGAAAAAAATTAATAATAATAATATATTAATAATAATAATAATATATTAATAATATAATAATAAAAATAATAAATAAAAAGGAAAAAAACATGCGTGAGAACAAAGTTAATAATATTTTAATTATTAATGCTTTCTTTTCTTAAGTTAGGTAATAAAATATACTAGCTTTATATTAATTTCAAAATCATAATTTGACAATTGGTGCAAGAAGGTTCACGTTGGAATTGTTGACCATGATGCAATACTTGTCATTTTCATATATAACATATATTAAAATAAATCTAGTTATATTAATATAAAACTATTGATATTTTAATAATATAATTATATGAAAACTAAAATCATCGACTTAAACATACTAAAATCACTAATTGAACTCATAATTAATTTTAAGGGATTAAAATAAAAACTATTAATAATTACAGGGACTAAAAAAATAAATAATAAATTAAAATATTGAAATAAAAGGGATAATAATAAAATAAAATTTCAATTAATAATGATTAAAATAAAGAAAATTAAAGCTATAAAATTAAATTAAAAAGTAATAAAATTTATAGTTAAAAATAAAAACTATTTAAATTATAAGGGATTAAATATACTATTTTATCTAAATTATATGTATAAATAACTAAAAAGAAATAAAATAAAATATATATGCCAAATTAAAATAAATAGAAACATGCTTTTAAGAATTAAAATATAAAATATCAAAATTAATAGAAATAACTTGAAATATTATATAATATAAATAATAATAGTGTAACTTAACTATAATTATTAACTGGAAATTAAAATAGAAATTTTAAAAATTAAAAGGACTAAATCTTGTATTTACCCTAAATATTTAATAAATATGGCAAGGACTAAAACATAATAAAATAAAATAAGAAGACAAAATTAAAAGTCTTAGAAAATCAATTTAGTGGCCAAATTGCAAAAGGATATAAATTTTGAGGGATCACGGACGTGCTTTTCCCAAGAGGAAAATTACACAGACACCCCTTCCCAAAACGACATCGTTTGGGAAGGGGGATAAAAGGCCCAAATCGGCCTAAACTTAACCATCTCTCTCATTTTCTTTTTTCCCTTCTCTCTCTAAAAGAGAGAGATGGAAATTCTCTCTGAACTCTCACTAAAATTCTCCCATCGGAGGTAATCTGGCCATTGCCGGAAGCCGATCTCCAGCACCGATGACCACCGCCTGCCACCACCCATGGTGGCCGGGTTTTACAAAAATACACCAAATCAAATATCATTCGACCCTAAAACCAAATCCAACCTCTCTTCATTCTAAAAGTATCCCTATCGACCTAGATCTATAGTTTTACCTTCGACGTTTCAAGTCTCCGATGAAGCGTGGAGACTCATAACACCACGGGTAAGTCTGTTTGATCTCTTTTCTTCTTTGAGTTTGTTGTTTGGTCGTTGTTTGGCTATTGTGGATGTTGGATTTATTCTCGATTCTCTATTATTTCTGTTCGATCTCCTCCCCTTTACTCTTCTCTTACAGGATCAGTGGCCTTTTATAGGCCACCATGATGCTCGTCTTGGATCTGTCACAAGAGTGGCCCTTGGTGAGTCACCAAAGCTATGGTGGCTCACCATAGGACAGTAAGACGTGTGCAACCATCCTTGTCTTCTGAAGTCTTCGATTGTGGCTACAACGTTGTGCCAACAACTGGATGGAGGGACATAACGGCGGAGTGGTTGAATGGAGACAGCGGAGTAGTTGAATGGAGGCGACGGAGCAGTTGGAGTGGTTGAAGGCGGCGCCGAAATCACCCTAGGTTTGGTGAACCTTAGGGTTTCTGTTGGGAGAGATATGGACTGTTGGATCGTGCTAGATCCAACAACTATGAAGAACTGGCGGCTGGAGATAGATGCTGAAAACCCTATATGGGTTTTGGGTCGGGTCTGGATATGGGCCTCCGGGTTCTCATTTGTAATTGGGTTTTGGTTTGGGCCTGTAATAATAATAATATTTAATAATAATAATAATATTTATAATAATAATAATACTAATTTTAAAAATAAAATAAAATAATTAGTGTCTACAGGTGCCCCTCTTTGCTCATTCTTATGTTAACAAGAATAGAGCAAAGACGATAAAGACAATAATTTTTTCATTTGGCTTCTTTTGAGTATGATGGAAATGTTGAAAACATTCTGCCCAGAGGTCTTATGAATGGCCCTGATGACTTATCATCTTGCTCGGAAGGCTTACAGATGACCCGGAGGATTTAAGACCTTTGAAAATCAATTTCTTAAAATCTTATTTGAAAACATCCTGCACTGGAGGTCATATAGATAGCCCTAAGGTCTTATCATCTTGCACTGTAGGTCTTACAGATGACCCGAAGGATTTAAGATTAAGAAACCTTTGAAAATCAATTTCTTAAAATCTCATTTGAAAACATCCTGCACTGGAGGTCTTATGGATGGCCCTGAGGTCTTATCATCTTGCACTGTAGGTCTTTAAGATTAAGAAACCTTTGAAAATCAGTTTCTTAAAATCTCATTTGAAAACATCCTGCACTGGAGGTCTTATGGATGGCCCTGAGGTCTTATCATCTTGCACTGTAGGTCTTACAGATGACCTGAAGGATTTAAGATTAAGGAACCTTTGAAAATCAATTTCTTAAAATCTCATTTGAAAACATCCTGCACTGGAGGTCTTATGGATGTGGGAAATAGTTTACTAAGTAAGAAACTTTGGAAATCGTTTTCTTACTATTCAACAATTTCATTTTCAGAAAAGATTAAATGAGAAACTTTGTAAATCGTTTTCTCATTGAAATAACTTGTTGATTGGGTAACATGCCCTATTTTAAAATAATGCTTCATTTGTGGATTGCGTCCATCTATTCTTCAGATGTCTGCATGATTCATGCATTCAAGGTTTTGAATTCTACCTTCTTCTTGTAAAGTATTTTTCATCGTGAATCTTCTTTTTCATACGAAGATCTGGAAAAAAAAACCTTATGTTTGAATGCAATCAAATGTATCAATGTAATGCATTTTCTTTTATGCAAATGATGTTCTTATGAATGCATGAATGTTGATGCAATCTTCAATTTATTTCAAAGTGACGAACTCGGTCTTCCTTCACTTAATCATTCCTTTCTAGGGTTTACTTTGGATATCATGGTAGCAACTTATGCTATCAAGCTTTCATTTCTGAAGAACCATTTGATCAACTTGCATCTTTGTGTCTTCTTCATTTGCATTAAAGTCTCAGAAGAAAATGTTTCATTTATGGAACTCTTGTCGTAATAAGAATTATGACCTTGATGCCCCCATTTTTGTCTTTGATAACATCGGCTTTCCTCGTCTGAACTTGTGTAGAAATCCAATATAGCTTTCATATTTGAAAAGAGAATCTATAATCTTTGAAGAATGTAGATGTAAATATGCCAAACTCAACAGAGATTAATTAGGAGAGCAGCGTCTGTTCTAATTTGACTCTTGAAACACATCACAAGGATAATTTATACTAATTCCTTTCATGTCTCCATATCTAATTGAATCTTTAACAAGGAAACTTGGACCATATCATGTCGAGATGGTTAACAACAACCTGTAGTTCAACCTTAGTTGGCTCCACTAGTTTCTTGTTGTTAAAATTTCTGCTTCCCTTTTGTGGAAATAAATCTTCATCATATCTCACTTCTAACCTTGGGGTTGAAGAAGGCAAACTTTATCTTGAATCAAAAATAGAAACCATAGGATCACAACATTGGTTCAGCACCATAATCACTGGTTCGTAAAACATTTGACAATACATTCATCATTCCCTGTGGCTTCTAAACAGATGTTCCGTAAAACATTTGACAATACATTAATCTTTTCTTGTGGCTTCTGCCCAGATTTCTCATCACTGAAGCTCTTTGCATAGTGTTCAAAGCTTTTGTATGATGTTACAAGACCACTTGAGAACAAAGCTCAATGGGAATATAAGTGAGATACTGGTGTGTTTCATGACCAAAACTTGGTCAAATTCACAAAAAACACTAGTACCGAATTGAATAAGAGATACTAACTGATCTTAATATCATCTAGGGCAAGGGTGATACCGATCACGTTTTCATCCATAATGAGTGTTATAGGACATAGAAACACATCAACTATAGGAGCCATGTTCAAAAGAGGTCTATGGAATTCTTGCTATTATAGATGAAACGCACATGATAAAACCAAATAGATGAAAACTCAGTTCAGCCTGGCTGGCAATGATAACCCTAGTAACAACGGGAATAAGGGTAATATACATAAGCCGAGCCTCTCTCTTCAATGTCATCAAGTAAGTGAAAATTGTTGTGAAAAACGGTTTTGTAACCCCAATAGTATGATTGAAACTAACTGTCAGGAACCTCAAAGAAATATTTCTAATAACCACCGACACATAAAAGTCCAAATTCAAAGCCGAGATCTTGAGGAACTGAACCCTGGATCGAATGGTCTGCATAGGGACCATCTTTATCCATGCAACTGTGATGTAGCTTAACAGATAACACGTTGTTATGTGACACATGGTTAAGAAGATTGGGTATTTGAAACCATACTTGCTGAGTAAATATTTGTTCAACAACAAGACATTAATGTTAGACGAGTACCAAGATACTATTAGTTCGAGCGTGAACACTTTGAAATTGCTTTTCATGGCTTTTTCAGGGGATTTTAAGATCTGGATATCTTCATTTGGAGGGGGCACTTGGGAAATTTGTGTGGGTTATTTTGGTGGAAAAGAAGGATGGCTTTGGCTTGCCAATCATCAAATTATCAGAATAATGCAACTGCCTGATGAACAAAGCAATTATGTATAGTTATCTTGATTGTCACTGTTTCACCATTTTCATTCTTCATACATTTTTGTCTTATTGGAAATATTTGCTCAAAGTAATGATCTTTCCATAAGATGATATGGGCCTTCAGCAAGCCCTAACATTTGTTGATGTGAATATTCAAAATGTATCAACATTCCTATTTCTGATTGAAATGGGCTTTCAGCATGCCCCAACATTTGCTTCTTGTTGATGTGAGCTTTCAAAATGCCCCAAATTTTCATACTGATGTGAGCCTTTAAAATGCACCATATGGATATGGCTGAATTGGCCATTCAAAATGCCCCAATATTCAATTTCTGGTTGAAATGGGCCTTCGAGATATCCCACATGGATCATTTCTGTCTGAATTGGTCCTTCAAAATTGTAAAATGTAAGGCTTACTCTCAATATTTGTTTGATTTGAATCTCATGATCCCCACGAGGTCTAATTTTGCTAAAGCCCCACTGAGGGTACTCGTGTCTCTATTTGTGCACAAATCTGTTAATCTTGAATACTCTCATTCTGATGTTACTAAACAAAAATGTTTTCAAGTAATTTGAGAAATTCTTTTCATGTTTTCACAAACTTAAGAAGTAATAAATCATTCTGATAGAAATATCTGAGATATGTGCCTCTTCTGAATGAGGTGCCCATTTTTTGGATCTGGAGGGATCTAATCGGACAGAGTGGTATAAATCGCTTGGTAATTCATTCCAAGCCGACACAGTGAACCTTATTTTCTGTGAATGATATTTCTGGAATATACTTTTCTGTAGGATAGAAACCAATTTATGTGAACAGTAATTTGATGCAATAGTAAGACTACATATACAGTGGTACAAGCTCTTGAAAAATCTGCACCCATGCAACATGTTGATTATGATAACTACTCATTTGATTATGAAGCGATCTTTAAGGATTATTTCACAGATATTGATAGTTCTTCCGATACAAAGGAAATCCTGAATTCTAATTTTGATGAGGAGAATAAACTGTAATACTTGACGAAAATGGGGTACTCAGAGGCTGAGGCTTCAATAGCCATGAAGAGATGTGGTCTGGATTCATCAATTGTAGAGTTGACAGATTTTAGATGTGTTGTTCAAATAGTTGAGGTTGCTGACGCACTTCTTCCGGTAGAAGATAGGAAGTCATTATGCAATGACCCCAATTACAAGAAAATGCAAAACTCAGGCTATGATTTTTGGAAAAGAAAGAAGTAGAGGAAGCTTGAAAAGAAGCTTCTTAATGAAGACAATCATGTAGTTCATCTTCCAAATCCAATGATTGGTTATGGGGTTTCTACCGAACCAAATCAGATAACTCAAAGAACACTTCCATAAGATACTATTGGGCCTCCTTATTTCTACTACGAGAACGTGGCACTTGCTCCAGTTATTGTTTGGACCGAAATGTCACTATACTTATACGATGTAGAGCCAGAATTTGTAGATTCGAAGTAGTTTTTTGCTGCTACACGGAAAAGGGGCTATGTTCATAATCTGCCAATTAAGAACAAATTCTTCTTATTCCGCTTCCTCCATGCACCATACATGATGCTTTTCCATTGACAAAAAAAATGGTGGCCTTCCTGGGATCCAAGAAACAAATTTGAATTGTTTACAAACATGTACAGGAAGTGCCAAATTGACAGAAATGATCCGTCAGGCTCTTGAAGCTTATGACGATGAGCCACCTTCGAGTATCCAGAAGTATGTTATTGATGAGTGCCAAAAATGGAATTTGGTATGGGTTGGAAAGAATAAAGTTGTTACACTTGAACCTGATGAGGTGGAAATGCTTCTAGGTTTCCCTAAAAACCATACATGAGGAGGAGGATCTGCTAGAGACATGTTCCCCGGTGGTATCAATGTCCTGTCTCTTTTCTCTGGATTAGTGACACAAAGGTTATCTTCTACTGTCTTGGTATACCTTTGAAAATAGATGCGCAAGAACTGAATGGTGATCAGTTGGAGCAATTAATGAGTAAATTTGGCAGATTTGACCTTGTTGTTGGTGGCATCCCGTGTAACAACCTTACTGGAAAAGATAAACATCATCAGGATGAACTAGAAGATTTTTGTTGGTGCATTTTCTTGCAATGACTGGTACAACGACTTTCTTTTCTATTTCTTCAAGATACATACCTCCATATCCCACTCTTCCCGAACCATGGAAAGGTTTGGCTGATAGAAAAACTGGTTATCTCTACTTTTGGAATTCTGTAACCAATGTTTTGAAGGATATAATGGATATAATCCTGACAAGGAAAATGATCGACATGGAAGAGGCAGCAATGATGTAACAAAACTTGATCTAGCTTCACGGTATAACCAGAGTGCAGGTGGTGGACTTGTTCATTCCCATAATACACCTAATGAAACTTATGGCTCTGTGATTGGAGGATCTGCTAGAGACATGGATTGGTGGATGAGGAAAGTAATTTTTTCTGGTGATGCTTATCGCCCTCAGCATAAGATAAGTGTCCCTTTTAAATATGATAATCTTTCTTGATGAGTTGCTAATAATGTCACAGGAGATCGCTACAAGTTTAATTCTCCAGACTTTCTGGCTTCTTGGATCACTTGCTTTCAAGAAAGTGAAATGCTTCATCATTCTGGCCTCGTTCATTCTTTTTCTTCAGTAGAGGTAGAATAGGCAACAACTTCAAGGACCTTCCTCATTTGAGACTATCCTATTTGAATTTTTTTTTCCTTTTCTTTATCAAAAAATGAAAGAATTTTGTAAAGTGTTTCCTATCACAGATTCACAATAGAATCAAATCATAAGCATGAATTCAAAGAATATCAAAAGAAACAACAATTCTTTAATGTTTGAGAATTATGGCTCTTTGACAAGTATCAAGATTTATGTGTTAGTTTGAGGATGGCTTTCCTATTTTCTATGGTTACATCTATTTAAGATGTCACTCCTCTCTCACTCTTTGTGAACTTTGTCATATGCCTCACTTTAAGGACTTGGTATTTTAACCGAATACGTACAAAATGACACAATCTAGCATAACAGTTACTAGACCTTCTAGAATACTTCCATTTCAATTCTCTGAAATCCTTGATAAAGCAATGTGAAAACATCGATCTAATAATGAAATTTCTGAGTGCTCATGTGAAGTTGACTATAACAGGTGTTTCTTAACATTTTTAGTCCATTTCTTAACACATTTTCCATTTTGGCTAGCTGAATTCAGCTTTATTGTATATAATAACATAATCACCTTTATCAGGTTAGTTGAAACTTATCCATAAAGTCGGGGCGATTAACCAATTGCTCCAGAGGGACAGTTTTATTGTATATAATAATATAGTATGTTAGATGAAATATTATCCATAAAGCCGGGGCTATTAACCATTTGCTCTAGAGGGACAACTCAAGCATAACAGACTAGCGGAATATTATCCATAAAGCCGGGGCTATTAACCATTTGCTCTAGAGGGATAACTCAAACTTTATTATATATATAATAATATAACATGGGTATCCAAATCCAATTTCTTAAGCTTGTTAAGAAGAACCTGTTATAGTCTAGGTGTTTTGATGGAGTTCAGAAAATATCATAACCAAATGAATTTAGACTAGATTTGTCAAAGTTTCGTCGTCGAACTTCATCAATAGAAAATCAATCTAGTCAGCTTTGCAATGTTACATAAGATGCCCCACATTTTACACCTTTATATGTAAATACCAAGCTTTTTTATAATTCCTTTCAATAGGAGAAGGCTATCTCATATTTGTGGAAAGGGTAGTGTTTGGGTATATTTCTTCTGAGGTAAGGTCAAGGGTCCTTATTTTTCTGGTTTTCAATCCTGATATTCTGTCAAAGATTATAACTCTAATATTTAAAGAGTTTTTTAATCCAGTTGATATTCAAAGAACTGCAAGATTGCAAAATTGACTCAATGCTCATAACCTTAAAAGAAACACAAATTTATTTATTGCACAAAAGGAGGAGAAAGGAACAAAAAACAATTTTAAAGATGATGCTGAAAATAGAAAGGTACTATAGTGGTAGATAACAACTTCCACTTGTTTTGTTTAACTTGCTATATCATTCCTCTAATGTTGGGTGTGTACTTGGCCCAGGATTTTCATCTTTATTTGCCCCCTATTTCTTGATCATTTTTTGTGTCAAGTCCTTTGGATAAACTTTCAAATAAAACTCTTTTTCCTCCTGAGTAGTCTCCATCATCATCTTTTTCTTCTCTGGTTGGAAATTGAGCGCATTTTTAGATTCAAAACAACTTTTACTAAGGAGATAGCCTTGTCCTGATTTTGAACACATATTGCGGCTGTAACGTGAGTAATATTCACCATACTCTTTGTATCCAGACTCTTTGTACTGCCCAATGCCTCACTGGTCCTCAAAAAATCTGATACAGGTGTTTGAGGTTTCTTCAGAGTTGCATATTTCCCATTCACTCTTAAACCTGTGGGTCAGTCTTGAATTACTTCTCCTTTTACTTCTTTATCATTTATAATCAGAGAGGTATTGAAAATTGAACGTTTTATCTTTTGCTCAAATATTTTGTTTTCTTCATCTTTGCGGCATGTACTACACTTGTTTTGATACTACCAACTCCATTTTGGGTTTTGATTCCCAATTGTTTGACCAAAATAGACTGACTAACATCCACTTCTATGATTCCCTGAACTACAAGGTCTTGAACCCTTCGTTTGAAGTTACCACAATTCTCGATGGAGTGCCCTCGTGCTCCAGCATGATAGTCACAGAAGACTTTCTCATTATACCATGTCGGGTAAGGAGGCAATGAAGGCTTAGCCTGACATGGGGCAATAAGTTGGGCTTTGAGTAACTCAGGATATAACTTGATGTACGAAATTGAAGGAAACTTGGGTAGAATTTCCCTTGACATCACTGTCTCCTTACAATTGTTTACTTTGCTCTCTTTAAGACCTTGTGACTGATGATCAAAATGTTTGCTTTGAATGTTTGATTCTTAACCATCATCATGAGACAGACAGTAATTCAAACATTTCTCTTTTTTGACCAGTTTTACGTTTTTTAGGAGCTTAGGTTTCCCATCTTCAAAACATAGCAACCCTTCTGTTATAAGATCTTGGACCTTTAATTTCAGAGTTATACAATTTTCTACAGTGTGAATGAAGTCTCCAGAATGATAATTGCATAATTCTTTAATATTTTGCCAACTTGGATGCCAATAATAAGCTCTAGGAGGAATGGGTGTTATAAGACCATTTTCAAAGAAAAAAGGTAACAAGTCTGAATATGAGATTGGAATTGGAATGAGATGTATCACTTTATTTTTTCCTTTCTTAACTTTCTTCAATGGCCTTTGAACCTCTTCTATACTTCGCTTCAGCTTGACCTCTGTCGCCTTTTCTGGGATCCTTATTGGATTTCCACATCTCTTTACGAGTTCTTGATCATTTGTTTCTATTGCATCAACTACATCATTCATAATCCCATTCAAATCTTTCACAATAGGATCATCTAAGGGTTTCTCTCCATGGATCACAATATTCACCATATCCATTAGTTTTGTTAGTTGCTCTTTTGAACCATCTTGGAATTTTTTGCTTGATCTATTTGTTCATTTGAATTATCCCAGAACTTTTTTACTTGATCAATCATCTCTTTTTGAGTCTTGATAAGTTGCTCTTGTAGTTTCTCGATTCTACCAACCCTTGATAAAATCTCATTCATGGCTATTATCCCTCTTTAGGAAGACCAAGTTAGCTCCACTTTGATTTAAAAAATTATGTCATGGAATTCTCCACGAATTATTCCATGTTGTCATGATTAAATGCATGTAAAATAGTTTGAAATAAAATGTAACTATGCAAAGATGCAAATGCAAAAATGAAAATGTAAATACAAACGTAAAAATGCAAAAATGCAAATGTAAATATGTGAATGTAACAATAAGAATGCAAATTGTGCAATACAAAAGCAAACATAAAAGTATAAATGAAAATGCAAAGATGTAAAATGCAAATGCATGTATGAAAAGGTGTTACTCAAGAGTGATTATCTTAGAACAGATTTCATTGAACACAAAAGTTTCTGTGCATCAAACAAAACTTTTACATGTAAGGGACAACTTTCAGTCCTAACTTTAACAAAACTTTACATATAGGGGATAACTTTCCCTCTTAACTTCTCTAAAACTAAGATAATTTCCATTCATGCTCAAAAGTTGAGTTATCAGTATGCTTCAATTCCTTGTAAAGTCAGCTTGGTCTATCAGCTTATGGGCCATATTGCTTGTCTGGACTGTAGCTTCTTCCATGACATTCTCTTTTTCCTTCATCTTCTGTGTCAATTCTTGGAGTTTCTCATTTTCCCTTGTTAGAAAACCTTTGCGTCCAAGAAGTTCTTGGATAAGATCTTCATATATGTTGTAGTTCTTTTTCTGTTTGGTGACCCCTGTTATCCACTCTTCTGGGGTGTTTTCTATGCCAACATTTTGAAAGGCTTGACTGATCTTTTGGAAATCTTTATGCATGGTTTCCATTTCTGTGCTCAATTTCTTGTTTTGATCCTTCAAATAACATGCTTGAGCTTCATAAAAACCTCATTTATTGTGAATTCCCTGAATGATACTCTTGCCGTAGAATGCTTTTGGTATCAATCTGGCAGGATCTTTGCGTAATACTTTTGGTATTAATATAACAGGATCTTTATGTTCATAGCTTGCTTCTATCCTCAGAGTTTCCTCAGGATGTCTTTCCTTGGCTGCGTCATATTTTGTTTGATCATAAAACGTTTTGTCCATTTATGAATTCTTTCCAATTTGATGAACAACCTTTCAAGTCAACACCTTTTGGTTATGCCATGATCATGCAATGCAAACAAAAGAAATCAATATAAACAAGTTAGAGGAAAATAACATGCATGGGAAAAAATAAGAAAAAAATAAAATGGTTAGTACCAACTAATGGAAAGAAAAAACTTTCTATCTATCAAGGTATAAATCCTAACCTCATGCTTTCCAGTTCCATGCTTTGTTTGGAAAAATTAACCTAATTGCGTTATTTCTAGTTCACATGCATTTATTCAGGAAAAATAAAATAAAATAAATTAAAAGCTAGAGCTTATTTCTCCTTTGTGTACACCTACGGACAGAGGTTCAATACAACCTTAGATCAGGAGAATTTCTAGGGTTTATTATATGCATGGTTTTCAGTTCTAGGAGTAAAGGTACTCGAACTGTCCTTGTTGGTACCCCTTGGGCTACCAAACCCTTAATCCTAGTCCATTACAGACTTAAGCGGACGAGTTCAATTCGAGAGGACACATTTCCCTATCCCTGACACGAAGAATAAATTCTCACGAAGACATAGAGCATATGAACCCCGAAAGCTACTTACTAGGTCTGACACGGAGAATAAATTCTCACGAAGACGTCGCTTTCACTCCCACTTAAAAGAGACAAGCTTAATTATAAATCTTATGTTATGCAATGTACGTGTTGTGTGTGAGGAGAAATATTCAAACCTATGACAAACAAATAAATAATGAAATTTAATACTTGAAAATAAAATAAAATAAAAATATTAATAAAAAATAAAATACATATAAATATTATGAAAAATATAAGTATATATAAAAATTTTGAAAAGAAAGAATTATAAATTAAATATAGGAATTTTTAATTTCTAATTAATAGAAACAATTTATAATTGATTTTAAATCTTGACCAGGTCCCCAGCGGAGTCGCCAAGCTGTCGTAACCGGTTTTCGTCCGGGCACGAATGTTTCTTGGCGGAAAAACGAATGAATAAAATAAATGGTTTTTAATGAAATGTTTTAGAGTCGCCATCGAGCCTTTTGGGTTAGGTAGGTCGAATACCTAAAAATCACATTTTAAAAGAGTTTTTAAGAAAACATCATTTAAAAGATAAATCAGTCTGCGTATAACCATAAATTTATTTATTTTAGTAATAAAAAGGGATTCGTGGTCGATTATGTTTGGGGAAGGATTAGCACCCCTACAACGCCCAAAATTGCTATCCATCGATTATAAATTATCTCTATTAGTGGAAATCTAAGAATTCAAATATGAATTTAATTTACGATCCTATTATTCCATATTCAATCGAATAATTCTAAGGAAAAATATATTAAAATAATTTTTATAAAATTAAAGTATATATATATATGCTTAGGTTTCATAAATAGGGTATTTATTTATTTAAAAATATTAGAAAATGACATATAGTTACTTTAAGACAGTCCATTTTTTTAATATTCAAAAATAAATAAATCTTGTCCTTTAATTAAATTACAAAATTGGTTAAATTAATTAGAATAAGATTTTATGATTATTTAAAAATATGTTAAGAAATAAAACACATATTTCAAGAAAAACATAATTAATAATAATAATAATATATTAATAATAATATAATAATAATAATATAATAATAATAATAATAATATAATAAAAATAATAAATAAAAAGGAAAAAAACATGCGTGGGAACAAAGTTAATAATATTTTAATTATTAATGCTTTCTTTTCTTAGGTTAGGTAATAAAATATACTAGCTTTATATTAATTTCAAAACCATAATTTGACAATTGGTGCAAGAAGGTTCACGTGGGAATTGTTGACCATGATGCAATACTTGTCATTTTCATATATAACATATATTAAAATAGATCTAGTTATATTAATATAAAACTATTGATATTTTAATAATATAATTATATGAAAACTAAAATCATCGACTTAAACATACTAAAATCACTAATTGAACTCATAATTAATTTTAAGGGATTAAAATAAAAACTATTCATAATTACAGGGACTAAAAAAATGAAATAATAAATTAAAATATTGAAATAAAAGGGATAATAATAAAATAAAATAAAATTAATAATGATTAAAATAAAGAAAATTAAAGATATAAAATTAAATTAAAAAGTAATAAAATTTATAGTTGAAAATAAAAACTATTTAAATTATCACGGATTAAATCTACTATTTTATCTAAAATATATGTATAAATAACTAAAAAGAAATAAAATATAATATATATATTGCAAATTAAAATAAATAGAAACATGCTTTTAAGAATTAAAATATAAAATATCAAAATTAATAGAAATAACTTGAAATATTATATAATATAAGTAATAATAGTGTAACTTAACTATAATTATTAACTGGTAATTAAAATAGAAATTTTAAAAATTAAAAGGACTAAATCTTGTATTTACCCTAAATATTTAATAAATATGGTAGGGACTATAACATAATAAAATAAAATAAGAAGACAAAATTAAAAGACTTAGAAAATCAATTTAGTGACCAAATTGCAAAAGGATATAAATTTGGAGGGATCACGGACGTGCTTTTCCCAAGAGAAAAATTACACAGACACCCCTTCCCAAAACGACGTCGTTTGGGAAGGGGAATAAATTGCCCAAATCGGCCTAAACTTAACCATCTCTCTCATTTTCTTTTTTCCCTTCTCTCTCTAAAAGAGAGAGATGGAAATTTTCTCTGTACTCTCTCTAAAATTCTCCCATCGAAGGTAATCTGGCCACCACCGGAAGCCGAGCTCCAACACCGATGACCACCGCCTGCCACCACCCATGGTGGCCGAGTTTTACAAAAATACACCAAATCAAAGATCATTCGACCCTAAAGCCAAATCCAACCTCTCTTCATTCTAAAAGTATCCCTATCGACCTAGATCTATAGTTTTACCTTCGACGTTTCAAGTCTCCGATGAAGCGTGGAGACTCAGAACACCACGGGTAAGTCTGTTTGATCTCTTTTCTTCTTTGAGTTTGTTGTTTGGTCGTTGTTTGGCTATTGTGGATGTTGGATTTATTCTCGATTCTCTATTATTTCTGTTCGATCTCCTCCCCTTTACTCTTCTCTTACAGGATCAGTGGCCTTTTATAGGCCACCATGATGCTCGTCTTGGATCTGTCACAAGAGTGGCCCTTGGTGAGTCACCAAAGCTATGGTGGCTCACCATAGGACAGTAAGACGTGTGCAACCATCCTTGTCTTCTGAAGTCTTCGATTGCGGCTACAACGTTGTGCCAACAACTGGATGGAGGGACATAACGGCGGAGTGGTTGAATGGAGACAGCAGAGCAGTTGACTGGAGGCGGCAGAGCAGTTGACTGGAGGCGGCGGAGCAGTTGGAGTGGTTGAAGGCGGCGCCGAAATCACCCTAGGTTTGGTGAACCCTAGGGTTTCTGTTGGGAGAGATATGGACCGTTGGATCGTGCCAGATCCAACAGCTATGAAGAACTGGCGGCTGGAGATAGATGCTGAAAACCCTATATGGGTTTTGGGTCGGGTCTGGATCTGGGCCTCCGGGTTATGGATCTGGGCCTTCGGATTCTCATTTGTAATTGGGTTCTGGTTTGGGCCTGTAATAATAATAATATTTAATAATAATAATATTTATAATAATAATAATAATAATTTTAAAAATAAAATGAAAAAATTAGTGTCTACAGGTTTCATCATTTCCTTTTAGATTTAGTCACATTAGTATATACTATATAGTTTGCCTTTTTTACTAACTTTAATTGACACTTAGCAATACTAAGTTATTCCTCTTTATGTGGTTTTTGTGGGATGGGAAGTGATGCATTCAGGTGTTGTCTCCAGCCACCATTGCCAATAAGATAAAACTGAAGTTTACTAAAGCATGTGAACAAGGAGGTAATCTCTAATTGTTTTTTTTAAGCTTTGCAATATGTATCTTCTATTTCTGGTTATATTTATGTTTGTTCTTATCCGGTCCTCCATGTGCTTTCTCAGGTTCTTGCCACTCTTCATCAGGCTGCCATCCATTATATGTCAAATCCTATAATTTTATGGTAATCAATTTGATCGTAATAATTTTAGCACTTATTGATCATCACAATAAGCTGATTTATTTACTATAATGTGCAGTGACTTCTTAACAAGATCATATGATATTAGAGGTGTTGTTAGTGTACTGGCACTTAGCAGCCTCTTCATCCTAATGACACAACATGGTCTAGAGTACCCCAATTTCTATGAAAAGCTTTGTGCGCTTCTGTTACCTTCTATCTTCATGGCAAAGCAAAGAGCCATGTTTTTTCAGGTAATACAAATTGCTAAACTATCGCATTGTTAACCGCCTTTATAGGTTCACTTTTGTCTCCAGAATGTTGTAAATTTTAGCTATAGATTAGATACTGGAAATACTTTTGTCAAGTTGATGTCCGAATTTGGTATTAATGCAAACATTGAAACTATTAAACTGTTGAGAAACTGTATCTACTTGTTCTTTGACATTGATTATTCTAAATTTAAACATTGATCCAGCAACTTTGTCATTGATGGTTAACTTTTCATACTTCCAATATTAGATTTTTTTCTGCTATTTCCATTGTGCTTAATAGATTACATGTGTTAAAAGAACAAGACATTTAAAATGTTACTTTTTTTAAGCATTAAGGTCCTGAGCATGGTTTTCTGTCCCTTATCTTTTTCTATTTGGATATCTAGTGAAGTTTCTGTTAGTTAAATTGTTAGGGGTTTGTTGTAGGCAGTTAGCAGTGTAGTTAGTTTCTTCAGATTGTATATATATTTGTATTCATTAACAGGAAGGAAGAAGAGTAATTCTTTATACTTGCATGAGGAGGTATACATGGATTTGCCTCGCGTGCTTTGTAGGCAGGGGAGAACTTGGTATGTTGGCTACAAAAATCTTTATATGGATTGAAGCATTCATCTTGACAATGGAACATTCGGTTAACCGAGGCGTTGTTAAAAGTGGGTTATAGTAAAAGTAAGCACGATTATTCCTTGTTCACTAGGAGTCAAGAAGACAAAAATAGTGTCCACGCTCATCTATGTAGATGACTTATTAATAACATGCAATGATGCAAGTATGGTTGCTGATTTGAAGCAAATTTTGAATAAGAATTTCCAAATGAAATATTTAGGTTAGTTGAGATTTTCCCTTGGAGCTGAAGTGTTGAGATCCAAGGAATTCTGCTAAATCAAAGGAAGTATACTCTTGAATTGATTGGGGAAACTGGTTTAGGAGAAGAAAAGGTGTCTTCGACTCCTTTAAAGCATAATTTAAAGTTCAAATCTACAGAATATAATAAGACATTGCAACAGCACAATGATGATGTCTTGCTAGAAGATAAAGTGAGGTTCCAAAGGCTTATTGACAGATTGATCTATCTGATAAATATGAGACCAGACATCATGTATGCAGTACACTACCTTAGTTTATGCAACAACTGAAGTAATCTCACTTAGACACTGCTTTAAGGGTAGTGAAATACATCAAGAAGAATCTGGGGCAAGTCGTTGAAGGCCTCGAGTGAAAATCAGATAGAAGCCTACTGTGATTCTGATTGGTCAACATGTCCAATGACGATAATATCAATCACAGGATACTGCATAAAACTTGGAGACTCCTTGATCTCATAGAAGTCGAAAAAACAGTGTATGGTGGTGAGATCCTCTGCAGAAGCAGAATGTAGAGGAATGGTTGCCACTGCAGCAGAAATAGTTTGGCTGATTAGACTGCTAACAGAAATTGGAGTAGCATACAAGAAGCAAGTGAAGTTATAATATAATAGTAAGGTTGCACTACAAATTGCAGCGAACCTAGTATATCACGAGAGAACAACGCATAATGAGATAGATTGTTATTTATCAGGGAAAACTTCCAAGGACTTATTCAAGATGAGTGTGTTCTTACTGGTACACAATTAGCAGATATTATGACAAAGGCATTGGGGACCCAACAACATGAGTATTTACTATTCAAGTTAGGGGTTAAAAACATTTTTACCCACCAACTTGAGGGGGAGTGTAAAGTTTATGTTAGTTAGGTTGTTAGGGGTTTGTTGTAGGTAATTATCATTGTAGTTGGTTTCTTTAGATTGTATATATGTTTGTATTCATCGATATGAAGGAAAACGAGTAATTCTTTATACTATGGCATTCTTGCACTTTTAACAATCTGTCCCGAATTATGTATCACCAAATCTTGGTGTCCTCGAGTTAGTTGTTTCTCGTAAATCTTTTAGGGCTTTCAAACCACCATCTTTGCTACATGATTTCGTCTGCTCATACCAATCTGTCTCTCTTCCAAGTCAGTCTTCTACTTCGTTTTCTTACTCTCATTTACCTGTTAAAACACAAACTTTATTCACGTCTCTTCAATTGTTGAGCCTAAATCTTTTTCTGAAGTAATTCTTAATCCTTTGTGGAAAACTGATATGCAAGAGAAAATTTAGGCTTTAAAATCTAATAATACTTGGATTGTAGTTCCTTTACCATAAGGGAAGGTTCCAATTGACTGCAAATGGGTCTATAAAGTTAAACTTAAGGTTTCTTGTGAGGTGGAGAAGTATAAAGCTCATCTAGTAGTAAGGGGTACAATCAATAAGAGCGAACTGACTATGTAGATACCTTTAGTCTTGTTGCTATGATTGTTACCGTCCATACCATTCTTACTGCATATTTGAGTCATTGGTATCTACGTCAAATGGATGTATGTAATGCGTTTTTACATGATGACTTGCATGAGGAGGTATACATGGATTTGCCTCGAGTGCTTTGTATCCAGGGGGAGAACTTGGTATGTCGGCTACAAAAATCTTCGTATGGATTGAAGCAGGCATCTTGACAATGAAACATTCCGTTAACTGAGGCGTTGTTAAAAGTGGGTTATAGTCAAAGTAAGCACGATTATTCCTTGTTCACTAAGAGACAAGAAGATAAAATAGTGGCCAAGCTCATCTATGTAGATGACTTATTAATAACAAGCAATGAGGCAAGTATGATTGCTGATTTGAAGCAAATTTTGAATAAATTTCAAACTGACATATTTAGGTTAGTTGAGATTTTTCGTTGGAACTAAAGTGTTGAGATCCAAGGAAGGAATTCTGCTAAACCAAAGGAAGTATGCTCTTGAATTGATTGGGGAAACTGGTTTGGGAGAAGCAAAGGTGTCTTTGACTCCTTTAGAGCATAATTTAAAGCTCACGTCTACAGAATATAATAAGACATTGCAACCGCACAATGATGATGTCTTGCTAGAAGATAAAGTGAGGTTTCAAAGGCTTATTGACAGATTGATCTATCTGACAAATATAAGACCAGACATCATGTATGCAGTGTAAACACTAATTTTTTCATTTCATTTTATTATTATTATTATTATTAAAATTATCATTATCATTATATATAATATATATTATTATTATTATTTAATAAATATTACAAGGCCCAACTCTGGCCCATTTTACAAAACCTGGATGGCCCAAAACGGTCCAAGCCCAAGCCTAACCCTAATGATACAGGGTTTGTATCATCTCATCTGCTCCCAGCTGCCATCAATTCACAGTCGTTGGATCTAACCATGATCCAACAACCCTGATGCTTCCAGAAGTAACCCTAGGGTTATCATAACCCTAGGGACCACACGGCGTCGCCTCCACGTCCAGCCGCCTTGCCGACGCTGCTGCTGCCACGCTTCAAGCCTCGTCGAGCTTTCCAAAAGGCCAGTTGCCCCTCCACACATCGGGCTCTATGGTGAGTCACCACCATAGCTATGGTGACTCACCTAGGGTCGCCATTTGGGACCAGTCCGAAGCCATCACCGGTGATGGCTATAAAAGCCACCATCCCCTGCAAAAAAAAAAAAAAGAGGAGGAGAAAGCACAACCAACGAAGACAACAAGCAGAAAAAAATGAGGAATCAACAAAGCAAACAACTACCAAACAACAAGCAACCATTCGAAATACAAAGAGAAAAAAAGGAAGGAAACTTACCACAGCCGTGAAACCATCGGAAGATTTTGTGAAAACCGAGGTAAATCCTTCGGTTTTGTGTAGATCTAGGCCGATTTGGGAGTTTTTAGGCTAAAATAACCTTAGATTTGGCTTTAGGGTAATTGGGGCTTTGATTTAGGGTAGATATGTAATTTTTGGCCACCATGTACGGTGGCCGGCGGTGGCTGCCGGCGTCAGAACAAGGCGGCCGGCCGGTGATCATTTCTCTCCGGGCGGAGATTTTAGGAAAGAGATGAGAGAAAAATTTATATATCTCTCTCTAGAGAGAGAATAAAAAATAAAGAAATGAGGAAGCTTGACCCTTAAGGGCTAAATTTTGGGTTTATATACCCCTCTCCAAACGACGTCGTTTTGGGGAGGGGTATATGTGTAATTTCATAGGGGTAAAACCCTGTCTGCAACCCTTCAGAGTTTGTAAACTGTCATTTTAATCACTGAAATAAGTTTTTGTTCCTTTTAATTTCAACTTTCAATTTTACTTTATTATATTTTAGTTATAAATATTTAAGGGTAAATACTTTATTTAGTCCCTGGTAATTTTAATTACTTTTATTATGATCCCCAATAATTAATTAGGTTAAATTACACTATTAGTAAGTATATTTTTATAATAATTCGAATTATGTCCTTTAATTTTGATATTTTATATTTTAATCACTGATATTCTAATTACTTTCATTTTTGACCATTCATTTTATATATTTTACAATTTAATTCCACAGTTTTAAATTATTTCATTTTAGTCATTATTTAATACAATTTTATTCTATTTCTATATTGTCGTTTATTTTTCAATATGTTTAAATTAGTACTTTATTTATTTGTTATTATTTATATTTTATTCACTAATATTTATATGAAATACTATATAATAATTTCATAATATTTATTTATTTTTAATATTAAGAAAGGGCAGTCTTAAAGCAACTGGATGTTTATTTTCTGATATTTTTTAATAAATAAATATTTTACTTTTATTAATTATATATATTATTTTTAAATAAATAATTTACTTTTATAAATTATATATTATTTTTTTAATGTTTTATTAATATTTATTTTTTAATATTAAGAAATGGACTGTCTTAAAACGCCTAGAAGTCCTTTTATGATATTTCCAATTAAATAAATATCTTATTTATAAAAATAATATATATATATATATATTAGTATATTTTCTTAAAATTATATTAATAAATTCAAAATAACAGGATTATGAATTAAATATATTTTTGATTTTTTAAATTTCCAATAATAGAGACAATTTATAATTAATGAGTACCAATTTTGGGCGTTGTGGGGTGCTAATCCTTCCCCAAACGTAATTGACCACAAATCCCTTTTTATTATTAAAAAGAATGAATTTTCGGTTAAAACGCAGATCAGTTTATCTTTTAACTGTTGTTTTCTTAAAAACTCCTTAAATATTTTAAAAAAACCATTTATTCACATCACTTTTCCCGCCAAGTAAAAAAATTCGTGCCCGAACGAAAATCGGTTACGACATACAGTACACTACCTCAGTCAGTTTATGCAGAAAACGAAGCAATCTCACTTAGATGCTACCTTTAAGGGTAGTGAAATACATTAAGAAGAATCTGGGGCAAGGTCTATTGTTGAAGGCCTCGAGTGAAAATCAGATAGAAGCCTACTGTGATTCTGATTGGACAATATGTCCAGTGACGAGAAGGTCAATCACAGGATACTGCATAAAACTTTGAGACTCCTTGATCTCATGGAAGTTGAAGAAACAGTATACGACAGTGAAATCCTCTACAGAAGAATAATGTAGAGGAATAGTTGCGACTACAATAGAAATAGTTTGGATGATTGGACTGCTAACAGAAATAGGAGTAGCAGACAAGAAGCATGTGAAGCTATATTATGATAGTAAGGTTGCAATATAAAGTATCACGAGAGAACAACGCATATTGAGATAGATTGTCATTTTATCAGGGAAAAATTCAAAGAAGGACTTATTCAAGCTGAGCATGTTCTTACTGGTGGACAATTAGTGAATATTATGACAAAGGCATTGGGGACCCAACAACAAGAGTATTTATTGTTCAAGTTAGGGGTTAAAAACATTTTTACCCACCAACTTGAGGGGGAGTGTAAAGTTTCTGTTAGGTTGTTAGGAGTTTCTGTTAGTTTCTTCAGGTTGTATATATATATTTAGTTGTATCTTGTATTCATTGATACGAAGGAAGAAGAATAATTCTTTATACTATGGTATTTTTGCACTTTTAACATATTTTTCCCCTGTTATCTAGAACATTGTAGAATTTTGTAGTCAACCAAAGAGTTCTTCTACTGTAGTTATTATCTTCTGGTTCACTAATGTGTTTTCTTCCTTGTTTTGAAGCTTCTTGATTCTTGCTTGAAGTTGCCACTTTTTCCTGCAAATTTGGTTGCTGCTTTTGCTAAGAAATTAAGTAGACTCTCGGTTTCTGTCCCTCTGTTTGGAGCACTGGTCATCATAGCTTTGATTCACAACCATTTATGACTGAATCCATCAATTAACTGTTTGGTCCAAAAGGTATTACCACCACAGCCGTATCTCGGTTGGGAAGGAGGGGCACCTGCCTAGGTCTAGAATTTTTATAATATAATATATTTGTAAAAAATAGTTTTTATCTATAATTATTTTTAATACTTGTTATTAAGAGTGTAATTTTTCCTTAATATTTATTGTTAAGGGCTCAATTTTTTTATAATATATATTATTAGGGGCTTACTCTTATAATTTGTTTTAATATTTGTATAAATGTCTAATTTTTGTCAATATTTTTTTTCTAACATTTGCTATTAAAGATCTAATTTTTTGATATTTATTATTAGGGGCCCAATTGTTTTAATATTTGTTATTAGAAATGTACTTTTAAAGTTCAATTTCTTTTCTAATATTTATTTGTTATTACGAGTCCAATTTTTCAGTACTTTTATTAAAGGTCTAATTTTTCTTTAATATTTGTTATTATGAGCATACTCTTAAAATTTATTTTTTAAATTTTTGTTATTAGAGCCTTATTTCTTGTGTTATTATGGAGTTATCCTTAAAATTTATCTTTTTCAACACTTGTTATTAAGAATAATAACTTAAAGAACAGTCGGTGACCACAACAAAGACCATTATGTAGTGGAAACAACATCATTTGAAATCACAATATCCACAATTGTTATGTCTACAATAGCATATGTAAAACCCGTAATTCTGGGCTAATAGTTTCGGGTTACTCGAGAAGTAAGTGGACCTCGTAGAATTCGTGATTTAAGTTGTTGGGTTTAATTGAGTTGGATTTGGGCCCAATTAGCCTTAAAAAGGGGGACTTTTAAATAAGGGACAAAAGCCTAAGGACTAAAAGTGTAATTTAACCATTAAGGAAAATGAAAGCTGATTTTTGGGGATTTTTAATGGGTTGGACATCGACTCCATTCTCCTTATCTTTGTTCTTCTTTTCTCATTTCTTCCTCAATTCCCCTTCTCTATAGCTTGGCCAAAATTCAAGGTAAGTGTTTGAGATTCTTTCATGCTCCTCTAAGCTTCAAAATTCTTTCATAATTCTCTTCATTTCAAGTTTATGCTATGAATTATTGTTTTTTTTTTGTTTGAGGAAAAAGAGTGGAAAATCAACAAAGATAAAAAAGGAAGGTGCTTGATAGCTAAAGGAGCTTCATTTCGGGTTTCTAAAATCAAGGTAGTGTATTTCTAATCCTTTGGAGTATTAAGATTTCATAAATCTCAAGAAATTATTAAGATTTGTGTTGTTGAGTATTTAGGGTTTCAATATTGATTCATGCCATAAATCATGAATTTGTTGTTTGATATGTGTTTTATGACACCTTAATACCCTAAATAACTACGCAATACTTTAGTACATGATTTAGACTCAAATTATGCCCTTTAGGATGAATTTTGAGTGTTTCTCGAGCCTAAAATACCTATTTTTGGTTTGAGTATCGATACTGGTTAGATTGGGGGAATTAGAGTTTTTGGGTTGGAATATCGATACTGCCCCTGCAGTATCGATATTTAGGGTGACAATATCGATATTGGGGCCCAATTTCGCAGTATAATTTTTTTTTGTTATCGATACTCAAAGGGGTATCGATACTTGACCCTAGGATATCAATACTATAAGTAGAGTATCGATACTACTCGCTTTGGATGGTCAGATTTGACCCGTTTAAGGTCCGTAAGAGCTAAGGATGATCCGTAATATTAAGACTTGGTCAGTGAGGGACACAAACGACCAAGTATACCTAGAAACACTTGCAAGAGCATGTTATATCAAGAGTAACCATATTAAGTGTAATACGCCAAAGTAACTTGAACGAGGACGAATACGAATAGTCAGGATCGATGATCATTCAAGAGACATCCGATAAGTGCACGATGATTATATTAGATTTAGTGGTCACAAAAATTATGAGCTTCGAGATTGTTAGTGAACCCAGGAAAAGTAAGCCACCCTTTTCAATTCAAGAAGTTCTGAAGGGAATTATGATAAGATCGAATAAAGTATCGCTACTAAAAAAATGAACCCGAGTTAGGTATTGGGCTAGCCCGTTCATAAGATAATAAGGAAGCCTTTACATAACACTCTTGGTGAGAGAACGAGTTAGCAACTAGTATGACATTAACTTCACTTTAGTGAGTCCAACTATGTCTAGGTGTAACCAGGTTACCTTATTTTCCCTAATGGGGCATTACCAGTACACGAGGCACTTCAGGGGCTAACTAGGATGCGAGACGCGAACACTCGTGAGGAGTGGGTTATCAATGTCAATATTATATGGCCTATGGGCCTTAGATCTACATGGTTAGTTATGTCAATTCTGTTGGGTAAGCTTACGATGCACGTAAATTTCGAGTCTTACCTCTAAGCTTTTTCGTATTCAAGGTAGGCTGGGGTGTTGCTCCAAGATGCATGTAAATTCCTCCGACCACACCAGCAGACCTATCCCATGTATGTTTATGTCAGTCATGCATGTATAGTACCATCAGTTCAGTATGTAAGATATTTTAAAGCTTGGCTTAAGGCTATGTGAGACCAAGCCAACGCTTCAGTTTGTGCGGGAATTGTACCGATGCTATGTGACACTGGGTTCCCCCTCAATGATCTACCTGATGGCTATGTGAGGACCAGGAGATCATTCAATATGTTCGTGGGAATTACGTCGATGCTATGTGACACAGGGGTTCCCTCTGTAACTAGTGTCTGAGAGCTATGTGAAACCAGATACTAGTCAGGTTTGCATTCAAATAGTGCACATGAGTATCAATGTCATATTTAAATATTGCATAGCATGTTCAATGATTAGGGTTAGAGACTCGATAGAGATGTACTCATGGCGAGGCCCTTATCAGAGGATTAAAGGAAGAATGAGACCCCTACTTCAGTGATAGAGCAATAAAGCATTAAATAAGTAACATTTGATCTAGGTCATGCATGCACCTACTGCTTAGTATCATGTCTTCAGCATGCTTTTGTTTATGAAATTCTTATGCTGCTCTAGACTAGCGTTTATACTGTTGGGCTTTGTAAACTCAGCCTTCGGATGTTTTCGTTGACAGGTCAGTAGCTTGAGCCGTTCGTGGAGCACCTTCGCAGCAGGACTTCCAGCATCTCCGACAGAGTATTGTATTATAGCTTTAGTGGGCAATGTATTAATAGAACCTTACTATGTTTTGAGTTTTAAACTTCAAGTTGTATTATTTTGTTTTAAAATATGTGTCATGGAGCTTCGGTTTTGTAAAATGATTTTATATAAGTTATTTATGTATTATTATGATACCATTCAATATGTTTAAAAAGAAAAAAAAATAGATTTTGAAAATCAGGGGTTGCATCGGCAGCCCTATGTGGCACTTTAGGCCAAATTGGGTTTAGGGTGTTACAACATATGTAATTAAAAATTCACAACCATGATACTTGCAATGACCGTAATATCATTCGTTATGTCCGCAATAACGATTAACATAACGTGACCCAAGACAAAAACAAAAATTGTAATTTAAATCATTGATTAAGACATAATGTTTTTGGTTCGCCTTTCGAATAGGAAGTTCTCTTTGGGAAATAGACACCCTTCGACATTATTACTGCCTACCTGTTTCAAGGTAGGAAGGAACATGGTGCTTTTATCCTTTGAAACACTACTGGTATAAAATACCTCATGTCATGTTTTCGGATTCTATTCATTTAGGTTTGTGTTGTCATTGGAGAATGATTTGACGGTTAGATCCAAAACCACTGAAATGGACATAAAATATTTTAGTTCTGGTTCATATGAAACAATATTTGGAGACGAAGTAATACCATCTTCATCCTTTTCTATCAATTTGCACAAGTGTTAAGTAGACGTTCGGTAAAAAACCCCCGGTAAAGTAGTAAATGGTCCATGACTATAGTATTGCTTTGTTGAGTCCCACGACTATTAAAAGTTACAAAATGATCTTTCGACCATAGAACGTTGCTTTATTGAGTCTTTCGACTATTAAAAGTTACAAAATGGTCACCAACTATTCATATGTTCCAAACTCATCATTTTTCGTTAAAAATTGATGGTCTCCTGAACTGAAAAACCTGATCTTAGAAATGTTTGAACTGTTTAGTTGTTTGAGATTTTGAAATCATATTTTATCATGTCTCAGCCAGCAAGTTAACGTCCAACTCAAATGAGCATTATTTTTTAACGGAAAAGGATGAGTTTGGAACATATGAATAGTTATGTGACCATTTTGTAACTTTTAATAGTCGGGGACTCAACAAAATAATACCTTATAGTCAATGGACCATTTTGTAAATTTTAATAGTCGAATGACTTAACAAAGTAGTATCCTATAGTCGAGGGACCATATGTGTACTTCACCCTTTTAGGAAAAGGAATTTCATATTAGGACAAGCAACCTCTCAAAATGAATCTTTCATGGTTCTGGTCTGGTACCCCATGAATGGACTAAGATTTGTAAATCTCAAAATGAATCTTTAAGTGTTTTTTCCATTTATAAATCATATCATCTAAATCAAGACATTTAAGTGGAAAATTAAATATATATTTTCAATGTTTAAATTATTTTAGAATAAGAGTTTATGTTTTTAGTTTTATGAATATAAGAATAGCAAGTAAAGTTGGCAAAGAGGGGAGTCATGATTTTTTACCTGTTTTTTGTGTATATAGGAATGAATAGTTGAAATTTTTAGATTCACATGGTTTAAATATTTTTTTTATTTTCTAAAGATTTAATTTTGTATCATTGAAATTTTGTAATTGTAAATCCTTTAAATTTTTTATATAATTTTTGGGTAAACTACATGTCCGCTATTTGTGAGTACTATAAATGAGTGCAAATATATGTGCAAGTATACACAATCGAACAAGTAATACAGTGCTAAGTGAGTATCGTCTCCACAGGGAATTGAGGAAATCAAATAGGTTTGTCAAGGCACTTTACTTTGTCACCTAAGTAAAGTTAGTGATGGTATGTACAAATGAGAATTATGTGGCAAAATAGAATGACAGATGTGGTAATAGAATGGTAGTAGTGTGGTAGCAATTGGATATGTCGTGGCAACATAAATTGTGATGCTTGCAAACAAATGGAGATGTCAAGGCAAAATAAAATATAAATACTAGATTTAATATATAGGACTTTAGCTTTCTCACACGACAAACTGCTATGGGAATGAGTGATAGGAGTCACTGGGAAAATCTAAGTCTATTTCTCTGAATGGTATTTCTTCTATGCCTAGCCTGCCTGACAGAGTCTACTAAGGTGCCAGGTGCCCTATGTTATCTCTAGTAAGGGACTCGACAGATTAAAGATGCCCTGGAAAAACTGATTGGCGTAAACCCCTACAGTGATCCTATTGGTCCAGATAACAGGATATGTCTCGGCAATACCTTTTTGCGGCAGTATTAACATTTAACCTATCGCTCTTGCATAACTCCTTTTAGTCGAATGAAATCCTAACCTTATCTCTAAGGTGGATTAGGCCTAGTTACTACCTAGAACCCCTTGTTTATGGAGTTCCTCCCTAGTTTCTCTCGAATACTAAGGATATTTTGCCAATGTATTCTCTCGAACCCTAAAATCCTCCTAAGAAAAGGATACTCTCGTAGCTCCTACAAGCTTAAGGCATTAAGTTTCATAAACAAAATATATTAAATCATAGAAAAATAACCATTCATTGAAATAAAAACTTAAATATCCAAGCAAACTCCTACCAAATAGGATTAGTTCATGATGGGGATCGAAATAAACAAGCACAAAGAAAGTTTCATTCGTTCCTTACAACCCAATAACAAAATATAAAAGAAAAGAACTAAGGGGAGGAGAGAAAGCCTTCGATGTGCACTATCAGATGCTTCCCTCGACCACCAAGAACTGCCCCAAGCGAACTGGCTCATTTCGGACGCTTAGAACGCCACTCCCTCAGGCTTGTCAAGGAGAAATACCACGGTAAGTAGGATTGACTGAGAAAAGTGAGACCTTCTCTCTCTAACTTTTTATGCTCAAATCCGGGTGGAACTAAAGTATCTAACATTGTGGCTTCATCCTCTATTTATAGGGGAAAATTAATCCTAGGACTTGGTGTTAACTTTACTAGGAAACCCCAAAACCATGGTTAAATTGCTTGGGTGTCGGGCAGAGCAGGCTATGATATAGCCTAGGTTGCTGGCTGAGTGACCGGCATGATCCCGTCGCAGGCGCCCAAGGACAGACAATATCTGCAGGGGAAGGCGGCGTCATCAGCAATATCGGCGGTTGGAGTGTCGATCCCTCCAGGTGGATCTTCGAGGCAGATTTCTCGGGCAGAGCTCTTGGTAAGTAGGAGATAGCTGGCTTAAAAATATCTTCTCGCTTTTTGCTCGCTTTCGAAATGCCAGTCGAACTTGGTATTTTCATTCTGCTCAGTAATCTCCTGATGTCACGGCATTTTCTTTCCTCAATTCCTTGCTCTCAGTTCCTGCACATCATCATACAAGCACCTTTCCCATAAGGCAGCATCGCTTTAAAAATAAAATGCCACGGTAAAATGAATTCCACCACATACAACTAAATGCTTCTAAATGCATCTACATGATCCTAAATTAGCTCTTAAACATTCAATAACTTAAGTGAAAAGTTTGAAAATGTGACCTTTTATGGAGCTATCACACTCCCAAACTTAAGTTATTGCTTGTCCTCAAGCAATGGATAGTAATAAGCAAAACAAAAATACCATGACAAGTTCAGAAGTAGAATAGTCTTATGGGATAAAATTTCAACCCTCAGCCTATATGGCTTCAATATGCTAGACTAGGTTTGAGAATTCAAGTACTGCCCCTTAGAACAAGATTCTTTGTGTGAGTGTGTGCGTGTTGTATCCAGTCCATGCTTAACAAACTTAAAAACATTTAAGCCAGCTTTCTTAATTTGCCATGATATTTATAAATTTTTACTCCCACCTTGCTTTCTTTTCTTAAATTAATTCTGTTGCGAGGGGAGTTAGCCTATCACACCTACCATCCCACACTCTAGGTGAAAGGGAGTATACCTTCCACCCCGAGCTAGTCAGGTAGAGTAACCCCGTGACATCTTTAGGCGGTTGGTGGTGCAGCGGTCGTACGCCGAGTGCACTTTCGCAGTTTGGCAGGGCTGGAGTGTTCGGAGTCAGAAGCTGGTGCATCTGGAGGAGTACTGGGACCTTCTGAGACAGTTGAGAGCTAGGGCTCTTCACGCTTAGATGCGTTCTTCAGGCGGCGTCAGCTCATACGCAAAGGAGCTTGCCGTGGTATCTCAGATTGGGACTCCTCCGTTGACTCAGTGGGTTGCGGTACTTCGGTGTATTCTTCTTCCATTGGCGCGCCAGGTTACGGATATGAGGATGTTCTGCCGCTAGGGGTTCAATAAATTTCAGAGATTCTGGGAGATGTGGGAGTTGGAGGTTGGCTTTCCCATCTGCGTCAGGCGCTACAACATGGACTGGATCAGGGTCAGTAGGCTCTTCTGCTTCAGCGGGCTGGTGACTTTCTCCACTGGGTTATTGATGAGCATCGGCAATAGCAGGATGGGGTACTTCTGCAGATGCCTCGATATTCTCATTTGGAGGCACTAGTGTTTCAGGGAAGACATGAATGGTGAAGTTCGTATGCGGGAGAAATCTAAGAAGGCATTGGTGAAAAACTTATCCCGCCGCTTATCGTTGGCAAAATATATCATTAGTTTGTCGGACAGTTGCTCTACTAGCTCTTGCGTGCGCTGGATTGCCTGCTCCAGGGCATCTGAGTTTGCCTTGGCATGTGGAGATGCTGAAACGTGAGATGTGGTCACCTCTTTTTCCTTCCCTTTTGCTTCGTTCAGACCCAATAATAGAGGGATTTTTGCCTTGGTAATTCCAGCGATGCCCGGTAAAATCTCATCAAACTGTTCTTCAGGAACCTTATTTTTACGGTATAAAGCAGTTATGAGATTCAGAAATACCAGGGCACTTGTAGGTTACTTCAGGCATAAATGAACTTGCTCTACAATAATTTTCCCTACGTCAATGGCTCGGCCAAATATGATTGAGTGCAGGAGAAGCATCCGCTGGCATGGCACGGTGGTGTTGTGGGAAGTGGGAAGAAGCTTGTGCTTCATGAAATGGTTCCACAACTTCACTTGCGGGAGCAGCCTCTCCCTATCCACGGTCCTGCGGCTCTATTGCTGGCCATTCCTTTGGGTGTTGGGAAGACAGAGGTCTTCTAGAATGCCTTGGTATGTTTCGTTGTTCGCTCCTTGAGCGAAGGTGGTATGGCGGTCTTCCACAGCCTGTAATTTAAAGTAACGATTAATGGCAGTGTGAGTAAATCGAATAGAAATACCACGAACCACAACGGCATGCTGGTTTGGCTTGATGATGTTTGAGTAAAACTCCTTCACTAAGGACGCTTTTACAGTGGCGGGATGTTTGGCAAATTTTTCCACTTATGCATGTTAATCACGTCGATCACATCACTCCTTAAGGAAACATCCTCCTCCTCGGAGAAGACAAACCCCAACTCAAAAAATACCCGTCAATTTTTGATGGTTTGGAACCGGTCTCGAGCGACATCATCCACAAAGCGTGGTGGAGAGGGTGGTGCATAAGTAGAGGGACGGGATCAGACCTTGGTGGGAATAGAAAACAAAAGATGAGTAAGAAAGCTAAAAGCTTGGGTCGGCTATAGAGGTTGTAGGTGCAAGAGAGGGAACAAAGAAAATGAGAGAAGAAAAAGTTAAAAAAAAAAGTGAAAAGGAAATGAAGATAAAAACAAAAGAGAAATTTTATGGGGGAAATATTAAATACTATGGTGGGGTCTGGGCGGGAAGAAAACAAAAAGAGAAAGTAAAAATTTTAATCCTTAGTAAAAGTGAAAAGTGAAAAAGTTTCCCTCCTTTTACTATTCAAGTTTGCCGCCCAAATTTCCTTTGTGTTAACCGTACGCCTCACGTGCTAACCATGTAGGATAAAACTTGCAACAAATATGAAATAAAAATAATTAATTAAAAAGAAGAAATACTGAAATAAAATCAAAGTAAAATTATTTATGCACAGGAGTAAAGTGAAAATGTCCTGGCATTCTCAAGATGCTTGGCTTGTATCAATATCGTGCAAGAGAAGCGCTGACTTGTCATGCAATGGTGGGACTCCTTGGTAAGCCTTCAGGCGCTAGCCATTGACTTTAAAGATGGACCCATCATCCATGTTCTTGATATCAACAGCACCATATAGGTAAACATGGTGGACTTCGAATGGTCCCGACCATCATGACTTTAATTTTCCAAAGAAGAGTTTGAGTCTAGAGTTAAACAAGAGCAATTTCTGGCCCACGTAAAAATGCAGTGGCAAAAGCATTTTGTCGTGTCACTTCTTGGTCTTTTCCTTGTAAAGCTTGACATTTTCATATGCTTACACTCGAAACTACTCTATTTCATTCAGATCGAGCAGCCGTTTTCCCCCAACTAGTTGCTTGTCAAAGTTCAGTTTCTTTATTGCCCAGTACGCCTTATGTTCTAGCTCAACTGGGAGGTGGAAGGCTTTTCCATTTACCATCTTGAAGGGCGACATTCCCAGAGGTGTTTTGAATGCCGTCTTGTAGGCCCGGAGTGCTTCATCGAGTTTTGGGTACTAGCCTTTCTTTCGAGGGTTCACCACCTTCTCGAGGATTTGCTTGATTTCTCGGTTGGACACTTCAGCTTACCCATTCATTTGTGGGTGATATGTCGTGGAAATTTTATGTCGCACTCCATACTTTTGTAATGCCTTGGCAATTAGCTTATTATCAAAGTGGGTGCCTTAGTCACTGATAATATCCCTTGGTACTCCGAAGCGAGTGAAGATGTTCTTGTGAAGAAACTTGAGCATCGTCTTTGAGTCATTCCTCGGTGTGGCAATCGCTTCAACCCACTTAGACACATAGTCCACCGCGAGCAAGATGTATAAATCTCCAAAGGAATATGGGAACGGTCCCATGAAATCAATGCCCCAAACATCAAAGAGTTCTATCTCCAAAATATTTTGCAGTGGCATTTCGTGTCATCTGGAAATGTTCCCAGTGCGCTGGCATCTGTCGCACACTTTGCAAAATTTATGAGCATCCTTAAATAGTGATGGCCAATAGAAGCCTGATTGGAATACCTTTGCAGCAGTCCTTGCACCTCCAAAATGCCCTCCACATGGTGCAGTATGGAAATGGTGTAAGATATCGCGTTGCTCTTCTTCGGGGACACACCGTCGAATCATTTGATCGGCACATTGCTTGAACAAGTACGGCTCATCCCAAAAATATAACTTTGCATCATGTAAAAACTTCTTTTTGCCCTGGCTGTTCAATTCATAAGTAAAAATACCACTAAAAAAAATTTAACGAGGTCAGCGTATCATAGAATTACCGTGGCATATAAAATTTTCTTGTTAGGGAATTCTTCTTTAATATAAAATTGTCATGGCATTCAAAAATGTTTTCTAGTCTAGATAAATGGTCTACAACATGGTTTTTAGTACCTTTCCTATCGATTACCTCTAAGTCAAATTCTTGCAGGAGTAATATCCACCTAATCAGTCTAGGCTTGGCATCTTTTTTGTTCACTAAGTATTTTATAGCTGAATAATCGGTGTGAACTATGACTTTGGTGCCTATCAAGTATGGTCTAAACTTGTCAAATGAAAATACCACGACAAGTAATTCTTTCTCAATGGTGGTATAGTTTAATTGTGCCTCATTCAAGGTACGACTAGCATAATATATAACATGAAAGATTTTACCTCTGCGTTGCCCAAGCACAGCTCCCACGAAAAAATCACTTGCATCACACATTAGTTCGAACGATGCCATTAATCTGGGGGAACCACAATCGATGCAGAGATAAGTCTTTGCTTCAGTTCTTTGAATGCACCATGGCATTTCTGATCAAACACGAATGACTGGTTCTGTTGAAGCAGAGTGCATAAGGGCTTGGATATTATGGAGAAGTCCTTGATGAATCGTCTATAAAATCCAGCATGTCCAAGGAAACTCTGAATGCCCTTGACATAAATTGGTGGGGGTAGCTTCTTGATCACCTCGATCTTGGCATTGTCTACCTCAATGTCCTTTGCATAAATTTTATGGCCTAGAATAATGCCTTTGGTAACTATGAAGTGACATTTTTCCCAGTTTAGCACGAGATCAGCCTCCTCACAACACTTCAGTACATTTGCCAAATTGCCGAGGCATTTTTGAAAGTCATCTCTAGAAATAGAAAAATCATCCATGAAAATTTCCAGAAAATCCTCAGCCATGTCAGAAAATATGGCTTGCATGCAGTACTGAAAAGTTGCAAGGGCATTACAGAGTCCAAAAGGCATTCTTTGAAAGGCATAAATGCCATAGGGGAACGTGAATGTTGTCTTCTCTTGGTCCTCTGGTGTGATGATAATTTGACTATACCCCGAGTATCCCTCTAAGAAACAATAAAATGCCTTTCCAGCAAGTCGATCCAGCATTTGATCGATGAACGCCAAAGGGAAATAATCCTTCTTAGTGGCCTTGTTAAGCTTGCGGTAGTCCATGCAGATTCACCACCTGGTGACTATGCGTGTAGGTAACAACTCGTTGTCTTCACTTGTCACCACGGTCGTGCCTCCCTTCTTCGGCACACATTGGATGGAACTCACCTAAGAACTATCCAAAATAGGGTAAATCACTCCAACGTCAAGCCATTTTAGAATCTCTTTCATCACAACTTGCTTCATGATTGAGTTTAATCTTCGTCGTGGCTCTATGGATTTTCCATGGCATTCTTCCAGCAGGATCTTGTGTATGTAGATAGTTGGACTTATTCCCTTCAAATCCGCCATCATCCATCCTAACGCTCTCTTCTGCTGTGATAAAACACTTAACAAATTAGATTCTTGGTTAGGATTAAGGGAAGAGGAAATAATCACAGGAAAAGTGTCCTTACTACCCAAATAAGCATTTTTAAGATGTTGTGGCAAATTCTTAAGTTCTAGGGTAGGAGCATGATGTAATGAGGGCTTAAGAAGAACAAACTCTTCAAAATTCAAAGGTTCAAAGCGCGTACCTGGGCTAGCTTTGAGGAAGATAGTTTGTTGTTCCTCGGATGCAAAATCATTAGGATCTCGAGCCTTTAAGTCTTCGAATAGCCCCTCATCAGTATCCAACTAATGAAATTGTCCTGGAAAAATTGATATGCTTCTTTTGTGATTACTGTATCCACTTTTAAAAGGCTCTGGCATTCTTCAGAATCATCCATGTACTTTAGAGATCGGAAGACATTTACAGTGACATGTTGATCGGCCACTCATATGGTTAGCTAGCCCCTCTCACAATCGATGAGAATACGACCGATAGCTAGGAAGGGTCTTCCCAAGATGATGGGTGCTGTGGCATCGACCTCACAGTCCAGAATCAGAAAATTGAAAGGAAAAACAAATTTGTCAACCCGCACGATGACATCTTTAATTCGCCCTTCAGGACGCATATGTGAACAATCTGTTAATTGTAAGATGACAGATGTGGGTCTCGTATTTCCTATCCCAAGCTTCACAAAAATTGACTTAGGCATCAAGTTAACACTTGAGCCAAGGTCACATAGTGCCTTCCCAACAAATTTGTCGTCTATCGAACATGGGATGATAAAATTGCTTGGATCATGTCTCTTCGGTGGCAGCTTGCTTAAGGAGGAGCAAAATTCTTTTATCGTGGCAATTGTCTCGTACTGCTCAACCTTTCTCTTCTTCGTAACAGTTTCCTTGAGGAATTTAGCATATGTAGGCATTTGTTCTATAGCCTCCAGAAAAGGAACATTGATTTGAAGTTGACTCAGAATGTCAATAAATTTTTTGAATTGAATATCCTCGTTATGTTTTTATAGTCTTTGTGGAAAAAGAGGTCGGGGTCTGGCTTCCTGTACTGACGGGGTGTAAATAGAAGTTGTCTTGACATTTTTGTTTGTCCCTTCAGACGCTTTGCTCGATGAACCCTCAGCTTTGTCCTCTTTCTCTGGTGCTTCTTCCAGTACTTCGTGATCAACTTGCACGGTCTCAGGGGGTGAATCATCCTTCAGTCTTCCCCCAAACTTGTCTTCAACATTAATTTGTGTACCACTTCGAAGAGTTAGCACATTGCATTGCTCTTTACCATGAGGTTTCGTGACTTCAGTGTCACTCGGCAAATGTCCTGGTCTGCGTTCTTGTAATGCCGCGGCAATTTGACTAACATGACTCTCCAACGCCCTCAAAGATGAATTATGGTTCTGAAGCAGGGCCCCTTGATTTTTTATGGAGGTCGTATGGTCTTGCAGCATTGTCTTTATTGTTGCTATGAACTCTTGCATTGTGGCCTCCAAAGAACTGGTGGTAGATGAAGATGGTCCTCCCTTGTTAGAATTATGCCATGGCATATTCGATTGAAATCCCTGGGAATCATTGAAATTCTACTGCCTAGCTGGTTGATGAGCATTGTTGGTTCCTTGATTTCCCCACGAAAATTTTGGATGTTGACGCCATCCAAGATTATATGTGTTGGAATAAGGGTTGTGTTTGCCTCGATTGAAGATGCCTACATAATTGATGGATTTTTTATTGGTCGAGCAGTCACTCTCATTGTGATTGCCGTGGCATAATAAACATGCTGAATTGGCTGCCTTCACTTCTCTCACCTCACTTTGCCTTTGTAAATTCTTCAACATATTGGTGATAGCAGCAAGTTGGGCGGACACCGAATCTTTAGAATCTAGTTCTAAAGCTCCATGTGACTTGCGCCCAAGTCCATGCCTTGTAGATAGAAACTGACGTTGGTGGCAATCCTATCCAGAATGTCAAATGCCTCTGCTGGTGATTTGCCAAGTAATATTCCATTTACCGAGGCATCTAGCATCATCCTCGTGGGTGCATTAACTCCATTATAGAACATCACCACTTATGTCCAATCTTGAAAAACATGATTCGAACATTTGCGAAGCATTCCCTTATATCGATCCCAGCACTCATACATTGACTCGTCATCAGCTTGACGAAAAGAAGCAATGTCATTCGTCAGTTGAGTGTTCATGTTCAGAGGATTATACCACAGTAAATTTGTTTTGCAAAGATTAGTCCACAACTCCATTGAACCCACTGGAAGGCCACTCAACTAAGCCCTTGCTCGGTCACGCTGATAATATGGAAATAGCTTTAACTTCAAAACATCTTCGTGCACTCCTTGCTGGCGAAAGGAATCGCACACCTCCAAGAAGTTATGAATATGTTGCCTGGCATCTTCATTTGGCATGCCCCCGAATTATCCGATGGAGTTCAGCATATTGAACATGATGGGTTTGTGCTCGAAGTGGACTGCCTGAATTTATTGTGCCATTATTCTAGGATTTAAGTCGTCTAAAATTAGGTTTAAGTGATCACGAATGGCACGAGGCTTGGGTGCATTCCCAACAAATGGATTTGCCTCGGCATTTTGATCGTCCTCATGACCAATGCCTTGATTTCCGATTTGGTACATATTTGCACGTTGAGCACACCTTCTTCTTCTAAAGAGCCTCTCAATCTCAGGTTCAACTAGTTCTAATGGCTCGTTCGGTTATCCTCTGGTCATACACCAAGAAAACCTGAAAAATAAGAAAATAAAAGGTAAAACTATATAAAAGAAATATAAAAAAGTAAAATAAAAATGCTATGACAAAACAATTTAACTTCCAGTTGCCAATTCCCCGGCAACGGCGCCAAAAACTTGTTTGTTGTTTGTGAGTACTATAAATGAGTGTGGATATATGTGCAAGTATACACAATCGAACAAGAAATATAGTGATAAGTGAGTATCGTCTCCACAGGGAATTGAGGAAATCAAATAGGTTTATCAAGGCACTTTACTTTGTCACCTAAGTAAAGTTAGTGATGGTATGTACAAATGAGAATGCTGTGGCAAAATGGAATGACAGATGTGGTAATAGAATGGTGGTAGTGTGGTAGCAATTGGATATGTCGTGGTAACATAAATTGTGATGCGTGAAAACAAATGGAGATGTCAAGGTAAAATAAAATGTAAATACTGGATTTAATATGTAGGACTTTAGTTTTCTCACACAACAAGCTACTCTGGGAATGAGTGATAGGAGTCACTGGGAAAATCTAAGTCTATTTCTCTGAATGGTATTTCTTCTATGCCTAGCCTGCCCGATAGAGTCTACTAAGGTGCCCTATACTATCTCTAGTAAGGGACTCGACAAATTAAAGATGCACTGGCAAAACCGATTGGCGTAAACCCCTGCAGTGATCCTATTGGTCCAGATAACAGGATATGTCTCGGCAATACCTTTTTGCGGCAATATTAACATCTAACCTATCACTCTTGCATAACTCCTTTTAGTCGAATGAAATCCTAACCTTATCTCTAAGATGGATTAGGCCTAGTTACTACCTAGAACCCCTTGTTTATGTAGTTCCTCCCTAGTTTCTCTCGAATACTAAGGATATTTTGCCAAGTTATTCTCTCGAACCCTAAAAACCTCCTAAGAAAAGGCTACTCTCGTAGCTCCTACAAGCTTAATGCATTAAGGTTCATAAACAAAATAGATTAAAGCATAGAAAAGCAACCATTCATTGAAATAAAAACTTAAACATCCAAGCGAACTCCCACAAAATAGGATTAGTTCATGATGGGGTTCGAAATAAACAAGCACAAAGCAAGTTTCATTCGTTCCTTACAACCCAATAACAAAATATGAAAGCAAAGAACTAAGGGGAGAAGAGAAAGCCTTCGACGTGACTGCCAGATGCTTCCCTCGACCACCAAGAACTACCCCCAACGAACTAGCTCCTCTCGGACCCTTAGAACGCACTTCCTCAGGCTTGTCAAGGAGAAATGTCACGGAAAGTAGGATTGACTGAGAAAAGTAAGACATTCTCTCTCTAACTTTTTAAGATCAAATCCGGGTGGAACTAAAGTCTCTAACATTGTGGCTTCATCCTCTATTTATAGGGGAAAATTAATCCTAGGACTTGGTGTTGACTTTCCTGGGAAACCCCAAAACCATGGTTAAGTTACTTGGGAGTCAGGCAGAGCAGGCTATGATACAACCTGGGTTGCTAGCTGTGTAACCGGCATGATCCTGTTGCAGGCGCCCAAGGACAGACAAGATCTACAGGGGCAGGCGGCATCATCAGCAGGACCGATGGTTGCAGTGCCGATCCCTCCAAGCGGATCTTCGAGAAAGATTTCTTGGGCAGAGCTCTTGGTGAGTAGGAGACAGTTGGCATAAAAATATTTTCTCGCACTTTGCTCACTTTTGAATTTCATTATGCTCAGCAATCTCCTGATGTCATGGCATTTTCTTTCCTCTTTTCCTTGCTCTCAGTTCCTGCACATCATCAGACAAGCACCTTTCCCATAAGGCAACGCCGCTTTAAAAATAAAATGTCGCGGCAAACTGAATTCCACCACATGCAACTAAATGCTTCTAAATGCATCTACATGGTCCTAAATGAGCTCTTAAACATTCAATAACTTAAGTGAAAAGGTCCGAAAATGTGACCTTTTATAGAGCTATCACTACACCAATGGACACTAATATTTGAGTAAGTTTCTGTTTTCCCCATTAAAGTTTCAAAAGTAACAAATTGGTCACTAACGTTATTGATTTGTAACAAAACGGTCACTAACGTTATCTATTCGTAACAAAATGGTCACTCCACCGTTATCTCTGTTAAATTGATGATGTGGCATCGTTAATAAAAAATGTTAACATTTAGTTTTACCCCTAAGCTATTGCTAAAACATCAAATAAGTACTTAAACAATGATTTTATATATAATTTATCCCAAAAGCTTTCTAATTTATAATTTTTTTAAACACCCCACCACCACAACTATATTCAAATCACATTCCTTACAAAACGTATAAACACCCATTTTTGTCTGGGTTTACTTTAAATATATATTATTATTAATATTAATATTTATTATTATTATTATTATTATTATTATTATTATTATTATTATTATTATTATTATTATTAATCTTTATTTACATTTTTTTGTAGACCCGAATTGGCCAATTACAAGAACCCAAATAGGCCAACTCAACCCATACCCAGTTACACCCGGTCAACCTGAAGCCCAATGCACTTGATCAGTAGCCCACCAACTTGGGCCTAATAGAGGAGGCCCACATGTGACCCGAGCCATCAGCTAGGGTTTTTGGACTCTTTCCACTTCGTCGTACAGTATCAACCGTTGGATCTATGAGAGATCCAACGGTCCAAATGGTTATAACATTAGTTTTTCACCATAAGGCTCTCTGCCGCCGCTCAAGCCGAGCCATGTCCAGCTCCCGATCAGTCCCGTCAGCGCCACTGTCTGCTCATGCCAGTTCCATCTTAGCTGGCCGTCTACACTAGTCAATCAACAAGCATATCAAAGATAAAGAAAACAAATAAAAAGAAGCAAAACAAATTTATTGAGGATACTAATTTGTCAATCAATGAAAATAGGATAATAATATCCTATCTCCTCGGCAACAAAGTTCACCACCACCAATGCATGCAACAGAAAAACGGGAAAAAAGAGAAAGAGAAAACATTTTGGTCTCGAAGAAAAAACCCATAAAAAACAGAGAAAAAGAAAAAGAAAAAAGAAAGAAAGAAATAAAAGAAACTAAACTGAAAGAAAACTTACCTTGGACCTTGTTTTCGTGGCCTCACCGGAGCTAAAAGAACCCACCACTGAAGGTAAAGCCTTTCCCTTTCTTAGATCTAGGGTTTTTAAGTAGGTGGGTCTCAGTTTTTGAGGTATTGGAGGGGTTTATTTTCGAAGAAAATAGAGGGGGAAAGCCAAGGGTTGGTATCGGGTTTGGTTTCCATTACCGCCGACTACAGCGGCCATGGCTTCTATTTATTTCTCCATAGCGGAGAAAAGGATGAGGAGGGGATGAGCGAGTTGAGATCATTTCTCTCTTTCTATCTCCTTTGATTTAAAGAGAAAATAAAGAATGGGGTTGAATGGTCAGTTGGGGTGGATTTTAGGGTATTTATGTTACCTGCAAAACGATGTCGTTTTGGGAGGGGTTAGATGCACATTTTGGTGTTTGGGGTAAACTATGTTATAGGGCCTATGGTTTTTGTAATTTTCTTTTATAGTCACTTGTTGTAAATTTTTTGTTCCATATTTCAAGCCCCACATTTTTTAAGATTGTATCTTGGTCACCTTGTTGTTTATTATATATAGTTTGTTGGTATTAGACATTATCCTCTGTATTTATGAAACTTGCATTTTGAACATTGTTTTCGTATTTTGGGTTAAATATTGAATATAGCCTAAATGTTTTCCTTTTATTATTTTTAGTCCTTTATTTACTGTATGAAAATGGTAATTTACACATTTGGTCCTTAAGGTTTTCCTGATATACTTTTTAGTCACTATTTAGATTTAGTTTGGTTTATTTGCTTGCTTAGACCCTGTTATTTTGTTTTGGTTTGGTTTATACCCTTAGCTAACTAGAGCTGGGTATACGAGCTACCCGCTCGTTTAGCCCGCGGGTTTTGACAGTGCGGGATTAAACGGAGCGGTTTAAAAAAAGCCCGCAATCATAAACGGTCTTGAATTCTAAGGCCCGCGACCCGAACCATTTAACCCGCGGGCTAACGTGCTTACCCGTGACCCGTTAAATAACAATAATTTTAAATGCTTTAAATGCAATAAAAAATAATGTTCTAACTTGCTACACCTTTAAAAATGATCCATCAACTTGAAAATGAAGGTAGCATCAAAAGTTTCAATAAGTCTCAAGATAAACAAGTAAATAAATAACACCATTAAGTCTCAATAAGTCTAAAATAAATAACACCATTAAGTCTCAATAAGTCTAAAATAAATAACAACATAACACCATTAAGTCTCAATAAGTCTAAAATAAACAACACCATAACACTAATAAGTCTAAATAAAATCAACATCAATAATATTCAATTTTTTTTAATCCTTGGATGTAGTTGAATCTTCCATTTTTCCAATCACCGGAGACTTGTCCACTTCATCTACAATATA
This sequence comes from Hibiscus syriacus, assembly GCF_006381635.1. Lineage (NCBI taxonomy): Eukaryota > Viridiplantae > Streptophyta > Magnoliopsida > Malvales > Malvaceae > Hibiscus > Hibiscus syriacus. The sequence goes on along the minus strand of NW_024061975.1, from coordinate 698,844 downwards.
AGAAAAATCATAATATATTAGATAGTTTAAATTTTGAAATCAAAAGTAAATTTATAAAGGCACAATTTTACTAAACATTAAGAATTGTAATATTTACCTTCAACCTCAAATCCTAACAACCAATTTTTGGTACATATCAAAGATTGGACATTTTTCGGAAAGAGACAAATTCGGTATTTGTTGAGAACACATGAGCCAGTGCTAAATGCCGATTCTGATACAACAGTTGTAATTTGAATGCTCAAAATGTCATATGCCATCAATGCAAGATCTGGAATCTAAGTTGATTCTCCTTCCAATAATGCAAAAGATCAAGACTTGGAAGGTAAGTTAAAGAAAGCCTTTGTTCATTTAAATAAGTATCAAATTGAGAAGTTCCTTCTTGTAACAAAAAATCATTCTCAAAATGTAGGAACTCCTACATCATTTACACAAAATTAGAAGTTAGATTAAAAGAAACAACCAACAAATAATTGAAAATCTGAAATAAGTAAATGAAAGTAAAAAGAGACAAAATATAGACTTACATCCACAAGTGCTAGTGACTTTCCTTTAGGCATGCTACTTGGAGTAGACATTTGACGCATTCTATTCTGAATATGATCAATATTGCTAGTTGACTCTTTCTTAGACATCTTGGCATACTCATGAAAGAGAGAATTCAATTTGTGCTTCACAATATTCAATTTTTCTTGACAATAAATTGGATCAAGACCAATATTTGAATAGACAAACTTCAAAAACTGCATCTTATAATGAGGATCAAGAATGGTTCCAAGTGCAACCACATCATTATAATCACTCCAATATTTATCAAACTTCACTTTCATATTGACTACCATTTTTTTAATTATTTCATCATCATGGGTACTATTTTCTACCAACCAACACTCAATTTCCCACACTTGTGCAAAATATTAATTAGATGTTGGATAAGAAGAACCGGACATCAACTCAGTGATCAAAAAGAATGGATGCAAAAACTGACACATTTTTTCTCCTCTTTCCCACTCTTCATGATTAGGGTAATCCTTGTAGTTCACATCTTCAAATGCAAGATTAGTTAAAGCACCTCGGTATGCAAGTGCACTTTCAAGCATCAAAAAAGTGGAGTTCCACCTAGTAGGGACATCTAAACGCAAACTAAGTTTGGTATCAATATCACCCACTTAAACCACACAAGCTTTAAAAAGATTCATTCTTGCCTCTGACCCTCTAACATGCTTTATGCATTCTCTAATTTTGTCTAAAGCAAAACTAGCAACTTTCAAACCCTCTTGAACGATAAGATTTAGTATGTGAGCACAACATCGAACATGGAAAAATCCCCCCCCCCCACATAACAAACCATTATTATTATTCAGAAGTCTATCTTTCAATATTTCAGTCATTCTACCATTTGCTGATGCATTAACCAAAGTTAAAGAAAATATTTTCTTCTCAATCCCACAATCTTCCAAGAATTCATACACAGTTTTGGCTAATTCAGCACCAGTGTGTAGAGGAGGCAAATGACAAAAATTAATAATTTTACTATTAAGTTTCCAATCTTCATCAACAAAATATGCAGTCAAAGAAATATAACGCTCTGTAGTACATGAAGTTCACAAATCAGATGTTAAACATATTCTACTACGAACTTTAGACAATACTTCTTTCAACTTGCTCTTTTCATGCTCATACATATTGGTCACAAATATACTAGCAGCATGCCTAGAAGGCACTTTAGCATCAGGATTTAAATATTCCAGCAATTGTCTAAACCTTCTATTACTATCGTGTGGAGGAGCCACGACGCTGGTTCGTGTGGAGGAGCCGCGACGTTGGTTCAGGTTTGTGTCGAAGAGCCGCGACTGGTTCGTGTTGAGAAGCCGCAACGCTGGTTCGTACCGAGGAGCCACGACGCTAGTTCAGGTTCGTGTCGAGGAGCCGCGATGCTGGTTCAGGTTCGTCGCAAGGATATCCAGTGCTGGTTTGAATCGATGATGTTGCTCCTCTGGTTCGTGAGAGACTGAGAGTGAGAGTGTGAATTAAATTTGGGGGCTTGCTTCAGTTGCTTGCTTCAAAGTGAATTGGGAATGTTTACTCGTAGGGTTTCAAAATGTGAATGGGGTTGTGGGCATGGGTTCTTCGATCAATCCGTAAATTACGGCGATTAGCGTGAAATTTCCTTAATTCAAGGCTCCAACACAACCACTTATACAATACAATTAGTCAAATACCAAAAATATAATAATAAAGCAGAGTAAAGTCTAAGCACCGTCCACTAAAGCAATGAGAAAACAATGCTTTTGCTAAGAAAAACTTCATTCATATTTCATATTGTTACATTTGAAAACGGGATCCATGTCCAAACCACATGAAAAAACTGACATTGCTGGACCAACTTTTTCTCTTTTCCAACTTTACTGCTCGGATGCAAACTGGTTAACCAAAGACAAAGCATTGCTGGTGACCTGAGCAACCTAAAATAAATTGAAAAAATAATTAAATCAAGCGGGTTACCCGTGGAGCCCGCGAGTATACCCATTAAACCCACGGGTTTATCGGCCGGGGCTAATAAGGTCGCAATTTAAACGAGCTTTATTTTTTGAGGCCCAAAGTCCACATGGACCGCGGGTTATACGGGTACCCCGCGAGCCTTAGCCCATATACCTGACTCTATTGATAACTATATGTTTATTATTTTGTTCCTTGATAAGTTTTATTTTATTTTATTTAATCTTTGTTTTGTTTGGCTTATTATTATGTCATATATATATATATATATATATATATATATATTACTTAATAGGTAATTTATTATTATAATAAATTTTAATTAATTTAGGATATTGTTGCTAAGCTTAGTTATGTTTTAATTCGTTTGATATTCAATGTTTCCCTTATATATATATATATATATATATATACCACTCAAAATTATTTTCAAGAACTTTATTTGTAGAATGGGCGTGGAAAGTACCATTTGATCGAAGTGGTGCAATCCGATACGACATTCAAACGAAATATGAACTTGAAAGCGCGAATCCTTTTATATGAATTTATTAAAATCATTATATTTTTATTTTATTTTATCTTATTTATTTTATTATTATTATTTTATTTTCATAATGTTTAATGTTTTAATTTTGATTTTATTTTGTTATATTTAAATGTTTGTATTAATGACGTATGTTATAGAAAAACGAATTCTTTACATATAAGAAATAGGTAAGATAGTTTTCTCGATGGAGTATTGTGAATCTCGATATTTCTTATCAAGTTAAAAAAATTTCTTTAATTAATTAATTCAGAGGAATTTAATTAATATTCAATATATAGATCATAATTTTAATTTTGATTCGAATTTTAAGTTCCACCATTATGACATGCTATAAGCAACTAAGTACCAATTTTAGGCACTGTGAGGTGTTTATCCTTCCCCACGCGTAACCGACTCTCGAACTCGTTAAATCGAATTTTTGGTAAACGTATACCAATATTTGTCTTATAAAAACGATTTTTCTTAAAATTGTTTTAAAAGACGTTTTAAGTATTTGACCTACCTAACCTAAAGGTCAATGGCGACTCCCATCTAAAATAATTCAAAATCATCAATTTTTAATAAAGTTATAATTATTTTTTTAAAATGATAATATTAATTATTATTTTAAAAATGGTTATGAAAAAATGAAAACCACATTGCACGGAAAACGAAGGGTTTCCATTAAAGAAAAATATACGAGTACATAAAGTTATATATTCAATTAATTTTAATGTAAAAAAATAATGCTTTTGGGATGTTTTTGTTTAGTGAGGAAAGTAATTAGAATATAATTGAGATGATATGATGTTTAAAAAAATGAAAATTATAATGTTTTTGGGATAAATTAGATATAAAATAATACTTTTGGGATAAATTAGATATAAAATAATACTTTTGGGATGTTTTCGTTTTCTAATGACCTATTTGATATTTTCACAGTACTTTAGGGGGTAAAACTAAATATAAGGCTTTTTATTCACCTTGCCACATCATCAATTTAATAGAGATAATAGTGGAGTGACCATTTCTTTATGAATCGATAATGTTATTGATCATTTTGTTACAAATTAATAACGTTAGTGACCAATCTATTACTTTTAAAACTTCAATAGAAAAATAAAAACTCAATCAAACATTAATGACCATTAATATAATTTACTCGTAACTTTTTAAGTTCGCAATCCACACATACAATCACGTTGTTCCTATATATATATATATACTCCATTACTGATTTTATATAAGATTTTTAATCATTGATATTATTCTAAAAGTTTACTCAAAATATGCCCTAAAATTGTATCAAAAATAAGAAATCTTAAAATCACAACCTTTCAAATTATTGAAAATCCTAAAATCACACCGGAAATCTACTTGAAAACGAAGGTTACTCATAAGTGTCACCTGTTGATTCTGCGTTTTGAAAAAGAGAACTTTATTTAAAATCAATATATCTACTAAAACACATAATTAGCTTAATAAAAAAATTATTTAGCCTAAAAATTATGATTAATGGATTAAAAGTGACGTCTCTTGATCTATAAAATTAATCATTTTTATAATAATTCGAATGTATTGTATTTTTTTATAGAAACAATAAATTATACTAAAAATAAGAAATATTCCAAATTACAATAAAGATTTATAATTATAATCGTAAATTAAACACATAATTAAAAAAATTCCTATAAAATATCACATAAGGATCATACAATGAAAGATTAAACTAACCAATAAACTCGAATAAAGATGATACAAACAGATCTGATCGCATCAGCAAACGAACCACAAAAAGAGATCAAGCAATAGAAAGACCACCGACAAACCGTAAATCAGAATCGAGCAACATCAAAAGCTATCAACGAACGTAAATCGGGTATCCAAATCCAATTCGAGGGTCCAAAGCAGGAAAGATCACAAGATATCATATAAGCATTATCTTGATCAGTCGTAGCGATGTCAAATCAACCTTTAGAAAAATGATAAATGAAAAACTGTCAAAGAACCGAAAAATATACCAAAAAGCATAAGAAAACGTGTCATAAAGACTTATGAAAACATGTAATACATGCAGATTTATTAAAAATAAAAAAATAAATAAAAGATATAATATAAAAAGAAAAAACCAATAAAAAATATCAACGATCGACAATTAATATTAAAGTTGATATCATCGTCGACCAAAAAAGACAATTAAAAGATCCGTTGTGTAATTAAACTCATCATGTATCATTTAAGAATAGTTATAATCAAATAATTACAAATTTAATGTGTTTTCATTAAAATAATATGAATCAAGTGTAAAAATATTGATTGTTTTAATTCTTCGTGGGCTTCATGGGTTTATCCTCACATTTCTACTACTATCTCTTCATATTACGATTATGTTACATGGTGTTCATAGGAACCGTTGTGAATATATGATTCGCGGGGTGAATTTTTTTTTTTTAGAATTAATACATTTTTAAGTTATAAAATTATATTTTAAATTGATTTTTGGTATTTAAAGATTGTTTTGCTAAAAATATGTATTCACTGTTTTTCTTGTTATAAAATAAATCTTAATTGTTTTCATTTTTTCTAGGAATGTAAAAAGCTGACCCGATTTGCAAAATTAACTGAAATCGACTTGAGTTAAAACTGTTTGTGACTCGAGAAGGTGGTGATCCAAAATTGATTCGAGTCCAAATTGGTGTTGACCTGAACCCGAGTTGGAATTAGAAAATGTGGATCTGAATTTGAATTGCACCCAATCTAAGAACGACCTGAACCCGAATTTAAGGGATAATATGAAAATCAAACCCAAATTTAAGAGATAATATGATAACCGAACCCGAATTTAAGGGATAATATGATAACCGAACCCGACCTGTGTTCAACTAATATGAACCTGAACTCGAGATTAATCTGTTAAACAACTGTTATTACCCGACCTGCTATGAATCCGACTTGTAATTGACTCAAATTGTAAATCATCTGACTTGTTATTGAACTAATTTGATATTTACCTGACTTATAAGTTACAATTGATGAAATGTGAGATTTTGAATTTATAATAAACTATGATAATTAATACTTCATCTGTCCCACTAAATGCGTCTCTATAATTTATATTTTTATAATTTACTTCAAACCCAATAAATCACATAATAAACTTCATTTCACACTCTATAAAGTATATCATAATCTCCAAACTCTATAAACTTTTATTCACAAAGTTTTTAAATGGATTCAATTTAGTCTATTTTATATTAATTTCAACTTAACATTTTATAATTATTTAGATTTGATCCCTCATTCATGTGTCTTTGTTTAATTTATTTAAATTTCAATTTGTAATTTCATGTTTGTTCAATTTAGTCCTTAAAATTATATTTTTATTAAAATTGACCCATAGTTATTTATATTTTTTGTAATTTACTTCAAATCATATACAATTACAAATTACATTTCGTCGTTCATGAAAGGCGAAAAATAATTAACCCAAAAATGACCCGACTTGAAGGCAATCTATATCCAGTAAGATCCGACCTGAATTCTTTTGTCAATGATATGACCTTATTTGAACGAGATCTGACCTGAAGTCCATCTGAACATGAATTAACCTGGTATTTAATTGATTCAGACTTAAATCGTTTTGGCTTGAACTGGCATCGAACCGAACTGAAATTAACCTGATCCGAATGCGAATTGAATCTGATGTCAAATCAATCAGAAAATGACCCGAACTGATCTAAGTTGAACCATCAAATTAACCTAACACGACATATATCTGATTTTACATGACTTGAGAATCCGACTGAAACCTGAACGATTACCCAATTTCACATCTGTAATTTTTCCATCTAATAAAGTTAACGTAATCGACGGTAGCTCGATGTATTTGATGAAAATCTAATGTATTCAATGGCGAGAAAATTATATTTTAATTTTTAACAACAGATTCAAAGGTATGAGTCAAGCTATCTTAGAGGTTAAAAGAATTCTTGTTATTTTTAGAAGTCATGGTTTTGAGCACTAGCAATTGTAAGGTATTTGGACATTCATTATCAAATGATTGAGAGTCTAAAACATATATTACCCCTGGTAATTAATCCAAAAAGAAAAAAAAAACATTCGATTCAAAACAATGGCTAAAAAAAATTTATGTATGATATTTTTCGCTCGATTTATGTTCTTCTATGCTTACATCTATCATTCAAGCAAGAGTGATCCATCCTAATACCAAACCGTGTTTGAAAGAGAGATTCTTATAATGAGACTGCTTATAAGATGAAGTTTAACATCAATCTTAAAAGTTACGAGTGAATCAGTGACCATAATTTCAAAGCCATTCTCTTGGACCATAATTTCCCATCATCGAACACTTGCTCTCTGATCATAATTTCTGAAACCGCCTCAACTTTTGCTTTTTGCTGCTTTTGATGGCTGGTTTCTCCATTTTTGGTGTCTAAAAAGTACGCAATTCCATGTTTTCTTTGCTTTTTTTTTTTTTTTTTTGTATCTTCTTTTAAAATTTTTGAACCGTGAAGCTTCATGCTGTTGGCTTTAGTCATTGCTCTTTAGTTTCCCATGCCACAGCTTGAAATGGGTGTCTTATTCTGTTGTGAGATTTACTCTACTGAACTGAAATCCTTTGAACGCTTTACGGTCTCTTCCACCTTTGCCTTTAGGTTTTGTTAGTGTTGGTACTCGCCTCGGAACAAAATCTGAGTATCCGAGTCGAGTATTTGTTCATTCTCTGTTTGCTGCTCATCACCATGAACCTGGTTTTGCTTCTATCGATTTTCATTCTCTTTGTTGGAGTGTTTTCAAAAGAGGCTTTGAAGCCTGATGTTGTGAATGTTGGAGCTATTTTCTCATTTAGCACAATCAATGGGAAAGTTGCAAAGATTGCAATGAAGGCTGCTGAGAATGATATAAACTCTGATCCAAGCATTCTTGGTGGAAGGAGATTGTCTATTGCCCTCCATGATTCAAATTTCAGCTCGTTTCTCGGCATTATCGGCGGTATACTCTTCAGTCTCCTCCTTTTTTCCATATATGTTCGGTTAATTCCGCTCATGTCCGATCCCGGGATCTCTATGTTTACAGTGAATCAGAATAAATAATAGCGCTTTTGTCTAACGTTACAGATGTTCATGTTGTATGCTTTCAATTTGTTTGGTGTTCACAGCATTGCAGTTTATGGAGACTGATACGGTAGCAATAATTGGTCCTCAAAGTTCAATGCTGGCACATGTTCTTTCACATCTTGCAAATGAACTTCATGTTCCATTGTTGTCGTTCACGGCCCTCGATCCCAGCCTGTCGCCTCTCCAGTTCCCGTTCTTTGTTCAAACGGCGCCTAATGACGTGTTCCAGATGATTGCCGTTGCTGAGATGATTAGTTATTTTGGTTGGACTGATGTGATTGCTGTTTTCAGTGATGATGATCAAAACCGAAATGGTATAGTTACGTTAGACGATGAACTCGCTGAGAGACGTTGCAGGATTTCTTATAAAGCCGTACTTCCGCCTGACCAGACAGCAACGAGTAGTGATGTTCGGAGAGAATTAACTAAGGTTCGGATGATGGAGTCTCGGGTTATTGTGTTGCACACTTTCTCGAAGACGGGTCTCCTGGTCTTTGAAGTGGCCAAGGGCCTTGGAATGATGGGGAAAGGATATGTTTGGATAGCTTCTACTTGGCTATCCACTGTTTTAGATTCAACTTCCCCACTTAAACCCGAGACAGCGAACTCGATCCGAGGAGCACTTACGCTTCGCCTTCATACGCCTGATTCGGAAAGGAAAAGGGTCTTCATTTCTCGTTGGAACCAGCTGAGTAATGGCTCTGTTGGGCTTAATTCCTATGGTCTTTATGCATATGATACCGTCTGGATGATAGCTCGTGCAGTAAGGTCCTTCCTTGATCTGGGCGCCAACATTTCGTTTTCGAACGATGCGCGATTAACCGATGCTGGTGGAACGGATCTGAATCTTTCCGCATTAAGTATATTTGATGGCGGGAAGCAGTTGCTTAATAACATAATAGAAACTAATATGACTGGTTTGACAGGTCCTGTTCAGTTTGATCAAGACAGATCCCTGATAAATCCTTCCTATGACGTTATTAATGTAGTTAAAACCGGGTATCAACAGATAGGGTTCTGGTCTAACCACTCCGGCCTTTCCGTCGTGCCACCTGAGACGTTTTATGGGAAAAGGCCTAATCGTTCTAGTTCAAACCAACATTTAGATCGTGTGGTGTGGCCTGGAGGAGGAACAACAAGGCCCCGGGGTTGGGTATTTCCGAACAACGGAAGAGAATTAAGAATCGGAGTTCCGAATCGAGTTAGTTTCCGAGAGTTTGTCTCGATAGTCAATGGCACAGATAAGGTGCAAGGGTATTGTATAGATGTATTTCTTGCTGCAATTAAATCGATGCCATACGCTGTTCCGTACAGGTTCATTCCATTCGGAGATGGCCATAAGAACCCAAGCTACCATGAGCTTGTCAGTAAAATCGAAGCCGGTGTAAGTATACCAGAACGAAAAGTGCAACTGGTTTCTTAAATGATAAAAAATGATCAGTTTCTGATACTTTGTTCTTGTAGGTCTTTGATGGCGCAGTAGGTGATATCGCCATTGTAACAGACCGAACAAGAATAGTAGATTTCACTCAGCCATATATAGAATCGGGGCTGGTCGTGGTAGCTCCGGTAAAAAGAATACGTTCGAGCCCTTGGTCCTTTGCACGGCCATTTACTCCATCCATGTGGGCAGTCACAGCAGCATTTTTCGTTATTGTCGGATCGGTTGTGTGGATCCTTGAGCATCGAATAAACGATGAATTCCGGGGACCTCCTGGGCAGCAAATTGTCACAATTTTAACGTGAGTACATAGACATGAAGTTCATCTTTTTCTTATTGCATTAGCTTGTAGCAATTCATTTCTGCAAGACGATCTGATTGCATCTCTTTACATTTGACCCTCACAGGTTCAGCTTCTCTACCATGTTTTTTGCCCATAGTAAGCTCCTTCCTTTTCGATCTACTTTCTACGAGTAATTCATAACTTAGAATGGGCGATGCCCGTCGTGGTATCGAACCAACATGACTTTTTGAAAATTTCAGGAGAAAATACAGTGAGCACGCTTGGACGCCTTGTGCTGATCATCTGGCTTTTCGTAGTTCTGATAATCAATTCAAGCTACAGTGCAAGCCTTACATCGATCCTCACCGTGCAACAGTTATCATCACCTATCAACGGAATCGAGTCTTTGACTAGTATTACCGAACCAATAGGCTTCCAAGTCGGATCTTTTGCCAAAAACTATCTGATCAATGAACTGAATATTCCAAGGTCTAGACTTATTCCACTTGGCTCACCTGAAGAATATGCAGAAGCCCTTGAGAAGAGAACCGTAGCTGCAATAGTCGATGAGCGACCATACATGGATCTCTTCCTCTCGGACCACTGTGAATTATCGGTTCGAGGGCAGGAGTTCACCAAACGCGGTTGGGGATTTGTGAGTTATATGAGGCTAATTCTTCTTTTTCTTTTAAGTTGCCTAGTTTGTCATAAACGGAAACTGATCTCCGGCAAATGGTTTTCTTTAGGCATTTCCTCGAGACTCCCCACTAGCCATTGACATGTCTACTGCCATCCTTGCTCTATCTGAGAACGGCGAGCTTCAGAAAATTCATGAAAAATGGCTGTCGAGAAGTGCTTGTAGTTCTGAGGAATCAGAGGATGAATCAGAGGAGCTGGACTTAAAAAGCTTCTGGGGACTATTCCTTATATGCGGAACCGCATGTATTCTCGCTATCCTCGTGTACTTTCTGATGATCTTTCGCCAGTTCAGTCGGCATTGCCCCGAGGAACCTGATTCTAAAAGTCGTGACAGATCCTATTCTGCACGTCTTAGAGCATGTCTGTCATTCGTTGATAAAAAGGTCGAAAGATCTCAAAGCAACTCGAAAAGAAAGCGAGAGAGTATGTCCCCCTAATGGTTATCATAAAGAGAATGTATGAACTTACAGATCAGGGAAGATAGAGATTGACATCTTCCATGAAAGGAAATAATCAGGTTTCACTGCCAGTTCTAGAGAACCGGCTTCTGCGTTTTTCGAGCACAAGACTTTCCCGACTTCTCCGTGCACGAATCGGGATAACATAAAGCGGTATGATTCTAAAGAAACAGTGTAAAAGTAATGTTCCTGGCATTTATAAAATGTGACAAAATAGAGAAATGCAAAATTTCCTTTTGCTTGTTGTACATAACAAATCATCAAACTGCCTACTTGAATGAAAGGGATAAAACTTGAACAAAAATCAAACCTTTCAGTATCCATAAAAATTGAAGAAATAACCAAACTCAGTTGTCCTTGGTAGCTGAAGCCTGCTGTGCACCAACTGCAAAGAATTCTGTAATGACTTCGAGAGGCATGCCTTTGGTTTCCGGAACTTTTAGGAAGACAAACAGCCATGCTATGGCACATACGACTGCGTACATGCCAAAGACCCCCGCTGGACACACTGATTTCAGTAGCATCGGGAGTAAGTACGTGACGATGATGTCACCGATCCAAAATGTAAGCGCGCATATAGCAATGCAGATGCCACGAACATGTGTTGGGAAAATCTCGGAACACAGAGTGTTGGGGATCGGCCCGAATCCCATCACGAAGAAACAGAAGTATAGCACGACACTAACGGTCGAGATTGAGGCGTGCACAACGCTCCCCACTTTGACAACACTTCCAATGACTAAGACGATGAGAGATATTATCAGGACAGGAAGTGTGTTGAGTAGCAAACTCCTGCAACAGAAGGGGAGACGAGAATAGATCAAGGTCAGATTGCAGGCACGGTATCGTCTAATGAAATCACAAAATAGAAGTAACAAAGCTAGCTAATCACATCTTTTTTTCTATCCTAATATTTACGCATTTGAGACACTACCAGCAATTTATGCCAAAGGAAGGATCTAAGAACAGATGTTATGCAATTTCGGTTCAACCAAAATATTTGATTTCCTCTTGGAAACCGAAATCTTATGCTTACGGATGAGACTGATTCGCACCCCAAGGAAATTGAGTAAAGGAAAAAATTTACCTTCTACCAGCAAGATCCATAAGCCGCATGGCGACAGCTATACTTGGAAGCATCAGCAAGGTTGTCATGCCGCTGATAAGCGGCGATGCAGAAGATGAACTGAGGCCCAAGTTAGACAGAAGAATCCCTACTCCTGCCTGTTCAAGAATCTGGGGAGTGTAGTATAGAACGCCGTTTATACCAGAGAACTGCATTTTAAAAGAAGAGAAAACAAGGATCCTCAATAAGCAAGTAATCCAGCCGTTTCAAAAAATGCAGTGTCTAAGATTACACAGGATTCTGCTACAAAAGCGAAAAAGTACCGGTATCTCTAGCAGTGGAATGTGTTCTATTCCATGGATTTTACTTCTTACGGTTTGAACAGGATAGTGATTTCTTTGCTAGAAATACATGTTTCTATAAACTGATACAGCATTCTTAGAACAGCCAAGCAGGATGTAATGCAGCACAATAGGAAAGCGATTTAAGATGCAAAATAAGAAGATAATAAAGAATACTTGACATTTCTGCATGCACGAGCTAGAAGGGTCATTTGTGCCTTTTTTAATAGAACAAGCAGATAAGGAGAAGAATCTCTCCTCATTACCTGCTGAAGTATTTGAATCCCCACCCCTACCAATAAAGCATGTTTGACTCCTAGTTCGAAGAGATTACACCAACTTGGTTCCTTTGCAGTTTCGGCTGGATGAACCATATGTTGCGGAAGACGACTATCGGATAGAGCAAAATCGCAACTGATAATTTGAGAAAATAAAAATAAAGATAAAGAAGACACAAATTTTACGTGGAAAACCCCTAAATAATATAGGGTAATAACTACGGGCAACGGTAGAAGAATTTCACTATGAGAAAATAGGAATTACAATCTCTTTCGATCTACCAATGAGAAAACAATGATAATTCTCTATTGATAAAAATGAGAAAACAACTCTCAAGAAACTCTCTAAATTCTCTAGTATTGGGAGAAAGCTATAATGATTTGGGATTATTTTGAAGCTAAATGAGCTAGGGTATTTATAGTTGAAGCTTAAGGATTAATCTTATAAATACTCTAAAGTTCAGGGATTAATTATGATTATCCCTTTATCAAATTTCACCGAAAGTGGCTTGGCAACTTGTTTACTTTTCAACAATCTCCCACTTGAAGATTTGATTAGAACAATCATATCTTCACATCATTCTTTCTACCTTGTACCATCATGTTGCTTACGTCTCTGACAGGCCACAAGAGGATAGACACCAAGTAAATTTATCAGCATTGATCGTCTTCGTCATGAAATCTGCAATGTTGTCTTTGGTATGGATCTTCTACATATCTACCATTCCTTCTTCCACCTTTTCACGAATGAAATGGTATTGAACTCGTATGTGCTTTGTCCTTGAATGAAATGTTGGATTCCTTGCTAGATGCAAGGCGCTTTGACTATCACAAAACTAAGAGACATAGTCTTGATTGTGCTCAAGCTCCTCCAATAGCATCTTCAACCAAATTGCTTTTTTACTGGCTTATGTAGCTACTACATATTATGCCTCTATTGTGGATGTAGCCACAACTGACTGCAATTTTGAAACCCAACTTACAGCTCCACCAGCAACTTTGAACACATATCCTGTAGTCGATTTGTTTTTATCCAAATCTGCATAGTCAGAATCTACATACCCATTGATTAGTAAGTTTGATCCTCCGTAACATAATGCAACATTTGAGGTCCTTTTGATGTATCTCAGGATCCTCTTTATTGTATTCCAATGCTCTTTGCCTAGATTCGCCATGTACCGACTAACCACTCCCACTTCTTGTGCAATGTCTGGTCATGTGCATATCATAGCGAACATTAAACTTCCTACTGACGATGCATATGACACTCGAGACATCTTCATTCTCTCTTCTTCACTGCTAGGACTCATACTGGAGGATAATTTGAAGTTAATAGGAAGAGGGGTAGAAATTGGCTTACAATCTTACATGTTGAATCGTGACAAGATCTTCTTCAAGTAATTCTTTTGTGAAAACCAAATCTTCCTATTACTTCTATCTCGGTGAATTTGCATCCCTAGAATCTTGTTTGCTGATCCCAAGTCCTTCATTTCAAATTCCCTAGCCAGTTGTGACTTCAATTCTTCAATATGATCTTTGTTGAGTCCTGCAACCAACATGTCATCCACATACAACAACAATATAACAAAATCGTTATCACCAGACCTCTTGAAATAAGCACAAGGGTCTGCATTAAGTCTGTTGTATCCAAGGCACATAATGAAGGAATCAAATCTCTTATACCAACACCTCGATGCATGCTTTAGACCGTACAGAGATTTGTTCAACCTGCAAACCAAGTTCTTCTTTTCTTTTTCTTCAAAACCTTCAGGCTGGAGCATATAAATCTCTTCTTCAAGATTTCCATGAAGAAAAGTTGTTTTAACATCTAGTTGCTCTAGATTTAAGTTCAATGTAGCACACATTGCCAAGACTACTCGAACTGTTGTTAGTCGAACCACATGAGAAAAGATTTCATTGAAATCAATACCTTCTTTTTGAGCATATCCTTTGACCACAAGTCTTGCACGATACCTCTCAACTTGATCGTCGCCATTTCGCTTGATTTTGAAGACCCGTTTGTTTCTAATTGACTTCCTTCCTTGTGGTAGAAGCACAAGGTCTCATGTATTATTTTTATGAAGGACTTCAATTTCTTCTTGCATCACCATCATCCACAGTAAAGCATCTGAGTTGTTTATTGCCTCCTGGTATGTTGATGGCTCACCGTCCTCTGTTAACAGGCAGTATGCAATATTACCTTCTATAATATAATCTGAGTGCCAATTGGGATGTCTTCTCACATGATCTGATTGACGAGTTTTTGGAGCTTCATAACTCTTTGGTTCTTGTTCATCATGTTCCGGTTCTGCTTCAGAAGAATCTCCTTGTTCAACCTCCTTTTCCACATGTATATGTGTAGTCTCTGACTTTTCAGCGCTATCATCGTCTTCTTTTCTTTGTAGATTATCTTCTACAAAGATAACATCCCTGCTGATGATCACTTTGCGGGCAGTGGGATCCCACAAGCGATACCCCTTTACACCATCAGCATACCCCAAGAATTTTCATTTCTTGGATTTTGGATCCAGCTTTGAAATTTTTTGGGAGTTGTACATCATGTACACAATACTTCCAAATACATGGAGGTTTGAATAATCAGTTGGTTTACCAGTCCACATCTCCATTAGTGTCTTCAGTTCTATTGCAGTTGATGGAGCTTGATTCACCAAATAACAAGCGGTATTAACTAATTCTGCCCAAAATGATTTTTCTAGGCCTGTATCCCTCAACATTGCTCTTGTGCTTTCTAACAAGGTTCTGTTCATCCGCTCTGCCACTCCATTTTGTTGAGGAGTGTTCGCCACTGTGAACTGTCTTTTGATGCATTCTTTCCTGCAAAATTCATCAAATTCTTCGCTTGTGTATTCTCCTCCATTATATGTTCTGAAACACTTGATCTTATTTCCAGAATCAAGTTCCACCCGCGCTTTGAAGTTTTTGAAAGTGAAAAACACATCTGACTTTTTCTTAATAGGGTACACCCAACATCTCCTAGAGTAGTCATCAATAAATGAGACAAAATATTTTGCTCCGCCTACGGATGTAACTGGTGTTTGCCATACGTCAGAGTGAACCAATTCTAGAACACTTTTACCTCTAGAATTTGATGTGTTGAATTTCAACCGGTGTTGCTTACTTGTTATGCAATGCTCACACAAAGTAAGTGATACCTTTGTTAAGCCTGAAAGTAGCTTTTGCTCCACAAGGACTTTCATTCCTTGTTCTGACATGTGTCCAAGTTTCTGATGCCATAGCATTGCAGAATCTGAACTACATGAGGCAACAGAGGCTTCTGCTTCTAGCAAAGTTTCTCCCTTCAGCATGTACAATTTTGCAGCTATCTTTTCACCTTTCAACACCTAAATCGCTCCACGGAACACCTTCATGATTCCTTTCCTTGTTTCAATCTTGCTTTCATTATTATCCAACATTCCATATGATAATTAATTTTTCTTCAGGCCTTTCACGTGTCGCACATCTCGAACAACTTTAATTGTTCCATCATACATCTTCAATTTGATGGTTCCCACTCCAATGATCTCTAAGGCATGATCATTACAACTATACACAGATCCTCCTGAGACAGGTTCATAATGATGTAACCATTCTCTTTTTGAGGTCATGTGATATGTTGCTCCCGAATCAATAAGCCATATATCTATAAATCTTTTTCTGTCTTTCACGATGGTTGACGCTTCACAACATAGAGCATCTCCATCATCTGAAGTGTCTGCGGTAATACCTTGTGGATTGAAGTTTTTATTTAGACTCCAACAATCATTCTTCAAGTGACACATCTTTCCACAGTTGTAGCACTTTAAATTTTTTTTGCTTCTCGACTTCGATCTACCATGTTTGTGACTGCTACTTTGGCCACGTTCTGTTGATCTCCCTCTTATCGTTGTCAATGCTTCTGCTTGTTGCAGATTTACTTGTCTGTCTTCCTTGTTCTTGTGCCGATTTTCTTCTTGTAGAACAACAGCTACAACGTCATCGACGACTAGACTGGTGACATTACTGTTTGTCAAGTTGATGATGAGTTGATCATACGAATCAGGTAGACTTTGAAGTAGAAGTTCAACACATTATTGTTCTCCTATTATACATCTTAAGGATGTAAGCTGAGAAAATAAAGTGTTCAGTGTGTTTAAGTGCTCCGTCACTGAAGTAGATTCTATCATCCGGAGAGTCTACAATTTCCTCTTAAGGAAAATTTTATTGTGCAACGTGTGGCCTTGTACAATTTGGTAAGATGATCTCATATCTCCTTAGCTGTCTTCTTCTCCTCGATGCTTGACAATACTTCATCTGCTAATACTAGATGAAAGTTTTCCATAGCATTCCCGTCCATTTCGATCCATTTGTTATCATCAGTGAAATATATCATCCTTTCACTGATAGCTGCTAGACAACCATCTTTCCTCAGGATAGCCTTCATCTTTAATTTTCACAATGAGAAATTTCTCCCATTGATTTTTTCAATATCAAATTTCGTTGTCATAACTTCTATTACGGATAGCTCTCACTATTTCACTATCGTGAATAGTTCTCTGTAACCTTCAAAGAATGGGTAATACCTTCTTACTTTCTTATGTTGGATGATCCACCTTTTGATGACAACCACAAAGACAATAAGTATATATTACACACTTAAATCTGGCTCGGATACCAATTGTTGCGGAAGACGGCTATCGGATAGAGCAAAATCACAACTGATAATTTGAGAAAATAAAAAAATGAAGATAAAATAGACACAAAATTTACGTGGAAACCCCTAAATAATATAGGGTAAAAACCACGGGCAACGGTAGAAGAATTTCACTATGAGAAAATATGAATTACAACTTCTCTCGATGTATTAAGGAGAAAATAATGATAATTCTCTCTTGATAAAAAGGAGAAAACAACTCTCAAGAAACTCTCTAAATTCTCTAGTATTGAAAGAAAACTAGAATGCTTTGGAATGATTTTGAAGCTAAATGAGCTAGGGTATTTATAGTTGAAGCTTAAGAACTAATCTTATAAATACCCTAAAATTTAGGGATTAATTGTGATTATCCCTTTATCAAATTTCAACAAAAGTTGTTATATTTAATTTTTTTTTTCATGATTTTGATGGTGCATTTAATTTCACCGAAAGTGGCTTGGCAACTTGTTTACTTTTCAACACCATAGGTGGTCCAACCGGATGCTGCTTCACAAGCTCCTCGGAATAAAGAGCTGCCTGGCTCACCAAAGCAGAAGCTTGGACATACTCACTTTCAGCAGGGATATCAGCACCAGGCAGAGAAACTATTGAGCCACGCCTAGATCCGGGTACGTTCTCTTGATGCAAATAAATTCTTTTAAATCCCCCTTCTTTTTTACCATCTTGGGTTTCCTTTTCAGACCATTTATAAGCCAGCTGCCAACCACCACCAATCCCCATGCTACTAATTGGGTCTCCAGTTGCAGTAGACTGCCCTGTCTCAGGTTACCAAGGCTTCCATGGGTAGTTGGAACAATGTCCTTGTCCGTGTCCTGCCTTGAGATCAAAGGACAATGCAAATTGTCATCGGAATCATTAGCGGCACCATCATGCCCGTAGTCCTTATCCCACTCTTCATGTCTAGCTTGATTCCCACCCACGCTGAACATGCTGCCAAAGTGCAGGAAAAGTGTGCTACGCATACTTCCTTGTTCAGGGAGCTTCTCATGGACACTTCCAAAGAGAGTGACGAGAGGATCCACAAGACCCTGACCACTCTGGCTAAGCATGCTTCCATGTCGAGACGCAAGACCAATAGTACTACCATGTCCAGTGGTGACTGGTCTGGCCACCCATGACTGACCTGCTTCAGGTCCATATAACTTGATTCGATCTTTCTCATCTGGTATGTCTTCGTCTTCAACGTCATCAGTTGTCGGGCCAATTATGTACTCCTCTATTGATGTTTCACCTCCAACACCAAGTCCCTCAACTAACAAAGCCATCTCACCTGTCATCTAAATAATATTAGTACCACTTATATTATTCATCATATTCTTGGCTGACAATGTGCAATGCATGTAGGAAACAAAACAATGCAGTTTTAAAAGAGTCGCCATAGAAGAACTAACCGGCAACATCCTCCCTGCTGCGTAGCCTCTGCAAAACCTTTTTTGCCTCATCTATTCGCCCTTTACTTACAAGCCATCTCGGCGATTCAGGCAAGAAGAATATAGCTAATACAAAATATACGAGGGATGGAATAGAAAGAACACCAAGCATCAATCTCCAATTTGGTGTTTCCGATAACGACATTCCAAAAACCATGCAATAAGACAGAAACATTCCAATTGAACCAGTACTCTGTGGAAGCGTATTCAGCAATCCCCTTATTTCCGGTGGTGCAGTCTCGGATATATAAACCGGGACCAATGTTACAGCCAACCCGATTCCGAATCCATCCAAAAGCCTTGCCAAAAGCAAGATATAAACATTAGGAGACCATACCATTACAAGACCAATAAGAAAATAAAAGACGGATGAGATTATCAGCATGGGGCGGCGGCCTAGCCAATCTGATATGCCTCCCGAGCATATAGTAATGCAGGTGGCTCCAATAAGAGATATGACTACAATCAGGCCTTCTATAGTCGGTTCAATTTCCAATTTAAACTCTTTCTTTATGTACAAAACAGCACCTGCAAACATTTAACCCAAGGAGGATATATAAACAATGAATCTTAAGAAAAGTTCTATGATATATCTTTGACATATGAAAGTAACCCAAAAGACAGATTTCAGTGAAACTAGAGAGAAAAAAAAGCAAAGAAAAAGGAGTAAATCACCTGCAATGGTGGCATTATCCCATCCTTGCAACATGTTACCAATGGCTGCTGCAACAGCTACAAGCACGGATCCACTCATTTTCGAAGAAACAAAAATTCCAATACTAAACTAAGCACCCTGGAAAGTTAAACAAGAAAATCCAGATCGTTGATCAAAACAATCAAATCAAAACAGTTCCCGACATAATCTCTTTGTAGAGAACATATTCCAGTTTCTATACAAACATACCATGAAAACAAAGTGGAAGCAAATAAACAAGAAAAAGTAGAAAACAATGGAAAGGAATTAAAACCCTGATTTCAAAATCCAATATGAAAACGAAAGAGTGGTTTGGTTAAGTGTACCTATGTAAGCAAAGGCGAATATGGAAGTAGCAGAAAGGTGTTTGATAAGAGTTCCAACGATCAACACATGTAGAAAACACCACAACAAACATCCCTGCAAATTCCCATTCCATTTGGCATAAAATACAAACAATGGTACCGTTTGGTCGATACGATTTTATTTTTCTGTTTATACAATAAGGAAAACGAAATGCCAAACAGAGAGAAAATCAAATGGAAAAATGAAAAAAGAAATGACAAGCCAAAAGAGAAAAGAGATTGTATGTGTGTGTGCCTGTGGAACCTTGCCACCTGCCCTCCTTATACTGCTCTGCCGTTACTTATCGCACAGTGAAATCTACCGTTTCGGGAGGTTATGCTGTGAGACAGTTAAAATACGGCTAAAAAACGATGTAATTGGTTAAATAAGTGACCGGTTAAAAGTGCTACCGTAAATGTTATATGTTTTTCAACGGAAATATTATTTGTGTTGGTAATAACAATGGTAATAACCAGCAATATCATTGTTGTATGTAAAATACGCCAAAAAATTTGACTTTAACATAACCGGTTATTTACTAGAAACATTATCAACCATAATAACATAACAGGTAGTGCTTATTTAATGTAATAGGTAGCGTCTTTTTAAAGTTGATGGTGTTAGAGTATGCCCAAAGACCAATCATATGATGATTTTAATAATACTTTTATTTATCGATTTTCTTGAATAAAGGCATTACCGCTATTATTTTCAGTTATATATATGTGTTTAACATAAACTGGAAGATAATAAAGTCCATGTAATGACATAATTGTTATTATTAAAACATCCCTAGTCAAGTATTATTATGGGCATGGACAATAATAATACGCTTAAGACTAACATATTATTGATTGATGACAACGAGTTGTCATTGACATAGAGATGTCAGAATTGATACATGATTATATTATGAGAGAACAATGTATTGGATTGACCCACCATGATCATATGTCTTGGATTATTATGTGACACTCATAACATTGCTCATGGTGATAACTATATGTATGATCCTCAGACTTGAGATCAATACTATCCCAACATATATTGTTGTATGTTTTGATGCAGTTAAACAAGCTCTGTAACTGGTTGCTCTATAAAGACTGTTATTGAATATATCTCAATATATGTAGTGGGTGTGTATGATTAAGATATGATTTGTCCTTCCTACATAATAGGAAATATATCATAGGCCACTTGATTGAGTGAGACTAGAAACGCATGGCCATGCTCGAATAAGTTGATAAGAGATATCACAAACTATTCGTTAATTAAAGTCTACTCTAGATATCAAGAAACAATAGATGGGCTATATGTTGAGAGTTACTGCACATCAGATCCAAGAAGGTTGAGAAAGCAGGGAGAATGTTGAGAGTTACTGCACAGCAGATCCATGCATGCTCGTGCATTGAATGGTTGAGATGATTCTAGAAATAGTCTAGAAGCTAGTTGGTTATAGGTTTGTTATTCTTAACTGTATAACAGAATGTTGTTAAGCAGTTTTTTAAGCATTGTAAAGGTTGCTATATAAGATGATGTACAGGAAACGTGAGACTTGACTTCATCTTCTTTGATTGAATAAAGAGTTTGCATGAATTCTTGAAGTTTTTCCTGCATTATTCAATATGGTATCATTCGCCAAACGGTCTTGGCTTTGTTTTTTCTTCCGCTGCATGGAGTTTGTTGGCTCTATCGTGACTACTTCTGCCGGCGTTTTCTGATATGAATATGGATCTTCGCTGTTCTTCTATAATAGTTGCACACAAATAAATGAGGGTTTTCAGGGTGTTGGCATGGTGAAGCCAAGGGAAGAGATGGTGGCCAACACATGCAAAAATGAAGGGCCAGTTCTAGAGAGAAAAACAAGGCCATCGGAGTAGTTGAATTACCCGAGATGCAACTCAACAAACACCAAGTTTTGTTACTTCAACAATTATAGTCTCACTCAGCCAAGATACTTCTGCAAGACTTGCCGGAGGTACTGGACCGGGGGTGGATCTTTAAGGAATGTGCCGGTCGGCGGCGGTTTGAGGAAGAACAACAGATCCACGATAATATCGATGTTGTCTTCAGCTTCAGCCAAAGTCTTGGATCTAAGCTCGACGAGCTTCCCTTACTTGTTGCCGTCTTAAAACCCTAAGGCACCACCACTCCAAAAAAGCTAGGACCTTAACCTGGTTTTCTCGGCTAACCAAGAGACTCATCATGGTTTGGGTTTGTCTCGTTATAACGACCAGAAAAACTACTACTCGCCTTCGACTATGGAGCTTCTTAGGGCTGGGATGGTGTAATCAAAGGGGTTGAATTCTTTCGTTCCAGCACCGACCCAAGACTCGACTGCGCTTTACTCGACTGGATTTTCCATGCAAGATTATAAATCGACACTTAGTTTTCTGATCGATGGAACTGAAAATAGGGCTGGTGTGGTCCATGGAGGTCAAGAGAAAAATTGTGGAAGGGTTTTCTTCCATTTTTGGAGAAATAAAACCGATTTCCAGTCCTACTGGAGTTGATGATCGAAACAAGGAACAAAGCAATTCAAATGGATATTGGAATAATAATGACGTGTTAGGTGGAAGATCACGTCTTGAAAGCTAATGGTATGGTCAATTGTTAAGAGTTTTTTTTTCTAGTAGTTTGTTTACATTTAGAGTTTGAACGGATGGAAGCATCGGCACTTTCAATTCAAGTGAACGGAATGAAGCATCGGTACTTTCGATTCAAATGAACGGAATGAAGCATCGGCACTTTCGATTCAAGTGAACGGAAGGAAGCATCGGCACTTTCGATTCAAAAAGAATGAAAGGAAGCACCGACACTTTCGATTCAAGTGAACGGAAGGAAGCATCAACACTTTCGATTCAAGTTTTCATCTTTTCATCAAGAAGGTTGAGAAAACAGAGAAAATGTTGAGAGTTACTGCATAACAGATCCAAGAAGGTTGAGAAAGCAGGGAGAATGTTGAGAGTTACTGCACACCAGATCCATGCATGATCCCATACATGCTCGTGCATTGGATGGTTGAGATGATTCTAGAAATAGTCTAGAAGCTAGTTGGTTATAGGTTTGTTATTCTTAATTGTATAACATAATGTTGTTAAGCAGTTTTTTAAGCATTGTAAAGGTTTCTATATAAGATGATGTACAGGAAATGTGATACTTGACTTCATCTTTTTTCATTGAATAAAGAGTGTGCATGAATTCTTGAAGTTTTTCCTGCATTATTCAATACTATACAAGTGTGACTATTCCAAGACTTGTGCCTATTCTAGATATAAAGGACATAAGGATGTAATACATAAAAGAGTTAATCACCAAGTGATATGTCGAATCATATTTTCTTGTAACTTAGGTGACAATGATATATTGCTAGATGTCACTCATTGTATGTAATTTTAGAATTGTTCTAATAATTACTACTAAAGTTACAAGAACCTACAGGGTTACACCCTAGGATTGAAATGAGCAAAGATGTACAATTTGTTATACATTACTAAAATATATCTAAAGTTAAGATATGTATATTTGATATACATATAAATTTAATTATCCCGAATATATTAAGTAAGCATTAAAAGAATTTAATTTATATTACAACTCTTTTAATTAATATATATATAATTCGGAATAATTAAATAAATGTTTTAAGTAAACATTAAAGATTGTAATTCTGATTATAAGTCTTTAATGTATATTTAAGTTGAATTAATTAAATAATTTTTTATTTATTAATTCAAAATAACTTTAAAAACCCTAAGATATTAGGGTAATGGATATAAAAGGGTGTATTAGGTCTAGCAGCCGTTTTGAAACACACACACAAACCCTTCAGCCATTTTCTCTCAAAACAGTTTTAGGGAAAACAAATATTGCTCTCAATCGGGTGAACTGAGTAGAGGCCGAGACGTGACTTCGTGGAGGCTTTCGATTCGAATCGATCTACACCACCAGTATTCACTGTTGTTCTTGTTGTTTTTCAAGGAACCCGCTGTAAGTATTCACATCCCTTCCTCCGGATTTCAGTTTTTCATACTTGGATCTCTGGTGAGACCGTCGAGTTTTGTTTCCGCTGTGCCATGGGGTGCGCCGACGTTCCTAACAGATGGGGCCTTAGAAATCCGACGATAATGAAATAGGTTAATTACTTAATTTGTTATCAATATTATCAACATATTAGGTAGCGCCTAAAATGTTACCAAAGTTTAAGCTGATGAAGCCTTAGAAATTCGAAGATAACAAAATAGGTTAATTACTAGAAACATTATCAACCATAATAACATAAAAAGTAGTGTTTATTTAATGTAATAGGTAGCATCTGTTTAAAGCTGATGGAGCCTTAAAAATACGATGATAACAAAATAGGTTAATTATTTAATTTGTTTTCAATATTATCAACATATTATCGTGTACACTGTTAATTTACCTATTACTTTAAAATAATATATTTCGAAATTATAAGTATCGATACTTATATGACAGTATTGATACTTGTACATTTACGCCTACTTTTATTGTATCGGTAGAAACGTTAACCATATACATTGTTAATTTACCTTTTACTTTAAAGTAATAGATTTTGAAATTATAAGTATCGATACTTTATATATGAGTATCGATACTTGGACATTTACGCCTATTTTCATTATACCGGTAGAAACGCTTACCGTGTACATCGTTAATTTACCTATTACTTTAAAGTAATAAGTTTCTAAATTAGAAGTATTGATACTTTATATATGTGTATCGATACATTTTGCGTGCAAATTGTTTGAGAAGCATACTGAAATAAAAGTATCCATACCTATATAAAAGTATTGATACTTGGTATTTACGCCTATTATCAATATACCAATAGATTTTTACCATTTACATTGTTAATTAACTTATTACTTTTAAGTAATAAGTTTTGAAATTCCAAGTATCGATACTTTAGATATGTGTATCGATACATTTTGCGTGCAAATTGTTTGAGAAGCATACTGGAATAAAAATATCCATACCTATATAAAAGTATTGATACTTGGTATTTACGCAAGTAAATAATCAGTCTCCTTCAGGTATGTTTCTCTTAGACGGTTTCGGTTATTCTATCTTCATGAGCTGGATGAAATGGATTCAATCCGATATATTGATAATAGGCGCAAATATCAAGTATCAATACTTTTATATAGGTATGGATACTTTTATTCCAATATACTTCTCAAACAATTTGCACACAAAATGTATCGATACACATACATAAAGTATCAATACTTATAATTTCGAAATCTATTACTTTAAAGTAATAGGTAAATTAGTAGTGTACACGGTAAACGTTTATACCGATATAATAAAATAGGTGTAAATGTACAAGTATCGATACTGCCATATAAGTATTGATACTTATAATTTGGAAACCTATTACCTTAAGTAATAGTTAAATTAACAATGTACATGGTAATATGTTGATAATAGTGAAAACAAATTAAGTAATTAACTTATTTTGTTATTGTCCGATTTCTAAGGCTCCGTCAGCTTTAAACAGGTGCTACCTATTACATTAAATACGTAATTAAGAATGTACACCAACTTTCTTCATCATTCGTCATTCAGTCATAATATCAAGATTTGAAATTTGTAATCAATTTCAAGTTCTTAAATACTTTAATCCAATTCCATTTCAACAACAATTAAACAAATACATTGATACTTATTAGAAGTACATATATTCATCCAGTGGTTGCTTTCGACTTTCTTCATTGTTTATACTCTCGGACTCCATTTCAATGTCATCTTTGCGAAGAACAATTGCGAGATCCATTGACTTCATTTTTTCCTTCACATATCAATTTATGAACATTCAAACATTAAATTAAATCAAATCAAATACATGTTATATACAATTTATTCAATATACAAGTATCGATAACTAATCCTATAGTAATCACTTGCATTCAAAGGAATGAGAATAATATCTAATACAAGAATCAGTACCTTTATACAACCCACAATATCAATTTCTACCTATAACGTAATATAAAAATATTGATATTTATTTGCTACCTAGAATATTAGTTTCTACCTATAATCGGTCTCAAATCCTTCTTTACTTCGAAACCCAAAACCCTAAAACCTAACCCCTATTTATGAATACTACAATACTAAAAGACTAGAGTTTCAACAACATAGTTTTCGATTCGATTGCATCAACAAACAACTATGCTTTCAAAAACGCATTGCTTTTATTTCGCAGTAACTAATACGCTTCGATTTCAAAAACTACGACCGTCTTCTATCTATTTCGCAGAACGTAATGCCCCTTCAAATTCTCTGTTAGCAATACATTTAATATTTTAATCAGTTATGTTATTTATATTTAATCGATACCATTCCCAAAGTGTTGATACTTTTGTGTAAGGTATCGATATTTTCGAGACGTTTTTCTTTTTTCATTTCTTTTAAATTCCTAAAGTACTGATACTATGGTACATATACTTATAAGCGTATCAATACTTTCAACAATTCCAGTAGCGCTTTACCAGTTTTGTCAAATTGAAATCGGTTTTGTCAAATTTCAACCTGTTATATTGTCATGTATCGATACATGTGTCTAAGGTATCGATACTTTATAGGCGCTATTACTGTTATTCTTTTAAATTCCTAAAGTACCGATACTTTGATACATATACTTATAAAAGAATCGATACAAATTTCAACCATTCTGGTAACTTGGTTTTGTCAAATTGAAACCAGTTTTGTCAAATTTAAACATGTTATATTGTCATGTATTGATACATGTGTCTAAGATATCGACACTTTATAGCCGCTATTATTGCAATTCTTTTAAATTCCTAAAGTATCGATACTTCGATACTTTGGTACATATACTTATAAAAGTATCGATACATATTTCAACAATTCCGGTAGCTCTTTACCGATTTTATCAAATTGAAACCGATTTTGTCAAATTTCAACATGTTATATTTGTTAAATTTCAACATGTTATATTGTCATGTATTAATACATGTATGTAAGGTATCAATACTTTATAGGCCATTTTATTGCAATTCTTTTAAATTACTAAAGTATTGATACTTTTATACATATAAAGGTATCGATACATGTCTACTTTTAACCGATTTTCTTCACTTTCTTATATATTACTATATATATCGATACTTCTGTGCACGATATCGATACCTATAGATAAGCAAAGTTTATCGGTTGCCAAATTTTTTAATATTTCTTCATGTTTTCTACGTACAACATTATTATCAGTCAACATTTCCGATAGCGCTTAACCGACTTTGTTAAGTATCTTATTAAATTTTCTGTCACACCTTTTCTTAGTCGTATATTAGTACTTCACTTATTTTCCTCAAAATTTATAAATTTATTATTTAAAAAAATAAATGAATGATCAGCTCTCCAGTCTTTTCAAGTTTATTGCTTTTTGCGTAAAGGGAAAACCAGATTTTGATTTCTCGGAGAAGGATAATGAAAGAAACAACTTTTACTGCGAAAATTGGTTCTGTCACCCGTAATGGAAAGACAATAATTGTTTAACAATTCGTGGAGGTATGGACTGAAAATGTAACCTTCAATAAGCACCCCTAACACACAATTTATTGTACAATATAATAATTTGACTGTTAGATTTTTTTTATTTTACCTTAACGGAACAATGACAATAATAATGACCCATTATTATCGGTATTAGTCATTACCTATTAAATTGCGATCACAAAAAATAAACAAACGAACATAAATATAACTTTATTCATTTAAATTGAGTTGATTTATACCCTACGACCAATTATCAAAAAGATCACTAAAAGTTCAATATTCTATGACTTCTTTACTTAATCTTTTTACAGAAGTTTTCTTCACAAAAAAAATAACATATCTTGACGGGGTTTTTTAATGCGAAAAGTGATACTTTTCACGATGCTTTAAAAAGCGTCACGAAAAATCAATTTCCCTGTAGTAACTGATCGTATCATTCAAAAGGGTTTTGTTTTAAATTGTTGCCTTTGGGAAGATATGGTTTCTAAGGCGATTATCCTCTAAGGGAAAGTCCACTAATTTATGCAAATTTCAAGATTACTTGGAATGTGAACATGAATATATAAAAAAAAGTCTTTATCTTTACTAAAATTAATTTGTTGCTGAAGTTGTATTTGTATCAGGACTTAATCGAATATCAATTCAATTAAAAATAATTTCTAAAATAATATATATATATATATGGTATATTCATCAATATTATATCTATTCATTGATTAATCCGGATCAAGTATTGTAAGGCAATGACAACCCTCCCAAACCAATTTGTTTCATTTGAAAACATCATGATTCGAACCTTTGACTTTGCTTAGGGGTGTAAATGAATGGAGCGCTTGGTAAATTGTCAGTAAATCATTCGTATAATGTTCGTTTATGTTCATTTTTAAGCTAAATAACGACTATGAAAAAAATTGTAATACCCCCAATTTTAACTAGTGACCAAAATGTAATTTTTGAAAATTTAGTTGCCAAAGTATAAATTTTAAAAACTTTTAGGGACCAAAGTGGTAATTTTTCAAAAAGATTTTTTATCCCATAAATTAATAGTTTACCCTCAAGAATGTTATTTATGTGTCCTTTAGATTTTGATTCGGAATATGCAATAAATGTTATAAAGCGATAACGTTTGTTAGAATATTCGGATAATCGGATCGAATCAAAAATTCAAGAAATTTTGAAGGATGGTATTAAAAGGTTAATAATTTCATTTCCATATTTTAATTTAGTAGAATTTAACATGGACAATTGAATTTAAGTTGATTTTTTCATGTTAAATCGAGACCGTTAGATTAAAGTGGCAAGATTGTATTTTTGGAAAAATGCAAGGATAAAGATGGAAACTAATAAAATATTAGCTTATATTTGATGTGATGATGTAAGGATGATGACTTGATTATGTGGCATGGTAATTTCCAAGAGATTTTAAGGGTAGGTCATTTAGCATAAAATGAATTTTAAATTCATTTTTATTAGTTCTTAAACAATTGTCTTAAGATATTTTGAAATGAAAATTCATGAAATTGGTTCTTTTTCCTCCTTTGGCCGTGTACTCCATAGCAAGGTGAGAAAGTTTTTCTTTTTCATTTTCAAGCCAATTAATTAAGTTTTTAGAAGCAAGCTTAAAATAGAAAATTAAATTCATTTTTATGATTTAAGGATGAATTTTGATGCAGTTGATGTTATAGAATCATTTCCAAGCTTGTATGATGATTAAAAACAATTGGAAAAGGTTGAATCAAAGTTTGATTAATTAGGGTTTCTATGGAAAGTTGAAAATAAATTGACATTGATTTGGATTTGTTTGATATTGCATGGAAATGATGTTGGGAGCTTGAATTCATGCTTGAATCAAGTTGGAAATTGTGTCTAAAACACCCTATAATATTTGGCCTATAGAGGAAAAATATGGAAAATTTTCCCTAAACTTAGAAATAGTATTTGAATAATTCTACAAGCTTTAGAATATTATTTGGACCAATTTGGAATTTTGTACAAGTATAAGGACCAAATCACAAATATAGAGAAATTGGGGATTTAAATGGTATTGTTGTGCTAAGCTTGAATTGAATGTTGGAATCTTTTATTATGCTTTTGGAAGCTTGAATTGAAGTTAAATGGAAAGGGACCATTTTGAATATTTTGGAAAAATTAAGATGAATTATAAAAGAATTCATTTTCATGGTTAAAATGTGAAGTTTAAAAATGTTATGTGAATTATTGATGAATATGGATAGCAAAAGGACTTGAATTATCAATTTGAAGTATTAAGTTCAACATTGATGTTATGAAATGGAATTAGTATCGAACAAATGTCAAAGGAATTTTTAGAAATTTTTATGTTAATATATACCTATGATGTTAGTAAATATACTAACATGTATTTTGAAATTGTATGTGTTTTCTAAATGATGTTGATATAGATTGTGACCAAAATCGAGGTACCAGCAAGCTTAAAGCCAAGGAAAAAGTACAAGGGTGAGGTTATATCGAAAGTAAGGTTTACATGTGAGGCATCACCATGTGAGTGAATTCTTACCTATTTTATATATGTATGATGTAAAGAAAACTTGCTATGAGTCAACCTCAAATGATTTAAAAGAATCTAAATAGTTTTATTTATTTATTTTCATATTGTTTTATAAAATGATATTCAAATGATTGTGGGTATGAATTACACAATACATTTTTATATGATTTTTATTAAATGGTTTAAGGATGATTTAGGGTATGAATTAGCTAATTCACATGTATATGATATTTGGATATGTTAGTATTAATTGATACTTTTGAATAAATGAATAGTATATGAATTTGTTAAAAGTCCATTGTATGTGCATTGAGAATTATTGATACAATTGACATGCCATGAGGTGGAGTGTTTATGATTGATTATGTATAGGTACATTCGTGTACATCATAGAAAATAAAAAGATACATTTTATGGCACACATATAATATGTTGTCTGCGTGTATATGATGTTAGTGTAATGTATTCCTTATCATATGTACAATGTTGTGTTCTACAGTACCTGTACACCCATATGGCACCTATGGTGCAATTGATTCACAGTGTCACACCCCAATTTTGGGGTTGGAATTTTTGTGATTTTATTTAGGGGACTAAATTGAAAATTTGGTTAAATTCAAGGACCTAAACAAATTTTTTATTAGATTCAGGTCCAAAACAAGAAGCAACCAAATTTCAAGGACCTATGACATGATTTTACCATTTTTCAGTTTTGGAATGTTAAAAGCTTCCCAAACCAGAAAGTTTCCATTTCCGGAAACCAAACATTCTCTCTCTTCCAACTTTTCCTTTTATAACAACTTTCCCGAGAAAACTTTAAACGACTTTTGGTCACTGTTCGTGATAGGCAGACCCAAGAGTAGGATATTTTCCCAAACTCCTCAAATCGGTACAGGCGTGTTCCTAGTAGTATTACGGTACTGATTTAAACTATTTGCATGAACAATTTTGGAATTTAAATACATTACATGATATCTATTTTACCACATGCTTTGACTTCTGATATCTGATTTACTGTATATTTCTGGCATGATCTCTGGTTAGCATATTTTTGTATATGATTCTAAAAAATAGAATGTTTTCGTGTTCTAAAGGATTAAACCACTATTTCCACTCAAATTCATGCATATTTACTATCATTGGGGGGTATTATTGGAGGAAGTATCTCAGTCCTAGTTTCTGACTTGTATGACCTTGCCATAGGCTCCTCTGCTTTGTGCAGAGGGTAAGTTCTTACCGTAGTCCCTTATGCTACTAGTATAAGGTCCTTACTGGGGGTACATGTGGGTGTATGATTAAGGGGAACCTACATATTCTGGTGTTCAGATGGGGGTAGTGTTCATGTTTTAAAAAACATGTTTTTTATAAAATAATTTTTTATAAAAGTATTTATCTAAATGTTTTATACACTGCAAGGAGAACACTGGCTTTTTAGCCCACCCTTTAATTTTTAACTTTTTAGATACTATCTGATAGTAAGCTAGTAGACTTGGAATCAAAATGATCGACTATGTAATACCCTAAATTTTGGTTTGTGACCAAAATGTAAGTTTTGAAAGTTTGGTGGCTAAATTATAAAATTTATAAAAGTTTAGAGACCAAAAATGTAATTTTGAAAAGTTATTTATTTTAGCCCGTAAATGAACAATTTGGCCTAAAACAAGAACTTTCATGGTAATCAAATTTTCGGTACGGGATTTGTATAAAAAACTATAAAGCGATGAAGTTCAGTATAGAAATCGGATAATCGGATCGAACTAGAATTTTATGTAATTTGAAGGATGCTAGATAAGTGTTGGAAATATTATTTCCATATTCTATATAAGAGAAATTTAGCACATATCAGTGTAATATTTCAGATTTGGGTCGAACAGTGTAAAATTAGTGACTAGAATACAATTTTCAAAAATTGCATGGCCAAAATAGAAAGTCAAAGCCAAGTTGATTTATCTTTGATAAGGAATATTTTAATGGCAGATATTACCATGGCATATGGTAATTATCATAATTCATTAATGGAAAAATTGTAAACTAGAATTAAATGAATTTTAAATTCATTTATATTATTAAGCCATGTGTATTATGATAATTAAGTTGGAAAATTCAAGAAAACAAATTTGTCATCTTCAAGCTCCAAACCATGGATTCCATAGTAGGTAAGAAAAAAATTATTTTTCATTTTAAGCTTACATGATTGATTTTTGGACTAAGTTGTGGAATAGAGAATTAATCTACATGAAATTCTCTATCATTTGGTATAATATTACATGATGAACAAGCTTATATGTTGAGATTGAAAATTATGGTTTATGTAGGGTTTGTTGATTTTGAGGATTTGATGAAGGATTAACATGTTTTTTATGTTAGAGTTTAATTCTTAGGCTTGTGTGATTAGAGTTTAATTCTAAGGCTTGTGTGATTATTAAAATTATGTGTAAAGCCTTGTATTGAATTCGGCTAAACTAGGGTTTTAAGGGGTGATTGGATTTTGATTTATTTTTGATGTTGTGATGGTTAGAGTAGCATGAATTTGATGTAAGGAAATTGAATTCGTGCTTGAAATTGAATGGAAATCAAGCCCTAAAGGACTTATAGTATTCGGACATAGGGGGATAATTTGGGGGGAAATGTTGAAATTTTCCTAGGGTTTAGAATTGATATTAGAAGTTTTTTATGTGATTTGGAGATCAATTTGGAAGCTTGATGTAGAAAAGGGCAAATTTACAAGTTTTGAGAATTGTGGGACATTATTGTAGAAATGTGATTATTGGGATATTCAATGTTAAATTTTAATAATGAAATACTGGAATTTTAAGTTAGAAAGTTGATTGGAACCAAATTATAAATTTTATAAATTTTCATGGTGGAATTTGAAAGGTCCTAGAAATTAGGGGACTTGTTTGTAAGTTTGAAATATGTTTGTAACATTTTGAAAAAGAAACTATAATGCTGGAAATAATATAAGCATGCTGTTTTTTTTTTAGTTTAAATATTAAGTTGGGATCAAATTACAAGTTTATAAAGATGGTTGGTTGACTTCGAAAAGTCCAAGAATGTATAGTATGAAATTACAAGTTTTTGAAGGTTAAGGTGCTGGAAATTTTAGTAATTAATGTGCAATGATCATAATGGTGAAAGATCATTATGAATTTAATAGAGAAGTTAAGGTGAATTCTAGAAAGAATTCATAATTAGTGGCTTGATTTTTATAAATGGTGAAAGTTGAAGGGTTAAAGATGAAAAAAAATATTTATGCAATTAGATGATTATTTTAAGAAATTTAAAATTATGATACAAGTACGATTTAGTTTTACATCGATTTAAGTATCGATTTTTTTTATCGAATTTTATATTCAAGTTTAGATTTTGTTAGTTCGATACTAACATATAGTTTGAATATTTTATGATATTATATGACGTTGTCAGACCTCGATAAATTTAGTGATCCAAGTATCTCAAAAGGGAAGTGTAAACCCTAGACCCGGCCTATGCGTTTCGACTAAGTCTAGTGGATCACATTCATGATTCTTAAAGACATTTTTCCGAAACCGTTATTCTATCAACGAAAAATCATATTTATAAATGACATTTATGACATTATAATAAATTATACTATAAAAAAACCAACTCATAATTATGAGAAAAATAACAAATTAATTAAAACATGTCTTAAAAATCCAAAATTCAATAAACCAATATAAATTAGCAAAAGGAGTACTCATTATAAAATTCAATACTTTTAAAATAAGACACATGTTACCATAATAGAGTCAACTTAAAAGATAAAACATTACAATACGATATACTTCAAAAGATATGTTGATCCTCCAAGTACTTGATCCGAGTATCTAACCAACAGTATCTGAAAGGGGAAAATATTTTCGAAAAGTGAGCTAGGCTCAGTGTGTCCCAATAGTACAATAAAATCATAGTAGGTACAGTAAATGAGTAATAGTTCAGAAATTCATCATCAAACCATAATGAAGTTTAACTTTTGAAACTCGTAATTTAAAACCCTTCTCCTGTACACCATCCGCAATTCCCTAGAACTGCGTCCATAGGGCTTACTTTAAGCACTCAACATAAAGGAAGCCAACCTAAGAATAGGCTTTAGGGCCTGTATCCTTAAGTCCGTAAGTCCATAGGGCTTACCCTAAGCACATAGCAAAGGGAGCCAACTTAATTAACCATCTTGAGGCCCGTGGGCCTACCCAAGAGTCACATTAGGTCCATAAGGTTTACCAGCTTGATCAAAGCTGTACCTCCATAATGCAATCCAACCCAAAATCAGTATTTCAAAAATATTATATATGCAATAAGCATAATTTTCATAATTTCATAATCAATATTATCATATACCAATGAAAACAAATCATATATCAGTCATATTCCATAAACCATCACCAGTAAATAGGTGGATTAATAAAACATTAAACCATAGCTTTCAATGTACCATATTTCAAAACATATAAAACAATCAAGTAGTACACAGGGAACACACCTCGATAATAGGTTCAAATAGTAGATCTAGTGATTGCTGGCCTCGCCACGCTCTGCTACTGTTTTCAAACCTAATCTATAATAACACTATATTACTAATGGGTAACAAAATTAATTTCTGAAATCATAAAATTTACGGGTCTTACGGGTGAATACTAGCACACGCGACATAACTGATCTAGATGAGCTAGGTCGAGCTGTCGAACGGTCAGGAGAGTCTCTTGTACCTTCAAACATTAATAATTTATCAGTCCCAAGTCTTACTCAACCATTCAAAGCTTAAACTCTTTAGAACATAAGCATTTTTCGGGTTTGACTATAAATTTGAAGGCTTTCGAGTCTGAATTTGACCAAACGGAGTGCAGAATCGAAATCAGGGCGTCGAACAACATAAAGTATGATTTTTCAAAAATTCAAATTCTTGGTCAAAATCAAAGTCAACAGGTTTGAATGATGACTTGGAGGCCTTCGGGTTTGAATTTGGAAAAAAAAACTTCGGAAACGGATTCGGCACGTCGAAAAATGTCAGAATAGGTATACTCGAACAAAATCAAAGGTTGTTTAATGGCCGTTTAAAGCCGATCAAAGTTATGGTCAAAGGGGTTCAATAGTCCACATTCAAAAATTACAAAAATATCACCTTTATTAAAAATAATTACCAAAATATCACTGTTTTATAAATAATTCCCAAAATATCACCATTTTATAAATAATTCCCAGAATGTCACCTTTTTCAAAAGAAATCCCAATATATCACCTTTTTCAAAATAATTCCCAAAATGTCACTGGGTCGGGTCGGGTAGGTCAACGAGTGGGGTCGGGTCAGACCGGTCAACCCAGTTTGGATCGGTCAAGCCGGTCACAACATCACCCAGCCGTTCGCATCTTTTCTCACGCGCATGGGCGGCGCGTGAGACCTCCTCCGGTCTCCAAAAATTCCTGCAAAAGTTCCTAAAAATTATTTTAAGCGATTTTGAGTTACTTACCAACCTCGATTCAAATTTTTGAACGGTGGAGAGCTCGATTTCAACTCGGCCGAATCTTTGACCGCTCTACCTCCCACACGCGTCGTCTCCTACGGAGACAAGGACGACACCGTCGGACTCGGAACGACACCAGGAACACGATGGTGCGGGAGGTGTCGAAAATCGATCAACAATCGGAGATGAATTTAAGATTTTCTCGGCAGTGGTGCTAAAAACCGTCGAGACTTTGACTCAAAATTCACGTCGTTTGGTAGCGTTTCGCTATAATTGGTTTACTAGGTTTTGATCAAGGTCGAAGATGAACATGACGGTGGTTTTAATTTTACGATTGGAGCTCGGACGACGTCGGAATTGAGCTTGAAGGAAGGGGTACGGGAGAGCAAAGTTTAAGCAAAATCATTTGTGTTTTCTGATTTGAAATCAGAAAACACGCTTATAACACTAAAGCTGCCGACAGTTTTAGGGTAAATTCAGGACTTGGTCCCTGAATTTCCTTTACTTTTAAAATGGCCTATAAGTTTTCATAAATTTTAATTTAGTCACTAAATTACACCGATTTAAATATATTTTTTTTCCGGGTTGTTACAATTCTCCCCCTCTACAAGAAATTTTGTCCTCGAAATTTACCTTAAGAGAATAGTTGAGGAAACTGAGTCTTCATTGACTCTAATGTCTCCCAAGTAGCTTCAGAGGGGTCTCGATTACACCATTGAACTTTTACCATTGGAATACGCCTATTCCGAAGAACTCTCTCATTTCTTTCTAAGATCTGAATGGGCTCCTCCTCATATGACAAATCAGGTCTCAGCTCTACTTCTTTAACCTGAATGATGTGACCTAGATTTGGACGATATCGCCTCAACATTGATACATGAAAGACATCATGAATACGACTGAGTTGTGAAGGAAACTCAAGCTGATACGCAACAGGTCATATCCTCTTCAAAATACGAAATGGTCCAATAAATCTTGGGCTCAATTTACCCATATGTCTGAATCTCAATACTTTCTTCCAGGGTGATACTTTTAAAAAGACATGATCTCCAACTTCAAACTGAATATCTTTCCTCCTTTGATCTGCATAAGACTTCAGTCTATCAAATGCCTCTTTCAGACAGTCACGAATCAATCTGACTGTGTCCTCCATCTCGCGTACTAAATCAGGTCCCAACGTCTTCCTTTCACGCAACTCAGTCCAACAAATAGGGGTGCGATATTTACGCCCATAGATTGTAAGCAAATTCAGCCAACGGTAAAAAGTTATCCCAGCTACCATGAAAATCAATTATGCAACCCCGCAATATATCCTCCAGAATCTGAAACACTCTATCAGATTGACCATCAGTTTGTGGGTGAAATGATGTACTATAATCCAATCTTGTTCCTAAAGTCGTATGTAGCGCCTTCCAAAATTCGAAGTAAATCTCGGATATCGATCAGAAATAATAGACAATGGAACACCATACAATCTAACAATCTCCGAAATATATAATCTCGCCAGCTTGTCCAAAGTATAATTTACCCGCACATGAATGAAGTGAGCTGACTTTGTAAGTCTGTCAACAATCACCCACATTGAATCCTTTTTCGAAGAAGTCATAGGTAAGCTAGTAACAAAATCCATAGCAATACGCTCCCATTTCTATTCAGGAATCTTAATAGGCTGTAACAAACCTGATGGATGTTAATGTTCTACTTTAACTTGCTGACAAGTCAAACACTTAGCCACAAAATCCAAGATGTCCTTCTTCATGCCAACCCAATGATACCTCTCTCTCAAATTCATGTACATCTTATCTCCACCGGGGTGCATAGCATATGGACTACTGTGTGCCTCATTAAGAATAATCTGCCTTAACTCAAAATCATCAGGCACAAAATATCGACCCTTAAAGCATAAAACTTCATCATGATCAAGGGCGTAATCTGATCTTATCTCCTGCTCTATTTGCTCAAAGATGGATAGCAAGGAGCTATCAAGGGGCTGCTTAACTTTAATTTCATCAACCAAAGTCGGCTTAACTTGTAATTCTGCTAACAAAGTGCCATCGTCATATAAATTCATCCTGGCCATTAAAGACCTCAACTCCGATAGCGCCTTTCGACTCAAAGCTTCTGCCACAATATTAGCTTTACCAGGGTGATAATCAATCACACAATCATAATCCTTTAGAAGCTCTAGCCAGCATCGTTGTCTCAAATTAAGCTCATTCTGGGTCAGAAGATACTTTAAGCTCTTATGATCAGTGAAAATGTAACACTTCTCTCCATTAAGATAGTGTCTCCAAATCTTCAAGGCAAAAATCACTGCTGCTAACTCCAAATCATGAGTAGGATAATTACACTCATACGGTCGCAGTTGATATGACGCATAAGCCACTACCTTAGCCTCCTACATTAGAACACAACCAAGTCCTGAATGTGAAGCATCACTATACACTGTAAAATCCTTCCCGGACTCTGGTTGAATCAACACTGGTGCTTGAGTCAAAACCTCCTTTAATTTCTCAAAGCTCTCATGTTGTACCTCGCCCCAATCAAACGGCACGTTCTTCCTTAACAGCTTTGTCAAAGGAGTAGCAATGATCGAGAAACCTTTGACAAAACATCGATAATATCTAGCCAAGCCCAAGAAAATGTGGATCTCAGAGACTTTCTTGGGTCGTTTCCAATTCACAATAGTCTCGATCTTGCTTGGATCGACCTGAATACCTCGAGCAGAAATAATGTGCCCCAAAAATGACACTTCTTGAAGCCAAAACTCACACTTGCTTAGTTTGGCATATAGTCGATGCTCTCTAAAGGTCCACAGAACAATCTTCAAATGCTCTGTTTCCGTCCGAGAATAAACCAGAATATCATCAATAAAGACAACCACGAATTAATCCAAATATGGTCAAAACACACGATTCATCAAATCCATGAAAGCTACGAGAGCGTTCCTCAAACCAAAAGGCATTACTAAGAATTCATAATGACCATATCTAGTGCGAATGGTCGTTTTTGCAACATCGGACCCCTTAACTTTCAATTGGTAATACCCCGAACAAAGATCAATCTTAGAGAATACAGTAGCTCCTCGCAACTGATCAAATAAGTCGTCAATCCTGGGTAATGGGTACTTATTCTTGACTGTCATCTTATTCAACTTCCGATAGTCAATACATAGCCTTAGCGACCCATCCTTCTTTTTCACAAACAAAACTGGAGCTCCCCAGGGTGAGGTACTATGCCGAATAAATCCTTGATCGAATAATTCTTGCAGTTGGACCTTTAACTCCTTAAGTTCCTTTGGAGCCATGCGATAAGGTGCCATAGAAATAGGTGAAGATCCTGGACAAGTCTCGATCTCGAACTCTACCTCTCTATCAGGAGGTAACCCAGGTAACTCCTCCGGAAAAACATCAGGATACTCGCTAACTGTACGATTCTCCTCGATCGTGGACAAGGAACCTTTAGTGTTCAGAATACATGCAATAAAAGTCTCATACCCCTTCTTGATCATACGATCAATTTCCATAGCTGAAACAATATTGGAGAGATAGCCACCCCGTTCACCAATTAACACAACAGTCCGACCATATGAAGTCTTTAGAGTAGCTCGCTTGTATTTGCAATCCAGATTTACCTTGTGTTTATTCAACCAATCCATCCCAAGAATTAGATCAAACTTCTCTAAATGAAACTCCATAAGATCAGCGAGAAAAATTTCTCCCTGAACCTCTAGAGGACAACGCCGAAATACTTTATTCACTAATACTGCCTGTCCTATTGGACTCGTAACCGTAATAGTATTATCAGTTATCTCGATCGGAATCTGAAGATTTCGAGATACTGACCTCGATATATATGAGTGGGTGGAGCCATTGTCCAGTAATGCAAAGTATGAAATAGAATATATAGTAAATGTACCTGCAATAACCTCATGCTCATCTCTGTCATCCCGATGTCTAGTGGCATAAACCAACGCTGGCTGTCTAACCTCAGAAACTATTGGCTCTCTATTATGTTGATGTCGAGATCTACTATCTATTCTGGATACTGATCTGGAAGGTCTTCCCTGACTACGACCTCTGGCTGGAATCTGAATTGATGCTTGGGAACGCGCAAGAGTCTGGTTAGTTGTCCTCTCAGATGAAACTAACTGTGGGCAATCCCTCCAGAAATGACCATTGGATCCACACTGGTAATAAAGTCCCATCTTCTTACGACATTCTCCTCTGTGTCGACTACCACAATACTCACATAGGGGCCCATAATAAAACGACGAGGAACCACCTCGACTGATAACTGAAGGTGAAGATACTGTAGGCCTAGAACTGGTATTGCTTCTCAAAGGACCTGAAGTACGAGTCTTCTTTTCAGTACATGCAGAGAACTCGTTCGGGCTAGAAAATTTCCCAGGCCGCTCTCGATCAACATGATATCTTGCTGGAGCTAAGGTCTCTACCTCCTCAGCATCCTTCGCTCTGCCCACTAGCACATCAAAAATCTCATCTTGATGGGTAACAATCTGCCTACGTAGCTCATATCTGAGTCCGAGAGCAAATTTACAGCATCGATCTCTCTCAGTAGGTACCATACTGAATCCATACTTTAGCAGCTTCAAGAACTCGATCTCATACTCAGAAACGGTCATGTCTCACTGTACCAGGTCCTGGAATAGCTGTCGTCTCTGAGCTAAGTAACGCTCTCCTAGAAAACGGCTCCTAAAGCGTTCCTTAAAGAAATCCCAAGTCAGACGATCAGTCGAAACACTACTGACTACTGACTCCCACCAGGTGTGGGCATTGCCATCTAACATCTCTACTGCACCCATATATCTCTTAGTTGGATCCAAATCCAACTGATCCATGCGTCTTTCTGTATCATGGAGTCAATCTTCCGCTTCAATAGGAGGTCCACCAATCTGTCCTCCAAAAGTGTTGACTCCATTGGCAATCAGAGTTTGAGAAATAGGCACCTCGGATCCAACACCAACAACTCTGACCTCTCCCTGAATCAACTGTAGAAATTGTCTACCAAAATTCTCATCAGGTGCAACTCTGGTAGAATCAGGCTCAATATCAGTCGCTCCTATGATCGGTGTAGTCATGCCAATACCAGCAGGATCACCTGTCTGGGGTGGGGGATCTACTCGAATCTCATCGATTGGGTCTGCAAATCTAAATATTCGACCTCGTCCACGGCTAGTTCGACGTCTACGTCTAGCACTCATTTTGGTAGATCTCTTGTTTACTATAGAAGATAAAACTTAGGGTTAGATAAGCACTTGGAGTATCGAACACAATTAAAACCGTAAAAACTTTGAGACATGGCCTTAGCAACTTATTTTGTAAAATATTTCAAAACCGTATTTTCAATTTGGACTCATACACAGTCCGAGGTTTAAAAACCAAAAGCTCTGATACCAATTAAATGTAACCCCCTAGACCCGGCCTATGCGTTTCAACTAAGTCTAGTGGATCACATTCATGATTCTTAAAGACATTTTTCCGAAACCGTTATTCTATCAACGAAAAATCATATTTATAAATGACATTTATGAAATTATAATAAATTATACTATAAAAAACCAACTCACAATTATGAGAAAAATAACAAATTAATTAAAACATGTCTTAAAAATCCAAATTTCAATAAACCAATATAAATTAGCAAAAGGAGTACTCATTATAAAATCCAATACTTTTAAAATAAGACCCATGTTACCATAATAGAGTCAACTTAAAAGATAAAACATTACAATACGATATACTTCAAGAGATATGTTGATCCTCCAAGTGATTGATCCGAGTATCTAACCAACAGTATCTGAAAGGAGAAAATATTTTCGAAAAGTGAGTTAGGCTCAGTGTGTCCCAATAGTACAATAAAATCATAGTAGGTACAGTAAATGAGTAATAGTTCAGAAATTCATCATCAAATCATAATGAAGTTTAACTTTTGAAACTCGTAATTTAAAACCCTTCTCCTGTACACCATCCGCAATTCCCCAGAATTACGTCCATAGGGCTTACCTTAAGCACTCAGCAGAAAGGAAGCCAACCTAAGAATAGGCTTTAGGGCCTATATCCTTAAGTCCGTAAGTCCGTAGGGCTTACCCTAAGCACACAACAAAGGGAACCAACCTAATGAAGCGTCTTGAGGCCCGTGAGCCTACCCAAGAGTCACATTAGGTCCATAAGGTTTACCAGCTTGATCAAAGTTGTACCTCCGTAATGCAATCCAACCCAAAATCAGTATTTCAAAAAAATTATTTATGCAGTAAGCATAATTTCTATAATTTCATAATCAATATTATCATATACCAATGAAAACCAATCATATATCAATCATATTCCATAAACCATCACCAGTAACTAGGTGGATTAATAAAACATTAAACCATAGCTTTCAATGTACCATATTTCAAAACATATAAAACAATCAAGTAGTACACAAGGAACACACCTCGACAATAGGTTTAAATAGTAGAT
This sequence comes from Hibiscus syriacus, assembly GCF_006381635.1. Taxonomy (NCBI): domain Eukaryota; kingdom Viridiplantae; phylum Streptophyta; class Magnoliopsida; order Malvales; family Malvaceae; genus Hibiscus; species Hibiscus syriacus. The sequence continues at coordinate 656,898 of NW_024061975.1, read as the reverse complement.
CTAGTGATTGCTGACCTCGCCACGCTCTGCTATTGTTTTCGAACCTAATCCATAATAACAATATATTACTAATGGGTAACAAAATTAATTTCTGAAATCATAAAATTTACGGGTCTTACGGGTGAATACTGGCACACGCGGCTTAACTGATCTAGAGGAGCTGGGTCGAGCTGTCGAACAGTCAGGAGAGTCTCTTGTACCTTCAAACATTAATAATTTATCAGTCTCAAGTCTTACTCAACCATTCAAAGCTTAAACTCTTTAGTACATAAGCATTTTTCGGGTTTGACTATCAGTTTGAACGCTTTCGAGTCTAAATTTGACCAAACGGAGTGCGGAATCGGAATCAGAGCATCGAACAACATAAAGTATGACTTTTCGAAAATTCAAATTCTTGGTCAAAATCAAAGTCAACGGGTTTGACTAATGATTTGGAGGCCTTCGGGTTCGAATTTGGCAAAACGGATTCGGCACGTCGAAAAATGTCAGAATAGGTATACTCGAACAAAATCAAAGGTCATTTGATGACCGTTTAAAGCCGGTCAAAGTTATGGTCAAAGGGGTTCAATAGTCCACATTCAAAAATTACAAAAATATCACCTTTATTAAAAATAATTACCAAAATATCACCGTTTTACAAATAATTCCTAAAATGTCACATTTTTAAAATAATTCCCAAAATATCACTGGGTCGGGTCGGGTCAGGTCAGATCAACGGGTCGGGTCGGTCAATGGGTCGGGTCGGGTCAGACCGGTCAAGTCGGTCACAACATCACCCAGCCGTTCCCATCTTTCCCGGCGCGTGAGACCTCCTCCGGTCTCCAAACATTCCTGCAAAAATTTCCAAAAATTATTTTAAGTGATTTTGAGTCACTTACCAACCTCGGTTCAAATTTTTGAACGGTAGAGAGCTCGATTTCAACTCGGACGAATCTTTGACCGCTCCACCTCCAACACGCGTCGTCGCCTACGGAGACAAGGATGACACCGTCGGAGTCGAAACGACACCAGGAACACGATGGTGCGGGAGGTGTCGAAAACCGATCAACGATCGGAGATGAATTTAAGATTTTCTCGGCGGTGGTGCTAAAAAAACGTCGAGACTTTGACTCGAAATTCACGTCGTTTGGCAGCGTTTCGCTATAATTGGTTTACTGTGTTTTGATCACGAGTCGAAGATGAACACGACAGTGGTTTTAATTTTACGATTGGAGCTCAGACGGCGTCGGAATTGAGCTTGAAGGAAGGGGTACGGGAGAGCAAAGTTTAAGCAAAATCATTTTTATTTTCTGATTTCAAATCAGAAAACACGCTTATAACACTAAAGCTGCCGACAGTTTTAGGGTAAATTTAGGGTTTGGTCTCTAAATTTCCTTTACTTCTAAAATGTCCTATAAGTTTTCATAAATTTTAATTTAGTCACCAAATTTCACCAAATTACACCGATAGTGTGGCAAAGGTGAATGCATATTTAATTTGTACTTATGTTATCGAACGAACATTGGCTTGCGATGAGCCAGTGACAGAGTTAATATGGTAAGAAGTGACTCCTGAATATTATGTGATTTGTGATTCATGCATATATGTTCATTTGGTAAGCTAAAAGAATTATACAATAAGTTAAAGATGCAAATTAAGGAAAGCTGCCTAGAAATTAAGATTTGAGCAGTAAGTTTATTAAATCACCATAAATTATACAGAAATGATTAGAGGATAATATCTTTGTCGTTGGATTCTTATATCAGTATAGTTTCGTTTAAAATAAATGGTTACTGATTTCGAGTAGTTTACAAAAAGATATGAATTTTAATTGAGGATAGGTCAGAAAACAGGACAACAAATTCTGCTCAAAAAAATTTCTGTAAGTCTGTTTTGGAAATTTGCTATAAATTCTACAAGTTGAATTAGACGAAGTGTCTTATATGGTTAGATTGATATTCGAGTCTAGTTTTCAATGGTATAAACATAATAATTTTTAAGTATGTAGATTAATGCTGAATTATGAAATTTCGATAAATTATGTGGTTGAAACATTTAAAAGCAAAGGATTAAATCTAAAGCTTAGTGAGGATTATATTTTTTTACTTGTAAATGACGTGTAAAAGTGAATGCAGTTTGTTAATTTAGTTATTTTGATTGAGGACAACTTGTGATAAGTCAACCTCGTATTATTTAAAGTATGATTTATATTTTTAATATGGATTATTTCCATAATGTTGTATAAAGTTTTATGGATGGTTTAGGGTATGAACTGCTCAAGTATGATTTTATGATGATGAATTTTAAATGATTTCAAATTATGAAACGGTGATTATTAAATGAATAAGGTATTATCTAAAAGACAATTATATGTTGCATTGAGAGTCGTAGGTACAATTGGCATGACATGAGATGGAGTGATTCTGATTATGATTTGGTACATTTGAGTACATTATGTATAGCACCATGGGTGCAGATGATATGATTGCACTTGGAGTGCATAGTCTGATTTTGATGAAAGCGCTAAAGTGCTTATTTTGCACACTCGTCTGACTCACATACCTTGCATTCTGTTACATATACATTGGGTTATAAAAGTAAATATGAAAGTTATGACAAGAATATGAATGAAAAGAATATGGAAATGAAATGAAGTACTGAAATATGTACGAATGGAAAGAATATCAATTGTTTATGATATTTGATGTTGATTCACATGATTTTTGATAAAACCATGAGATGATGATTTTCAGGTTTTCAAGAGGTAAATGGCTTGAATAGCTCGTTTTGAAAGTTTCAATGAATATAATTAAATTACAAATTTATTTTTTATAATACTTTATGAAATTTATGTTTTATTTCACTTTAAAATTGTTTTGGCTTACTAAGTTTTTACTTAGCAATTGATGATTTTCATGCGTAGGTTCAGATAGAGAAAGGAAAGTGAAGTAAGGAGCCTTATGAGCATCTTTTCAGAAAATCATACCTAATATTAGTATCAGTAAGATATCTTATCTTTGACTTATTAGTGGTATGTATATTAAATATGTATCTTGCTTTATCAGATCTGATTTTAAATGATTTCCTAATTAAGTAGTATTTAGGTATTTTATATAGTTTATGAAACAACACTAATCTGCCTAATTATTTCCTAAAACTAGATTTGTTTGAATGATTAAATAATATTTTATAATTTTACCTATTAATGAAATAGTTTTAAAGTTTATAAAGGAATCTTAAAAAAACAATTTTTTAAGCATTTATGCTCAGTGAATGTTTGTTAAGTCAATGAAACATATTTAAATCATATTTCGAGACATAAATGGGTTATGGGTGTTATATTTATTGGTATCAGATCCAGTTTTAGCCGATTCTCGGCTTAAACCAAGCTTATTTTATGTCAGAAATATGGACATGCCATTAGAATGTTGATATTACTGATATGGTATGGTAAGGTGATTTTTATTGATGATGATGCTCCTTACAAATGAATTTTGAATTGCATATATGCTAGATGTCGGAAACTAAGGATAAGAGTAAGAAAGTTAATAATACTAAAAAGAAGATCGAGATTGAAATCGATCCAAATAAACTAGAGAGTACTTTAGTATCTCACCCTAGAAGAGTTGGAGTTGTAAGGGATTTTCCTCCATTATGTGGAAGGAATGGCCCAACATTTAATAAGATTTCTAAATTAGAGGAATCTATCAGAAGGTTTAAAAGAATTACAGGAGAAGTTGAGACCAATGAGGATCCGGAGATTATTGAATTTATTGGTGATTCTGGAGTATTTACAAGTAATTTTAAATTTTGATAAATATATATCAGTTAAGCATTAAGTTGCTTAAAGAAATGTTTGATTTTAGTTAATTTTGAGTGAAAGATTAAAGACTAAATCCTTAGATCGGATAATATGAGTGAGTGGTAAATAAATTGTTCGCTAAAAATTTAGAGAAAGCTAAGCTCTTAGTGAATCATGTGATAGTTATGTTGTCCTTTGAAAAGATTCAAAATGAGTTTGAATGAGAGTAGTTGTTGATCTGAAAAACTTGAAGGGTTTCAAGATTATAGTAACTGGAGTAGGATTATAGAAGTGAGAAAGTGTATAAAGAATAACTACAAGTAGTAAAGTGGCAATTTACCGTTAAGAGTGAAATGCATGAATAAGTTGTTTTAATAAATGATTGGTTATCTTCACATCATGATTGGGTATATTGTCACAAGAAGCGATTATTTTTTAAAGTATGATGGGTTCTGAAATAAAAGTAATCGGAGAAAAAGGAAAAATTATCGCCTAATGTGATATTTGCAGTATTGGCAACGAAATTGATGTCAAAAGGTTGTCCAGCTTTTCAGGTAAAGGTAATTGACAAGTGAATACCTGAAGTTAGATTGAAAGATATTTCAATAGTTTGGGAGTTTTCATATGTATTTCTTGATAAGTTACTCGGATAACCTCATGATTGAGAAGTGGAGTTTAAGATTGCTATTTTCGGGTATAATACTTATCTTAATGGTCTTGTACCAAATGGTTCTAATCGAACTCAGAGAGCTAAAGGCACAATTACATGAGTTATTTGATTGGGGTTTTATTATACCGAGTGTGTTTTTGTGGGGTGCACTGGTACTCTTCGTTAATAAGAAGATGAATTGATACAATTTTGTATAAATTACCCTTAACTGAATAAAGTGATGGTGAAGAATAAATACTCTTTTCTAAGGATTAATGATATATTTTATCAGTTTAAAAGTGCTTTAGTATTATTAAAGATTGATCTTTGATTTGGGTATTATCAATTGGTGATTAAAGAAGAATATGTTCTAAAGATAGCTTTTAGAATATGATGTGATCACTATGATGTCATATGGCCTAACCAATGCCTCATCATCATTCATAGATTTGATGAATCGGGTGTTTCAATCATACTTGGATCATTTTTTGTCGTGTTTATTGATGATATTGTGGGTTTATTTTAAGACTAAAGTAGATTAGAAAACTCTGAAAAATGTTGCAAAGCTCGAAATTTCTTGGGATTAATTAGCTATTATCATAGATTCGTGGAGAATTTCTTGATGCTTTCTTTTCCACTTACTAAACTGCCTAGAAAAGATGTGTCATTCGTGGGGACTGAAAAGTGCCAAGAAAGTTTTAATATATTAAAGAAGATTCTGACAGAAATGTCAGTTTTAGTGTAACCAGAATCAGGTAAAGATTATGTAATTTACAATGATGCATCTCATAATTGATTGGGATGCGTAATTATGAAAGAAGATAAAGTGATAGCCTATTCCTCTAGATAATTAAAGATGAACGAACATAATTATCCGATCTATGATTCAGAATTAGCAACTGTATTATTTTTAAAAAAAAATTTGGTGCCACTACTTATGGTGAGTGGTATTATATTTATACAAGTTATAAAAGTTTGAAGTATCTGCTAACTTAGAATAAATTGAATCTAAGACAAAGGAGATGGAATGAGTTATTAAAATATTTTGATGTGATTATTGATTATCATCTAGGGAAGGCTAATGTGGTAACTGATGCACTTAGCCTAAAGGTCTTCTATGCTTTGAAAGCTTTAGATGTTTGATTTTAATGAAGAATTATGATGTGATTGTTGAAGAGTTAAGGTTGAGACATGCATTGTCATATTAGATTAAAGACCTTCAAAGCAAAGATAAAAAGTATTTAAAAAGGATCGAATAAGTGAAGAAAGAATATCGAATTTAAAGGAGGTAATAAAATATTTCTCAAAGTTTCATCTTAGAAACAATTCTGAAATTCGGGCGTAAAGGAAATTTAAATTCGAGATTTATTGGCCCTTATGAAATTATAAAGAGAGTGGGACCGTTAGCTTACCAGTTAGCATTTTATCCTGAGATGGACAAAATTCGTAATATGTTTCATGTATCGATTCTTTGAAAGCATCGATCGGATTATTCATATATGATTACATCGGAGGAAACTGAGATCCAGCCAGATTTATTGTATGAAGAGAAACCTGTAAAGATTATAGAATATGGAGTCCAAGAACTGAGAAATAAGACGATTCCTCTAGTAAAAAATTCTCTGATGGAATTTTAAAGTTGAGGAAACGTTATGGAAACATGAGAATGATATGAAAAAGCAGTTTCCTCATCTTTTTACTTCATGTATGTAAATACGCTTGAAAATTTTCAGCATGAATTTTCTTTAAGGGGAAGAATTTTAATACCCCAAATTTTGATTAGTGACTAAAATGTAAGTTTTGAAAGTTTGATGGTTAAAGTATAAACTTTGTAAAAGTTAAGAGACCAAAAATATAATTTTAAAAAGTTATATATTTTAGCCCGTTACGTAGATTGAGACTTTGATATCGTTCGTCCATTTTTTTATCAGTAAGTTATTATATTAGCCTTGATTAATAAAAGCGTGGAGATGAATTTATTGAACAAATGCTTCTAAAGTGACAAAAAAAAAATTTTGAAGTGTGATTCTCATGGATGATAGTATTTTAGACACTAAAATGGGTAAAGAAAAGTTAAAGAGATTAAAATTATCCCTAGTTAGTGAATAAAAGTGCTTTTGATAAAAGTGATATTATGAAAAGTATAATGAAAGTACCCAAGGGATAAGATATCTATAGTATTGAATAATCATTGCAAAACGATAGATGATTCTTGAGATTATGATATTGATTGGAATAGCCTTCTACACTTCGTATTATAAAAAAAAAAGTGTAGTCGAAAGTTCTCCTTCAGTTACGTCTTAAATATGAGAGGCACAGCTGAAGTGAATTACTCTTATCCACATGAGCACGATAAATTTGCTACTAAGATTTCATGTGGATCCTAGCAACTTGATCAAGTTGTATAATAATAATAATAATAATAAGCATTTATTTGCTAAGTCGATATAATCCTTGAAAACTAGTCCAATAAAACCATATTTCCCGAAGGATTAGAGTGTCTCGCACAGGAACACCTAATTATATTTATTCCGAGTGTCTCGTACGAGAGTCTCGAAGGATTAGAGTGACTCGTATGGGAGTACCTAATCATATTTATTCCAGGTGACTCGCACGAGAGCCCCGATGGATTAGAATGACTCGCATGGGAACACCTAATCATATTTATTTCGGATGACTCACACGGGAGCCTCGATGGATTATGTTTAAAATTATAGTGACATCTTTGGATCATAACTGTTATCAGTATGTGATATAGTTGTTACACCCCCAATATGATTTAAATTATTGTATTTGATTTTAAGTTTATTTAATGGTCTTTGCATGGTGTATTACAAAAGTTTTAAAGAAAAGTTTTGGGTTAGTCAGTTCGATGTTCCCATGTGACATCTTAATTGGTCGAATTTGTTTTGTATCAGATTAGGGTGTTACATTTAGTGGTATCAGAGCCTAGAGTTTAGTCAATTCTAGGTTAAGCTAGTTGAGTTCTACATGCTCTAAAGGCGGAGAAATGTACTCATAGACTGAGACTATGATATCGTCCGTTCATCGTTGATCGATAAGTTATTATTAGCCTTGATTAATAAAAGTGTGGAGATGAATTTATTGAATGAGTGTGATTCTCATGGATGATAGTATTTTAGACATTAAAATGGGTAAAGAAAAGTTAGAGAGATTAAAATTATCATCAGTTAGTGAATAAAAGTGTTATTGACAAAATTGATATTATGAAAAATAGAATGAAAGTACCCAAGGGACAAGATATATATATTATTGAAAAATCATTGCAAAATGATAGGTAATTCTTGAGATTATGATATTGATTTGAATTGCCTTCTACATTTAGTATTGTAAAAATAAAGTGTAGTAGAAAGTTATCCTTCAATTACGTCTTGAATATCAGAGTGCACAGCCGAAGTGAATTACTTTTATCCACGTGAGCACGATAATGTTGCTACTGAGATTTCATGTGGACCCTAGCAATTTGATCAAGTTGTAAAATAATAATAATAATATGCATTTATTCCCTATGTTGAGATAATCTGCAAAAACTTGTTCAAAAAAATATTTTTGTTATTAAGAATAATAGTATTCACGTATTGAATTCTGAAGACCAGTGGTAGTATTGAATTCTGAAAATGTGAAATTGATCCACGTATGAATCATGAAGAGAGGTATTTGTGAGTAAGATTGAATGTTTGGGTGTGAAAGGCCTTAATGTTTGATTTGGCCTTAGATTATGAAATTTTATGATGGGAACTTGTGTAATTGGTGCTACTTGATGCATAATTGTCTTAAATGGTCTTAAGTGAAGATTTGAAGATTAAATGGATTGATTTGGGTCATGATTTGGAGGATGACTTGAAAAAAAAATGTTGAAATCCGGGTTCGATGTTGTAATGATGGAATAATACCAACGCCTTTTGAGCTTTAAAAAAATGCCATAGAGTAACTTTGGGTGCATCGATATAAAAAATTACTTTGAAATTATCTTTTCCAACCTTGATAGACCTTCTAAGGTATCAATACCAACCTTAGATACCAATACCTAAATGGTTCGGTGGAAAATTTTGGAATTTGGGAGATGATTTTGTATTGATATCATTACTCCTGGTATCAATGCCATATGAACTGTATTGGTACTTAGATTATAGTATCGATACTTTTAATTCGTAGAATCCACTTCAACACTTGTAAAGATAATAAGAATTTTCATGAACGTAAATATATTTTTATGTTAAACTATATTTGGTCCGAGTTTAATTTGGTCTTCAATCTTGTCTTCGTCATTCACTATCTAATATTTGAAACTCAATTTCATCATTGTTTTTGTTCCTATTAAATTTTATTCGATCAAAGTACCATTAAAATTTATCGAAGATTTCTCTCCATAAATCTAATGATTTTGTTTCATAACCCAGCTCGATAAATTCTAATCCAAATCTCTTAATCTTTTGTGAAATCCCAAAATCTAAGTTACAAAAGTGAAATTTCTCGTATTCTAGTAATATTTTCATCATATTTCTTTGATAATTTCATCTATACTTGCAAGCAATTCATTCAAGTGTACTTCTAAAAAGATTGTACATTTTATTCGAGCACGTTAATGCAGACTTTAGTCGTCATATCATTTTTCTTATATGGAAGTTCTTCAAAATCTTTCCTTGAGCGTGAGCTAATGAGATTAAGTGATTATTCAATACCATTTTAATCCGTTTGAAAACTTATTGTGAAGGCTACTCTAAAGGCTTGTAGTACAAAAAGGTTATTCAATGGAGGTACATCATTTGTAGATGTAAAGATGCTCTGCAGAGGTCGTATGACGAAAGTTCAACAATGTTGATTCATTTTAAATTATGAGATCTATAATAATAGATTGAACTCGTAGCATCTAGTGTGAAAATTTAAGGGATTTTAGATCGTGCTACATAATAAGAAATTGATGACATCGTGTGTTAATAAAATTTGTAAATGTTCGAGTTTAAAGAAAATTCAAAGACGAATTTTTCTAAGGGATGGAGAGTTGTAATGTCCGAATATGGAAAACCCCAAATTCGATTGAATATAATTTATTTGAATATAGTCAGATTTTAGATGATTCTAAAGATATTATGTTATATTGATTTTATAAATGATGGATTGGATGGATTTGATTAATTAATAAATATTAATTCTATTATAGTTATTATTATTTTAATATATTAAAGGAGAGCCCATATTGGGGAAGATATTTTTAATAAAGAGAGTGATTTTAAGTGATAAAAGAGAAACTCCATTGTTGGGGGGGGGGGGAGTTAGTTTTCTTCGTTTTGGGGAAGATATGGCCTGTGAGGAAAGAAGAATGAAAGGAAAATAAAAGGTAACATTAAATTTCTCTATTTTAGTCTTAAATCTTCTATTTTTAGATTTTTGATATTACATACAAGTTTGTTCTTCGTTAAATTCTCTATTATATGACACTAGTAATTCATGGATTCAAGCTTTCATGTTATTAAATTTTGAGGCTAAAGATTTTAGGGTTTATGGAACCAAATGAAGTAAAGTTAGACTTTAAAGGATTAAAGGTGATTTTATTAACCCTCAATTTGATATTGTAACACCCTTAACCCACATTTGTTTCCAGATATAAGCTAAGGATGTTACACTGCCTGTATAATACTTACTGTTCAAAAACTCGTAAGAATTGTTTGTTATTAAATTTCTAATCTAACGTTACTATAATTTTTTTACTCACATAAAATCATAAAGAAATATTTAAATCTCTAATTCACATCCATTTTTACGCAGTAGCTAGGTAGTAGTATTATTTCACACCAAATTAAAATTGCCTAAAAAAATCAATTGATTAATATTTATAGCATAATTTATTTCTACATTCATACATAATCATTTAGCAACTTATCATATTTTCACCTCTTTATTACATTTCCTCATACCATGTTATTTCACATTTTAATATAATTGTTATAGTATCTTTTATCTCATCATAGGTGAAATATATGTAATATCTATAATAGGTGTATTTTAAACAAATTGTTTTGGTTGTTGTCTTCCGCCACACGACCACCCACTGACAACAACTATAATGATAGTTTCCCATCATGCATATAAATTTTCTTGAGTTGAGTATGTCACACCCCAATTTAGAGGTTAAATTTTCTTAATTTAAAGTATAGGATTAAAACCATAATAAGGGTATAGTTGGAGGACTTAAGGTGTAAATTTACCATTTTTTTAATAGGGATAAAACCCCACCCCCATAAGTCTGGAGCCAACCAAGTCATGTTTCTCATTTATTCAAATGTTCTCTTTCTCTTTATTTTTTTTATTTTTTCTTTTTCTCTCCCCTCAAGAAAGCTTCCATTGTCGTTTTGTCACTGACCAAGCTTTCGGTTGCTACACCACTGACACCATTGTGTTCCCGGCGTTGAGAGGAGTCGGTCGATGGTCATGGTGTTGTGGTTGCCATCGTCATTGAATGGGTGAGAAAAGAGAAGTTCGACCATTCCTAAAGGTTGATTTTAGTCGCTCTTCGTTGTGAAATGATGCTTGCACGAGAATTATGAACCAAAGATTTACAATTCTAGAAAATTTCACGCCGAACCAACGACCAGAGCCGTCGCATGCGTTGCTCCCTGTGCGTGGGCGTTGTATGTCAACCAGGGGGTTTTGTTGACTGGCTGGACTAGTCTGAACCGATTGGGCCAGTCTGGACCAATCTGAACCGATTGGGCCAGTCTGGACCAAGCTGTCGAGCCGAGCTATTGATCGAGCCATCGAGATGAGTCGAGCCATTGACCATGCCTTGACTATTGACCGACGGTTGACATTTTTCGGGAACACCTATCCTGATGTTTTTCGATGTTCTGAGTCTGTTTTTAGGTCCGTTTCGCCAAGTTTGAACCATGTAAGATATTTTTCAGTGTTTTATCTTGCGATTTGATTCGTTTTTCTCGATTAAGATCCATTTTTTTATGTATTTTTGTCATGCATTCGAGACATTATGGGACGTGGAATTAAAGTTCGAAAGTAATCGAATAGAATTAAAATGATTGACTGATATGGTTCAAAAATCGAGGTAATACTTTACTACCTCTTTGCATGCTTTGTGGAACATGTTGACACTGGATAAATTGCATGGATATATGATTGGTCTATTATGCATATTTGGTTATGGATTAACTCGAACTGAATATGGTTTAAGTGATAAATTGGTTAAGACTCGATTGAATTGCACAAAAGAATTGGTAGATTGATAAGAAATTAATTTAATGTTAGTGATTAATAGACAAAAAAATTAATCTTAGAATCCTTAAACTTTGAATTTTATTGTTAAATGTTTTGATGTCGAAAATGATTGGAAAAAAATTACGAAAATACCCTTATAAAGTAAAAAGAGAACAGAATTGACCTGAATAGTGGAATTAACCTGATAATTCATTCTTGACCTGATAAAACTACAGAGCCATGACTGAACTCCTGACTTGTTTGAAAGACCTGAAAATTAGTTCCTAATCCTTAATAACTAAAATAACACTAAAAGTCATCCTTGATTTGATAGACTACTTATTCACTTGATAAATACTTGGTTTGTTCAGAAACATCCTGTTTACCGAATTTAATTCCCAAAGCGATAAATATATATATATATATATATATAAATGAATAAAAGAAATACCTTGAACTCTAAGAGGACCGAAGCAATCTCGAGTACAAAAATGACCTGACTATCCTCATGACCTAGAAATAAGTGAATGTTATTTGATAATTCTGGAAACACCTAGAAAACCTAAGTATTATATCGCCCCTAAAGGTTGTAGAGTACGACTCAAGTACGTCGGTCATGTTGGAGACTGTTGCAATATATAAATAAAACAAATACCATCGAAATATGTACAATTCCTCAAGATCCGTTCAACGATGGTTCTGAAGATGATCAGTTCGACCAGCATTGTCAGTATTAAAGTGTGAATATTTTTAAGTGCATCGAATTGAGCTGTTAATAGGTATCGTAGTTCTGGGATTTGATCAGTTCGAGTTGACCCAATATCTTGATAAATCGACATGAATCTTGAATACCATAAATCATCGTTTCACCCTTATTGAATTAAGTTGCTAAGAATCCATTAGAAATCAAAGTGTCTGAAATACCCCTGATGGTCTAATTAATAAAATCGCTCTGGTTATATCTAAATCTTAATTTATTCCCATGTAAAGGTTCCTAAATACCTTTATAATACACTTGAAATCCTAGATGGTCATGAATCATCAATATCTGAATGTTTGTTTAGATCTATTAGACATTAAACCCCTTTTTAATAGAAAACCAATCAACTTACAAAAGCTCGTGTTCCCCTTCCTGATAATTGCTACACGCCTCCGAAAAATAACTGAATTTTCTAGTGTGTTCCCTATGCACTATATGATTATTTTATCTGTTCTGGAATGTGATTTATTGAAGTTATTGATTTACTAAGTCTTTTAACTATTCGAAATTCTGAATTACTGATTTGTTATTTGTGAATTATGGTTACATGATAGATGCTCTTTGGTTACCTGTTTAACTGGAAAATATAATTATTACTCATTTATGGATCATGAAATTTACTATTTACGATATGAACCGATTATTGGGATATTATCTGTGTAGGATTATGGAGTATGGAGGTTCAGCTTTTATCAAGTTGGTAATTCCTTACAAACCTAAAGTGCCCTTAGGTAGGCTCTTAGGCCTCAAGGCATTCCCTTAGGTTAGCTCCTAGGTCCATTGGGCCTAGGGTAAGTCCTTATGGCTGCAATTCTTGGGAATTGTATATGGTGTCCGGGTGGAGGGCATTTATGTGATTTAGATAACTACCTTGTCATTTTTGCAATATTCATTGGATTATTATTTTGATATTATAGTTTACTACTCAATTTTATTTCTATTGGATATTATATGGGTAGGAGTCTGGAGTATGGAGGTTCAGATCTGATCAAGCTGGTAAATCCTTACAGACCTAAGGTGACCCTTGGGTAGGCCCATAGGCCCCAAGGTACTCCCTTATGGTAGCTCATTTGTTGTGTGCTTAGGGTAAGCTCTTATGGATGTAATTTTGGGGGACTGCATATGGAGTGTTCAGGTGAAGGGTATTACAGTGATTTTAAAAAATTCATTTTATTAAAAATAAGACATTACTATTTTTAATTTATGATTTTATTTATTCTGGATTTGTGGGAACACACTAGACATCCTATTCTGATCTCTTGAACCTAGTCCTCTGAATTGTAAGCTTCTTGTCTTTTACTTGAAGAAATATCAGTGGAACCTCAATTCATCAAGAAAACCTGTAGATGCTTGAATTAATAAGAAAATTTTATGCTTGTTAATTATATGCATGTCCATCAGCATCACTTGGTAGTTCTAAATTACTGAGCTTCCCAAAACTCACTCTGTTATTCACCATTTCAGGTTAAAAGATCGATCCATTGCAGCTATCGACTTCAGTTATGGGAGTTCATTCGGCTTTCCTTATAGAGTATGGTAAAAGTGTAATTAGGGGGCATGTAGGGCACATTTGATTTTTGTATTGAGTCTGAAACTTTTATGATAGGAGGTATGAACAAATTTTGTTTTACGATTTGAAAGATTTCTACTCTTGTATTTTTATATGTTTTAATAAAACTTTAAAAAAAAATTGTTATTTTTATTATGGGTCACTCTAGTGGCACTAATGTGACACCTCGGATCGGATCATATCACCCATATCAATCTAAATGTGTGACATTTACTAGTATTAGAGTTAAGGTTGAGTCTTCTTTCTGGGTATACCAGTCGATCGACTGTTATAGGATGTCTAGTCAGTACATGCCCTAGATTATAATCGTACTCTTCTGAGTCGAAACTCCAAAGTCAATTACTCTATATGTAGTAAGTATGCTTAAGTATTTTATCAGTAAGGACTCGACCTATATATAAATGGATATAATTAAGGTCTGACCAGATTTTGTGAAGCGCCTCGCCATAACGCGAGAGTTGCTTGTTCTAGAACTATAACCTGGCTCTTTATATGAATTTGAGTTTTGTTATCCCCAAATGTTTAGTGACGATAAGTTAATTGCGAAACCTTATAAGTGAAGTTTCGAGATTAATGAAAGTGTTCGGGTACTTGATGAAAGTGTAAATATCAAGGTGACTTTGTTACCTCTGGAAAGAAAAAGTAAAGTATGCTTGTTGCACTAAAGGTAAGTAAATGTTATTATGATAAAGGATTGATTATTCTAATTGGTCCTACAAGAAATATATGTTCGAATTCAGGTTTTGTGAAAAGATAATTTTGAGGGGTACGCGTATTATGATGATTAAGGTTTAGTAGAGGAATCGTAATCCGATAAAATCTACCTATGAGACTAAAGAATTAATGAAAGCTTGATTTTTTGTTTTCTTTGACTCTTGAGAATTTCGAGGAATAAAATCTTTTTTTAGGGAGGAGAGTTGTCACACCCCAATTTAGGGGCTAAATTTTCTTAATTTAAAGTATAGGATTAAATCCATAATAAGGGAGTAGTTGGAGGACTTAAGGTATAATTTTACCATTTTTAATAGGGATAAAACCTAACCCCATAAGTCTAGAACCAATCAAGTCACATTTCTCATTTATTCAAATTTTCTCTTTCTCTTTATTTTTTTCTTTTTTCTTTTTCTCTCTCCTCAAAAAAGCTTTCATCATTGTTTTGTCGCCGGCCAAGCTTCTAGTTGCTACACCACCGAAACCATTGTGTTCCCGACGTTGAGAGGAGTTGGTCGATGGTCATGTTGTTCTAGTTGTTATTTTCATTAAAGGGAATGAGAAAAGAGAAGTATTACAATTACTAAAGGTTGATTTTAATTGTTCTCCATTGCTCTACGTCGTGCTTGCACGAGAATCTTGAGCCAAAGATATACAATTTTGGAAAATTTCACGCCGAACTGACAACCAGAGCTGCCACACGCGTCGCTCTTTAAACGTGGTTGAACTGCTCTAAATCGGTTGGACCAGTCTGAATCAGTTGGGCCAGTCTGGACTGAACCGTCGAGCGGAGCCAAGCCATTGACCGAGCCGTCGAGCCTAGTCGAGCCGTCGAGCTTAGCCGAGTCGTTGACCATGCCTTGACCATTGACCAGGCGTTAATCATTGACCGGTCATTGACTTTTTTATAGAACACCTATCCTAATATTTCTCGATGTCCTGAGTCTTATTTTAGGTTCGTTTCGCCAAATTTGAACCCGGTAAGTTATTTTTCAGTGTTTTATCTTACGATTCAATTTGTTTTTCCTGATTAACATCCGTTTTTTATGTAATTTATTTTTTCATACATTTGATACATTATGGGACGTGGAATTAAAGTTCGAGAGTAATCGAATGGAGTTAAAATGATCGATCGATGTGGTTTAAAAATCGAGATAATACTTTATTACCTCTTTGCTTGCTTTATGGAACATGTTGACATTAGATAAATGCATGGACGTATATGATTGGTCTATTATGCATGTTTGGTTATGAATGGACTTGAACTGAATACGGTTTAAGTGATAAATTGGTTAAGACTCGATTGAATTGCACAAAAGAATTGGTAGATTGATAAGAAATAAATTTAAGGTTAATAATTAATAGACAAAGAAATTAATATTAGAATCCTTAAACTTTGAATATTATTGTTAAATGTTTTGATGTCAAAAATGTTTGGAAAATAAATTACAAAAATACCCTTATGAAGTAAAAAGAGAACGGAATTGACCCAAATGGTAGAATTAACCTGATAATTCATTATTGACATGATAGAACTACAGATCCACCGACTGAACTCCTGACTTGATTGAAAGACCTGTAAATCGGTTGAAAGACTTGAAAATCTTAATCCTCAAGATCAATAATAACTAAAATAACCCTAAAAGTCATCATTGATTTGATATACTACTTATTCACTTGATAAATACTTGGTTTGTTCAAAAACATCCTATTTACCGATTTTAATTCCCAAGGCGATAAAAGATTTCGAATTTTCAATTTTGGAATAATCACTCAATGATTAAATTAATGTAAATGATATATATATATATATATATATATATGATTGAATCAAAGAAAATGATTGAAATACCTTGAACTCTAAGAGGACTGAAGAAATCTCGAGTACAAAAATGACCCGACTACCCTCATGACCTAGAAATAAGTGAATGTTATATGATAATTTTGGAAATGCCGAGAAAACCTAAGTATTATATTGTCCTTAAAGGTTGTGGAGTACAGCTCAAGTCGATCATGTTGGAGACTGTTGCAATACATAAATAAAACAAATACCATTGGAATACGTACAATTCCTCAAGATCTGTTCAACGATAGTTCTGAAGATGATTAGTTCGACTAGTATTGTCAGCATTAAAGTGTGAATATTTTTGAAGTGTGTCGATTTGAGTGGTTGACAGGCATCGTAGTGCTAGGATTTGTTCAGTTCGAGTTGACCTAATATCCAGATAAATCGACATGAATATTGAATACCTTAAATCATCGTTTTACCCTTATTGGATTAAGTTGCTAAGAATCCATTAGAAATTAAAGTGTTCAAAATACCCCTGATAGTCTAAATAATAGAATCACTCTGGTTATATCTAAAACCTTAATTTATTCTCATGTAAAGGTTCCTAAATACCTTTCTCATACACCTAAAATCTTAAATGGTATTGAAACATCAATATCTAAATATATATATGTTAGCAATTAAACCCCTTTTAGAAGAAATCCAATCAACTTACAGAAGCTCGTGTTCCCCTTCCTGATAATTACTACGTGCCTCCGAAAAATAATTGAATTTTCTAGTGTGTTCCCTATGTACCATATAATTGTTTTATCTGTCCTGGAATGTAATTTACCGAAGTTATTGATTTACTAAGTCTTTTAACTGTACGAATTTATGAATTACTGATTTATTGATTTACTATTTTTGAACTATGGCTACATGATAGATGCTCATTAGTTACATGTTTCCACTAGAAAATATAATTATGTCTTATTTATGGATCACAGAATTTACTTTTTAAGATATGAATCGATTATTGGGATACTGTCTGGGTAGGATTATGGTGTATGGAGGTTCAGCTTTGATCAAGCTGGTAATTCCTTACAAACCTAATGTGACCTTGGGTAGGCTCTCAAGCCCCAAGGTATTCCCTTAGGTTGGCTCCTAGGTCCATTAGGCCTAGGGTAAGTCCTTACGGATACAGTTATTGGAAATTGCATATGGTGTCTGGGTGGAGGGCACT
Source organism: Hibiscus syriacus (assembly GCF_006381635.1). Taxonomy (NCBI): domain Eukaryota; kingdom Viridiplantae; phylum Streptophyta; class Magnoliopsida; order Malvales; family Malvaceae; genus Hibiscus; species Hibiscus syriacus. The sequence continues at coordinate 639,189 of NW_024061975.1, read as the reverse complement.
TATATGATTTAAATAACTACATTGTCTTTTTTACGATATTCTATTGGATCAAGGTTTTGATATTTTAGTTTACTGCTCAATTTGATTTCTACTGGATATTGTATGGGTAGGATTCTGGAGTACGGAGGTTCAGCTCTGATCAAGCTGGTAAATCCTTATGAACATAAGGTGACCCTTGGGTAGTCCTATAGGCCCCAAGGTACTCCCTTAGGGTGGCTCATTTGATGTGTTCTTACGGTAAACCCTTATGGATGCAGTTTTGGGGGACTGCATATAGAGTGTTCGGGTGAAGGGTATTACTGTAATTTTAAAAATTTGTTTTACTGAAATAGGATACTACTATTTTTAATCTTTGATTTTGTTTATTGTGGATTTGTGGGAACACATTAGACATCCTATTTTGATATCCTGAACGTGGTCCTCTGAACTTTTCCTCTGAACTGTAAGCTTCTTGTCTTTTACTTGAAGAAATATCAGTTGAACCTCAGTTCATCACTAAAACCTGTAGATGCTTGAATCAATTTAAAAGATCACCTGGTAATTTTGTGTTACTGAACGTCCCAAATCTCACTCTGTTTTTCACCATTTCAGTTTAAAAGATCGATCTAGTGCAGCTATCGACTTCATTTATGGGAGTTCATTCGGCTTTTCTTATAGAGTATGGTACAAGTGTAATTAGGGGGCATGTAGGGCACATTTGATTTTTGTATTAAGTTTGAAACTTTTATGATGGGAGGTATGAACGAATTTACGATTTGAAAGATTATGTAGGGCACATTTGATTTTTGTATTAAAGTTTGAAACTTTTATGATGGGAGGTATGAACGAATTTACGATTTGAAAGATTTCTACTCATGTATTTTTATATGTTTTAATAAAACTTTTAAATTTTTCTGTTATTTTTATTGTGGGTCGCTCTAGTAGTTATAATGTGACACCTTGGATCGGATCAGGTCACTTGTATAGGTATGAGGGTGTGACAGAGTACATATATAGTTTGCCCTAAATTTATCCACAACTTAGAATAAGCAACCATTATATAACTATTAGAAATATTAATTAATATAAAATTTATCTTACTATGACAGTTACCACTTTGTTCTTGATAATGTACTGTACATTCATCATTCTCACCACCCTCAATATATTTATTAGATCTTCTTCGTTCCAAGCAAACATATTTAAGGAAATCGTTGTTAAGCACAAAATATACTTTCGTATTCAACTTATATAACTCATACCTTTTAGATTTCTTAAATATTTTATGTAATATATACTGATAAATGCTTTATTTGGTTATTATTTTGCTTGTCAATTTCTCTTTAATCGTTAGTTTTTGTGGCTTATTTATTAGTTTTGATTCATTTTCTGTGCAGGACACTAGATTCTGGAAATTACACTAAAATGACAGAATTCTGCAGGTTTTTTTATTTTCGAAATCAAAGCTGGATATGTGGGTATGACTTCGAGCATGACGCATCTTATGAGGCGATGACGTCAGCACCTTGTAGAAGGTCCAATAAGCGCTTCTAGAAGAACGAATGGGTCAACCGCACGTTTCTGCAATTTGGATTTGAATTAAACTCATGTTTTAGGATATTATGTTAAATATTATATTATATTTTATCTTATCTTTGTTTTTAGTATTTTAGTTTAAATAGTTTTAAGTATTTTCATTAGGATTTATTTCTTTATTTTATGAACTATTTTTACCTTGTTTTTAGGATTTTGAAGGCTATAAATACCCTCTCAGGGTAAGCCTAAAAACATATCTCTCTACAACTGAGAATTTACTCTTATTCTTCTTTCTAGTTTTATAAAGTTCTCTATTTTCTTTTCTTTTCAAGTTTTCATTTATTTTATTTTATTTTAATTTTTATTTTCAGATATGCTAAGTATGACTTTTGTTATGCTTAACTAATTTTCTTTTAAGCCGAAGGCTAAAGCGATGACTCAATTACAAACGTGAGAATTGTAAGGCATTTAAATCGCTTTGGATATCTCTCTCTGTTTTCTGGGCTTATTTTCAAATCAAAACATTTTTCAAAATCAAAATGTCAACGTTGGTCTGGATGTTGTTATGGTTAACGTGGGAGGAAGAATCGACTTATTGAAGCACATTCGACTTCCTGGGAACACACTTAGCAAAATTGTTTGCTAAGAGGAAACTAAGATCGGAACCAGTTATTGTTGAAACAACATAATCCGAGTCAGCAACTTTTCGAGCCTCAACGTTTTTAGATCTACAACATTGTTGTTTCTTAGATCAATTCACAAACTGATATTAAAGATTGCACTTGGGTATTCGATATACAAAGCATAGTCACAAGAATTTATCCATGTAGACAAGCAACCGGTGAATCCTGAAGTAAAGATCTATTTCGATTATCCAAGGAAACTGAGTCAAAGCAGAAAGCTTGGGGCTACTTTTTACAATAAGTATTCTTTTCAAACTCCAATTACTATTTTATTCTATTTATTATTTTTTTATTATTTGTCTTTATTCTATTTTCAAACAATTTTTCAAAATCCCCCTATTTATCTTATTCTTACCTTTATTTTTATATTTTTTATTTATTTATTTATCTTAAATTTCATCACTATTCAAACTCTCCTATTCAAAAATAAAAAAGATAAAATAAATCAGAAAATGTATAGTCTCTGTGGGATCGACCCTTACTTTCCACTTGCTATATTTTCTTTATATTTATTTTAGGATTAAAGAATTATTTTGACACGAAAACGACGCCTGTCACATACACTATAATACAAAACATCATATGAAAACATAATATAAGACCATTGTTTAAATAAGATTTGTCCAAATTATTTCATATACGAATAACTTATAACTCAACTTTTTATCTATAATTGTACAGTGTTAAATCGAACTTTATATAAATCAATAACCTTTCAATTAAAACTATAACTAATATAATAAATTTCATATTCGTACAAATATCTAAAAATATCATTAATGTATATTTAATATTAATTTCTTTCATTGAAGCGAAACTAACTTTAATTCTATAAAATTAACCTTCCAAGTCCCTTAAATAATTATTTCTTACAACCATTCACTTAACTTCTCAACAATTAACATTTAGCCACTAATAAACTTTTCTTTAAATTATATTCTCAATATTTCGTAAGTATCCAAAATAATTCCTAAATATTCAATTAAAATCCATATCTATTATTTTCACATTATTTCCAATCTAATGCATTAGCTTTACCTAATTATCATTTCACTACCAACTTTCCAAAAACTTACTAATTGAACCTCTAACATACATAACTTTCTATATTGATCCAAAATCAACATTTCATTATGTAACTAAAATTTTCAGCTAATTACACTTACTTTCTAATCTTCATATATTAATTTATTTGATTCTTTAAGTAATGCAAAAAGGTCCTTAGTGATTTATTCAAATTCCAATTTAACCTTTCAAGTATCCCTAATTATTTATTACTACAATTCACTTAAAATTCACACATCATCTTATACTAAATTTCTGTGTTAATCTACAATTTCTCTCGATTTATAATTTAATCCTTTAACTTATACATATTACAAATCAGTCCCGATTAACACTTTAGCATCAGAATCATCAATCTATTATTTACTGTTCAAGTACTTTTATACTCATATTTATTCAGTAACTTTTAAGCTCGTCATTTAAGCACTTTGTATTTTGGTTCCCAAACTTACAAACTAATCCAAAATCATCATTTCAACGTTAAATCAATATTTTAATATTTGATTCCAATATAGTACTTAAAATTTTTAAACAATTACACAATTATCATTTAAGTCCTCAACTTTTTCCATTTTTTGTGATTTAGCCCTTATACTTTTACAACCTTCCAAATTCCATTCTAATTCATAAATTTTACTTATAAGATAAATTCTTTTAGAATTTCATCTCAACTTTTCTATTTTACTTCATATAGTCATTTTTGTCAGTTAATCTTAAATTCAAGCATCATAAAACAAATTCAAAAAATTCCAATCAACATGTTCAATTTTTACTTATTAACTTATATCAATTTCCATTTCAACCCACAACTTATACAATTTATAATTCAGTTTTCAATCTTAACATTTTATAAATTTAACTTCAATTCAAGCTTTAATTAATATAACCAAAATTTCCAGCATATTAATTAAAACATAACACCTCAATAATAACACAATTTTCACTTAGGACCCCTTTTCCCATAATTTATGATTTAGTCCCCAAACTTTACCAAAATTTCAAATTAGTCCAATTTCACAATCTAACATCAAATTCAATATTCTAACTTTTAAGTTCCATAATAGTATATTATCTATTGAATAATTTCACTTCAATCCCTAAATTTTTCCATAAATTTCAAATAGGTGCTTATAATTTCACAAATTTTCAATTTAATCCAAATCATCATCTAAACATCAAATTTAACACTCCAACTTTTAATTTCAACATAATACATCAATTATTAAACAAGTGCACATTAATCTCCATATTTATCAATTTATACAATTAAGTCCCTCTTCTTTTACAATTTTCCAAATTAGTCAAATCACATTCTAAGCATGTAGAATCACACAACATCATTTATAAACATTGTATAATTTTTCCATAATTTTTATTCATTTATTTATCTATGACCTAATTGATTAAAGTTTTCCCAACATAGCTTCTATTTTGATTCAAGCATGAATTCTAGTTTCTAGCATTAATTCCAAGCAGTTTTAATCATTTTCATTACAAAGCCTAATCAAATTCAACATTTCTCCATGAATTTTAACCATGGCCAAATGGTATATAAACACTTCTATGTGATTTTAATCATTATTCAAGTTTGGAAACAACTTTATAACACTAATAACACAAACATCATTCCATAAATCATCAAAATTCAACTTATTCATCATCTACTCTAACAACCAAATCATTGATTCAAGCATGGAAATCATGTAATATTCATATTAAATGAAAGAGAATTTGATATAGATAATTTTTCTATTTCATAACTTAATTCAAAAATTAAAGGAAAAAGGACGAAGAGAAGAAATAAGAAGGAAAAAAAAACTTATCTTGCCTCTTTTCCTTTGAATCTCACGGCAGTATAAACAGAACGAAGGAGATCTCTTGAATTTTCTACAAAAATATCTATGTACACATGGCTTATATTCTAATTAAAATGAATTTTAAATTCATTTTAGTTCCAAAAGTCAAATCTACCCTTAATGAATCAAGATATTTACCTCCATGCTATTCTTTTATCTTTATTTTAATAACATTAAATAAATATAAAAATCATATTTATGAATTTCCATCTTTACCCTTTCAATTTTCTAAAAATTCAATTTAGTTACTAAATTTCGCTATTCCACTTTAACATGGAAATTCCACTGATCCATGTTCAATTTTACTGATTAAAAATATAAATATAATATTTCTAACCCCATACTATCATATTTCAATTTTTTGTAAACTTCAGATTAAATCTAATTATTTGAATACTTTACTGAACTTTATCGCTTAATAGTGTTTTACAAAAATTCTTGATCGAAATCTAAATTCCATAGAGAATACATTCTTAAATATAAACTATTTATTTATGGAATAAAATTTCTTTTTGGTAAAAATTATCATTTTTGTCCTTTAAATTTTTCCAAGTTTATACTTTGGCCACCAAACTTTCAAATTTTATATTTTAGTCACTAATCAAATTTTGGGGTATTAAAGGTATATTCTAGAGTATGATGTTTGGAAGCTTAAGTGACCATTTTGATAGCTTTGAAAATTGGGAGGTTGTTTTGACAGTTTTGACAGTTAAATGATGTTGCGTTGTTACCAATAATGGTAATGGAAACAACTGTTGCCAGTGGATGGTTGTGTGGTAATAGACAACAGTTACAAAGATTATGTTTGTAAATAAGATATGAAGATCTAGTCTTAATGTATTTATATTATTATAGTATCCATATAAATCATAATATTTAGTTTAATGAGTTGGAAACATGTTGTAAATATAGCCATGGTTTGAGATTTTAGGCCGCAACCCAGATTTTTATGTTAAAAACCTGATTTTAGTTTGAAAAATAAGTTTTAAGCTGGAAACCTGATTTTAGTTTAGAAAACGGGCTTTAGGTTGGAAATCTAGTTTTGAGTTGAAAACCTGATTTTAATTTGGAAAACAAGTTTTAGGTTGGAAATCATATTCTCCGAAGACTTAGAGTGACTCGCACATGTGCACCTAATCATATTTATTCTGGGTGACTCACACAGGAGCCCCTGAGGATTAGAGTGACTCTCACGGGAACACCTAATCATAATTGATTTAAACTATTATATAGTTGTTACAATACGGGATATAGATGTTACATCCCGATATGAATTAAACTATTATATTTGATTTTAAGCTTATTTAATGGTCTTTGCATTTTGTATTACAAAAGTTTTAAAGAAAAGTTTTGAGTTAGCCACTCTGGTGGTCTCGTGTGACATCTAAATCGATCGATTTTGTGTCGTATCGGATTAGGGTCTTACAATATGATTGATCTTCAAAATATCATAGTTATCATATATCACATCCTTCCCCCAAATTATGCCTTTTTTAAAAAAACACGAGCCTAAAATCATCCTCATCTTAAGCCCGCATATTTTTTCTTAATAGTCTGACAATGATAGTTTATGTTTAACATCTTTCTTAAATACTGATAATGTACACACCCTACAGATACAATTGTTCGAATTCAAGATCTCATATGAGAATAACATTTCTTTAACCACTGATCGTTTCTCATTTATATCACGATTGATGCACTGCTGTATACCTTCTAGACTTGGTCTACTGTACCTTCTAGACTAAGTCCACTGAACTAATGTCATTAGAATGGGATAAAGAGATCAAATAAGTGGAAGAAAATCTCAAGTAAATCCGAATTAGAATCAACATTGATACGTGCCTCGTCAACTAGCCTTTCAACACAGTTTTTTTCCGTGAGCTGTGAAGAAAATTTATGAAAAATGTTGGTATTACGATCCCCATTTTTCAACTAGTTTGCACTTGCCTTTGGATCTTAGTACAATTCATCTTTATCAATGTTAATTTCACATCTACGATGTTTCATGAGTTGGGGTCAATTCATTAAGCTGTGCAAACATTTTTTTAGCTTCTATGTGGCATGCTGCTAACTAACACGGCAAGAAGTGATTTTCTATTATGTTTTCTTCTCATTTACTGAATTAATTTTCTTTCCTTTTTTTTACAAATTAACGACAGTTCATAATTAGAATTCTGGTATGACTTAAGCTCCTTCACGTACTGAGAAAATAAATACAGAAGAAATAAAATGCAAATTTTCTATAAAAACAAATTAAGGACTTTATCAAAAAAAATCAGTGCCTAAAGAATTTTTTGACAAAATTAGGTGACTAAATCGGAGCACTTTTAAGTGCGTAGACCATAACACATGTTAAATTTGGCCGTTAAGTGACACATGTCGAGCTATGATAATTTTTGAGAATTTATTTTAAAAATAAAAAAATATTAAAAAAAAAAAAACGAACCCCTCCCCGTGTGTTCAGCCCCACCCCTTTCCTTCCCCCTTTCTCCCTTCTCCATTCCCCCTTCCATGGTCGTCGGTCGGCCGGCCATGACCATCACCGCCACCTTCATTAATACCGGCATCGACCCCCCGTTCAAACTCACGTTGACTTTTCACCGTAAATTGTCACTGTTTGCTAGGGATATATGTTCGAATGCTAATCGGATTTTAAGTCAGTGTCACTATTTTTTGTCGATTTCAGCCAATCCCGGTGTTCATAAGCCACGCCGTCACCACCATTCAAACCACCGTGCAATTCCACTCAAAACTCATCATCGACATCTCTCCGTCAGTGCTCCTTCGGTGTTAATCGTTGAGATTAAGATTTTAAAAGTTTAGGGATTTGGATGTTGGGTATTTTAGAGATTTAGGGGATGAGTGATTATAAAGGTGATGGTTGATCAATAGGTGTGGCCGGCGATAGGTGGGTGATCGTTCGACGATGATGTTGGTGGCCGGAGATGGCCGACGAAGGTTGGTAATGGGGTTGAAATGATATATTTTAATTTTTTAGAGTTTTTTTTATAATTTCGTTAAAATTTTGGGGTTTTTTTGTAAATAAATTAAGTTTTTAATTTTTATTTATTAAAAATAACATTTTATTATTAAAAAATAAAAATATATATAACTTTGGACACATATTTTTAGCGAAAAATTTTAGGCATCAAATCATTTTTCGAGTTAAAGTTTAGATATTTCTTTTGTATTAAGCAAAATTATATGTGTGTGTATATATATATATATATATAAAAGAGGACGATTATAAAGCCATTTCTTCAAAAATCTGTTTTGGGTTCAACCTTTTTTAAAACAATTAACTTTGTCGGGTCGAAATTAAGAGTTTAATATATTTTGTCTATACTTGGTTTAAATTATGATTAATTAATCCTTAACGTGTTGTCATATTTTATTATTATATTAATATTGATGATATTTAATTTTTAATATTCGATACAAATCTTTATTTATATTTTTCTTTTCTTGATTATTTGATTATTTTTCAATTCTTCTATTGTATGATTTTATTTTATAAAAATAAGTAAATTAAATTTCTCTTACGTATATTCATTTAATTTCTCTCAATTATTTTATGTTAATATTTGAATTAATAATTTTTAATATCATGTTTTATTATTAATCGATGATGCTTATAAATAATAGTATATGTTCTAAAGACTCTCAACAATTTGACATTGAACACATCTCTAGTACTCGAACATGAGACCTCTAGAAATAATAATTATTCTTTTGACCACGAAATTAACTTGGTTTGTACATTTTTAATATAACGTTGTTGTTTGTTTTAAAAGAAAACCGTTACTGTTATTAAAAATAGAAAATATACACAATTACAATGAAGATTTACGAGTATAAAAGTAAACTAAATTATAATTAGGACATTTTTCTAAATCATTGACATAAAAACTAACCACCTAGATCACACAAGGACTATAAAAAGAAAATGTTAAAAAAACCAAATCAATGCTCGAACAAAATAAGACATGAACAAATTTGACTGCATCAGCAAACGAACCATAAAAGAGGATAAAACTACTGAAAAACTACCGACAAATCGCAAATCAAAGTCAAACGACGTGAGAAAACTATTCACGAGCGCAAAACACATATCCAAATCAATCTGGGGGTCCAAAGCAGAGAATATCAAATGATAACAAATAAATGCCATCTTGATCAGTCGTGACGATGTCAAATCCAACCATGAGAAAAAGATAAACGAAAACAACGGTTAAACGACTGAAAACTACCAGAAGGCATATAAAAACATGTCACAAAGACAGAGATAAACGTGTCATAAAAGCATAGATAAATATGTCACGAAGACATAATTATTCTTATTAAAAAATTAAAAAAATAAAGAAAAAAAAATTGACGGTCAACAATTAGTATCAAAATCGGTGTTACTACCGACTAAATAAAATCAAAGAAGAAAAAATTGATTTGAGTTATAAAAATTGACATATTGAAAGAAAGAAAAAAAGAAAAAAAAAGGGAAGACAGGGAGAGAGAGAGCGACTAAGGTTTAATTTGATTAAAAGAATTGAAAACAACTATTAAAAAAATAAAACTAAAGCATAACGAAATTTATTTTTAATATAACGTTAATATGTTATAACTATGGTTTTTAGAATCGGACCGGTTAGTGAATCGGTCATGCTATCGGTTCATTGGTTCAATCGGTCGAATCGGTCCGATCGGTTGAAAGAACCGAACGACGTCATAATTATTTAAAAAATTAAATAAAAATACCAAAAATATTTAATAAAAAATAATTTTGTATATCACAAGTTATATTCAAAACAAGTCATAACATATATGAGTTAAAAACCATAAAATCAAGTGAAACAAAATGATTCAAATTAACTATAACATAATATTTAAGATAAAACATATTAAATAATAAATATAATTATCTAACTATAATTAAAAAATAAATTTGGGGCTAAAAAAATCATAACAAAATAATATTGTTTGGTTTAATTTTTTTTTAAAAACAATCTCACATGGCTAAGAAACATAGAAGAATATCCCAAAAGTCTAAAGAGTAAAAATATGATAACAAAACAATACACATGGCTAAGAAACATAGAAGAGCATCCCAATTAACTTCTATAAATAATAGAGGTAATTTGACATTCAAAATCATGGAGCCTTTTGGTGAGCATAGAGTGAACTATTCTTTCACTTCAATCAAGCTCGAATTTTAGGCTTCAATCGAGCTTCTAATTTTTTTTTTGAGTTCAAGCCTTTTCGAGTTCAAGTTTCAATATTATATTTCGAGTTCGAGTTGAACTTGATAATTTTTAGTTCGTGAGTTTGAATCGAGTTGAGCTTACTTTTAAAGTTTGAGTTGAGCTCAGCAATACTCGAGTTCGACTTGGCTCGTTTAACAAACGACGTCGTTTGGTTTAATTTAAAAAAAAAACAAAATTGGCGGTTTTTTTTCCAGTTTTTCCCTTTTTTTCCGGTTTTCAGCCAGTCCGGTTCGAACGGTTCTGACCGGTTCACTAATAACGATTTAACCGGTTTAGTTTGAACCGAACTATATAACGGTTCCCGATTAAACCGGTTGAACCGGCCAGTCCGATCCGATTTTCAAAACAATGGTTATAAATTTTTATATAGATTCGAGATTTTCAAACTTTAATGAACACACATTTAAGCAAATATATAACATAAAAAACTGTACTATTTATTTTGTTCGCGTATTTTTCACTTATGGTTGTATTTAATTTTCAATATTTATATACTTTTTAATTAATATTATATAAATAAATATAGGGAAAATGTAAAAAAATCCTCAATTTTTTTATTGATTGCTTTTTTAATATTTTTAAATTTACTAACTTGACATAAAAGGGGCCTAAGTAATGGAGGTTTAAGTAATCAATTTTAAAACTAAACGATCAAAAAATCAATGTGCATAACTTTTACATAATAACAAGTTCACCAAAATTAAAAATTGTATATAGTCACTTGAACAATCTCGTCCTCAAAACATTCTTTAAAGTAAATTCATCGATCTAATTTTCACAAGCAATTTTATCTAGCACCTCATTCTCGATTACCACTATTGCTAGTCCATCAAACTTATCTTGAGACAGAATTACGCAAGTAAGACTTGAGTAACTTCGACTTTGAAAAACTTCTTTCGGCTCTTGAGATAACATAAAGGGAGAAAATGAGAAGGAGAAAATAAAATTAGGTGGTATCTTTGTAGGTTTAATTAGTAAGATTAAATAAAAAAAAGTTAACGTTAATAAAAATTTGAAGGAGTTTAAGAGTTAATTGGAGAGAAAAATTGAGAATTAAATGAAGTGAAAAAAATATTGAAGATGGAGTGGAGCTGTGGAGTTTAAATCGGTTAGCATTTATGTTTAATATTAATTTTTTATTTTTTAAAGGTGGGGCCTTTCAAAGAGGGCTCTAGAGCCATCGTTTCGACTGCTCTTGTTAGGAGCCGGGCCTGATATTAATAGTACGAATCAAGTGACTTCAACTTTAAAAAAATCATTATTATTTTTTTAAGTATTAGATTCTAGTTTTAAGAATATCAGGAGTGTGAGCATTTAATATTAAATGATTGAATGTTATCCTTAAATAGATACTGTTTTGTAGTTACCCTAGATTAATTGAAAAAATAAATTAGTGAAAATTTGTCAATTTATAAAAATATATATAATAAAACCCACGTGGGATATGTTTCATAGCTATCAAAAAAACTTAATTTCAAACATTTATTGAAAATAATAAAATATATTTGGAATTTGTTGAAATGTAAATGAGTCCCACCATTGTTATAATAAAGTCTAAGTGCATGTACACAGATCTTAGCTTCGGTCCCACATAGTTAAAACTTACTTAAAACACAAACAACGAAAAAAGGGTTGGGATCTTATGGGCTGCAAAGCCAATTTATAAAATAAAGGCTAAATTCAATATTTAGTATTCCGATTATCACTTTTGTTCTATTTTAGTCATCAACCAATTACTTTTTTTTAAATCATACCTAATGTTACGTTTTGATTTCATTTTGGTCAACCTCGTTGAAAAATTAACAGAACTGCTTATGTGGATCAATGATGATGTGACATTACCTTATGGTGATACATCAACATCATCATTAATTTTTAACGGTGGGTGGCTAAAATGAAACCAAAACATAACGTTGTGTATAATTTTAAAACGAAAAATAGTTAGACAACCAAAACGGAACAAAAGTGACAATTGAGGTATTAAACTTGAAGTTTACCCTAAAAATTATAAATACTTACATGAATTAAAGTTAAACTTAAGGACCGATTTAAATAAAAATACTAAATTTAGGTACCTTATTTAGTTTTAACAGTTTGATATCTAAATATTTTAGGACTAATTAGATATATAAATATAATTTTTTATTCAAATAAATACTTGAAGTTAATTCTTAATTAATTTAATTTATCAGAGTTGGGTGAACTCACAACGCAGAGTTTGTAGTTTATTGATTGGTCCAACTTTAGTGGGCGATTGTTCTACGACAAGGCTTAAGGTTGTTTTGGTCAAAATCTCACATCCAATTCAATAATCAATAGTATAAAAAAGGCTATATATATATATATATATATATGTATATATTGATAAATAAATTTCATTTCAAGATTTAGTTTATTATATAATTTTTGACTAATTTGATATATAAATATTATTTTTTATTCAAATAAATACTTGAAGTTAATTCTTAATTTAAATTAATTAATAAATATATATTTAAAATAGAAAAATTAAATTTTTGCACAAATTTAAATCCAAAAAACAAATTAGACAAAAAATTATATAATAAACTAAATCTTGAAATGAAATTTATTTATCAATATATACATATATATATATATATATAGCCTTTTTTATACTATTGATTATTGAATTGGATGTGAGATTTTGACCAAAACAACCTTAAGACTTGTCGTAGAACAATCGCCCACTAAAGTTGGACCAATCAATAAACTACAAACTCAACTTTGCTGCTTGTTTTTTACCCTTCAACTAAATACTTATTTAACCAGCACATGATTTATATCCACTTTGAGCAGAAACAAGGGGAAATTGGGTTATTTTCAGTGCATAATATCTAAGAAAAACACATGGATGTTTGTCAGAAAAAACATGGTCTTTTTCTAACACCATAAAAAAAAATGAGTGAACAAAAGCAACGGGGAGAAATATATTAATGCCACTTTAGCCATTTCATTATTTTTCTCCTCTCTTCATTCCACTTGCAGCTGGTACTTTACTCTGTCTCCTCTCTTAGGGTTCTTTCTCTTTTTATTGTTGATAAATTTGCACCTTTATAAGCTGATTTCATATGAAGATTTGTTCTTTTTGATGGATTTTTAACTTATTTGTTAACTGTGGTTTGATGGTAGTATTGTTTCATGCTATATCCATGTCTTACTGCTTAGATTTGTGGTTTCTGCATGAGATTTTCTTATTGTTTGAAGTTTCCATTTCTGGATTCAATGAAATTTGTTTATTTTTTTAAAAAAAAACTTCTTTTTCCAGTGTGATTTATGATATAGAATTGGATGAGGAAAATACTGTTGTTGGGGAAACATTGATTGTTTTATGGGCAATACATGTCGTGGATCTTTCAAGGGGAATTATTTTCGGGGCTACAACACCACCACTTGTTCCACCTCTGATTTTACCGCTTCTCAACAGCTTATTTCCCAGGAATTCTCTGAAGAAACAACGAAAAACGATACCCTTTTGGCTCCCATCAGCCCCACCAAGAAATCCGACGCCATGGGACGAGGCATCGTTCACCAGGCTTCTTATGTTTTGGGTCACAAGACTCCTAATATCAGTGACCTTTACACTCTAGGCCAAAAACTAGGACAGGGACAGTTTGGGATCACTTGCTTATGTACCGAGATTTCCACCGGCATCGACTATGCTTGTAAGTCGATACCGAAAAGAAAGTTGATTTGCAAGGAAGATGTGGAGGATGTGAGGAGGGAGATTCAGATAATGCACCATTTGGCGGGTCACAAGAACATCGTGACGATTAAAGGCGCTTACGAGGATCCTTTGTATGTGCATATTGTGATGGAGCTTTGCTCTGGAGGTGAACTGTTCGATCGTATTATCCAGAGAGGGCATTACACTGAGAGGAAGGCAGCTGAGTTGACTAAAATCATTGTTGGTGTTGTTGAGGCTTGCCATTCGCTTGGTGTCATGCATAGAGATTTGAAGCCTGAGAATTTCTTGTTAGTTAACAAGGATGATGATTTCTCGCTCAAGGCCATTGATTTTGGGCTATCGGTTTTCTTTAAACCCGGTAATCAATTGGACTTTCTTCCTTAATTTTGCAACTTACTTAACTGGAACACATACCAAATGATTATTTGATAGTCTTTTTATGGCATGTTCAGTCCCCTACTTAATCCTCTTTTAGTAAGTTGATTAGTCGATCTTGTTTAAACGTGATTCTTAACCTTTAGCATTTAAACTTAATGCATACTTCCTTAATGGGTGAATTTCATTCCTTAGTGAGTCCGAGTGATTTCAGCCCCTCTAGTTAATAATGAAACCAATGTCTTTTTGAATGTTGTTTACTACTTCAGGTGAAGTCTTTACCGATGTTGTTGGAAGCCCATATTACGTCGCTCCTGAAGTTCTCCGTAAACAATACGGACCAGAAGCAGACGTATGGACTGCTGGAGTTATACTCTATATATTGCTTAGTGGTGTACCACCATTTTGGGCAGGTATTTTCTATATTTTTGGTTCTGCATTAGAATGGAATTTCAGATAATTTGATGTATAACATACTTTTGAACCTCCCTCTGCATGTTCTTTAGAAACACAACAGGGAATATTTGATGCTGTGTTAAAAGGATATATCGACTTCGACTCAGATCCATGGCCCCTAATATCGGATAGCGCGAAGGATCTAATCCAGAAGATGTTATGCTCTCGGCCTTCAGAGCGGCTGACTGCTCATGAAGTATTATGTATGTGATATGATATTAATTTTTCTTAACTGATGAGTAAAAGATCACTCTGTTGGTCAGTATAGTTTGTTACCTCCTTGGTGCATTTGTTTACGTTCTCGTTACTGAAATGAAGTTCAAATTGTGATATCATTTTCCTTTGGAGTTGTTTAGGTCATCCTTGGATTTGTGAAAATGGGGTTGCCCCGGATAGGGCACTGGATCCGGCTGTGCTTTCTCGTCTCAAACAGTTCTCGGCAATGAATAAATTAAAGAAGATGGCTTTACGGGTAAGAAACACTATTTATATGCACAGATACTTATATCAGACAGCGTCTTCTTCAAACAATGAAGGGTTGTTACCCAATCAATACAGCAGAATCGAGCTGTTTGTCTCTTAAACAAGGAATGCCCTATTTTTGTTCAAATGTTTATCTGTCTGGCTGCTCCTTGTACTTGCTATGTTCAGAGTTCAGTCTTCAGAACCATGAGCTTCATGTTGGCTTTAAACATGCTCCTTTTGGAGTTAAGGCTGTCGAATTCATTCTGACGTACAAAATTCTTCCCTTTTGTGCTATCAGGTAATAGCTGAAAGCCTCTCCGAAGAGGAGATTGCTGGTTTGCGAGAAATGTTTATAGCTATGGATACCGATAACAGCGGTGCAATCACATTTGATGAACTCAAGGCTGGTTTCCGGAGATATGGTTCCACCTTGAAGGATACAGAGATAAGGGACCTGATGGATGCAGTAAGTTTGTTTTCGAAGCAGATATCTAAATATTTGTTTCATTTTCAAGCTTTTGTTCTTTGTATTCCTTAGTATATCTTGTATTGCTTCTTGCTTCTTTGGTATAAATGTCGGTTTATATTTTTTCTTGAGTTTGTGACGGATGCAGCAGTTGTGCCCTCTCTAGATCATTTTTTAGTTCTACCATGAAGGCGATTTTAGCAGATAAGCATGGAGTAGAATGGTTGACGTTGCAACGACTTATTTGGCCGGCTGCGATAGCTCGTCTTCACTTGTGTTTACGGATACACTTTTGCACAATTATGGGGCTGTTCTTATTATGTTATTCATGTGGTAAATGTTAATTGCAAGTTTGCAACCCAAATAATCTAAGTTATTTTATATGTTCGCAGGCCGATGTTGACAATAGCGGGACCATCGATTACGGTGAATTTATAGCTGCAACCGTTCACCTTAATAAACTAGAGCGGGAGGAACATCTCGTTGCAGCATTCCAGTACTTTGATAAGGATAAAAGTGGCTATATTACGGTTGATGAGCTTCAGCAAGCTTGTGTTGAGCATAACATGACAGATGTTTTACTCGAGGATATAATCCGAGAAGTCGATCAAAATAATGCAAGTCATTTCATACCTTGATGTCTGTATTCGTTACAATATGCTCATGCTTGCCATTTTATTTCATTCATATTTATAGTTGTTTTCTCATATGGTTGAGCATGGCACTGATAACAGCAATGTAGAATTGCAGTTCATAAATTTTGTCTACGACTTGCCGTTGATAATACCATGTCAATTTACATCAAACAAAGTAGTGGACTCTCTGGAAGAAAGCTCTCTTTCGAATAGATTTTTTTCTTTTTCCTCTTTTCGGGTCTGTTTGTTGATTAAGTTTCAACATTCTGCAACATCTGCTTTATTTCAGGATGGAAGAATCGACTACGGTGAATTCGTTGCCATGATGCAAAAAGGCAACGCAGGAATCGGTAGACGAACCATGAGAAACAGTCTGAATATGAGCATGAGAGATGTGTTGGGTGCTCAATAATTTATGGCCAGGCACATCATTTACAGGTAAAAGAAGAGCGTTAGAAAACTCGATAACTTTTATGCCAACTTTCTGTGACTGCGCATGTAATTTTTATGCTTGTTGGCAGATTGTACAGCAATGGCAGAAGAGAGAAGATCCAGGACTAAGCTTAATCAGCTTTGGCTCCTCTGATGAAAGAAATGGTTGCAGAAAGTTGTTTTTTGAGCATTTTCTTAGATGTTATTGTTTTATAATGTTGTATGGCCAATCATAAGTTTTTTGAACTTGAAGAGTGTGTGATGTTGCAATTAAATTACCAAAAATTATGAGCAAATAGAGGGGTTTTGAAGGGATCTGATCTTTGATGAAACTTAAAACATAATGAGAAATGCTTGCCACACAAGTCTATCAAAAGAACCAATCGTAAGGACTCGGTATCCTTAGGAACCACTTGAAGGCAACATATGAAGGTTAAATATGCTATATATATATATATATATATATATATATATATATATACCTCCAAACGCCTTCATCAAATCCATCCATCCATCGAATCTTCTCGACTTATTATTCGAAAACAAAAATGGCCATCTCTTTGCTTTCCAAACTCTTCTCTCTGCCATTCATGGCTTCCCATTTCATGTTTGCAGCTCTGGCTCATGATTTCTCCATAGTGGGTTATTCACCAGAGGATTTGAGTTCCAGAGCTAAGCTCTTTGAGTCCTGGTTATCCAAGCATGGAAAAATTTACGAGTCCATCGATTTCTCCTGGAGACTTCAAGAGCAAGTATTTGGGACTCAAATCACAGGTTTTTAAAAAGAGAATCGCCTGGAGACTTCACTTACAGAGATTTCATTGATTTGCCAAACTCTGTTGATTGGAGAAAGAAAGCTGCTGTCACCCCTGTCAAGAATCAAGGCTCTTGCGGTAAGAGATTCCTCCTTGAACCCAAATATCCAATTCAAAAACTTGAATTATGCATGAATATTGTGCTTGCAGGTAGCTGTTGGGTTTTTTCGACCGTGGCAGCCGTTGAGGGCATAAACAAGATAGTAACAGGGAACTTGACTTCTTTGTCCGAACAACTCATCGATTGCGACCCGTCTTTCAACAGAGGCTGCAATGGAGATCTTATGGGTTATGCATTTGAGTTCATCATTGCCAATGGTGGACTTCACAGAGGAAGATTACCCCTACCTCATGGAAGAAGGTACCTGTGAAGAAAAGAAGGTCCGTACATACACAAGGAGGATATACATGCATGCATGCATGCATACACTAATGGCTTGTTTGATAAATGATGTCTCTGGTTATATATTCAAGAGGAAACCGATGTAGTGACGATCAGTGGTTACCACGATGTACAGGAAAACGATGAGCAAAGTCTCTTGAAAGCCTTGGCTCACCAACCACTCAGTGTAGCCATCGAAGCTACCGGCAGAGATTTCCAATTCTACAGTGGGGTAAAAACCTTGTAATTTTAGCTTCTTTTTCTTCATATATTCAAGCAAAAAGATCATAGAGATTTAACACATGGCGGTGTTTTCTCGAACTCTCGATTTGCAGGGAGTGTTCAACGGTCAGTGTGGAACCGAGCTCGATCATGGGGTTGCAGCAGTTGGCTATGGAACATGGAAGAACGAAGATTACATAATCGTGAAGAACTCCTGGGGACCGAAATGGGCAGAAAAGGGGTACATAAGGATGAAGATGAAAACTGGAAAACCTGAAGGGCTTTGTGGTATTAACAAAATGGCTTCATATCCTACGAAGAAGTGAAGATATGATTTCATGATCGTTTTTAAGAACTTCTCCATAGATTGTTGGCCTGCATTTGCCATGTTCCTTGATCAATGCTTAATAAAAATGGTTTACAATTTCAGTTTCGCTTGAAAAAAGTTTTTATATATATAAAGATAATTACAAGATAGTATATGTTCAAAATCTTTTTAATCATTGGCAACGTACGTATACCTACGTACACTGCTACTTGAACCAAAAATAGTATGACAGCGTATGCCAACTTGCATATATTACATGGTTTTTTTAATAGTGTGGAGCGATACAAGGTATAATCTGTTTAAAATTTTTCTAAGCTTATTAATACGCACATATCTTATAGAAAGAACATTTTTTTTACCACTAATATCACCTAACGAACGAATGAAAAATAATGAACGAATAATAATGAATGAATAATAAGAATCACACTTATAAGTAATGATGAAAGATTATTATATTCCTATTGATAGTAGTAGATGGAAAAAATAAATAAAAGTTTATTCCAATATGTGTTCTTAACACATTCGAACAGATTAAGATCCATTCCATTATTATTTTATCGATTAATAAATAAATTATCATTATTTGGATGAGTAAAACTCAACTCATTTAAAAAAATTAATTTTTTTCCTTGACTCTTAATTTTATAAACTTAACTCGAAAAAAAATTAAATTCAAGTTGAATTATAAAATAGAACTTGAATAACTCAATTTTTTAAATAATTAGTAAATTGATTTTTAAGTTAAAGTCGAATCCCTCAACTTTGCATAATGTAAGTAAATTGTATATGAAAAACATATAAATAAATATATATGTATACTATATATAATTATAGAAAATCGTTTAAATTGAAATCAAATAGCATCATAATACTATAAATATTTACAATTAAATTTAAACAAAAACTTGAACAACTCGTCATGAAAATTTTTTGAATAAAATTTGAGATGTAAAATAAAACTCGCTAATTCAAATAACTCAAAAAATTACTCACCTCATTCCAATACTCACCCCTACTTACCATAATGTGTAAAACTCACATATAGTTTGTAGTAAATTGTAGTGGACGAAAAACTAACCCCAGGTTCTAAATTTGAAATTAATTTATAAACGTTAATTTGACATAAATTTAATCAACAATATCTGAAACAGATGGTTAAAAAGCTCTCGGTTGACATATATCTTCTCCCTTAGGCTGTGGATGTACCCATTAGGAGCAAAAATGTTCTTCCCCTCCCGTAGGTAAAAATTGTTAAAAAAATTGACAGATATATTATCATAATGCAATTGATTAGTTCAAATATTAACAACTTCCTGATATTTTTATAATATTAATATTGCCAGTTAATCCAAATCGTAAACTCAAGAAACATGGAACAAAATGTGGGAAGAAAATTTATCAGATAATAGTTTGCATTACATGTATATGTTAACCCTACCTTGAATGTATTCAAGTTTCGTCAAATAATAGTTTGCATTCCATGCATATGCAGAGTAAATATGAAGCGCATGTAAATGGTTCTCACATTTCATTTGTTTGATTTAAGTGGTTGGGAGCATCTGGCTGTTCAAACCCCAACAAATTCGTTGTATTTAAACACGCAGTCGTATAGCCGTCCGCCGAGAAACTGGGCGACTTCGTGATGTTTTACCTGTGAAATTACATGTTCAAACAGCATCAAGTTGTGCAAGTTCATGAAATGTTGCAAAAGCAATGCAGATGGAAGTGAAAACTTTACCATTCCAATCTTGACTGAATCACACTTGAACTGAGCATAAAGATTGGTCTCTATTCCACGACCCTGAAAAAACATATACATATAGAACCCCACTATGTCAGTTACATACAGTTGATCGAAAAGTGTTAAATCCGAGCATAAAACCCTGGAAGCAAACTAACCCATAGTCAGTTGATCGATAAACATCGACACAATCTATAAGCAGTAAATTATAAACAACCCAAAGCTACTTTTTTTCATAAGAATTGGAGGTCTCGATAAAAACCCCTTCAGATTTCCCAGAAACCGAGTAGGCTTCACGACAAAAAGCGAAAGGAGGAAGAGAGTACCTCAAGTTTTATTAATAAAGAGGTTAAAAAAACCCCAAGATTACAAACTACCGATCAGATAACAATACAAACACAACCATTAAAGCTAATTACCACCACACCCAATCCTAAAGTTAACCAATCCCCTTCTTAGCTAATTCATCAGCCTCCCATAGCTACCTATTCGAATAGCTTGGATTTGCTTTGGGTTCTTGTCACATTCTCAAAGTCCTAAGGCCAAACATAAATAAAAACTGGAAATCTGCTGGATTATGAAAAAACCTACCATGCCTTCCAAAATAACTAGGTCTGCGTCACTCGACAGGTAGGCGAGCTCCTGTGATACTCTCGTAAGATCAATAACCTACAAAAACAGAAGAAGTCATCACTTCATCGACTAAATGTAAATTCTTTATCGGGTTTGGATGCATTTGGAAAAATAGTATAATTATATCTTACCGGCAAATCATTACCAGAATTGGCAATCAAAAGATTTTTAGCATCAACACCAATAAGGTTACCACTTTCATCCTTCAACTGGTAAATAAGCATTTAATATATTAGAGACAGCCCAAAAAAAAGAGAATAAAGGAAATATAATGATAATTATCTATAACTGTTTTCCTTTCCATCACCTTCGATATAATTTCAACCAATTCGGGATAAGTTATATCGTTGATGGAAGGCAAGTCATTAGCTGGCAAGACAACCTGAGCAAAGAGGAAGAAAATATAAACATAATTCTATTAGATCTTTTCACTAATTCTTATCGATCACGGTTCAATCTGTTGCCTACCATATGAAATAACGAACACAAATGTGCCAGGATTTAAGTTATTTATATATATATAAATATGACAGGCCTTAAAGTTGTTGAAACCAATAAAATACACACGCCACAAACTTATTTAACATATACATAAATTAAAGAAGTACATGAAAATGTTTTCTGATTTTAATTGCAAACCTGGGTCCCACGTTTTAGCAACTCTCTCGCAAATGGAAAAATACCCAAGATCACATCTGCGCCAGAGTTATCGACAAAAATGATTGTCTGCAATTGAAATAAAAAGAAAAGTTGGAAATAAAATACATACAGAATCATCAACTTTTAATTTTAGTGAAGAAGTGAGCGTTGATGTCTTAATTATGCATTAGGTTGACTTGCCTTTTTCCAAGATTTCGTGTTCCATTTTGCTTTAAAAGTGTCAAAGTCATCAATGACCCAAGGACGAGGAACAAGATTTTGACAAGTAGCCAAGAAGGTCATCCCGTCCCTTGAGAAAACCTCAGCAAGCTTCCAAAAGTAAGAGAAAATAGCACAAACAAAAAGAAAGTACCACCGCAAAAGTTATCCTATCATGGCGTGCTTCTATTCAAAAGGAATATTAATATCTCAGAAATTGTCTCCACCAGAAAGCGAGGAACATGTTAAAGCATAATCGAAATATGAGAGGCTTTTCACTTGTCAATGATAGTTCATCCATCGGCAGAGATGATCATGAGAACCAGCAAAAATTAAAAAGAACGCTGATCCAAGTGGTAAATGTAACAAAGGAATCATTTTAGAGTGCATGACAATTAAGATTCAAGGTGCTTATCTCAGATAATAGGAATTAAAAAATGCCTTGTGGAAACGTGTACTAAATGTCGTAGTTTGTAACTACAACAACAAATACGAACTGCCACTTATTTAAGTGTAAATACTTTTAACAATAGTGATGATGCATGAGATGAATATCGCATAGATTTAGAAACTACCTGAGCAGAACCAAGATCAAATATGTTTCCAGCAAATATTCCTCTAACTAGATTCTCCAGGCGCTTCCCTCCATCTTCAATATTATCATTAAGACGAACTACCTCCGGAAATAGGGAAATAGCTTTGCCATTCTCTTCATCCTATTCCAAATAACAGTGTTAACAAATAAATGGAAAAGCATACAACACTGGCAATTATATACCTCGATGCTTAACACCGGACACCTCCACTACTCTCCACCTTTTCTTACATTGCAAGTTGGACAGATTGCAAAATGATTACATTGCAATCCCTACCTTCAACCAAAATGTTCATTTTTTTTCATTCCTTGAAAAAAAATCATTTCATTAAGGGAAATAAAATCACCAGTATAGTCCATACAATGTGATATATTTTCACTCGTCAAAATTAGAAAGTTATAAAATTGGAGTTCAGACTGCTCGCATATAAAACAACAGTTTTTAACATTATAAGAACCTGTAGCATAAATTTCAATACTCACTTTCGCTTTCTTGAATATGTCTCTAAATCCCAATTCTCTAAGAACCTGTTCACGAAGTCGGCAGAGAAGCTACAAAACCGCAAAACTACCATGAGGACCGCATGCATATCTCCAAGAACAACCATTCCGAAATCCATTAAGTAATAGAGAAATTAGTTCTAAAACTCCGACTTACAATACAATCAGGAGGTCCACCATGGCTTTCGGGATGTTTCTTCATGTCGTCAAGTATATCAGTGTACCTTCCACAACATTAACCAAACAAAGGCACAGAAATGTGATAAGAAATACTGAAGGAAACAGTTGTAGATGCTTATGACTAATGAGCAACCAATTAGACATGCTTTCGATGGAGGGGTCATTGAAATTTGCCTATAGAAAATGTTCATAGGTGAAACCAAAATGAACATTTGAAACAAAATAATCATATGAAAAAAGAAGCACAAGAAAGACCCAATACCTTTGAGCAAATTTCTCAGCTCTAGCTGGAGCATCAGCCACAATAGTATCACTTTCGGCTCTCTTCCTGCAATAAACTGAAAGTAAAGAGCAAATTCTTCCGGAAAACACAGATAGTAAACCATTTTTTAATTAAAAACAACCAGGCTTATTCTTTTAATTTACCATTACCTCCTAACTAAAAGCAAAGCAATCTGATTAACAATTTTGAAAAGCAAAAAAAAAAAAAATCACCAGTTAAGCATACAGACACAAAAGAACAATAATTAGAGCAGAAAAACTTCATGGGAAAACCTCAAATATAAACCATGTATTAAAAGCACCGTAAAAATCATCAAATAATAGCAGATATTAAAAGAACAATCATTAGAACCAAAGAACTTAATGGAAGAACCTCAAATTACCCATTTTTTCCAGATATACAAAGAACAGAAATTAAAATAAAAGAGAGAGGAATACTTGAAGGAGGGGATGGAATTGCGGAAGAGACCGATCCAGGCAATTTCAGTAGGGGTAGGCTTTCGAGGGTTATCGGAAGGGAATCTGTAGGGAATGGTGCATGGCCTGTAGTTTGATTTGATGGGAGTCGTCAGCAAGGGAAATGGCACCATCTCTGAATCGCTCTCCATTCCTTGACCGGAATATTAGATACAGAAACTGAGAGGAGACGCAAATAAAACAACCTCCACTCCCAAAGCTCGGTCTGAATTTTTCTTCGTATTCTCTCTTCTTGTGATCAAAGTAGAACCAGCAACTTCAACACCTAAACACCATCTATTTGCGGTTCTTCTACCACTATAGATATCCAAAAAGGGAAAGGCTTAATACAAAATAACTGCCCAAACTATACATTTTTTTCTATTATGTCAAAACTATTTTTTAACTCTTCTCGATTATAAACATGTTCATTTTAGGTGTCTGAACCGTCAATATATCACAACTTGATAATTTTAAAAAATTTATTTGTAATTAAGAAAATTAAAATTATATATATATTTTTAGAAAATAAAACATAAAAATTTTAAAATAACCCCAAAACTTTAAAAACCTTCATTTGAACCCTTAAACCCACGTTGCCCTCTGCCCTTTGTTGTTGGCGAAACTCTACTCGACCTCACCTCCCCCGATGACTAAAACCCCCATGAAATTGTAATCGATCGATGGTCGATTGACAAGGAATCAACGTTTTATACTCTATGAATACTAGGATGAAAATCGCAATCCCACGCGACTCTGACGACAAATCGATGGCAACTACGATTGCGTATGACTAGGAGAATGACAGGGACTACGTCGGTAGCGGTGGTCGTGACCGAAAAGGGAGGAGACTACAGATTAAGGTTAGGATTTGGGATTTTGGGGTTGTTTTATAATATAAGAAAAGTTAGTGTTTTTTATAAATATCATAATATTTTTATTTTAAAAAATAAATTTCAAAAGTACCAGAGTGTGACACATTTCACTTGAAGGTAAAATTAATGTCTTTGATGTCTCGGGTATATAAAATGGTAACGTTTATAACATTAGATACCTAGATGGGTCAAAAAATAGTTTAGACACCTATTTGACAAAAACGATATAATTTGAGCACTTATTTTGGTATTAAGCCAAAGGAAAAAAATTCTCTCTCTATCAAAAGGATTTTACCCCGCTTTTTAGGGTGCGTTTGGATGAAGGATTGTGAGATTACCGGGTGGAAAGTTTTTTTCAGAATGTGATATCCATGTTTGGATTGCAAAGATTCTCAGTAAGGGGTAATAAGTTATTCCCAGCAGTGGCATTTTGGGGCATTATTACCGGGAATGTCATTCTCCCCAATCTCTTAGGGTGCGTTTGGTTCACAGAATGTAAGATTACCTCCGGGAATAGGATTATCGGAATGTAACATTGCCTAACACATTACTGTGAATGTTACATTATTGCGTTTGGTTTGTTTGGCAGTAATGTAAGATTACAATGTTTGATTGAAGAAATAAAAGATTATTGGAATGTATATTTTACCAAATTGACCATGTTCTATATTTTTTAAAAAGTAAAATTCTAAATATTTAAATAAAATTATTTATATAAAAATTCATCGATAATATATTTAAATAAAAATTATTTATATAAAAATTCAACAATAATTTATTATTTTATTATTTAAATATATCATGTATTATTTTAATTTTAATTAATATTAATTTTACATAATTTTTCTAAAAATATATTAAAATTTTACTTCAACATTTCACTAAATGTTCAATATTAGGGATTTTTAACTTTCACTATGATATTGAATCGACCATGACAATGATTCCATTGGGTAATGTTTTCCACACAAAATAGTTGTTGGGAGTGTCTTGGTATCGGTACCATCCCTAATGGTATCGATACTACCTGCATAAAATTCAAATATTTTGACCGTGGGAAAGCAACAGTATCGATACCATTTAAAGAGTATCGATACTTCTATATAGTAGTATTGATACCATACAATGGTATTGGTACCATTTTGAGATTATGGAAAATTTTGGAGTCAAAACTAAAGGAGTAGCATCGGTACTACACTTGTAGTATCGGTACAACTATATTGCATGGTATCAGTACCATTTTGGCATTTTTAGTAGTATCGATACTACCATATTGAAATTGTGTTTTTGACTCGATTAAAGTTCGAAACACTTAGTAATAATTATTTCAAAAATATTTTAAGTTTGAATCTCAATTTTTCATTAAGTAATGAGTAAAAATTGACATTTTAAAACTTTGAGTAATATTTTTAATATTCGAATAATTGAATCGAATATAATCTTTAAATTTATAAAAAGTAATTAACATATTCGAAAACTAGCACATTACTTGCAAGCCTATACTATATAACAAAAAGAAGTATAACATTAATCATCAAAAGTTTGTACAATGTTCACACTTACAAAAGATAATGGCCATGACATTCTAAACTTAATCATATATGTTGGCTATATTATATACACAAACAATTCTCCAAGTCAAAAGATTGACTTATACCTAACTAAGCTACACAAAAAAGTTGGGACCATATTCTAAAGTCATAATCAAAAGGATGGTCTAAAGTGATGGTATTAAACTAATTGCTTAATCACATAATCTTTTTTGAACTCTTTTGGCAAAGAAAAGAAGAAATCTACCTTGTGCGCATCTTTGCTAATATACTCTCCTGCGGTAAGCATTTCATCATTGGATAGGCCTTCAATTTTCATGATTTCTGTGAAAATCGACATTTTTCGATCATTACCTTCTACCTCCTTTTTCAATAAAGCAATAATATCCTTAATTTCTTTGGAAGTTTCTCGGTATGCAACACCAAACTTACTTATCTCCTGTGCAAGCTCGGTTAACCCATCATCACTTCGAGACCTTTTCTTGCTAGCTACTTTTTTCATTGTAGGGGTAAAGGCAGTAGCATCAGATTTTTGGCAAGTTGAAGCACCAACATCCTCTCTTGATTCAAAATCTCTTACTCCCTCTTCTTCAACTAATGCATCTATAAATGCATTGTCTTTAACATCAATATGTTTCATTGCATCAGTTGCTGTTCCTGTTGCTCTTTCTTTTCCAAATATTTGAACAAAGTTGTCAAAGAATGGAAATAACTTGTTTCTCAATCCAACAATAGTTGGATGACTCTACAATATAATAAAATTGCATATTTAATAAATCTTACAATTACCTATGTAGATAACAAAGAGTACAGAAAGAAGATAAATTAAATTAAAATACTTACTCTAACCCAATCATCAAACACATCCTTTGGTGCAGTTAAACATTTTTCTTTTTCATTCCAACCGAATCCACTTCCAATATTCAACATTTATGATAAAGCATTGTATTGTCTTTTGAGTAACTTCACTCTAGATTCAATATGTGGATGGGCCTTAATTTGTGATGTCGGAAGCTTAATTTCTAACATCTTTTCAAGATGAGATAGATAACCTGATCTAAATGTTCCATTATCAGCTTTCCAATGTGGGTCTTCAGCCAAAATGTGTAAGCATTCAACAAGTGCAGCGTCAATACAATGTGGGCCTTTTAGTTACTAAAGACTTAACCTTTCCAGATGTTCGTTTTCCCTAATTTGAGATTTCATATTTGATGTTGACATATTGCTCTTCGAAACAATCTAAGAAGATGTATATAAAAAATGTATAAGATAACATGAAACATGTCATCATTGTCAATAATAATCATAAATGAAATTTAAAATAGTAACATAATAGAAATCAAATGTAGTGAATAACATAAGTAACGAATGTCCCTAACAAATAAAATTTGAATTTTATAGAAGATAAATACATAAAATTATAAAGTTTATGCCATAAAATATGAAGATGTCAAATACATGAAAGTAATGACCACTAACATTAGATAAAATACAAGGTGAAAGTCCATACATAACATAAAATAACATCTATCCTAAAGTACGTGACGCCAACCAACTAGTAAACATATCTTCTGCTAATTTGTCTCTCAACTCAGTCCAAACACTGCTTGGCTCACAATGTCTGATCATTTCAACCTCATTAATCTCTTCAACATGCCTACTATCTTCAATATAGTCAGATTCAATAGGATCAATTGTCATCTCAGATCTTATGAAATTATGGACAAGACAACAAGCGGAAATGAGTCTACATTATGTTTTCACTGGATAAAATAATTTTTCCCTTAAAATTATCCATCTCGCTTTCAATATGCCAAAACATCTCTCACTGCAATTCATAGCTTGAGAATGTTTTATGTTGAAATATTCTTGAGGGGTGGTAGGTTGGTGTCATTCTCTCCAATCATTCAAGTGGTATCTTTGACCTCTCTATATGGTGCAAGAAATCCCTCTCTATTCGTATATCCAACATCACATAAGTAGTAACACCCTATATTATTTTAATTTAAAAAGTGAATTAATATACAAAACTTGTAAGAATTTTACATTATGTTATATATATATATTAATGACCTAATAATTTACCTTGTGGAACATTTAAACCATTTCTTTTACTAATGACATCTCTGAGTATTCTACCATCAGCTGTAGAACCTTCCCACCCAGGTAAAACATAAATAACTTGCATGTTTGGTGTGCAAACACCAAGTACATTTGTCGCAATTTCATTTTTTCGTGTTCTATACCTAGGTTTATCGATTGAAGCTACATTAACCATAATATACGTTGCATCTAGAGCACCCAAACATCCCTATATTCATCAAATAAAGTTAAATTACATTATTACTATCTATTTATGTATAAAGTATTACTATCTATTTATGTATAAAGTATTACTAATTAACTTAAAAGAAAGTTCAGAATTATGATACAATACCTTAAACCATTTCCATCTATCATCTTTTGAATTATCTTGTATCGGTTCTGGTTTTCTAAAACGAATCGGATGCAGTTTCAAGACTGAAGCTAACACTGTATGGAGAACTCTATTAATTGTTTCACCAGATCTTACTGTTTGACGTTTTAGAACTCTATTCTTAATATAGTGGGATATAATATGAAGGAAATTAATAATCATTTCTTCTATAGACATAGATCGACTCTCTTTTAACCCACCTTGACTTTGTACTAGGTGACACAATTTGAGAAATGCTCTCCTATCCATTCGATAATTATCAACACTTTGTCTATCACTTTCAAATACAATTTTATGTAAATTAAGTGATCTAATATTATGTCCATGAAGTCTTTCATGTGCATAACTTATTTTAGGTCTATTTTTATATGTTCTAAGAATAACTGAAATAACCATAAGCATATGACACACAATCTCTATCATTTGCAGTTGTAAAATAAGAATTGTGGTGATATGCGTCTTCTTTTGCATTGGTAAATGAGTCATAACTATTATTATGAACAAACATTTTAATATTAGAACATAATAATATTGAACAAGAACAATTATGTGTCATCACAATAAAAATAAATGAAAACTAATTTAACAGTTATGAAATAATTAAAAACAAAAATCAAGAGTTTAACATAAGTTTAGAAAATTATAGAAAATCTAAGAGCAAATCCTGGAAGCAATGCAGAAGTCTAAACATATGTCAGGTCCCCGAAAAGAAGAGCAAGCTTCAAGTTTAAAATCTCACACAAACAACATTCTCGGACAGAGCTTAGAAGTACATAGTAGCATCAAAAGCAATACATATTATAAAAGCATATATGAAAGCATTCGAGAAAGCTACATAGTAGAAATGTAGTGTCATCATAAGCAGGGGAATGACTTGTTCTTTGTTATGTACAATTCATTTTGTATTTACTTTTATTTAGTGCAGTGCGAAGCAAACTTGCTTTAAGGAGTTTTTACAATGCAATGACGACGAAGAAAGATCAAGAGCTAGACAAAGATACAAGGAGGCAAAGCGGGAAGCCAAGAAAACAGTGACTAAAGCAAATGATAAGGCATACGAGGAAATGTAAAAGAGATTAGACACAAAGAAATGACAAAACGACATCTTCAGGCTTGCAAAATCCAGGGAGAATAGGAAAAAGGATCTAGGTAGCATTAGGTTTATTAAGGACATCAATGGTGTTCTTTTAGTAAAAGATTATGATATTAAGAGGGTTTGGGGTAGTTACTTCTATGGATTATATAATGACGGTGCCTCTACCTGTAGAGATATTATCGTTGATGGGCCAGTCAACCATCATACTACGACCAATGACTGTCATACAAGTAGGTTTGGGATTGAGGAAGTCAAAATGGCTCTTAGAAAGATGGGGAGGGACAAAGCTGTCGGTCCAGATCAAATTCCTATCATTGTGTGGTTGGCCCTAGGAGAAGAGGGAGTAAAGTGGTTGACCAATATCTTTAATATTATTTTAGAGACTGCCAAGATACCAGAGGAGTGAAGAGAGTCTACAGTGATACCAATCTATAAGAATAAAGGAGATCCCCAATTTTGTGGTAACTACAGAGGTATTAAACTACTCAGTCATACCATGAAGCTATGGGAAAGAGTAATAGAGGCTAGGTTGAGACAAGTTACTAGGGTTTCCGAAAACCAATTTAGCTTTATGCCCGACAGGTCTACTACGGAGGCGATTCATTTACTTCGACGGCTTATGGAGAAATATAGGGAAAAAATAGAGATCTTCACATGGCGTTCATTGACCTTGAGAAGGCATATGATAGTGTTCCCCGTGATACGATCTGGAAGACCTTGGAAACGAGACAAATCCCAAATTCTTATATTCAGGCGATTCGTGATATGTACTGTAGATCTACTGCATACGTTAGGACTACAGTTGGTGACACCGAGGCTTTCTCGGTGGAAATTGGACTCCACCATGGGTCATCTCTTAGCCCTTACATCTTCGCCTTGATTATGGACAACATCTATTGTGCGACACAAGACGGTGTTCCATGGTGTATGCTTTTCGCTGATGACATTGTCCTAGTTGCTGAAACAAAAATTGAGCTAAATAGTAGACTGGCGACCTGGAAGACTGCTTTGGAAGAAAAAGGTCTAAGGATCAATTTGGAAAAGACAGAGTTTTTATGTACAAATTTTAGTGGGAACCAAAACGAGGAAGATGTAGAAGTATGCATAGAAGGACACGTTCTCCCCTCAAATGATTGTTTCAAGTACCTAGGGTCTATGATTCATAAAGAAGGGGGTGTAAATGATGACATTATACACCGTATTAAGGCGGGATGGCTAAAGTGGAGGGCTTCTACTGGAGTTTTTTGTGACAAGAAGGTGCCTCTAAAACTTAAGGGAAAGTTTTATAGAATGGAAATAAGACCAACGATGTTGTATGGATCAGAATGTTGGGCAATCAAGAAGGATCACGTAAGGAGGATGGAGGCCGCATAAATGAGAATGCTTCGATGGACATGTGGTCGGACTCTGTGGAACATGACACCAAACTCTACAATTAGGATGTCCTTGGGGGTGGTGCCTGTATCCGAAAAATTGAGGGAGGGAAGACTTCGGTGGTTTAGGCATGTTTTTAGGCGACAACCGTCGGATGTGGTCAGGAGGGTAGAGTCGATTACAGCCGACGATATCAGAAGGAGAGGACGACTGATGAGGAAGTGGGTAAACTGCTTGAGATCTGATTTGAAGGATTTAGCCCTTACCGAAGACATGACCTCTGATAGGAAATTATGGAGACTTAAGACCAGGATAGCCGAGTAGTGTGGGTCACAACCATAGGGTGTAGCATCTCTGTCTTCTTTTTAATGCATTTGTAGTAATTTTCATGATTTCTAATTATACGTTTTTGTCTTTGGAATCTATGAAGGCTTAGAACTAAGGTAGTGGATTAGTGTTGTCTTAGTTTAAGTTTTAATCCATTTGATTTTTATTCCTTCTCGTAGCTTGCTATCGATGACTTTTATGTATCATTCTCTTCATGTTTCCTCTTTTTAAATTTAGTCGGGTGTTACGTTTTCTGTCTATATGCAGAGAATTCTTTTTTTTACGCAGGGATTTGTTTGTAGGGAATACTTCCCATTATAGACGCACATATGAAGACTGCATAAGAAGACTGTTCAACTA
Organism: Hibiscus syriacus; assembly: GCF_006381635.1. Taxonomy (NCBI): domain Eukaryota; kingdom Viridiplantae; phylum Streptophyta; class Magnoliopsida; order Malvales; family Malvaceae; genus Hibiscus; species Hibiscus syriacus. The sequence goes on along the minus strand of NW_024061975.1, from coordinate 607,220 downwards.
TGTATTTATTTATTTATACATGCATTGTATTTTATCTTTATTTTTAATTCTCTAATTGCCGGAGGTCTTCTACGGAAGCTGCTCTCAACTTGAAGTTGGGGGCAGCCTACTATCCTACCTCCCCCTTACCCCATTACATATGTGAATAGGGTTTTGTTGTTGTTGTTGTATATAAATTAAAAATAATAAAATTTTATATTTTCTATGATCTTTTATACAAATATTTTCTTTTGAATATTATAATTCAAATTGTTTAAAAAACAAATATATAACAAGGATAATTTGATAAAATATACATTCTAGTAATTTTTTATTCTTTTAACCAAACATTGTAATTTTATATTCATGCTAAACAAATCAAACATAACAATGCAACATTCCCATTAATGTGTTAGGTAATGTTATATTCTGATAATCCTATTCCCGGAGATAATGCTATATTCTATTAACCAAACGCACCCTTAAGGTACAAATACATAATAGCCCATAGGCAATACGTATTCGAATATTTAATAATCGAAATTTATGTTACCAGCGCATGATGAGCACTTAAGATTTATGATAATAAATGATCATTAAATTTTAGATAAATTATATTTGAGATTATATAATTATGGGTTTAATAATAAATAAGTTTTTAAAAGTTATTTAAATCTTTAATTAAAAAATTATTATAAAAATATTACTTTATAGTTGAAATTGAAATAAATGTTTAATGTGACTTGATATTTTTAATTTTTAGAATTTTTATATTTTTCAATTTTGTTATAATTTAAAATAATTCAATTAATTTAATTTTTTATATTTAAAAGTTTTATCATTTTATTTTTTTAAAATACTACCGAGTTAGATAAACTCGGCAAATCAAAGCAATAGTTGAACGATTATATGAAAAACCAGAAAAGTAATAAAGTGTATAAAATTTTGAGATAAGAACAAATAATATTATAAAAAAATAAAGATTAATCTAATAAATTTTTGAAATACAAAAAAATTTAAATTTTTTAAACTATTTTATTTTAGATTAGGACCAATTGATAAAGTATATAAGTTTGAAAGATTAAAGTTTTTAATAAATCAAATTACGTTACTATTTTATCTAATATTTAATATCATGATAATTTACTGTAAACATATAAATAATCTTCAAATTTTTAGGATATTTACATTTTGATCATCAAACTTTTGAAACTTATAATATAAACATCAAATTTTTAGATTTTTTTATACATGTCGTTATCTACAGATAGTTTTTGCTGACTTGGTTAACCCTACCTTCTTCTTCCTTCTTTCTTCTTCTTCTTCAAATTGAAAAGGCATCTATACTCTTATTCTCCAACCCCTTTGGAGATCTCTCGAAAGCCTTCTCCTTTTCTCTGTCGACTCGGTAGATTCGACTCTACTAAACCATGTTTCGTTCCTACACTCGTTCGGCCACAACTCAAGCGAATCAAGGTTCAGTGATTTATGGGTTGTTGGGTTTCTTTTGTTTGCAAATTAGTCTATCTTGTGTGTTGGATCATAGGTTGAGCGATTTCTTTGGGTTCATGAATTTGGTTGTTGCTTTGGGTTATTAAGTGCTTGGTGCTAACGATTTTGTGTTATTGAGCATTTTAAATATCCTAGTTCCATCCTAGGAAGCACGGGGACGGTATAGTTGTACCGTTTCAAGTACCTGATACGTCTCCGGCATGAGGACGACATGGGGACAATTGAGATACGTATCGGGGACGTGCCACGGTAGCAGGTACGGTTGAACGACGTCAGGGACGTTTCACCGAGACCTGGGAACGTTTCGCGACATCAGACGTCAACCAAACACGCTACATTCTGAAAACGTGCCGCATACTCCACCGGAATGAATCAAACTCCGAGATCTCTATTCGAATCACGAAAAGAAATGCTTAAAACATCACAGGAAAATGATCAACACTAGAGAGATTACTGGTTTCAGGATTCCAGGAGATTTTCTTCGCCTGAAATAAGCAAGGTTTCCCAGCGGAGGGAGTCGTTTATCCGATGAAAGGTGACAGAGAGAGAGAACGGAATGAGAAACGGAGAAAGGAAAAGGAAGGCTTAGAAAAGTGGAAAAGAAAAAGGATAGGATAATTTATACGTTTTATAGCCAAATTTTAATGCTTTAGATGAGCTTTAATATTATTAATTAAATAAAAAATAATTTATTAAGTAAACTTTTATATATAAAAAAAAGGAAATAATTGAAGAGGAGTTGTGAAGGAAAGTGGTTGTTGTTCAGTGGTTTAACATAAACACCTTGCCGGCCAAATATGCTTTTTTTTTTCAAAGTTGGATTAAAAAGTTGGATTAGTAATGGACTTGACTGCATTAAATACTCCAAAGTTACCGTAAGGGTTATAAATCATTCTTTCAACTTTAAAATTCTATAATTCAATTCTCCAAACATTAGATCTAATTGGTCAAGTTTTTTTCCTCATCATCACCATTAAATTTGGTATTAAAAAGTCATTCAAATTTGATATAGAACATAATTCAATTTACCAACGGCCCAGTTGACAAAGCAAAGACTCTTAGGATTTTTAGTTGATCTCATGTCCTAGGTTCAAACTGCGTTGGCTGGGAATCTTGGAAAAAAGAGGGATACAGAGTGGTGGGTTCTTTGAGCCCTTCCGAAGGTTGTCTTGTAGGATCAGGTTCTTTAACCTGGCCTTGTGAGGTCCTACGTTATAAAATAAAAAGCATAATTCAATTTCATCATCTAATTGGATTAATAATGAAGTTAATCATAGGTGTTTTTTTTTTTTTATATTATACCTTCTTATTTTTTATTTTTATGATGTTATTTTTTATTTCTTCATCTTCTTGTCTTTTATTATTTTAAAATTTAATACTTTTAAATTTAGTATATTTTCAATATTCTTTATCGTTAATTTTGGTCGTTCTCATTGTTTAACTCGGGATTATTTGACATCGTCTCGATTGATTATGACGGCTTTTATTTGTTATATTGTTTGCTTTTGACTCTCAAATTGAATTTAGATATGTGATTTGCATTCATAGATAATTTTCTCACAACACTCAACTTTGATTTGCAATTATTGATGATCTTTCAATATATTGATCTATTGTTGTGGTTCATATTTCAATGTAACGAGATCTATTACCATCTATATTTTTGTTTGAATTTTTAGATAGATGTTTAACATTTTCTTTGTATGATTTTAATTTAAGTGATTAATTTTTTGTGTCAATGGTTATATGAATCTTAATTATACGATTAATTTGTGGTTGTAAGCTTTTAAAATTATAATATTATTTTAGATTTTTTTAATAAAACTAACAGTTTATATTTACATCAGAAAATGTGTATATTTATTATATGAATAATTTAAAATTACTTGACTTTATTTATGATTTTTTATATATATTTATAATTTTAAAATTATTTTATATGTTGTACCCTTGCCGTTCCTGTATCCTATAATTTTAAAAATTACCGTTTTTCGTCCCTGTATCCGTTCCCATAACCGTATCAGTGCAACATAGGTTCCATCCCTTGCCTTTCATTGTGTTCTCTTTTGACTATAATAATCGGAGTGGGTCTTTGCGAGTGCTTGTGTAGTTGTCTTCCTCGACTTGGTTTTTTTTGGGCTGTTTAAGCTGTTAAAGTTCTTCCATGTCGTTTTTGGGCATTCTCTTCTCTGTTCTGGTTTTGAGTCGATATGGGCAATCTTTTATTTCTAGCGGTGTTCTGTCTTATCCTGTTATGGTCATTGATGAAGCTTTGAATTTTGAGAGTAAAGTTCATGTGTTTTTGAATTGGGATTAGTGTTTAAAGATGGATATAAAGCCATGAAGTTTGATGTAATTTGTTTTAGCTGCTATTTTGCTTTCGTTTTGGGGTTTTAGAATTGAGGCCTCGTTTACTCCAGTTGATAATTGCTTGTGGTTCTTCAAGAAATGTTACATTCCGAGGTAGAAATTTTGTCCCTGATTCTGGCCGTTCTTCTCATTCGTTGAAGAGTGAAACTTCTTTTGTTGCTAGCTCCGATTAGATTCATCCATCTCCGATTTATCAATCGGCTCGAGTTTTCTCTGGCATTGCTTCGATATCCATCGAGATGGCCATCCATTGAAAAGGCCACCATTGGATCTGGCTTTACCACCCACTTTCGAAATCGGGACAGAACTTGTCGATGGATGGTGAGTATGAATTGAGGATCGAGGTGTGATCGAGAGGCGACGTCAGTGACGATGATGGTGGCGATGTGAGTCACCGTTAATCGAAAGTGGGGTGACTAGGAAGGGGAAGAAGAAGAGTCACTGAAGAAGGATGAAGAGTTTAACGACATTTAAGTGTCACGTCAACAGAAAAACTAACGGAGGTAACGACAGAGACAGAAATGAAAACGAATTCAAAGTTTGATGATTGTATTGCATGTTTCAAAAGTTCCATGACCAAAATATAAGCGCCTTAAAAGTTAGGAAACTATTTATATATTTTACCCATATTTTTTTATAATAATTTTTTAGTTAAATGCGATGTTTATAGCTTTTAAGAGAAAATATATTTATTATTAAACTCTAATCAAATTATTTTAAGCATAATATATCCTTAAAATTTTAAAACACTTGCACTTTTGTCACCAACTTTTAAAAATTTACATCTTATCAATCAATTAAAAATGAGTAACATGTTATGCTTGAGGTATGAGTGGAAAAAATAAAGCACCTTTTTAACTTAAATTAACTATTCCCATCAATTTTTTTTTTTTGAAAATTTTGATAGTTATTAGTTAAGGGATTCATTCTTTAACGGAAAATGCTCACGTGAGGCAGGTTTAATATACAGCGCTGTAGAACTTCCCTCCTTTAACTAGTAGTAGAAGAAGAAGGATCAATCATTTTTAGAAATGAATCGATCTTTTATCAATAGAGGTGTTCACTTCTAGGAATGATCACTTTTATTGAAATTTAGTTTATTTTTCTCATCGATTTTGAGAAGTTATGCTTCAATCATTTACATTATTCATTTATTAAATTTTGGTCATTTATGTTTTCAATTATTATGTTTCGGTCCCTAAAGTATCAACTCGTATTAATATGATTAGGTGACATGTTAGTAAAAGGAGTTAATTTTTAATTTGATTCCTCAACTTTAAATAAAATTTTAATTTGACCACTCAATTCAACCATGATATCTTGTTGCCAACCAACCTCCCACTACTATCTTTGTCACTCGTCATCGGTCGTTGCTACTAACGACCTTTAATCCCTAAAGTTCTTGTTCACTTCTTTTTAGCCTCCTAAATGTGAATTCGTTATTCGTTTCATCCAATTATGTCACAAACTCAGCAAATTTAGTCTAGAATCATCAGACATTCTTTTTGGCCTCCTTAACGTGAATTTGATGTTACTTTCTATCCAAATTATTTTTGGTTCGAGTAGCTTTCAGTTTGAGCTTTTTTCTGTTCAAATTAAATTAGATACGTGTCTATATCGATCTAGCTAAAATTCAAGTCATTTTGATTTAGTTCAGTTTATTTCAAATTTTAGATTAATTTTAGACTATCATGTTCGGAAATAAATTAATTTAATTAATCATATATTCGAATCAAGTTTGTCGATCTAATAAGACACATGCTATGGTGCGGAAAACTTAACTCTCAATTCTCCAACCTCTCTTCAAAAACAAACGCTCAGAAACTATAACCGTTCGAAAAATAAATGACTAGAACTCCTCTCTTCTCATCCATTGTCGAAAGCACCTCTCTTTAAACCTCACTGTTTCAACTCCTAGGAAGAAAAACAATTCCCACATTTTCCAAGAATGTTCAAACCAGACATCCTTAAACCCAGGCAAACAGGCCCGTTGCCAAATGATAATATCTGGGTTTGTCCCAACAGTCTTTGTAGCCAATTGGTTGCTCCAGTTGTATATTAAATGTGGGCATTTGGGATATGCTACTAAATTGTTCGATAAAATTTCTCAACTAGATGTTATGTCCTGGAATGCAATGATTTTCGGGAATGCTAGTAATAGGATGATGAAGACTTCAAGGAGGTATTTTGATGATATGCCTGAAAAGGATGCTAATTCTTGGAATTCATTGATTTCAGGGTACCTGAAGAATGGTGAGTGTTTGAAATCCATTTTGGTTTTCCTGGAAATGATTAAGGCGGGAGTTGGATTTGACTGGACAACCTTTGCCTTTTTTTTCTTTTTTGAAATCTTGTGTTGTTTTGGAAGAGTTTGATCTGGGGCTACAAGTAATGGTGTGGCTGTTAAAGTTTCTTTTGATAGAGATGTCGTTACAGGAAATGCTTTGGTGGATTTTTATGGGAAATGTAGAAGGATAGATGATTCAATTAGGTACTTTTATCAAATGGCCGAGAAGAATTGGGTTTCTTGGAGTGCTGTCATAGCAGGTTGTGTTGAAAATGGTAAGTTTATTAAGGGTGTTGAATTGTTCAAAGACGTGCAAAGTGGAGGTATTGGGGTTAGTCTATCAACTTATGCTAGTGTTTTCAGGTCATGCGCTGGGTTCTCTTCATTTTGGTTAGGAACGCAGTTGCACGGTCAATTTTCGCATGGTCATTTTTCGCATCAGAATCGATTGTAGGAACAGCAATTTTAGATATGTACGCAAAAAGCGGTAATATGATTGAAGCTAGAAAGATATTTGAACTGTTTCAGAATCTCAATTTGCAATCTTTTAATGCCATAATTATAGGTTATGCCCAAAGTTGTCAGGCCATTGAAGCGTTGCAGTTATTTCGACATTTGCTCAAGTCTGAACTTGGTTTTGATGAAATAAGTTTATCGTGAGCGTTTAGTGTTTCTGCAGTCATTAAAGGGTATTTGGAGGGCGTTCAAGTACATACCTTGGCAGTCAAAACTACTCTCGAGTCAAATATTTGTGTGACCAATGCTATTCTGGACACGTACGGCAAATCTGGAGCTTTAGCCAAAGCATGCCGTGTTTTCTATGAAATGAAGAAAAGGGATGCTATTTCTTAGAATGCAATTATTGCAGCACATGAACAGAATGGAAATGAAGATCCATAATAGAACAATTAAATCCGGAATAGGGTTGCATTAATTCGTTGGAAGTGCTTTTGTTGATATGTACTGTAAATGTGGGATGATGGAAGAGGCAGAAAAGATCCATGACTGAATAGAGCAGCAAACCATGGTCTGTTGGAATGCAATAATTTCCGGATTTTCTCTACAAAAAGAAAGTGAAAAAGCTCAGAATTTTTTCCCGGATGTTGGAAATGGGGGTAAAGCCAGATCACTTCACTTATGCAACAGTTCTTGATGCATGTACTAATTTGGCCACTTTTGGACTTGGTAAACAAATTCAAGCTCAAATCTTCAAGCTTGAACTGCAATCGGATGTATACATATGCAGCACCCTTATGGATATGTACTCAAAATGTGGAAACATGTATGATTCCAAGCTCATATTCGAGAAAGCAACTAATCAGGATTTCGTAACATGGAATGCCATGATTTGTGGGTATGCCCAACATGGCCTTGGAGAAGAGGCCCTTCAAATTTTCGAGGATATGATTATTGAGAATGTGACACCAAACCACGCAACATTTGTTTCTGTCCTTAGAGCATGTGCACATATAGGGCTGGTAGAAAAGGGATTGCATTATTTTGCCATTATGTCAAGTGACTGGTTTAGCACCTCAGTTGGAGCACTATTCCTGTATGGTGGATATAATGGGAAGGGCTGGCCAAATTAATGAGGCATTGAGACTCATAAATGTTATGCCTTCTGAACCAGATGATGTTATATGGAGAACTTTGTTTAGCATTTGCAAGATCCATGGGAATGTAGAGGAGGCCGAGAAAGTGATTGATTCTCTTTTGCGATTGGACCCTCAAGATTCCTCTGCTTATATTCTTCTATCGAACATTTACACTGATGCTGGATTGTGGGACAAGGTTTCGTATACAAGGAAGACGATGAGGTATAATAAGTCAAGAAGGAACCTGAGTGTAGTTGGATTGAAATAAAAGATGCGGCTCATGCATTCCTTGTTGGTGAAAAGGCTCATCCAAGATGAGATGCTTGGTATCTTACTTGATGAAACGCGATGCTGAGTGGCTGGTATAGAGTTTTTGCTTGCTGATGAGGAGGCAAACCATGAAAATCAGCTTGTGTAATTCTTAATTTTTATTGCCATAAAGACGAGAGTTCTTTTTTTTTTTTGGCATAGTGTATCTATAAAACACAGGAAATTCTGCTGTAAATATATAATTAATTAAAAGAATTTCTTTAATAAACATTGTAAATACAATTGTTCAAATCCGAGTTTTCTAGGAAGAAAAACATTCTCTTTTACCACTGAACTATGCAATGAGTTAATAAAAAAAAAATATGAAAATCTCATCAGGAAGGTTCAAATAAACCATCATCCATAAGCGGCATGATGAATTGCTTCCGTTGCTAATGATACATTACTAGGCTAACCTTAGCTCTACTACCATTAAGGTCTAGTACTACAAGGCAGCAAGAGAAACTAGGAGTTCTCACTTGAGGAAGAAGATACTCCCGTGCTTATCCTTCATAACTCGTCTCTCGGAAGGCTATCTCTTCGAGACGGGATGTATGACGTATATGCTTGAATAATGGACGCGTACACATCGATTCCTTTCAAGTACTCAGCTTGGTTTAGAAACTGCAGTAGGGAAGAAAAACGACAGGTAGGTACATCACATTCCTGCTAGTTGCTGACTATGATATACGACTGCTATCCAAAACATATTCATGAAATTCAGTAGTTTTTGCTGTCAGAATTTAAAGCTACATTTTTTTAAATGTAAGAATTTTATTAAAGTGCAGTAAAAGCAAGCATTGTTAGGGGACTCGTTAAAAAACCTCCCTAAACCTAAGAGGAGGAAAAAGAGTGCACCTAAGCAGTGACAAACATCAAAGATAGCAACTCAGACATAGGAATGAGAACCCTAACACCATCTCTTAGACCACCTAGATAAACTTAACAACCCTCACCACCAGTTTAACGAATCCGAGTTTTCTACATGGCATTGCATTGCTATATATCTAACCAAAAAACCAAGGCTAAAATGCAGCAAATGGTGAGCGACTTCTTGAAATTAAGATGGAACAAGGAAAAGAGAAGAAAAGAGTTTAAAATAAATGCTCACAATTCATTTAGCACTTGGAATTTGCAAGAGCTAGAATCCAAGCATGACAAGAAATTGTTTCTTCTTGAATGCTTAGTGAAGTGACCGTTGTGGTTAACAGTATTTAGGTTTTTACTATTTACAGTCGTAATACAAGTTGTAAGCAGAAATATGTCAATACTGATACTATTGTGGGAATGTGAATGAATATGCAAGCATGTGCATCACATTGACATATGACAGTAATGATGCACGACGTACCTCATTATGGTCATGAAGCAAAATAGGAGTGTTAGCCATAGGTGAAAAACCAATAGCTGGAAGGCCCACTTGCCGAAAATAGAAAACATCTGTAGAGGCCGGAAAAATCTCTGGCTTCCCGACCTTTCCATTAGCTTTCTTGATAGCTTCTTCCAACAGAGTCCACCATGGGTTAGAACTGTCGGTGGCAGTTATGAGCGGCCTTCCCAAGTGATCAACGGTAGTATCCTTTTCCTTAAACTGCAGACAGGAGTAAGTAACTAGTTTTAGCAAACATCAAAACACCATGTGAAACTCACACAAATGGCCAGCCTTCTACTTTTTCTAAAACTTATCACCTTTATTTCCCATGGAATGCACCAATTTTGTATTTAGATAGCAACTCAGATGATATAAAATCAAAACAATTTGATAAGTGCCACTATCTTTGAAAAGCATGAGAGGGGGACTTTATAACTGTTGGTATGAACAGAATAAAATATGAACAAATCATAGGATGTCACCATATTGATTCCAAGTCAAATATTGCAGGATCTCCCATGAAATTTTGAAATCACAGATTTAGGAAATGGTACACCACCCTTTTATTTATTACTGAATGCCAACTTTTTCCAAGAGAGAACGCATCACTTGCTCTACCTCAAATGACATGTTCCTAGAAGCCGGTGCCCATTCCTCGGCTATCCGTTTCTCCAAGGATTCTGTATTAGCTGTTGGTGGTACTCGAATGTCAAAACCAGCTTCTGCTTCAGATGGCTGCAAATTCATAACAAAACCCTGGCAGAAAATTTTAAAACAATGTGTATGTTAGAGGTAGATATTATATATATCACCATTTTTTACCATGAAATCAAAGAATATGTGTGTCTGCATATGGCTACTGCCTTGGCAACAAAATTGACTAAATATCAGTAGCATGATTGTATGTAACAATGGGAAAGAGAAAAAACAAAAGATCTAATTGAGAATCCAATGTTTGCTCTACTACAGTTGTTAAGTCAAAGACTTTGTAACGAGTTAAACCTCTACTCTCAAATTAAAAATAAAAAGGAAAAAGGAAGAGCAATTCTAAAACCAAGTTTAAACTGAATAATCAGTTTCAAATAAGAGTGGATTAAGTAACTTAAGAGATACTTGTTATAGTCAACTGCACACATGAGCACTTTGGTATTTTGCTTTTAGGTAATATTTCATGCATTGCCTTTGTTGATTGATTGTATGTAACTTGAACAAATGGAAGATTATGAGAACTGAAACATAAACACCAGGGTTTCAAAAAACGTTCCGCGACCGCGATATAGCGATTTCGCCGCCGTCCGAGTTACCCACTACACCAGCAATAGCGCCTGCGACGGCCACAATCACGGTAAACCCGAAATGACCGAAAACACGACCGTGACCGCGATTTGAAACCCTGATAAACACTTTATAAAAAGGTCTATTAATTGAATGTGCTAACTGTGTTATTTTTAATGAGCATTTTTAGCGCAGAAAGTTTAGTCTTTAGTTCATGTGGCAACCAAGTGCTCTAAGGAACTATGAAACAAAGATACTTACAGTGGGAGAAGGCGTGCCGGCCTTAAGTGAGGCCATGTTAACCGAAATGACATCCCCTTCACTCTTCAAACCAGCTTTGACCAAATCGAACTGTGAGGCCCTGAACCTCCTGATAATCTCAATGCTCTTGAAAAGGTTTTCCATTGCACTATTGTCATAAAGCTTCGCCCCATGTCCGGGAGCTCCCGTAGACTTTATCACCAGCCACCACGTTATCCTCTCCGCATAGAATAACCTAAAATTCTCATTAGGCGAAGCCAACCCTGTTTCTCAAACAACTTAAACATCATCATCACTAACATACAGAAGAGGAAAAAAACCAAAATCCCATCATGCTTATAAATTCCAGGCCCTAACCGGCAAGCTAAAGAATGAATAAGAAGCATTGTATCATTGCATATAAGTAATTAACTATTAGCCATTTCAAACATGATTAGAGTTTTCCCCCTTTAAATGAACTTTAAAAAGCAGTAAAATTAGGATTTTACCTTCATCAAGCACTATACCAACATTCATACTCTTGAAGACATCAGAGTAAACAAGCTTCTCAACACCATCATGGCCACCAATCTCCTCATCGGGGACAAACGACAAGTAAAGAGACCGTTTCGGCTGAAACCCAAAAATCGTCAACTTACGAATAGCCTCCAGATACTGCATCCCAACGCACTTCATATCCTGGGATCCCCGAGCAAAGATATTGCCTTGTTCGTCGATATGGGCTCCAAGAGGAGGATGAATCCACTTGGAATGTTCGAAGGGGACGACATCGGTGTGGGAGTTAAGTAGGATAGAAGGGAAGGAAGGGTCGGAGCCTGGCCATTTGAGGATGACGAGTGGTTTGCCTTTGACGAACTCTATGATTTGGAATTCTAAAGAAAGGGATTTGGCTTGGGTTAGGATAAATTGGGTGGATTTATCGTAGTCTGGGGATGGTTGAGCTGTGTTGATTCTGAGGTATTCTTGGAATCTTGAGATGATTTCGGATTGCTCATCTTGGGTTGGCATTGTTTTTGAAATTACGAGGATAGGAAATATAAGTAAAGAAAAGAGTAGAAGACGACGATTGAAGTTGCACAGTTTTTCCATAGAATTGATTCAGTGGCTTCTTCAAAACTTTGAGTTGGGTATTTTAGTTCACAACTATTCATTTTAGAATAAAATATCTTTTTGTTGGTTTAAAATTATTAGTTGACTAATTGTTAAAATTTCATATGAATATGATAAATCCATGTGGGATGCCACTTCGATAAAAAATAATTTTAGAATAAATTATATTTATAATTAATTATATATACATTTATAAAAATATATTTAAAAATAGTTAAAAAATATTTTTTGATGATATGATATTACACATAAACCTATCACATCAATAGATTCGTTGACTATTAGTCAACTAACGATTTTTATCCACTCAAGAAATATTTTATTCTAAAATAAAATGTTAGGAAGTTAAAATGCTTCAAAAAGAAGATAGAGATAAAATGACTAAAAAAGAAGATAGCAATAAAGTGATTACTTATGCAAATGTTACGTATAATTTTTATTATTATGTCAATGATTATTTAAATATTATATGATTGTAAGATTTTAAGTTAGTAATTATAGACCATCCATGAATTGTAAATTTTAAATTTTAAATATTAATTTTTTATTATATAGGGACCTCCTAATTTAATTTATTTTATTCGTAAACTCCTCGGTTCATACTCATATCCTTATTTAAGTGATTAAATGTCCCATCCCATTAAATCAACTTATTGTTGGTATTTTTTTAAACTGTAACAACTTAATTTTATAAGAGAATAAAAGGTTTTTGTAACATAATCATGAAATTAATTCTCAATTTATCACAATATTTCTATACTAATTTTTCTTCTACCATCTTGTTAGTTCTTATGAACTATCAAAATAAGCTACAATGGGTGAATTGACCTTTTAAAAATTTTGGTGAAAGAAACTAAAAAAATAAAAATATTTGCACAACGATTTAGAGTGGTTCAACTTTATTAATCAAAGTCTACATCGAGTATCCTAGCATTCACATTCAGGATTTTTCAATTCCACTAGATTTTCCTACCTTTAAGGACAATTTTTGTAACCTTACAAACGTTTCAAAATTTATTCCCAAAAACATTGGATACATATTCTCACAAAGAGTAAATACAAATTAAGCAAACTAAAAGAAAACCTCACACAGAAAAAATATGTTTGTACAATTTAAGCACTCTATCGACACCGTTTTTCGCCCGGGCATGGGAAAATTAATACCGACTTAGGGTTTTTTCTTTGAAAAAGTTTTGAAATGTGAGGAGTCGTCACCAATCATTTTAAGGTGCGATTGAGGCACCATAAAAACTGGATGATTTTAATAAAACATTTTATTTTTATCAAAATACCAAGTTTTGGGGTTTGTGAAAATCCAGAAATCAGGTTCGGAAGTCGGTTACGCTTAGGGAAGAATTAGCACCCCCACAAGCGCCCAAAAATTGGTACCTAGATGATTACCCTATATTTAGAATCGAAACTTTTTAGTTCGAACTTTATCTAATTTAAACAATCATTACAGATGCAAAGTTAAAAAGAGTATTCGTTTATTAAAGCCAATAGTATTCACCCCCTAGCATGAATACAAGAGACTAGCTATTGTGCCCAATAACCGAATATTGTCTCGATATTTTAGAAATAATGATGCGGTTTTGAAAAGGATGTCGACCTATTTCGGGAATCACCAATAGTCACCCCTTGAGCATACTTGCAGAAGATATACTATTGACTCTCTAATAAGTGAACATTGCCTTGTGTTTTAAAATAAAATGCAATCAAACAATTTATTATTAATCCTAATTAAACTAAAGGATAGATTTAGGTTTTTTCTATCTTAAAGCGTCAAATTATGAATAATTAAGGAACCTAGAGGCATAAACCTAAAAACGTAGGCTCTAATATTAATCATATTTGATTTTAACCAGTTATTGAATCGAATAATTGAGATGGTCCCTTGAGCATTTGGGAGAGGGCCAACTCAAATTATTCCCTAAATTAAAAGGACTAGATTGAAATCGAACTAAAGTAGAGGTTTCAACATTAATTTTAATTAATTTTAATCAATCATGCAATTCAAATAATTTAATTGGAACCTCGAACAAAAATGAGGACCAACTTAAGAATTCTCTTGATTTAATGACTAAATATGAAATCGAATAATTAAAAGATTATGGGCTAAATCTAATAAAAGGTGAGCCATCAAGGACTAAATTAAAAGGATACAAATATTAAAGATAATTAAAATATATAAAAGGACTAAAATTAAAGTACTAAAAATGAATGGTAAAAAATAATAAATAAATAAAATAATAAATTAAAGTAATGAAATTAAGGACTAAAACTAAATAAAAAAAATAAATAGTATAAATTTAAATGTACATAAAATTAAATAACAAAAATAAAAGAGCAATAAAATAAAATAAAATGTTACCATAAATTTTTAATATTTAACCCAGACCGTAAATAATACGAGTCGTACCCTGGGGCGGGTCTTCGCAAGGTCGTACTATGGTTTAAACATAAACTAAAATACATAAATAAATAAAAAGTTAGCAATTAGTAATTAGCGGTTAGAACAACTATCTGTTAAAAAAGTTAGCGATTAGTGGTTAGCAGTTAGAAATTAGCGGTTGGTGTTAGAAATGTTAGTAGAGTTCGGACCATAATAATGTGGATCACACCCAGATCAGGTCGGCACAAGGTCGTATAATAATTCAAACAAATTAATATAAATTAACAGTTAGGAGTTAATAGAGTCTGGACCATAATAATGTGGATCATACCCCGGATTGGGTCACCACAAGGTCGTATAATAATTCAAATATTAATAAGCAATAATAAATAATGGAATTAATACATCATATTTGAAATGAATAAATAATGATATGAGAAGTGACCACAATTTAATAAAAATAATAAAGCAACAACTAAATTATAACAAATAAAATAGAAAAAAATAGTGACCAAATCAAAATAAAATAAAACATAGGTCAAAATTATAACAAATAAAAACACAAAAACATGGTGGCCAAGATGCAAATACACAGCAGAAGTAGAGGGACCTGAGTGTAATTTTCCCTAATACATATGGCCAAAATACAAAAGTGATACTAAAATAGGGGCCTCGGCGTGATTTACCCTTTTTTCTTAAAACCAAAATATTTCCCTCATTTCACGTAAACGGTCGAGAAGCTTACCAAGCTTCCAAAACTCCTCACCGTCGGCCACATATCGGCCCTCGCATGTCGACCATCGGGCAGTAACCACCCTACTCCAACAGGGCAACCCCGACAAGACTAAAAGAAGCCCGACCAGATGCTTCCGCACCCCGTTCAATCTCTCTCTCTCTATATGACCGAGAAGGCTTAAAACCGAGCCTCAACACTGCGACACTCGTAAGGAACTCATCCATGTCGCCAGTCACCACAAAGCCCAGAAATTTCTTCGATCAAGAAAATCGAATCGACCCTTTTCCTACTCTCCTCTCTTCCTCGGTAAAAAAACACAACCCTAAACCTCACACTAATCTGGAAAGCTACATCGGTGACCCAACTACCCCAACGATGCCACCTCCGACTGTGGTTAAGAACTCACCCCTCTATGAACCACCTTAACCCGTCAAGAAAAGAAGGAAATGTAAGCAAAAATAAAAAGAAAATGGAGTAAAGCTTCACCTTTTTTCCATTCTTTTCCTAGATTTTTGGGAGAAAAAAGGGGGGCTGATACATGGGTTGGTTGGGGTTATTATACCCCAACTACTATAATATTATATTGTTTTTTAATTATAAAATAATAAAAATGAAAAATAGTGGTTACATTTGCCCCTCTTTGCTCATTGCTGTGGAACAATAATAAAGCAAAGATAGTAAACACCATTTTTTATTTGGCATGAGTTGCTAAAATCTTGAGCTCCAATTTCTTATGATCGGGCGGGTTCTTCTCATTATGAACTCTTCACTGGGGATATCAATCTACTCTCTTCTGTGATGGTTGGCCTGATTGAACAAGTTCTCATTATGAACTTCATCTTTAAAAAATGTTAACCCATCTTTTTTACGATATTTGACCCAAGGTGATGCTGATCCAACTCCTTATGTGGAATCGTCGAGTCGTTGCTGCAAATGATGTCATCTTTGCTTCGTTCTCTTAGCTGAGTCTCCATCTCCAGTTCTTCATGTTTAATCTCACACCAGCGTTCCTTGATCCTCCACCGAATCGTCCTCTCATCTTATAATTTAATGGCTCACCTCAATGAGTATTTGAAAATCTTGTCATCTCGCTCGCTCCAACCTCACAAATAACAAATTAGAGAAAAATACATCTACCATTAATTATCACATCTAAGAATTTATTATTATTATTATTATTATTATTATTATTATTATTATTATTATTATTATTATTATTATTATTATTGACTTGTTTCATCCTGCCCGAAGGTCTTACAGACGACACGAAAGATTTGGGCATCATGCTCGAAAGACTTACTGATGGCCTGAAGGACTTACTAAGTAAGAAACTTTGGAAATTGTTTTCTTACTTTTCAAGAAAAATCAATTTTCAGAAAAGATTTAAATGAGAAATTTTGGAAATCGATTTCTTATTTTTTGAAAATCATGTGAAAACATCCTGCCCAAAGGTCTTATGGATGACCCGAAGGATTTAAACACCTTGCTCAGAAGACTTATTGATGACCCGAAGGACTTACTAAGTAAGAAACTTTGGAAATCATTTTCTTACTTTTCAAAAATAAAATTTTAGAAAAGATTTAAATGAGAAACTTTGGAAATTGCTTTCTTATTTTTCTTTAAAATCATGTGAAAACATCATGCCCGAAGGTCTTATGGATGGCCTGATGGACTTATCATCTTGCTTGAAAGACTTATAGATGACCGATGGATTTAAGCATCATGCTCAAAAGACTTGCTGATGCCCAAAGGACTTACTCATCAAGAAACCCTTGAAAATCAAGCTTAGATTATTTAAAAATTCATTGGAAATAACCATCTAGAAACCCCTAAAAATCAGGCTTAGCTTCTTTTAAAATTCATCATGACAAGAAACTTCTGAAAACCATACTTAGTTTCTTTATAAAACTCATTTGAAAATCGTCAAGAAACTTCTTAAAATCATACTTAGTTTCTTTAAAAAGTAATTTAAAATCGTAAAGAAACTTCTGAAAATCATACTTAGTTTCTTTGAAAGCTCATTTAAAAATCGTCAAGAAACTTCTCAAAATAAGACTTAGTTTCTTTAAAAACTCATTTTAAAATCATAAAGAAACTTCTGAAAATCAGACTTAGTTTCTTTAAAAACTCATTTAAAAATCATCAAGAAACTTCTCAAAATAAGACTTAGTTTCTTTAAAAACTCATTTTAAAATCATAAAGAAACTTCTGAAAATCAGACTTAGTTTCTTTAAAAACTCATTTAAAAATCATCAAGAAACTTCTGAAAATCAGACTTAGTTTCTTTGAAAGCTCATTTAAAAATAATCAAGAAACATCCGAAAATTGGACTTAACTTCTTTAAAAAACCTTATTTAAAAATCATTAAGAAACTTCTGAAAATCAGACTTAGTTTCTTTGAAAGCTCATTTAAAAATAATCAAGAAACTTCCAAAAATTAGACTTATCTTCTTTCAAAATTCATTTAAAAATATCAAGAAACCCCTAAAAAGTAGGCTTAGTTTCTAAAAAAAATTGTGTTACTAGGTAACTTGCCCCACTTTAAAAATGATGATTGTTATGTGTATTGAGTTTCTCAATTCTTGAGTTTTGCCACTCTGAATATAGCCACTCTTAATGTATTTCCCTATATTCGAGGCTTCAATTCTAACTTTTCTTTATCTTCTTTTCTTGAAAAATCTGTAAGAATTATGTATATATGTATGAATGCACTTAAATGTCTCTAAATGTAATGCATGACTTTCTTGTATGCAGAAATGTTGATCATTAATCCTTTTTGGCTTCAAAGTGGAGATCTCGATCTTCCTTCACTTGATCCCTCTTGTATGAAGTCTGCCACAATATCAATGTGGTCAATCTAATCATCTTGTACAATCATGTCCTTCATGTCTTCTATCTTTTATCTTATTTCTTCAATATAATTTTGGAAAAAAAGTGTTTCCTATCTTGAATTCTTGTTGCGTTCAGGTAGACGATTGGGCACCTTACTTATCCTTGACTCGACTGTTCAATCAAAATTGTTTCTCAGGAATCCTTTGCCAATTGAAGCATGAATGATCTATTTATGAAGTTAAGCTCCTTTTTTTTCATCTTTTGCCCCTGACACTCCAAGTGGTGATGCTTTCCGTCAAGGTCTTCTTGATCTCGATCTTGTTGTCTCCACATGATCGAGATTTTCTGGGAATGGCCCAATGTGGGACCATCAAGAGTCAATATTTAATTTTGAAAGATTTGATCCTTGTATTATTCGTTAATGACCATAAGTTGTCATCTTGGGTAAACGGAAGAGTTACCACATGTCTTTCTTGTTCTGGCCAAAGTTTAGGGGCCTTCCCTTTCTATGAAATCTTAAAAACAAATGGACATTTGAAGTGACCAATTTTTTCTTGATATAAATTGAGATACCAGGAATTCTCGAGGTAAGCCGTGCCCCTTCTTGTTCAGTCAGCTGTCTCATTGCTCATTTATCAGTTTTGGTTTCTATTTATGAGCCTCGTCATGTTCAAGGACCTCTTTCTAGAGGGGTTGTATTGTTTGAAAATGTTTTTCTCCTTTATTTTATTTAAAAACCAAAGAATGAAAGAATTTTGTAATTTTTTGCCCTTAATTCAGGCTTATAATTGAAGTAAATCATAAACATGAGTTCACAGAATATCAAAAAAATCAATTGTTCTTTAAATTTTCACAGTTATACTCCTTTGACCAGTGTCAGGACTGTGGGTTTAGCTTCATGTTGGCTTCCTATTTGCTAAGGTTTCAGCCATTGAGATATCCTCGTTTGTTTATACGCCAGTGTAAACCTTGTGACATGCCTTTCTTTCTTAGCTTGGCATATTAAGTGGATGCAAATAAAATGAAGCAACTAGCATATTCAATTGCTAGACTACTCATCTAATTAGGATGCCCCATTACTCATCTAATACAGTGGCATTTGACTCAATCAGATTCTACATATTGTGCTTTGATGCCCCACTCCAGTTCGTCATCCACTGTTCAACCAACTCTTGAGTTAACGTTTCATTATTGCCGAGAATCTCTATTTCTTTCATCAATGGACTACAGTTTCCTATAGAATACTCAAGTGATCCCATGTGGAAATCACATACATTATCTTTATCATAGCTATGACTAGAAGGGTTTGGTATTACTTTCATTGGTCTCTGAGTGATATATTAACCTTTAACAAGATGAGGGAACAATTCTGATATGGGTGTTTGGAACATCTCTAAAGCTTTTCTAACTCGAGGAATCTTCTTTGGTCGATCTGAGCGTCTAGCTATTATTTTTCTTTTATAATTGTAAAGGCTCGGGACATGACATTAATTCACCTCATATTCTTTCAATTTTTGAATGGTTGATCTTTCAGATGCAATCTTAAGATTCCCTTTGGTGATTACATACTCTACTTGCTCCCCACTGGACACAAGATCTTCAAAATCATTTATTGAATCTGTAAGCAAGAACACGAAGAAAGGGTCCGAAAAACATAATGTGACATTTCCTTTTTCAGCATCAGAGGTTAAACATGAGTTGCCATGCTTCTCCACCTTAATGCATATTCTCTAAAGCTTTCAGTAGCTTTCATCTTCAATTTCTAGAGATCTTGACGAATTGGAGCCAAGTATTTGACATATTTGTATTGCTCTAGAAAGGCATTGGTCAAATCGATCCATGACTTAATTTGCTCTTTGCTAAAGCGACTATACCATACCACAGTCGGTCCAGTAAGACTGTCGTAGAAGCAATGAATCAACAAATCATCGTCATTCAAGTACCCCCTCCATCTTTCTACAGAATATCTTTAGATGGATTAAAGGGCAACTAGTACCATTATATTTTTGAAACTCATATACCCTAAACTCTTGGGGAATGACCAAGGTGGGGACTAAGCTTAGCTTTCTCGCGTCTAAGTTTTCATGGGATACCTCACTAACTTTTATTGCCTCAATCAACCCTTATAACTATTTAATTTTTACTTTGAAATGCTAGGTGACCGCGAGATTCTTCCCCTTATCCAAATAGGATGCTCCAGGGTAGTCAACCAACCTTGGTGTGTAAATTTATTGACATTGACGTCTTTTAGCAGACGATCTTTCTTTGTTGACGGCCATTGTAGCCAATATTTCAGCCATCTAATCTAGCACTTCTTCTTGAAAAACTAATGCATGATTTCTCATACTTTGTTGCAATGCGGCCATCTGGTCTCGTATTTAAGCTCGTAAATCACCTTGAGACTACTCTATTGCTTCTAACTTCTTTTCTATAACGAGAGTGGAGGAGAATGTAATTGGGTGATCTTGGTATTACTGTCATGTAACATTTCATAAATTAATTTGATGATTTTTATAAGAAATGCATAAAAATTGAAATAAATGTAATGCATGCAAAAAATGTGTCAATCCAGAGTAACCATCTTAAATGATTTTCATTGATCACAAAAGGTTTCAGTACATCGAATAGTCAAACTACAGATAATGAATAGCTTTAGCTCCTAGCTTTTCTCTCTTTAGGAGCCAGGTTATCTTTCAGGCATGATCTGGTGATAAGCCATCAATCTGTTTCAAATCTCTTACAAAGACAGCTAAGTCGACTAAATTGTGAGCCACATTTTTTACTTGAGTAACCGCCTCATTCATCGCATTGTCTTTTTTCTCCACTTTACATTTTAACCTTTGAAGTTGTAGGCAATATTGACCATTCTCTCTCGTAAGAGACTTGATACGGACATGAAGTTCTCGTGCAAGATTTCTATAATCATGTACCAACTCTATCATTATTTTATTTTTGACTCTATTAGCTTTTAGTTCAGTATTTATCTTACAATTATAGTTTTGAAACGAGGCTTCTACGTCTGTAAGGGTTGTTCACAACATTTCATTCTTTGTTTGACATATCCCCAACTCTTGTAAGGTTGCTTTACGTTCATTTTCTGCAATATGCAAATCAAGAAAGCACCTCTTAGCTCGTTCTTCATGCATTTTACAATTTTTCCATTGTTCGGCGTCACTCTTAAATTTAGAGGCTTATTTTGCCCACTCTTCTAGAGTATTGCCTAAACCCACACTTTGAAAGGCTTGACTGTTCTTTGTAAACCATCTTACATGGCTTCCAATTCTAGGTTTAGAATGTTCTTTTTATTTTGTAATTGACATATTTAAGCTTCGTATTTCAACAGACGCTCTTCGTTTTAGATATTCTCGCTGATGCTTTTGTCCTTGGACTCTCTCGACTTCACCTCAACCAGATGTTCGACTATTGAACCAAGTTTACCCTCATTCTTGAATTCCAATACTCTATGCTCTAGAAGACAATAAATTCGATGCTTGAAAGCAACACAGGTCTTGATATAATATCCTTGAGCTCCTACGTGATATTCACAGTTGGCATTGACATCATACCACTCCGGATACAGAGGTTGCAAAGGCTTCACATACTATAGGGTTACTTCTCGTGCTTCTAACAACTAATTGTATAAATCTCCATATGCAATCAGAGCAAGATCAAAGTCAGGATCACTACCTCCTAACTTCCGGTCATCAATGAGGTGAGTCTCTATTGAGCAAACATTAGTTTTGGAAGCTGGTTTCAAATGCTGAACCATTGTAGTTGGTTTTCTGTTATCCTTTATTTTCACATCCCCATGTACCTTTGTGGCGTATAGATCTTTAGGAAACACGGATTTACTCATTTGAAATGGGTTTCTCTTCATCCATCTTTATTCATAATTTTATCGTTGTCAATGTTTCCTTTGTACTCCCTGACAACTTATTAATGCGGATAATTATTGCTCGTGGCTCCTCAAGTTCACTTAGATCACCTTGTTCAAAAGTAGCTTCTTGTGTTACAAAATTATTTTTTTCAAGTTCTTTCTCCCTTTGCGCAGAAGCCTTTTTTTTCTTTTGGCCAGCACAACTATTCTATCCATCATCTTGGACATTTGCTTCCTTATTTGTTGCAGTTCGCTTTGTTCTTCGTTAGACATGAAATCTTTGGACGTACAACTCTATATTCTTATCGAAACTTCTTTTGAATGTCATTTCTTAGTTGTATCGTAGTCTACCTGATCATGAAACCCCTAGTCCATTGTGAAAACCTTTTAATTGGTGACCACTCAGAATCGACACCATTTTGTGTATGTCATAACCATATGATACAAGAAAAAGAAATGCAGAAATAAAATAAGTTAGGATATATAACAAGAGGTAAGGTGTAAAGGTAAATGAAAATGCAACAAAGCACAATACCAGACAAAAACAAATCGAGTTAGTTAGAAACAAGAAAAAAAGAATCAAGTTAGTTAAAATGATTATTCAAAGAAATGTAAGCTTATTAAAAATAATTAAATACGATTCGAAGCATAGATTGAAAAATAAAGCATTCAAAAGAAATAAGAGTCCTAACCACGTGTGTTCTAGTTCTCCTAGATTATCCATGTGGCTCTAGTGGGGTAGGTTTACTAAATTCTTTACATGAAGTCTGGTTCTAGCAAAGGGTTCTCAAGCCATCTTTACAACCTGCTAAGGTTGACTCTGATTCTAGCCCATTATAGACTTGTCAATCGGATTCTTCTTAGGGGATCACACTACTAAAAGCGTACCTCGGAACTGAAATCTGTACAGACAACTTAGGATGCTTTCCAGAGGTAATTTTTCAAACCCACACGAAGAAGATCAATGTTCCCCATGAGGTGTGACGTTTCCCCTATTTAGGTAAATCGGGATTGAGTTCGGGTTTAAAGCTTATGATATGCATCAATCGTAAATATTCACAGAAATGTATGCATTAACCAGAGAGAAATTTTTTTTCTTTTTTTTCTTTGAAATAACATAATGAACTGTAAATTAAATAAGATTAAACTCATAATTTCCAGAATCCTAAATATAGGGTAACAAACTCGTGGCTCGAATCTCAAGTTGTTTTGGAAAACAAAATGTTCTCCAGTGGAGTGACCAAGTTATCGACACCATATTTTGCCCGGGTGGGGAAAACTAGTATCGACTTAGGGGTTTTTCTTTAAAAAGGTTTTGAAATATGAGGAGTCACCAACATTCATTTTAAAGTGCGATTGGGGCACCATAAAAATTGGGTGATTTTAACAAAAACATTTTATTTTTATCAAAATACCAAGTTTTGGGGTGTGCGAAAATCTAGAAATCAAGTTCGGGAGTCGGTTACGCGCGGGGAAGGATTAGCACCCCCCACAAGTGCCTAAAACTTGGTACCTAGTTGATTACCCTATATTTAGAATAAAATTTTGAGCTCGAACTTTATCTAATTTAAACAATCATTACATATGCAAATTTAAAAAGGGTATTCGTTTATTAAAGCCGATAGCATTCTCCCCTTAGCATGAATGCGAGAGATCAGCTATTATCCACAATAATTGAACATTGCCTCGATATTTTAGAAATCATGATGAGGTTTTGAAAATGATGTCGACCTATTTCGAGAATTACCAATAGTCACCCCCTGAGCATACTTGCTGGAGATATACTATTGACTCCCTAATAAGTGAACATTGCCTTGGGTTTTAAAATAAATTCAATCAAACCATTTATTATTAATCCTAATTAAACTAAATGATAGATTTAGGCTTTTCTATATTAAAGCATCAAATTATGAATAATTAAGGAACCTAAAGGCATAAACCTAAAAATGTAGGCTCTAATATTAATCTTACTTGATTTTAACCAGTTATTGAATCGAATAATTGAAATGGACCCTTAAGCATTTGGACGAGGGACAACTCAAATTATTCCCTAAATTAAAAGGACTAGATTGAAATTTAACTAAATTAGAGGTTCTAACATTAATTTTAATTAATTTTAATCAATCATGCAATTCGAATAATTTAATTGGAACCTCGAGCAAAAGCGAGAACCAACTTAAGAATTTTCTTGATTTATTGAATAAATATGAAATCAAATAATTAAATGATTATGGGCTAAATAAAAAAAGGTGATCCATCAAGGACTAAATTAAAAGGATACAAATATTAAAGACAATTAAAATATATAAAAGGACTAAAATTAAAGTACTAAAAATGAAGGGTAAAAATAATAAATAAATAAATAAAATAGTAAATTAAAGTAATGACACTAAGGACTGAAATTAAATAAATAAAAAATAAAGAGTAGAAATTTAAATGTGCATAAAATTAAATAACAAAAAAGAAAGAGAAATAAAATAAAATGTTAACATTAATTTTTAATATTTAACCCGAACCGTAAATAATGTGAGTCGTAACCCGGGCGGGTCGTCTCAAGGTCGTACTATGGCTTGAACATAAAATAAAAATACATAAATAAATAAAAAGTTAGCTAATAGTAATTAGTGGTTAGAACAATTAGTTGTTAGAAAAGTTAGCGGTGCATTAATCCGAACAGCTACGCCGGCGACCCAACTACCCTAACGACGCCACCTCCGGTGGTGGTCACTAGACCGACCGGTAAGAACTCACCCCTCTATGGACCACCTTGACCCGTTAAGAAAAGAAGGAAATGTAAGCAAAAAATAAAAAACGAAAATGGAGTAAAGCTTCACCTTTTTTCTACTCTTTTCCCATATTTTTGGGAGAAAAAAGGGGGCTGATACATGGGTTGGTTGGGGTTATTATACCCAACTACTATAATAATATATTATTATTTTTAATTATGAAATAATAAAAATAAAAAAATAGTGGTTTCACACTCACTCAAATCACACTTGAACAAAATAAACAATAAAATTCACAAGTTTGTTACAATAAAAAAATGACTAATTTAGCACAAAGGACTTATTTGATGTTGGTATGTTTTTATTGACCTTGAGATGCTTTGATCTTCAATTTATATTTTCTCTACCAATTCTAGCCGATTGGAGTCATTATGAGTCATTATGGGTGTTACCTACAATAAAAAATAGCATTTAATGCACAAGAGGTTGATCACTTGGTGAAGGGGATCGATCCTTTTTCAGATATTTCGACCGTTGCAAGGAATGGATTGATCCTATAAGGAAAGGGATCGTTCATTTTCATCAAGGAATTGATCCTTTTGGTCAAGCGATCGATCCTTTGGTTTTGAAAGTGAATCCTAGAAAATAAGTTATTTTCAATTTTGAATGATTTTTTGTGTTTTGAAATCATGACTTCACAATCTAACACTAATTCATCATAGGCATCTTGCAACTCATCAACTGTAACAATTTTATCTAAAAAGTGAAATGGTTCTCCAAGTATGGAATCGCCTGAGTACGAGTATTTGAAAGAGAGAATTTATAAGAGTGTAAGCTATTAAGCATATTATGTCTTTAAAGTGCAAATAAACACAAGTCAAAACACAATCTGATTCAAATAGAAATATTCATATTCTGATTAATATACAAATGAATATGTAACCATACACCTTACATCGTTCTAAGAGTAAGTTTCCCCAAACCACTTTACTAACATCATCTGAAATAGGTATGCCATATAAGTAGAAGTCATTGAATCTGAAGTGAAATTCAACCCGTTAGGTAAATGCACTGAACTTCCTCTATCAATCCCAACCCAGTATGACATGGTTAAGGGTGAGCAAAACTCGACTCGACTCGAAAACTTGATTTTTTCAATTTTGAGTTATTCGAGTCGAGTTATTCGCATCAACTTGAATTATAAATTCGGTTCTTGAGTTCAAGTTGAGTTGAAAATTGGAATTTTTGAGTTACTCGAAAAACCAAAAATTTAACTAAGTATTTTGACAGTTTTACGATTTAGTCCCTCGTTTCATTATTTCTTCAATTCTTCCTTCATTTTAAGTCCAATTTTTAACCAAATTTGGTCTACATACTCTTAAACCATAGTAGAATACATATGGACTTTCAATTCCTCTTTTTTGATAAGAAATTTTTTATTTTTTAATTTAGTCCTTCAATTTTTTATAATCTCCTTATTCCTTCAATTTGTGCTTTAATTCCTTCAATTTATGCTTTAATTCTTTTTTTACCAAATCTGAACCACATGTTCATATACCACAATAAAATACCTATGTATATTTTGTTTCTTTCTTTGTTATTATCATTAAAAAATTAACAGTGATGCTAAAGTGACATTTTTAAATTATTTTTTTTGATTTTTCACTTAATTATTCTTTTATTTATTCTTTTGTATATTTGATATTAGAGACTTAATTTTTATATTCGTCACAACCACTAAAATCTCAGAAACGGTCTGAATTGAATATAGATTCCGCATTATGGGTTTTAATTGATTATAGGGCTATCAGTAATGAAAAATAGGATATGCTCGATTTAATGGTAGCATGCCACTCGATCGTTGACGATTTCGGTCACTATAGTAGCCGCTATTTGGTGAGGCAACAATGTTGGTGGTCGTAAAACCCCTATCCAGGCCCGTTAGGCCTTCCCACGAGTAGCCCTGACCTGCGAACAACCATAGACGGCTGTGCACAGCGACAACATGATGAAGGGTTTCAATTTCTTTATCAAAACTGGGATAATGAAGACGGCTCAACAACGGGGTTGTGTCGCGAGGTTACTAGGCGCCGATTGACTTCACCGACGATGGCTTCGATGTGAACGGTGGTGGCGCAACTACAGGGGAAGAAAAAGAGCGATAAAGTGAAAAAAAGGGAAAAAGAATTGCAGGGAACGGTTGCGATGAAATAGAAAAGTGTGGGGTTTGTGATTAGAAAGAAAAATGGATAATCACAATATCAATCCCTAAATTCCTTAAGTTTTTCGAGATGAATCTCGATGTTTCTCATTTTACAAAAAGGTCACTAAAATTCTTGAAATTTTTTAATTTAGCCCATTGTCTAATTTAGGGATTTGAACATATTTTCCTAAATTTTAGGGTTTTCAATTTAGGATAAAAAGGGGTGTTACAGGATGAGTTAAAGGATAACTTTGAATCTTCTTGGATAACCATGAGACAAAGGTTTGTTACTTCATTATCTTTATCGTCGGTGATGTCCTCACCACTCCATGTAGCCACAAAGTTTTCTTCTTTGGTTTGTTTGATCTTTTATTCTTCAATTGAGGACAATCATACCTGACATGTTTTGTGTAATTCCCCAAAATTTGGCTAGTGACTAAAATGTACGTTTTAAAAGTTTGTTGGCTAAAGTATAAACTTTGTACAAGTATAAACTTTGTAAAATTTTAGGGACCAAAATATAATTTTAAAAAAGTTATATATTTTAGCCTGTAAATGAACAGGTTGACCTTAAAATTTAATTTTCGTGGGAATTGGATTTTCGATATGGGATTTGTGTTAAAAGTTATAGAGTGATAAAGTTTGGTATAAAATTTGGATAGTCAGATCAAACCGTAATTTCATGAAAATCTAAAGGATGATAGATAAGAGTTGGAAATATTATTTCCATATTTTATATTAGAGAAATTTAGCACAAATTAGTGTCATTTTTCAGATTGGGCTAAACAGAGGAAATTTAGAGACTGAAATGCAATTTTTCAAAATTTTATGGCCAAAGTAGAAAGTCAAAGCCAAATTGGTTTATCTTTGACTATGGAATATTTTAATGGAAGATAATGTAATGAAATTTGGTAATTTTCAAGACTCGTTAATGGCAATTTATATATTTCTCATAAACTGAGTTTTAAATTCAATTCAACTAGTTTAAATGCCATGTATAATATGAAAATTACTAGAAAAATCAAGACTTTATCATCTTCTTCAAGCTTGTGTCGTGAACCTCATAGCCACCAAGTTGAGTTCTTTAATTTGATTTTTGAAGATATATACTTGGTTTTTGGATTAAGATATTATATAGAGAATTAATCAACATAAAATTCTCTATCATTTGGTATAAAAATCACATGGTGAACATGCTTATTTCACGAGATTGGAAATTAGGGTTTTTGTAAGGTTTATTGATTTTGAGGATTTGAAGAGAGATTATTATGTTTTTGATGTTGGAGATTAATTCTAAGGCTTAAGTGATGACTAAAATCAAGTGTAGAGTCATTTATAGTAATTGACCATACCTAGAGTTCACGAGAATTGGTTGAATTTGGATTGAATTTGATGTTAGGATAATGGAAATAACATGAATTTAATGTAAGGAAGTTGAATTCATGCTTGATATTAAATGGAAATCAATCCCTATGTACTTGGATAGGTTCGGCCACATGAAGAAAATTAAGGGGAAATGTTGAAAATTTTCCTATGATCTAGAGTTGATATTAGAAGTGTTCTATGTGATATGGAGATCAATTTGGAAGCTTGAATTGAAAAAGGGCTAATTTACAAGTTGTGAGAATTGTGGGATATTGTTGCATAAATGTGTTAATTGGGGTGTTCGATGTGGAATTTTGATATTGAAATTCTGAAAATTTAAGTTAGGTAATTGATTGGAACCAAATTTCAAATTTGGTATATTTTGAGGGTGGAATTCGAAAGGTTTTGATACTTTAGGGACTTGATTTCAAGTTTATTAAATGTGAAAGTATCATTTGGGTAAAGTACTTACAATGTTGGAAATTTACTACTTGGGTGTTAAATTGCAAATTAAAGTATTTGTTTTGGATTGATTTGTATGATTTGTAAAGTTAATGATTGGTTTTGAATGTTAACAGTAGTTGAGGATGAAATTGCAAGTTCTTAAATGTTGAAGTATTGATTTGAGCATATTACTAAGGTGCTGAAAATTTTGGTAATATTGTGAAATAATCATATTGGTGAAGGGGCCATTATGAATTTAATGTAAAAGGTTATATGGATTCTAAAAAGAATTCATAAATGGTGTTTTAAGTACAAAGTTATGAAGGTTGAAGGATTAGTGATGAAGATGAATATTTTTGGAATCAAATAGCTACTTCGGAAAGTTTGAAGTTATGATGGAAGTTCAATTTAGTTTTATATCGACTATATTTATAGAATTTATGTGATGTTATTATGTGATGTTGTCAGACCACGATAAATCTAGCGATTTATTAGACCTAAAAGGAAATGAGAAAGCAAGTGAGTAAAGAAGTATTATATCGAAGTTTGATAATGAGGCAAAGGTGAGTGCAATCTATTTATTTAATTATTCTAATTGAGGAAGACTTGCGATAAGTCAACCTCATATGTTTTATTTTTAAAGTATGTTTTAATTATAGTTATGGAATAATTTCCATAATGCTTTACAAATATTTTATGAATGATTTTTGGGTGTGAATTACCCAATATTTATTTATATGATATTTTCTGAAAGTTATTCAAATGAAATCTCAAAGTAATTTTTAGGCATAAATTGCCTAAAGTATTTTATATAACTGATGATTGTTGGGTATGAACTGCCCAAGCAATGATGTTGATAATGATGATTTGAAAATGGTTTTGAATCGGAATGTTGATCTATTATTTGAAAGTCCATTGTATGTTGCATTGAGAGTCATAGGTACAATTGGCATGCCATGAGGTGGAGTGATTATAGTATTATTATTCTAATATAGTACATTAGTGTACATTATGACTGACACTGTTGGTGCAAATGATATGATTGCACTTGAAGTGCATAATATGATTTCTGAGGATAGCATCGTGAAGTGCTTATTGTGCACACTCGTCTGACTCGCATACCTTGCATTGTCTTACATATACATTAGACTATGAAGGCAAATGTGAAAGTTATAAGTATATGAAAGAAAAGAATATGGAAATGAAATGAAAGTTCTAAAATATATAAGAATGGAAATAATGTGAAATGTTTGATAAATATGATGTTGACTTATATGATTTTGATAAAATCATAAGATGGTGATTTTCAAGTTTTCAAAGAGGAAAATAGGGCTTGGATAGCTAGGTTTGAAAGTTTTTATGTTTTTATTTAAATTACAGTTCTAAGTTTTAAAATATTTTCTTGTATTTATATTTTATATCACCTTAGTTATGTTTGGATAGAGAAAAGAACATGAAGTAAGGAGCATTTTTTTCAGGAAATCATACTTAATATCAGTATCAGTAAAACATCTTAACATTGTCTCTTTAGTGACATGTATATTATATATGTTAGTCTACTTTATCAGTTTTAATTTATGATGGTATGTAATAGTAAACTTGGATTATTTTAGTTTGATTAGCTTTAGTATATCTGAATTTTTATGTGTAAATGATGTAGATTTTTTTATGTTTTTTAAAAAAGGTTTTCAAGCTAAGCAATGTTTAGGCAATTTAATATAGTTTATCAAACAGTATTGTGCTGCATAAGTATTGCCTAAAATCGATTTTATTTTGAATTATTAATAATGATTTTATGAGTATACGCGATTAAGTAAACATATTTTAAATGGTAACAGGGCAATTTTATTATGAAACAAATTTTATAAGAAATTACGCTTTAAGAATGTCTGAAATGTTAATGTAACATCTTTAACTCGTATTTCAATATACATATGGGTTATGGGTGCTACATCTTTTTTTTTGGTAATTGTGGCACATGATAGGATCATTCTCATTCTTCAATTCACTCTTCATCTCTTTTTCCTCAGATGATATGAATCACTTGAATCTTTTTAAGATCTTGGTCATCTCTTCATCTTCATCCATCTCTTCATTAAAATATTTTTCATCATCATTGGTGGACTTAAAGGTAATGTCAATATTCTTTTTTTTCTCATTCATTCATTCATCCATTCATCCATTCATTTTTCTTCTTTTTTTATTTTGAAGTCCCATATCATGAGTGAGAAAAAAAACAATAAGGTCATCAAGAGTAAGGATCTCCAAATTATTGGTTTCTTCAATGGATGTTCTATTTCATTCCTAAGATATTGGGAAGGAAGAAAACATCTTTCTCAGTACTTCTTTATTTGGATATTCCTTACCAAATTCTAGATCCCATTGATGATTGTAGTAAATTGATCAAACATCGTCTTTATGTCATCATCGGGCTTCATCTTAAAGTTCTCATAGTTTAGAGCGAGAATGCCAACTTTAGACTTCTTTATTTGGCTTGTTCATGCATGAGTCACATCCAACTTGTCTCAAATTTCTTTGACATTTGAAAAAGATAGAACTCTATTATATTTATTCGATCCAAGTGTACAATAGATGATATGCATGGCTTTGACATTGAGTTGGGCTAGATAGAACATTAATTCATTCTGACTTGTTTCTTGGATGAGTAGGTGAACCATCAATAATGACATCTCAAACCGAATAATAGGTAGCTTGAGTGAACAACATCATCATATTCTTCCACTAGAATTAGTTTGCACCATTAAAATATGCAGGTCTTAAAATAGATTGTGAATCTTCAACATGGTAAGAGCTGAAAATTGAAGCCATCTTTAACAGTTAAATGAAGAATATGATAGAGCTCTTCTACGACCTTCTACAGGTTATTAGACCATTAATAAAAACTCATTATGATATCAATTTTTAGCTCTTATGAAAAATCTAAATACATTGAAAGGGGCTGAATTAACCTTTTAAAAATTTTGGTGGAAGCAACTAAAAAATTAAAAAGATTTGTACAATGATTTAGAGTGGTTCAAATTTATCAATCAAAGTCTACATCTACTACTTCAGCATTCACACTAAGAATTTCTCAAATCCATTATAATTGATTACAATTAAGAACAATGTGTAACCTTATAAACATTTCAAGATTTATACCTCAAAACTTTGAATACACACTCTTCTAAAGAGTAATTACAAATTAAGCAAACTAAAAGAAAACCTCACAAGGAAAATATGTTAGCACAATTTAAGCACTCGCCTGAATCACACTTTAATAAAATTAACAAATGTGTTTACAATAAAGAATTCGACGAATTAAGCACAAAAGACTTCTTTGATATTGTTATATTAGTTTAATATGGTTCTTGTTGACCTTGAGATGCTATTACCTTTAGTTTATATTTTCTCTCTATCAATTCTAGCTGGTTGGAGCCGTTGGGAGTCATTATAGTCATTACCTACAAAACAATAACATTTGTTGCATAATATATTGATCATTTGATAAAAGGGGTCGATCTTTTTTCAAATATTTCGACTATTGCTAGAAAGAGATTGATCCTTTAAGGGAATGAATTGATCATTTTCATCGAGAGATTGATCCTTTTGGTCAAGGGATTGATCCTTTTCCTCGAGAGATCGATTCATTAGAGGAGGAATCGATCCAAAATCTACTGGAATCCAAGGGACCAATCTTTGTTTAAGGGGATCGATCTTATGGTCAATGAGATCAATCCTTTTGCTTAGAGCATCGATCATTTGAGCCAAAATTGTTGGTAAAATAGACTGCTGCAAAATGAAACATTACCACTGACAGGAAAGATATATATTGAAATATATAAATAAAGACCAGATTAACCGTGTCGTGGTATTAACCACTACCTTAGAAACGAATTCGCCCCGATGTGTGTAATCGCTGCAGTAGGCGGACTGTCCCCCGAGGTTAACACGGTCGCTCCAAATTTCGTACACCCGAAACCGGAGTGGACTGCTGGTGGTATTGCACTTCTGATCGAAAAGCACGAAGAGAACAACTTTAGAAAACACTTGGAGAGTGAATTCTAATTGTAGAG
Organism: Hibiscus syriacus; assembly: GCF_006381635.1. Taxonomy (NCBI): domain Eukaryota; kingdom Viridiplantae; phylum Streptophyta; class Magnoliopsida; order Malvales; family Malvaceae; genus Hibiscus; species Hibiscus syriacus. Next base: position 574,502 of record NW_024061975.1, on the reverse strand, counting down.
AATGTGTGTTGAGAAGCTGAATTTAGCTCTCTATTTATAGGCTAGTAGTAAGGGTAAATTTGTCCAACAAGAAAATCAAAATTAAATTTGATTTTAATTATGAATTTAAACCTTTTGTAACTCCTGAAATGTCTTGATGAATCCGGCTCAAACAGAGTCTAGGTTCATTGCATAAAAACTCAACAGTTATAATTCCTGAAATTAAATCATATAACTCCTGTAACTCCTGATATTAACAGCTTGTCTCTCCCACAAACAAAGCTGGAAATTAGTCTAAATACATCTTAAGTACTGATTTAATTTAGGAAAGTAACTGTCTCAGTAACCTATAAATATCAGATGAATCTTTCACATTTTTTTCATTTAATCTTTTAGAGAAAAATTCCTTACGAATTTTCTCTAAAAAGATATTATTCGTGTGGACGTGTCAAAGACACGTATTACCACGCCTTGTTCTCTATCACTCAACAAGGGAATGAAGAATGTAAACCTTAAATACCATTCCCACTAGTATTTCCAACTCTATGTGGGATTGAGCATTGCCAACATTTCCCCACTAATGCGAAAGAATTCTTCTGAAACTCGAAAACAATCTTTCCAGAAGAGCAATAGCGAGATTAGTTGCTTAAACACTAGTGAACGTATATGGAACTAGTACATAGTGATGATGAGCAATCCTTCTCTTAGATAAGTGAAACTAGTCTGGAACTTTCTAAGATGGGGGTAAACTCATAACACACAACTAACCCCTTCATCCACCTGAGTCCTCGATGTGTAAGATACGTATATACAAAAGTATATATTTGGCCATTTTACCTCAGGATTCTAGTAAGTGTTCTAGAAAAATGGCCCAATATTTTTCATAGAAGGTGGCTAACCCTTACATAGGTTATTTCATCAAGTTTATCTCGACATAAACCACCTTTAACAGGGATATGAAATAATTAAGAGCTTTTACAATAGCTCAACCTCACAATGGGTATGGTGACTTTCTTCAAGTTCATTATTAATGAACCACCCAAACTCTAGGCTAAGAAGTCATTAAGAATAAATATTCATCCTCAATAATCGGTAAATTCAATAAGTCATTCTCACTAGAACCATCCAAATACTTGGATTTGAATTTATTAAGAGTTTAACAAACTCAACCTTTCTATCGGTAAGTTCATTATTTCCTTTTCATTTAGGACTACCCACTCACTCTGGGTTATTAACTTATTAAGAATAAATATTCAGCCAAAATCGGTAAATTCATCAAGTCTTTCTCACTAAGACCACCCAAAGTCTGGGCTATGAATTTATTAAGAGCAATTAAGCTCATCCTGGGCATGCACATTATTCATCATAGGGATAGGTAGTAGGAATGTGCACTATGAGTCTTTCCATGATTTCGTTTGACCATATGGAACTTAGATAACTAAGTTGGGTATCCATCATGAATTCCTCAATCAATGGGCTTTAGGCCCATCCCCCTCGACGAATCTAGGACCAAGGATCTGCTAGGTTCCTTTCTGACTTCACATACTCTAAAGAGAGCACTCCATTCTTTATTAAGTGTCTAACTGATTCATGCCTTATGCGAATGTGTCTTTTCTTACCATTGTACACATATCACGACTTACGAATCACACAACAAAGAAATCGGAGGAGTCGATTTTTCCCACAATGAAATATCTGCTAATAAGATTCTGAGCCACTCGGCTTCTTGCCTAGCTAGGTCAAGAGCTATAAACTCTGACTCCATGGTAGAACGAGTAATACAAGTCCGCTTTGATGATTTCCACGAGATTGCTGCTCCACCCAAAGTAAAACATACCCGCTCATAGAGCTTACCTCATAATTATCAGAAACCCAATTGGCATTACAATATCCTTCCAATACCGCATGAAAGCCAACAAACTAAGGTTTCCAATCCAAAGTACCCTTAAGATACTTCAGTAAGCGTTTAAGAGCAATCTAGTGTTCACCACTCGGATTATGAGTATATCTACTCAGTCTACTCACAGCTTAAGCAATATCAGGCCGAGTATAGTTCATTAAGAACATTAAACTTCTAATTAATTTAGCATATTCAGTTTGGGAAACGCTACTTACTTTATTCTTAAAGATATATATGCTAGGGTCACAAGGGTTCGAACAGGGACGACATCAAAACTGTCAAATTTCTTTAACACTTTTTCAAGATAATGTACTTAACTTAAAGAAAATCCCTTTTCAATTTTGGTAATTTTGACTCCTAAGATTATATTTACTTCTTCCAAATCCATTATCTCAAATTTAGTGGACAAGAAACTGTTTGTTTTGTTAATGGACTCAATTTTAGAACTGAAAATCAACATGTCATCAACATACAAAACTTATAATGACGCAATCAGTTCCAAACATCCTCGAATACACACAAGCATCCAAACCATTCATAACAAAACCAAAACTAAGTATAGTTTTATGAAATTTCTTGTACCATAATTCCCATATAGATCTCCTCATCTAGATCTCCATTCAAAAATGCAGTCTTAACATCCATTTGATGTACTTGCAACTTTTGAATAGAGGCTAGTGAAAATAATGCACGGATCTTTGAGATGTTCATAACGGGGAAGTAAGAATCAAAGTAGTCTAAAACAAACTTGTGAGTGAACCCTTTGACAACTAGCCTTGCCTTGTACCACTGGATCAAACCATCTGGTCTCATTTTCTTCCGAAAGATTCATTTGCTACAGATTGGTTTAAATCCTCTAGGCAAGTCAACTAATTCCCAAGTATGATTAGACATTATCGATTCTAGTTCATCATTAAAAGCGCTTTTCTAGAAACTAGCATCGATAGATCTTATAGCTTTTTTAGGATCCTCATATAACATTTAAGCTATATGATCAGAAAGAGAGTCTAAATCATTTATCTCAGAAATAAAGGAAGTGATAAAATTTGGTCCAAATAGCCTTTTACTTCTTCTAGGCTCGAAATTAATTTATTGAGAAGACCTAGCAGGAATACTAAAAGAAGTGGATAGGATATTTTCTATTTGAGTTTATGCATTTAATCTACATTTTAAGACACCCCCACATTTCTAACATTTTAGGATATCCATAAGTGTCTTATAAAGCGTGTAAACAAATACTCAATCATACTAGAGTAAAGTTTGTTATGAGTTTTAGCCATAAAATTATATTTTAATAAACTCAATTTTTGTTTACACATAATTATATTCTCAAAGTTACAAATAATTAAGATTAAAATGCATAAACCATTATAAAATATATAATCTCTTTTCTCTCCTCTACGTAGGAAAAACTTTTAAAGAGATTTAATAGCTACAACATACTTTTAGTAGCAATAGTGTCTATCATATTCTCATTCATGATATTCACCATATTAGCCTTAAAGAGATCATCATATATTTTATGTACAATGACTAAGTTTGGTATTTCACTCAACCAAATTAATCTTTACTCTTTTAACTTCCACACTAAGTTAAAAAAGTTCTCATCTTGTATTAGTATTTTATAAAGTAAAATAGTGAGCATAGTAATGAACAATGCACCAGGCAGGTTTCTATGAAAGAGAGGTGGTGCACTAGGTACGCTTAAATACCAAGTCTTCATAGAACCAATCCTAGACATGCACTTTCATACTCATCACACTACTTTCCAATAAATTATTTATAGATTTTCTCTTTCTTAAGGTTTCTTAAAGAATTATGCTTGATACTTTTAATCATAATAGTATCTTATTAAGCATATATATTTTGGGTTTGCACTACTACCTTATCCTTAGTAGCACTACCTTAGTCTTTACTAATGGTTTATCCATTTCGTAGTATTTCCACTAAGTTTTAAAGACCAACTCAAAGGCACATCTATACTAATTCATGCATCATTATAAGCATAAATTAATAAGTAACAACTCTAAATAGTCTGACCTCGTAGGTAGAATCATAATTTCCAAATAGACTTGTTCATCCTCACCATGCATGCTACTTCAGCCTTTGCATTAGAACCCAAAATCTATCATGACAATCACTTCATCTGAACCATCATCTCTTTTGAATCTTCTGAATTCAAATGAATATTACATATGGTTAGTCAAAAAAATATTTTACTAACAGTAATAAAATAAAAAAAATTACTGATAGTAATAAGATCCATATCTTTGAGAGTTTGGTTTTTCAGTAGATTGTGGAAATCAAATCGAATTTAACAACTATTTGATTTTGGAGAATCTTCTCATTTCAGCTTTACCAGCTCCATATTTCTCCAAAAATTACATATTTCCTGTATCTTTACAAATTTCTCAAAGAAATTTATTAATACAACAAAAGAGTTAACATTTATTTTCAACTTACTATTCAAAATTGAATAATCTTACCCCACATGAAAATAAATAGTTACTCTTCCCACATATCAACTATCATACATGCAAATTAAAATTTTTGCCTTTCGACCGTTCCAATGTTTTGAATAACATAACCCAAAATATTTATAAGCTTTTAATAAATCTTTTCCATAACTATTTGGCCTTTAACAATTATAAATGGCTATTAACCTTTCATTGATCTAACCATTAAACTTGTTCTTCAATTCAATAAAAAATATTAAAACCAATGTTTTCATGGCCATTATGAAAATCATTAAAAGATATAAATAAAACGGTTCTATCATAAAATATTTATAATGTACATTTCAATTGAATATATCATACCGTATTAACACATTGCACTATGGAAATGTAACATACTTCCAACAGAAATTGCAATTCTTACCTGTAATTCTTTCATAACTGTATACATGAATGTAATACACTTGCCAGAGTGTAAACAACAATTCTCACTATTTTATTATAAATATCGTTCAATAAAAATATTTAATGATAAAATATTTCTCCTTTGAACAAATAAACGTTTTTATACTTCCTCCTACTACCAAGGAATCGAACAATTATTTTCATATAATAACTTTATATCAATGCATTAATATAACCATGCTTTTTAATGAATTGCGATCAAGTTAATTGCTTTATGTATATACATTAATCTCACGCATTTTATCTCGTGTATTAATAAGCATTATTATGCATTAACGTTAAATTACCATAAGTTTCGAATGCCTTTGAACACCTATTTTTAATTCCTTTAACGCCAATGTCATGCAATTCTTGATCTTATCACAATTATGCACTGAAAGCTCTTAAGTTTCAAACGCATGATTTAAAACATATTTGACGTTTAGATATATTGTTCGTACTAACCTTTTGATTCTTACCATTTCGAGAAGTGGAATGAATTCCAAATTTGCAAAGTAAAGACACGATCTCATACAGTGCCATCCATATTCGATTTGGAAAATTGATCCTACTTTTGTAAGAATCATGTGTTAACAGCAGTATAATGAATTCGTTTCTAAATTGTTAGTAAAATAAACTGCTGCAAAACGAAACATTAGCACTGACAGGACAGATATATATTGAAATATATAAATAAAGACCAGATTAACCGTGTCGTGGTATTAACCACTGCCTTAAAAACGAATTCACCCCGATGTGTGTAATCGTTGCAGTAGGCGGACCATCCCCCGAGGTTAAAACGGTCGCTCCGAATTTCGTACACCCGAAACTAGAGTGGATTGCTGGTGGTATTGCACTTCTGATCGGAAAGCACGAAGAGAACAACTTTAGAAAACACTTGGAGATTGAATTCTAATTGTAGAGAGTGTGTGTTGAGAAGCTGAATTTAGCTCTCCATTTATAGACTAGGAGTAAGGGTAAATTCGTCCAATAAGAAAATCAAAATTAAATTTGATTTTAATTATGAATTTAAACCTTTTGTAACTCCTGAAATGTCTTGATGAATCCGGCTCAAACAGAGTCTAGGTTCATTGCATAAAAACTCAACAGTTATAATTCCTGAAATTAAATCATATAACTCCTGCAACTCCTGATATTAACAGCTTGTCTCTCCCACGAACAAAGCTGGAAATCAATCCAAATACATCTTAAGTACTGATTTAATTTAGGAAAGTAACTGTCTCAGTAGCCTATAAATATCAGATGAATCTTTCACATTTTTCATTTAATCTTTTAGAGAAAAATTCCTTACGAATTTTCTCTAAAAAGATATTATTTGTGTGGACGTGTCAAAGACATGTATTACCACGCCTTGTTCTCTAACACTCAACAAGGGAATGAAGAATGTAAACATTAAATACCATTCCCACTAGTATTTCAAACTCTATGTGGGATTGAGCATTACCAACAAAAATACCTTAGAAACACAACTTTAAACCGTGAAAATGATTGAGTATTTTTTTTGAAAAGGTTTGACTAAGTTGGAAAATATTTAAAATAAATTTTCAAGTTAATTTGGACTTTAAATTATTTTTGATAAAATTTTGACAAATTTGATCAAGGGCCTGTTTGGGATTGCTTTTGACACCCTAAAATCACTTATTTAAGCAAAAACAATCCCAAACAAATACACTTTTTAGTAAAACTAAAGTTTGAAACGAGATTTTAGACCCAAACTTAAAAGTTGTGTTTTTGAAGTTTTTGATGTTGAAAAGCTCTATTGGGTGGGAAATACCAACTTTAACCTTCATTTTATGGTTTTTGAGCTTAATTTTATTATAGTTTAAGTTTATATATTTCAAATATCATAGTATTAAATATAGTATAAAATGAAATATTTTTAATTTTATTATAGTTTAAGTTTATATATTTCAAATATCATAGTAATAAATATAATTTAAATATAATATTTTTAATCTACAACATAATATCTAAAATAGACATTTTATATTTTTAAAATCACTTTTTAACCGTAATCCCAAACAATTAGAATTAAAACTGCACTTTTGAAAATCAATTTTTAAAACATCTTTCTGTAGCACTTTTCAACCGTACTTTTCAAAAGTAATGTCAAACTGGACCTAAATCCAAAATCAACTTTATAATTTATTGTTATATCCAATTATTAATTCAACACATCTTTTGTCCTATATCTTCTATTTTTTCTATATCTATGATTAGTTTGCAGAAGGATCCTAAATCTATGGAAGAAAAAACTTTTCTTAATAATTACCTAAAACACATGTAACCAAAAAACATAACAAGTTATAGACTTGATTTTATTTTTAGAAATAATTTATTTCAATTTAATAAAAAAATATAACAATATTAATAGTTAAATTTTGAATTTGAAAAATAGAAGAATTAAATTTCTGAAAATAAAAATAGGGAGACTAAATTTTTAATGTACAAAGAGTTCAAGGACTTCAAGTACGTTTTAACCTTTTATAAGCTTAATATTTATTTCCCCTTTATATTTGTCATAACCGTCCCTCAAGTAAACCCCGAAATCAGACTTCGACTTAAATAAAACATGTTAGAGCCGTCACCGATCATTTATTTTTTAGGAAAAAAATTAGGTTGACCAAACACTTTAATTTATCATCTTACCTGATTAGTGTTTTACCAGAAATATGTCGGATTCAGTAGTCGATTACAGTCAAGGAATGATTAGCACCTTGTACTGCCCTTTCGGTACCAATTTAATTTTTCGGTTGTCTTAATTGCAAAAATTAGAAGTTAAATTAAAAATTTAAAAATTCCATCCAAACTGCATACCATTGACGGATTTGAAATTGACCTAATCATTTTTAAATATTAAAGTAAAACAAAATTAAATTAAGAAATATAAAATAAGAAAAAAAACTTTAAATTAAAAGGATTTAAATGCAACAAATTTAAAATTAAGGACCAAATTGACATTATTTGAATGCTGCAAGAAAAAAATAAAAGTCATGGGGTTAATTTGTGAAATATAAGAAAGTTGAACAAGGATTAAATTGAATAAATTAGAAATTCAAGGGAAAATTTACAATATGTGACCAAAACGAATTACACATCAAAACCCATATATTTCACAAATTCGTTTTTGGAGAGGGGAGAGTTTTTTTTTGGGTGAATTTGGTTATAAATGATTTTTTTGGGTTTTAAATGGTATTTATAGGAGGACTAGGTTGCAATTATGAAAAATTTAAATTATTTCCGTAGTCGCTGGACTTTTGATGTGTAATTTGTTTTGGTTACCTATTGTAAATTTTCCCTTGAATTTTAAATTTATTCAATTTAATCCTTGTTCAACTTTCTTATATTTCACAAATTAACCCCTCCTGACTTTTATTTTTTTTCATGTAGCATTCAAATAATGTCAATTTGGTCCTTAATTTTAAATTTGTTTCATTTAAATCCTTTTAATTTAAAGTTTTGTTCTTACTTTATATTTCTTAATTTAATTTTGTTTTACTTTAATATTTAAAATTGATTTGATTTATATTTTTAGGTCAATTTCAAATCCTTAAATGGTAAATAGTTCAGATCGAATTTTTAAAATTTTAATTTAACTTTTAATTTTCACAATTAAGACAATCGAAAAATTAAATTGGTACCGAAATGGTAGTACAAGAGTGTTAATCCTTCCTTGACTGTAATCGACTCCCGAATCCGATATTTCTGGTAAAACGTAGATCAGTTGGAAAAACGACCAAACATGAAAATTCTGCCAACAATATGGTGATATCGCGCTTCTACTCTATGTTAAGATAGATTAGCCCCTAAACTGCATTTTACCATAAATATGTCGGATCCGGGAGTCGATTACAGTCAAGGAAGGATTAGCACTCTTGTACTGCCATTTCGATACCAATTTAATTTTTCGGTTGTCTTAATTGTGAAAATTAAAAGTTAAATTAAAATTTTAAAAATTCGATCCGAACTGTTTACCATTTAAGGATTTGAAATTGACCTAAAAATATAAATCAAATCAATTTTAAATATTAAAGTAAAAAAAAATTAATTTAAGAAATATAAAGTAAGAAAAAAAACTTTAAATTAAAAGGATTTAAATGAAACAAATTTAAAATTAAGGACCAAATTGACATTATTTGAATGCTACATGAAAAAATAAAAGTCAGGAGGGGTTAATTTGCGAAATATAAGAAAGTTGAACAATGATTAAATTGAATAAATTTGAAATTCAAGGTCAAATTTACAATAGGTGACCAAAACAAATTATGCATCAAAAGTCCAGCGCTGCAAAAATAATTTAAAATTTTCATAATGGCAACCTAGTCCCCCTATAAATACCCATTAAACCCAAAAAAATCATTTGTAACCAAATTCACCAAAAACAAAACTCTTCCCTCTCCAAAAACCTCTCAACGCAAGCCCCCAACTAACCAAAGGTTGGCCACCATTCCGGCGAAGCCCCGCCGCTCCGGCCACCGTCTCTGGTGGCATGAAAAACTGAACTTACCGAAAATGTTCCTCACGATGTCCTAAAGTTGAGCCTGAGCCCCAAATTCCTTAAAAACCCAAACGACATAGATCTACATTCAAAGTTTCGACTTTACCTTTACCGATAGTGACTTTTCGTCTCTCCGGTGACCTTCGCTTCTCCGACGACACAAAGCTAAGTTTTTTCACTCTTGATTTTTTGTTATTTTTTTGTTTGGTGAGTAACTCGAATGGCTTATGTTTTTCTCGATTTTTTTTCGATGCCCCCTTGAAACTTCATTTTGCAGGGTATATATATAACCCATCGACGGAGGCTCTTCCGGGGGTGAAACCCCGTTTTCTATTTTTCTTGGGTTCATGTTGACCGAAAATGACGGGAACTGCGAATTTCATTTTGATTTTCGATTTGGAATGCTTCAGTTTAGCGCGTTGTGGCGACCTTGTCGGTGCGTGGTCTTCACGCGCTATTGAACGACGGTCGTTCGGTTCTCCTGATGTGTTTTCGATCGTTGGATTAAAAAGCCAGATCCAACGACTCTAGTTGATGCGGCGTCTAAACTAAACAGAAAAACCATAATGGACCTTCTTCCCAACTATGCTTAGGTTGGGTTTCACTCTGGACCCGATTTGGACTTGACTGGACCCGAATTTGGACCTAAAGATAAAACCAAAAATTATATTAATATATATATATATATATAATAAATAGATACTATTAATATAATATAATAAATAAAATATATATAATATAGTATATAATATACCATCTGAATGTATATACTATGATAAAATATAACATATATATAATATAAATATAACACTATAACATATATACTATAATATATATAATATATAATATAATATAAATATTTATATTATATATAATATATACTATAATACATATACTATATACTATATGATATATAATATATAATATGTTATATATAATATATACTATATGATATATAATATATAAATATAATATATAATATATAATATATAAAATATATACTATATACTATCCCGGACGAAAATAAGTATTTACACTATTATAGTTAAATTATCGGTTTGATAAATAGAGTTTTTTTTTTCAGTTTGAGTATTTTTTGTATAATTTCATTATCCTTAGTTCATTGTATATAATAAATATTGACACGTACCAACTTACTTCAATGATTGAAGGAATCATTATTGTTCATGGAGGTCACAGATTCGAGCACCGACAACTAAATTAGGGTGATTGAGCGTTCATTGTAAAATGGTTGAAAATATTTAAAATAGATACTACCTTAGCATAATATAAATAAATAAATATTATGTCGCCAATAAGAAACTTGTGGGTGTAATAAAAGTTTAAAAATTACAAATAAAATCATAAAAATAACAAAAACCCTATAAATATTTATAAATTTATTTTTTTTCAAAATTATACTTATGTTTAATATATCTTAAAAAATAAAAATTCATATAATCATTCAAAAGGTTAAAAAATGAAAACTTTCAAAAACTCCGAGAGAGGTAATTTTGATATTTTAAAAAACAAATTTGGGTTTCTATTTATTTTTGTTTACTTTTTGGGATTTTATGTATTTATTTATTACCTTTTAAAGATTTTTTAGTGGTTTCTTATTTTCCCGATGCACGTAACGTCATATTATTGGATCATGTCAGTTTGTAACACGAAAATACAATTGGTAACATCATATAATATTAATTTATTTATTTTCCTCCTAAAAATGTTATATTAATTTTCTATTATAATAATCTAATAATAATTTATTGAAGTTTACAATAAAATATAGTTATTTAATTATAATTGCAATAATCAAGTGATCTTAATGGTTAAAAGAATGGTTGTTATTCCTAGAGGTTTTGGAGTTCGTACACCAACAATTGCAGAATATTTGAACATTTATTGTCAAATCGTTGTGAGTCTTTAGAAGATACTATCGCTTGTAAAATATTTCTTTGATTCAATGGATTATTTTTGGTTGACATTATCATAAAAGGATTAAATTGAAAAAAATTAAATACAAAGAGTTTTTTTGTGATAAAAAGTCATTAGTTTTATTAAAAATATCCAAAATCACAACAAAGATTTATTACAAGCATAACCGTAAACCGAAAATATAATTATGACATTTTCCTATTATCATTTAGACAAAAACTAGTTACCTAGATCACAAAGCTGAAAAATCCTGGGTCGGTAACTCATATCAAAACAGATAGAGATGGATGCTTTGAGTTGCTGTTTATCGCCATTGGTGCTGCGGTTAGTAAATCAATATAATTTTGTTGACTCATTTTTGTTAGTTACATGCATTTCACATTTAAATGATTATATTTCTTGTGTATATGATTTTGTAGATTCGTTCGTTTATTAATTGCATGCGCCCAATTATTATAGTTGACGGAGCACATTTAAAAGGTCGATACCTTGGAGTAAACTTATTAGCAGTAGCCATGGATGCTAATAATGGGATATTGCCAATAGCTTACGGGGTTGGCAAATCTAAAACCTCTGATTCATGGACATGGTTTATGGGGCATCTTAGGGATTGCATAGGTCCTATTAGCAATCTAACAATCATATCTGATAGGGTAAACTCAATTGACAACGCTGTTAGAAGGTGTTTCCCAGATGCTTTTCATGGACTTTGTGGTGTTCATTTGTATAGAAATCTAAAACCAAGGTCTCCTGGTATAAAAAATCACAAATGGATATACTGGAAGGCTGTAAAAGCTTATCGGGAAGTGGATTTTAATAAGCATATAAACTGTTTAAGACGTGTTTTGCCTCAGTGTGCTGAAACACTAGAAGATGTCGGGTTTGAAAGATGGTCAAGAGTATATCAACTTGGAGCAAGATATGGTTTCATGATGTCTAATAGTGCAGAATCAATCAACGCTCTAAGTCGTCATTCCCGGAAATTACCCATTACTATGTTAATGGAGTTTTTTCGAGCCTCTATTCAACAGTGGTACTACAAGAAAAGAAACAATGCAGGTATTATTTCTTTAAATTCGTAACTTATCATATATTTTACTAAGTATTATTTATTTAAATTTACAGGAACATTGGAACATCGTGTTACACCATGGAAAGAAAAAAAAGATAACGAAACGTGTTGTGAAGTCAACGTCATGGAGAGTTGAACCATGTTCAAACACTTTGTTTGAAGTACTGGATAATAACTTAAATGGGCTTGTCGATCTAAATACAAAGACGTGTAGTTGTATGAAATGGCAAACATCTGGTTATCCGTGTGGCCATGTTATAAAAGTTTCTCTTCATCTAAACCAAGATGATTCAAGCGCATACGCTATGGATTGCTACACTACAAAAGTATATCGACAGACTTATGGCGAGATTGTCTACCCTATTCCATATCCTTCTGAGTGGGACATACTAGATGACTTACAAACAGTTTTGCCACCAGCCATGGATAGAAGGCTACCTGGCCGACCAAAAAGTCACGATTGTATACCGTCTAAGGGTGAAGAGAAGAAGAGATCGACATGTAGTCGGTGCAAGGAAAGTGGTCATACAAGGTTGACATGTGGATCACCAGTGCCATCACAATCATCTTTTCCTCTACCAAAATATGGATCCTCATCAAAATCCCAATCACAACCGGCTTCACCTTTTGGGACTGTTAACTTAGGTGATTTTTAAATGCAAACGTTGTATTATGTGTATATTATGTGTGAACTTTTAACATTTTCAGTTAGGCATGTATTAGTAACTTGAGTTTGAACATTACTATGATATGTTCAGTTGTTATCACTTATTAGACATTCATTTGACTATCGCAACGTGGAAATCGCAACACAGAAATGACTATCGCAATGCGGAATTGAGTATCGCAAAGCGGAAATGACTATCTCAACGAGAGAATCGCAATGCGAAATGAAAATCGCAATGCTAAATGAAAATCGCAACGAGTGAATCACAATGCGAAAATGAAAATCGTAACGCGAAATTAGTTTCGCGTTGCGATTTTCATTTTCGCATTGCGATTCACTCGTTGCGATTTTCATTTCGTATTGCGATTCTCTCGTTGCGATAGTCATTTCCGCGTTGCGATAGTCTGTTTTGCATTCAACATAATGCAGATTGAAATCAACAAATCAACTATTACATTTCAATCAATTAAACAAGCACAAATATTATGTACACATCAATTAAACAAATTAACATTTACAAATCATCTTTTACAAATCAATTAAACAATCAAAAAATAATAATGAAATCAACTTTTGCACCCATACATCCATTTCACGCAGCTCACTTCAGGATTAACCTGTAGAAACCAAACATTGAATCAACAACACTTTTTACAAATCTAAAACCTACAAACAACAAATTATTGAATTCTAGCTACTTAACCAAATATTTTCAAACCAAAAAGAGTAAATATGTTTAACAACACTTGCATTTGACTTACAAATTGTTTATGGACACTTTCATAACGTGGATGCAGGTAGGCAGCGTCTCTCATATATCGCTATAGCCATAAAATGCCGAAACCACAAGCCTACTGCACCTCTATCTCTATCGGTGGGAGGTAGAAAATGTGTACTTCCTGTCATCAAACGCTCCAAGCATATGCATACGAGAGGACCACAATCCCCTATGGCTTCCTTCGTTTGTTGTGGCGCGGTCTCGTCTCTGATAACTGTAACATTGAACTTCTTTGGCTTCTTGTTTCCAGACTTAGTCCAATAATCAATTGCATCCAAGAATTTAGCCAAATGAGAGCTCCATCCCTTAATCATATCTCTCAAATCAGACAATGATATGTAATTTATCATGCTGTCATATACTATTGTCTTTAGGGATGGGAGCTGAAGCTCGACGAGAAGCCAATAAGTACGGTCCAAAATAGGGATAAACACCTGCATCGAAATGTAATAATTCAAATTGCGCACTTATTTATAAACACCTTTAAAATATTTAAACAAATATACTAACCTTATCGACCTCCCACCATACAGGATAAAGTTTAGCTTGTCCATTAGCCAACACATATGATTACTGTCGTTGATTCTTCAAGTGAACTACGTGAAAAGACGTCGCCATAATTGTATATCGCGTTTTTTTAATATTTTTCTTCAATTTCCTTACAATTAGAAGACGTGTCACCCATGCATCAATATGTTGTTTTACAAAAAAAGACATATATTAGTGAATTACATAAATTTTAAAAAAAATTAATCAAACTGAAATATAAGAAATATAAGACTTACCCCCCATCGAAATAGTCGTTGTCTTCAACCCCTAATAATACACCCCACCAAGACCGTTCAATCAACAAATGCATATCATCGTTGAGTTTGTATATATCAGCGTAACACCCTTGGCTCCGCTCATGTAGATAAAAATCAACTGCGGTCTTAGCTCAAAGGGTATTATCCAGAATTGTTTCCGGTAGTTGTTTCCTCTCCACTTCATCTGTCGGAATGGTACTGGCCGGTAACTTATACGAAAGCCAACAGTCATCCATCATGTTCGGCACGTGAGGGGGCTTCTCAATAATTCGATATATTACGACGTGTGAATCGGGCTCTAGAATGTTGGGAGGGACCTCTTCAACGATGACAATGGCCTCTTGAACGGTGGGAGGGGACTCTTGAGGGATGATAGGGGCCTCTTGAACGATAGGGGAGGCCTCTTGAACGATGACAGGTGAGTCGGGCTTTTTCTTACGGATTCTTCGCACTATTGGGGTGAACAGAGACGTAATGACAAGTGCACGCCGTCTGATGCGTGAACTCCGTCTTGCAAGAAAAACCTGACGTAGAGCATCCACCTTAGCGGGCCGCTAAAAATAAATTAATACATAAATCAGTAAATAAACAGACATGATATTAAATAGTGAGAACAAAGACAAATATATTTCAAACTTGCACGGTATTCACCCAAGTCATTATTATATCATTGTTCACAAAATGCATCAGATAACATTCCATAAGTAAGCACTTATATAAACATTTAAAAGGACAACATATAGGTTTAGTGCAGGTTCAATGACAACATAAAGAGTAGTAGTTTATTCTTGAAACTTAAATTTTCAACACTGTGAAGTTAGTATTTGTCTTTTGGTTGAAGAAATGCAATTCATTCAAGTTTCAATTTGCAGAAGAAGAATAGAATCTGAAACTTAAAATCGCAACGCGAAAATGACTATCGCAATACGAAAATGACTACCGCAATGCGAAAATGGCTATCGCAATGCGAAAATGACTACCGCAATGCGAATTTGACTATCGCAACGAGAGAATCGCAATGCGAAATGAAAATCGCAACAACAAAATCGCAACGCGAAAATGACTATCGCAATGCGAATTTGACTATCGCAACGAGAGAATCGCAATGCGATTTTCATTTCGCATTGCGATTCACTCGTTGCGATAGTCATATTCGCATTGCGATAGTCATTTTCGCATTGCGATTCTCTCGTTGTGATAGTCATTTTCGCGTTGCGATAGTCATTTTCGCATTGCGATAGTAAAGTATTCTTCTTCTACAAATTGAAACTTGAATGGATTGCATTACTTCAACCAAAAGACAAAAAAAAACAAATACTAACTTCACAGGGTTAAAGAATAAACAGTTAAACAGTATTGGCAGCAACCGAATGAATTTACTAAGCAATCTAAGTGAAATTACGAGTACATTTATCATCAAGTAAAATATGAAAAATATTAAACTTACATCGTTGCGTAGAGTATGAACCTCGTTCTACAATGATGCTACAATCTCACGTAGAGCTACTACCTCACCACGTAAAGTAGACACCTCAACACGCCATGCACCATTGTCATCGCGTAAAGTACCGACCTGCTCACGCAAGGCATTGACCTCATTACGTAACTCCCCTAACTCATCCTGTGGAGGTGAAGGTGGAGAACAGGGAGATAAACGTCATGGCATCTTTGCCGGTCACCTATCATAAGGTGATGGTGGAGAAGAGGATCGATCATGTGACAGAATAGGTGATGACTCTCGTTGTGGAGGTGTATATTCGGGTCGATCAGGTGATGGCTCTGGGTGAGGTGATGGCTCTCGAAGTGGTGGCTGCTCCTCATCCGTGCCATCAAAAAAGATCTTACTAGCTTGCCACCAATCAGTGGCAAGCTCAGCTTCCGTGGGTGTCAGCCTCTGTAATGGAGTGTTGGCCTCCTAACAATATAAAAGCTCAAACAAAGTTAAACGTGTACTAGTAATAACTTGTTTATAAACATATGGTAGTATTTGTGTTAACTTACATTATTTATTGTAGTATACGGTAGTAAATCTTCCCATTACTGCAAGGACCGTTTCCTCTTCCAGGAAATAGCCCTAGGAATATCATTAGAAGTTTTTAATGCGTATGTCTGCATGGCGGGAAAGGCCTCAAATATCCAAATCTACAAACAATATAATAACAAACATTAGTAATTGTTAAAGAATTAATTATAATTTTGGAAACATTATATAAAAATTATTACCTTAAAGGCCCAAATAAAGCCTGACAAAGTGTATTTGGAACCATCGCCACTCAAACTTTTCCGATCATTAAAGGCAGACGACAACTTATTCCATGTAGCTCTCCATAGATACGAACCCCATGGAAACAGGTTCCATGCATTTAGGTCCTCTACTTAATTAGATCATTAGGAATAGGTTGTCGGGCCTCTCTGCCTAAAAAGCCGGCTTGCAAAAGTATTAGAAGGCATACTCGGACAACATCGACGTCATCCATCCGAGTAAAACCATCTTTCTTATTCAATAATCTCGTCAAGTCTTCCACGTGTAAATTTGACTTCTCCGTTGACTGCTCAGGAAAAACCCGGGAAAACCATGATAGGCGGGTAATATGTCTAGTGTACCGATCTACATCATCGTGTCCGAAACGTAGACCGGTGATTATGCAAAACTCCTCCCGCCCAAAACACGTATACGCCGGTGGAAAATCAAACCATATCTCTTCATCACGACGTTGTATAGTCTTTGGTAGATCGCTAGTCATGGTTTGAAGAAACAGATGGGTCAACATAGCATCTCCACCCAGATGCTGTACTTTCAGCCATGGCCCGAAGCAAGTATCCTCAAATATTTTTCTTTGTGCAGGTGAAAGCTTCGACGCAATTGTTTTGGCCAGACTTACTTTATTTCTTAAGGTCAATTGAGCCGAATAAAAGTTCTGCAAAAACAATAAACATACCAATTTAGATATACCAAAAACTACACTGTGAAGATATGAACAATAAATAGTAGTAGTTTATTCTTCAAACTTAAATTTGCAACACTGTGAATTTAGTATTTGTTTTTTGGTTGAAGTAATGCAATTCATTCAAGTTTCAATTTGTAGAAGAAGAATAGTTTCTGAAACTTTAAATCGCAACACGAAAATGAAAATCGCAACACGAAAATGACTATCGCAATGCGAATTTGACTATCGCAACACAAGAATCGCAAGGCGAAATGAAAATCGCATTGCGATTCTCTCGTTGCGATAGTCAAATTCACATTGTGTAGTCATTTTCGCGTTGCGATTCACTCGTTGCGATAGTCATTCTCGGTTTCAAATACTAAAATTGAAAGAAACTTGAATGGATTGCATTACTTCAACCAAAAGACAAAACAAAGACAAATACTAACTTCACAGGGTTAAAGACTAAACAGTTTACCAGTATTGGCAGCAATCGAATGAATATAATAAGTAATCTAAGTGAAATGGTTAATCTATTATTGAAAACACCAGTAAACTTATCATCAATTTCAATATGAAAAACCTAATAATAATGCAAAAATTTCAAAATAAAAATAATTAAAAAAAACTAACCCTCGGTGGTTGATTTGGTTGATTTTCCATTTCTGACCGTGAATGATTTTACCGGAGATGGAGACTGTTATCGTCATGGGGACTGATTTCGTTGAAGATGGGGATGGATGTCGCCTTAGAGAGTGAGAGACGGAGATGAGATTGAGTTATGATTTAGGGTTTTAGGTTATGAGTTGCGATTACGGGATATACTGTGGACGGTTCAGTGTTCCGATATATTAATATATTCGTGTTTGGAATTTGAAAAAAAAATACGCGTTAATTCGAATGGCGCTATGTAAATCGCATTGCGATAGTCAGATTCGCATTGCGATTTACGTATTCACATTGCGATTTACATATTCGCATTGCGAATTAGGAAAATTGCAATGCGAATTTGGCAAATCGCAATGCGATAGTCAGAATCACATTGTGAATCTGGAAACTGATCGCATTGCGAATCTGGAAACTGATTTGCGATACCGGAGATCGCGTTGCGAATTATCGATCGCATTGCGATTTAGTTGGTCATTTTGGCAAATCCAAAAAAAGTTGGTTAAAATTGTATATTATAAGATATTTTTGGTCAGTGAGGTTATTTTCTCTAATATAAATAAATAAATATTATGTCGCCAATAAGAAACTTGTGGGTGTAATAAAAGTTTAAAAATTACAAATAAAATCATAAAAATAACAAAACAACCAATAAATATTTATAAATTTATGTTTTTCAAAATTATACTTATGTTTAATATATCTTAAAAATAAAAATTCATATAATCATTCAAAAGGTTTAAAAATAAAAAAATTCAAAAACTCCGAGAGAGGAAATTTTGATATTTTAAAAAAGAAATTTGGGTTTCTATTTATTTTTTGTTTACATTTTGGGATTTTATGTATTTATTTATTACCTTTTAAAGATTTTTTAGTGGTTTCTTATTTTCCCGATGCACGTAACGTCATATTATTGGATCATATCAGTTTGTATCACGAAAATACAATTGGTAAGATCATATAATATTAATTTATTTGTTTTCCTCCTAAAAAAGTTAAATTAATTTTTTAATATAATAATCTAAAAATAATTTATTGAAGTTTTACAATAAAATATAGTTATTTAATTATAATTGCAATAATCAATTGATTTTAATGGTTAAAAGAATGGTTGTTATTTCTAGAGGTTTTGGAGTTCGTATAACAACAATTGTAGAATATTTGAACATTTATTGTCAAATAATTGCGAGTCTTTAGAAGATACTACCGCTTGTAAAATATTTCTTTGATTCATTGGATTATTTTTGTTTGACATTATCATAAAATGATTAAATTGAAAAAAATTAAATACGAAGAGTTTTTTTATTATAAAAAGTCACTAGTTTTATTAAAAATAGAAAATATCCAAAATCACAATAAAGATGTACAAACATAACCGTAAACCTAAAATATAATTATGACATTTTCCTATTATCATTGACACAAAAACTAGTCACTTAGATCACATAAGGACCAAAGAAGGAAAATGTTAAAAAAACTTAACCAAAAAACTCGAATAAAATAAAGATACAAATAAATCTGATTGTATCGTTAAACAAATCACAAAAGGGGATGAAGCTATTGAAAGACCACCGATAAATTGCAAACCAGAGTCAAACTAAGTGAGAAAACTATTCACGAATGCAAAACACATATCTAGATCAATTCAAGGGTCAAAAGTAGGGAAAATCATCATGATAACAAATAAACGACATTTTCATCAGTCGTAACAATTTCAAATCCAACCCTCATAAAAAAGACAAACAAAAACAATGACAAAAAATCGTAAAAAGGCCAAAAAACTTAAGTTACCAAAAGACAGAGAAAAACATGTCACAAAGAAATAGATAAACGTGTCATAACAGCAGAGAACATGTCACAAAGACATAATCATTCTTATTAAAAAAATACAAAAAAACAAAGAAAAAATATTATCGGTGGGTGTGAACCAGCATTAAAACCTGTACCGACGTCGGTTAAACAAAATCAAAGAAGAAAAGTTGGATTGATTAATAAAATTGACACAAGTTGTAAAGAATAAAAAAATGAAAAAGAGAGGAGGGGGAAAAGTGGCTAGGGTTTTTTATTTGCATATATCTTTGTTCGAGTTTTTTGGTTAGATTTTTAATATTTCCTTATATGGTTCTTATGTGATCTTATGTTGATAGTTTTGTTCCAATGATTATAGAAAATTTTCTTAATTATATACTTAATTTACAATTGTGATTTTAAATTTTTATTGTAATTTGAGATATTTTCTATTTAGAATAAAATTAGACGATTTTATAAAAAAAATGTTTGAAATAATATATATGTACTAATGTATTATTTTCAGTATCGTAATTAACTAATTGATATTTTTTTTTGAGGTACTATACTCTTGATATTTTTATTTAAAGTAAACATAAAATTTGGGTCATGGGTTTGTGTGCATTTATCAAACATCAAGAATAAGGTCAAATATAAAATTAAACGTCTTAAACTTATTTAAAAACATATTTTATTTAATTTTTGGAAAGCGACGGTGATCCAATTATGGACGATTTTTTCTCATTGAAACAAATAAAAGAAAACGAATAAAAGGTGATGAGCAAAAGGAGCACGAAAGGATCAACTACTTTTTACATTTTCATTTGAATTGGTCTTCAAGTCCAACAAGACTGTAGTTTCATTATTTGTTGGATTTTTTTAAACCTTAGAATCAATCTCGCATGAATTTTTAAATTATAATTTTGTCGTTAAGTGATCTCAATAATTAAAAAAAGTATTATTCTCTCTAAAGATTTTAGGTTCGAGTAACTATATCTGTAAAATATATGTATATTGCTAATAATTAAAAATTCTGAATATATACTATCTTATTGTCACCTTAAGCTATTTAAAAACAAATTCACCACTTCAAATATAAAACCAAATTTAGTTTCTTTTTCAATTTAATGTGTATTCATTTTGTTACATGTTATATTTTGAAATTGATGAAAAATATTTTATTTATTATATTTTAAAAATTTTAAAATATATATATATTAAAATATATATTTTCACTAATATTCTTATTATTATTTTTTGTATAAATGTTTATTAACCATATAAAAACCAATATAATTTTATTTTCACTAATATTCTTATTATTACTATTTTGGTATAAAGTGATTCTTAATCATATAAAAATGAATATAATTTTATTTCTTTAATATTCTTATTAGTACTATTTTTTGTATAAGTGATTCTTAATAATGTGATATAGACTAATCTACACTCTTCAAGGGAAGTGAGTAGATAGCCTTATTGTTGTCCCAATCTAGGAATGACAAGAAGTAATGCCCTTGAATTCTAAGTATGACTGCAACAATGATGACAAATAGATAGTATTAGTAAAGGTATAAGAAATGGATAAGTAAAAAAAGTAATGGAATAAGGATAGCGAAGAGTTGGCTGCGGAATTATAGATGTTGATATTGGTGGCCATCGATGGAAGATGGTTGATGGTGTTGATGTTGTATGGAAGATGGTGATGATAGTGTATCTCAAACACGCAAAAGAAGAAGCTATGCTAGAAAGCACAACCTCGATCTTCACAAACTTGCTTAAGGGATGGTAATGGTGTCTATAACCCACTAGATATAAGATCTAGGAATTATAAGAATCAAGGTGAAGGGATGACGCCACAAATATATAAATATACTTACTTAATCGATAAAGTTATCAAAAAACTTTGAAGAGAGATTTAACTCACAAGAAGTTGTTTATGATATGAATGAGATGATTACAAATGAAGGCAAACCTCTCAATTTATAGGAAATGAGAGGGTGAGAGGGCTTGGTCGAATAGACATCTTATGTTTCGGCTAGGAATATAACTTAAATGAAAGTACATAATGCTTTAAGTGAAAGGATGAGTCCCTTGGCATGATGTTGGTTCGACTATCTCTTAAAAATGAGTCATGTTGTTTCGGCCATGCTTAAATCAATCTCCCTTTGGTCGAATGGTGATATGTCGATTCATCTTGGCGCCAAAGTCTTCATGTGCAAGACATGTGGGTGGTGGCCGAATAGGCATGGTGCTTGCCTCATGTCTCTTCATGATTTAGGTCTTTATTTGGTGTTATCTCTTCACCAACGTGCACCTTGATGAAAGGGCATCTCCATGGACATCGATATTCATGAAAGGTCATAATTTTTGGAAGGTAACCTTTCATGTTTGAGTTAGTTCTAAGGTGAATGAGCTAGAGGTGAGTTACAACATGATGAACATTATGGAAGCTCCTTGTAGAAAGGTACCTCTTGGAATGACAACTATTCACGAAAAGGTACGATTTCATAAAAATTGACTTAGGACATATTTGAAGTATCCTGAGTGGTGATGATGATAGTGCTCTCCAGCTGAATTAAAGTCATCTTCTAGCTCAAATCTTCAGGTCAATCTAGTTATGAGCTCACTGGTCTCCAGACAACTTTTCACCAAATGTTCCTTATGCTCTCCTAAGCGTTCCTATGTAAGTTTCCTTGCTGTTGCTTTCACCATTTAGCTCAAAATAGCTCCCATAGTTGTGGTCGAATGTACCTACACTTAAAACATAAAGAATAAGTTAATTATATGAACTATATTAATGTGTATATGATAAAGATGTGTACTATAGTATATAATAATAACTTATGCCTCACATAGTAATAAATAAGTTATTATCATTATAGATATAGATGTAGTATATATATATGTTATAGCAAACAAAATAGGCATCATTGTGTAGAAAAACAGAAAGTTTCTCCCATTAAAAGGTTGGAAATGCAAAGTTAAACATGATGCTAAATTGGATCACATAATCCTCTCCTTATTTTAAACGATTTGTCTTCAAATCGAAAAGTGGTATTTTCCTAGTGTCCTTCCATCCAATAGATTCAACATGTACCTTTATGAAAAGGTTCATGTCCCTTGAATAATTGCTTTGAATGTCCTTGATCTGAAAAAAATAAAAATTTCATAAAAAAATTTGATTAAATATAATTGAAAACAATATGTACTCCATGTTAGATGTATGTTCAAAGTCATGTTCATTGGCCCTCCAATATATGTATTTATTGAATCATGAATGGGTATAACTTTTGGAAGAGAAATGCCCTTTGAATCTTAATAAGTCACGTCATTTGGATGATAAAATGTCTTCCTTTATCTTTCATTAGACGTATCTCTTGGCTCTTTAAAGGTCACATCTCCTAATCTTCCAATTTGACAAGTTGATTCGCTTGGAACATCCTGTAAATCAAAGAAAATTTATGCATTTTCAAAGTTAGAAAATTTTTCTTCAATCTTGCGTCTTGACAACAAACATTTTTGTATCAAGCACTTGGATGTATAAGAACTTGTTTTTTTAACTAGTTTCCTCCATGTTGGAAGATTGTTTTCCTTTTCTCATGCCCTTTACACTTTGTTTCATTTTGATTTGTTCAATTTGAACTTGTCTCGGCGTCAAAGGGGTAAGAACAATCTTCTTTCCTCCATGGATAGTCTTTTTATCATATTTCCATGGCCTCCCAATAAGTAAATGGCTAGCATACATAGGAATGACATCACACATATCCTCGTCCTTGTATTTTCCAATTGAAAAAAGAACCATTACCTGTTTGTTGACGTTGAGTTCTCCTTGTTCATTGAGCTATTGTAGCTTATATGGACTTGGATGCTTCATGGTTTTTAACCCAATTTTTCCACCATAATTGAACTTGCTACGTTGGTACAATTCCTACCATCTATGATCATGAAACATACCTTGTCATTCACTTGGCATCGTGTATGAAAGATATTTTCTCATTGTGCATTGTCGTCCGTCACTTGTGTACTCAGACTTTTTTTAACCACCATAATTTATCCTTCAACGGGAGCCTCAATCTTTGCTTCTTCATTGACATCTGTTGGTGCTTATTCTTCTTCTTCAGGCTCGGATTCAATGTCGCAATTTCTAAGTAGAAGCATGGTGTTTCGGTTGGGACATTGTGTAGAGACATTGTAACACCCTAATTTAGGGGCTGAATTTTAGGAATTATAAAGTATTCGGTTCAAAAGAATTATGGAGAAAATTTATGGACTTTAGTTATAATTTTTCCTCCCTTGTTTATTATAAATTTAAGAGATTTATAAAATACATTAGTTTACTATTGTGAAATGATATGAAGTGGTTGGAAAATAATTGTTCAATCATACTAGTATTTTATTAAACAAATTGAGGGCCACTCAATAAGAGATATTCTTTTCTTAAGTAGGGCAGTTTGGTTTTTATTTAAAAAAAAGGAACACATGAAAATAACCTCTAACTTACAGACACATCATGAACTTGTAACAATGGCTACATGCATCGCACCTTCATCCTCACTGATGGTAGCACATGCCACCTCCACCGTAAAATTTGGATATGTAGTTTATAATTTATCTCATTAAAGGTACTTAGATGATAAATTATGATAATATTTCGATTAGGTAAAATTACGAAAATAAAGATGACAAGAATTGTCCTTGGAAGTTGATTAATAACTCTGAAAGGATATATGGATATGATAAAACTACAGATGTGCATAAGAAATGCTAGTTTGCTTATAAAATTAGGATAACCGGTTTTTATCCTCAAGACGGTTTATGCACGATACTAGAAGTCTGTTAAAGAATCATTTCAAGATTAGAGAATGTTCTGAAAAGGAATTAATAATAGGATCTTTGAGTTATAGTTATCTTCTTACAGAGTTAATACTGAAACTATTTGGTTAAGAAATTACGAAAATGCCCTTGAAAGGCAACAATAGTCCGAGTTGACCTGGAATGGGAAAGCATTTTGAGGATTTGTACTTAACTCGATAAATTACAGATTTAGTTGTTAAGATCCTATCTTTGTATAGAAAAATTCATGATATTCCGTTTGTAAAATCTAAGAAGGCACTTGACCAGAAAATATCTGAGTTATGAGTAAATACCTGAAGAACAATTTATCGGAGGGTGCTCTTTTATCAGAATTGTTCAAAGAGACTGAAATAGATGATAAATTGGAATTAAATAATAAGACCGGATGAAATGAAAGATTGAAATATCGTAGATTTGTAAAATGACCAAAATACCCCTGTAATGGAAATGACTCAAGAATATCACCAAGCTCAGGAATGATTGGATATCCTCGAGCTATGAAACGAATGGAATAAAACTGAGTAGCAGAATGACCAAAATACCCTTATGACCTAAACTAAGTAGAGGTGTTGGATTAATTAAGGAATCCAAATAAACATGGATATGATATTGGTCTTAAAAGTTATGGATCACATATTAAGCTGAGAAACCAGTACTAGTGTTATATCAGTACCTGAACGACATAGATTTCACTTGAATATGTGTTCGACTTCTCAAGTTTGGCAGGATGATAATTTTGGATGTATTCAGCTCAGCTCTAGATCATATTTAGTATTATAATTTGATATTTGTACGAAAAATCAACCACGAATACTGAACTAAATTAAACGGGAGTATAATATGTATCAGTAATTCATAAACGTCTGGATTACCCTGGAAAACTCAGAAGTAACTGGAATGGACTTGAATACTAAATGAATTAAGTAACCTCAAGGACTAAGGATTAAGTAAGTGATTTGGACGAGTCTGGAAACGTTAATGAACATACATGATGTAATGTTCTTATGGATCATGAATTACAAATCAAGTACGCCAGCATTTCATGATATAGTGGAAGCGTGAACATGAAATAAAGACATTGAAAGATTTATTCAACTATGATTCCGAAGATGATATATGGACTAGAATTTGTGGTATTAAAGTGTAAATACCCTGTAAGGACAATGAATTGATCAGTAGACAAGCATTAATTCTGGGAGATACTCATTTGAAGTTTTTTTATAATGAAATCAATCGACATAGAATGTAAATATCTTGAACCTTCATTTCTTCTTTATCAGCTCAAGTCATATTCTAAATAACTGATGAATCTGTCAGTTATTGAACTCTTCCTATAGTGATTCTAAATTCCAACATTCTATCAGTATACTGAAGATCCGTATATCCCTGCCTGTTAAGATTATCCTGTACCTCTGAATAATATCCATAAACTCTGGTGTGTTCCCTAATCACATAAATATTTTATTTGATTTCTGACTTGAATTATGTTCTGATACATGACCTGAATTCTGTTCTGATTTCTGATCTGGATTCTGTTCTGATATATGTTCTGAATTTTGTTTTGATTTCTGATATCTCCGTTTACCGATAGAAAAATGTTTTAATTGGGGGGGTATTGTTAAAGCAAGTATTTCTGCAGGTTCCTCGACTTTGTACTCAGGGCCTTACAGGTTGTGTGGGTTGGGTGTATGGTTCTGGGGAGCCTACACAAACAGATTGCGAAAGGATGAGGGTATATATATATATATATATATATATATATATATATATATATATATATTAAAAGATCTGTATCTTTTTACTGGTTTTACGGGAACACACTAGATAGTCTATCATGATTTCCTGAACCTAGACATCCGAAATACTATTTTGTTACTACCTGAAATATCAGTAGGATCTCCGCTCAGTAGATGTTCGAAACCAATAAGGAAATATATGTTTATCTGTATCTGCACGTTCTTCAGCATCATCTGGTAGTTTTGTATTATTGAGCTTTCCAAAGCTCACTCTATTACTCACCTTTTCAGGTTAAAAGAATTGTACCAGTGCAGCTATCGACTTCAGTAAGGGAGTTCTTCTGGTGCTGTTTACAGAGTACGATACATGTGATTAGGGGGCATGTAATTGTATTTTGTTTTATATACGAGTTTGAAAATTTATTTTATTTCTGCATACCGATAAATTATTTTATAAGTTACATGTTTTAATAAAAAGTTTTAAATTTTTTACTATTTTTACAATGGGTTACTCTGGTGGCCCTAATGTGACACTCTAGATCGAATCAGGTTACCCGCATCGGTCTGAGGGGGTTACATTTAGTGGTATCGGAGCTTTAGTTTGAGTTAAAATTTTTAAGATAGACCGGCCGATCGAATTTCAAAAGGTGTGTGCATTTGGTCCTGAAATCTATGAAGGAGTTTCTTCATTTTCAAGTGCCAAGGAGCTTTGGAATAAGCTTGAGGAAATCCATGGAAACAAGAAAGAAGAACCAACAAAGGTGGTGTCTCTATTGGCTAATGAAGAGCCCGAGGTATCTTCTAACTCAAATGAATTTAATTCTTATACGTTTGATGAGTTACAAGATGCTTTTAATAGGTTATATTCGGAGTTTGAGACCATGAGCTCCAAATATAAGAAAATGATTTCAAAATTTAAAATCGAGAATGATTTTCTTTTGAAAACAAAAATAGTTTTTGAAAGCCAAAATGAAATTTTGAAAAAGGATTTAGAGCTTTCAAAAATAAAAATTGAAAGTTTTGAAAAAAAATTGATTTAAAAGTTAAGCTTGAATGCTTAACAAAAGAAAAAGAAATCATTTTAAATAATTCATTTAGTTCAATAATGACAATATGTTCACATTGTCATTATCATGGTCATAAGGAACATACTTGTCCTTTGAAGAAAGGAAAGAGTTTTAAAATTAAACAAGTATGGATTCCTAAGGGAACAAGGGGCATTGAAACTAACTTTCAAGGATCCAAAGCAATTTGGATACCAAAATACAAATAAATGTCTCTTGTAGGTGTGTGGGAGAAATGGTGATGAAAATGATGATATTCAAGATGCTCTAGCCACACATAAAAAGGAATGGGTAACCTCTAAGCTTAAAGCTTTTAATTTTGGTTATTTGGTTGCTCATTTGATTTTAAGCATGCATGATTTTTTGGTTTTAAATAATTATGCATCATTGTTTTAATCTCATGTATGTTGAAAAGATGATTATGATGAACATTTTAAGGTTATATTAATTTTTGAGAATTTTTAGTTCATCATAATAAATTTTGGTCAAAATTGGTTTTAAATGCTAATGATATCTCTCTAACAATTGATATCAAATTTCAAAATACTTTGATTTTATAAATTTTAATTTTTGGCCTAAATTTGAATGTTTATGCATGTGGTATAAATGAAAATGATATCTCTCTGGCAATTGAAATCAAATTTTTCAAAATGCATAACATTTTTGGAAAACTTTATGCAAATGCACTTAATTTTAACAATTGGTATTAATATCAAATTTCAACAATTGGTATTGCATAAAGTATTTTAGACTTGGATATATTGAATTTCATGTGCCTCTAACATGTTTGTTATTCTTTGTAGAAATTCAATATTTTGTTTAAGTGTCATGAACTTAAAAGCTAAATTTTGTTTGGAATGCTATTATTGAGGGGGAGCTTTGATTTTTCAAATGATTTTTAAAATGTCAAATTTACTACTTACTCTCCAAAGTTATTTTGAACTTCAAAGATTGAATTATTTTTGATATAACAAAAAGGAGGAGAAGTTATGGTTTGAAAATTTTAATTTCTTAATGAAAAAGGGGGAGCTTAACATTTTCATATATTTTCCAACAATTGGTAACAATTGATATCATTTTGTTAACAATTGATATCTTTTTCATTAAACATTTTATTAAGGGGGAGTTTTGCCAAAACCAATTTTTCAAATGTTTTGTTATATCAAAAAGGGGGAGATTGTTGAATTATGTTTTGATATAACAATTTAAGGCAAAATGTTTTTGGACTTGAATTGAATTTGCAAAATAATTTTGGATTTGAATTGAATTTATTCAAAGTTTTCAAAAGGTTTCAAAAATAATTCAAAGTCCATTAAATTCGGATTTGAGCAAAAATGCTAAAGGGTGTCAAAGTGCATCCATGCATCCCTGCAGTGCATCCATGCATCCCTGCAGTGCATCCATGCATCTGCACTAATGCATCGATGCATCAGGCAATGCATCCATGCATCCAAACATCGAATGCAATTAGTGCATTGATGCATCATTGCCATGCATCGATGCATCCTTGCCATGCATCGATGCATCCTGCCATGCATCCATGCATCCTGCCATGCATCCATGCATCAAGGCTGCAACGGCTAGTAACGACTAGTTTATTTGAATTTAATGAAGGGGTATCGATGCACCTTGATCATGCATCGATGCATTATGTTATGGGCAGCCTTTTTGAGTAGAAAAATCATCCCCAAACGACTATATACAACATCAAACACATTCCAAGCTATAAATAGAAGTTAAGGACACTTGAAGAAGTAAGAGAACGACTATCCAAGCAATCAAACACAAGAGAAGAGTTTTTCATTCTTATTTCATCTTTCTCTTGTAAATATTTTGTTCTTGAGAGCTCAATCTTGTAAACACCTACCTTAGATTGGTTTTATTGTTTACTTATTTTATCCTTTTGTAAAGGGGAAAGGTTCTAGCTTAGCCCGTGTAAAAGCTAGGGAAAGGTTCTAGTTTAACCCGTGAAAAACTAGGGAGTTGTAAGGTTATCTCTTTGTCCTCAAAAGAAAGAACAAATTAGTGAATTTGTTGGAAAATCCTTAGTGAGGAGCTAAGGTAGTGGATGTAGACTTTGGTTGAGAAAGTCGAACCACTATAAATCGTTGTGCAAATCTCTATCTTTCAATCTCCTTACTCCCTAAACACAAAAACCGTTCTGACCCCTCTTTGCAAGCAATTTCGGTTGTCGATTCGAGTGTTCGAAAATCCCAACAAGTATGGCACGAAAATCGAGGTAATACATTACTACCTCTTTATGATTTATAGAACATGTTGGTATTGATAAATGCATGAATGGAAATGTTTGGTCTCATATGTGTAATTAATGAAGTTCTACACTCGATACGAATGCGGTAGAAAGTAGGTAACTAAATATGGCTCAGATGACTATTATAAGAAATTGGAGGACAATTGGAATTAAATTACAAGTTCTGGAATTAAGTGATAAAGGAATCAACTATGGATATGTAGTTTATAATTTATCTTATTAAAGGTACTTAGATGATAAATTATGATAATATTTCGATTAGGTAAAATTATGAAAATACCATTAAGTTGTAAGATGACAAGAATTTTCCCTGGAAGTTGATTAATAACTCTGAAAGGATATATGGATATGATAAAACTACAGATGTGCATAAGAAATGCTTGTTTGCTTAGAAAATTTGGATAACTGGTTTTTAACCCCAAGAGGGTTTATGCACGATACTAGAAGTCTGTTAAAGAATCATTTCAAGATTAGAGAACGTTCTGAAAAAGAATTAATCATAGGATCTTTGAGTTATAGTTATTTTTTTACAGAGTTAATACTGAAACTATTTGGTTAAGAAATTACAAAAATGCCCTTGAAAGGCAATAATAGTCCGAGTTCACCTGAAATGGGAAAGCATTTTGAGGATTTGTACTTAACTCGATAAATTACATATTTAGTTATTAAGATCCTGTCTTTGTATAGAAAAATTCATGATATTCCGTTTGTAAAATCTAAGAAGGCACTTGACCCGAAAATATCTGAGTTATGAGTAAATACCTGAAGAACAATTTATCGGAGGGTGCTCTTTTATCAGAATTGTTCAAAGAGACTGAAATAGATGATAAATTGGAATTAAGTAATAAGACCGGATGGAATGAAAAGATTGAAATATCGTAGATTTATAAAATGACCAAAATACCCCTATAATAAAAATGACTCAAGAATATCACCAAGCTCAAGAATGATTGGATATCCTCGAGCTATAAAAAGAATGGAATGAAACTGAGCAGCAGAATGACCAAAATACCCTTATAACCTAAACTAAGTAGAGGTGTTGGATCAATTAAGGAATCCAAATAAACATGGATGCGATACTGCTCTTAAAAGTTATGGATCACATATTAAGCTGAGAAACCAGTGCTAGTGTTATATCAGTACTTGAACGACATAGATGTCACTTGAATTTGTGTTCGATTTCTCAAGTTTGGCTCGAAGATAATTTTGGATGTATTCAGCTCAGCTCAGCTCTATATCATATTCAGTATTATAATTTGATATTTGTACGACAAATCAACCACAAATACCAAACTAAATTAAACGGGAGTATAATATGTATCAGTAATTCATAAACGTCTGGATTACCCTGGAAACCTCAGAAGTAATTG
Source organism: Hibiscus syriacus (assembly GCF_006381635.1). NCBI lineage: Eukaryota > Viridiplantae > Streptophyta > Magnoliopsida > Malvales > Malvaceae > Hibiscus > Hibiscus syriacus. Next base: position 543,263 of record NW_024061975.1, on the reverse strand, counting down.
GAACGAACTTGACTACTAAATTGTTAGGATCGAGTCATTCATTTCTGAACAACTTCCTAGTGGGTCACCATTCCTTGGATTTCCCTAGTCCAAGCACGCTTAACCACAGGGTTCTGAAGCGAATGATCACCATTCATTCTTAAAACCAATTGGTGATAAGTAGGTGGGCCATTTTAACCTCATATCTTTGTAGTGGGTGATCACTGAGTTCCCCCAAGACAAGGTGGATTCTTGTGGGGCACCTCCCCACAGTTCACCACGACATTGCAGAGCCCCGCATCTATAGCATGCTGCGGGCGTGCATAGGGGCTTCGCAAGGCACACATGGGCCTCTACAGGTTGGGCAGTCATGCACTGATATTGCGCCCATACACGATAGAATCCCTAAGGATGATCGATGGACCCATAACCCAACAATCACCCCCTAGCGACACCTGGGAGATTCGAACCTGCAACCTGCTCAGATACCAGTTGTTAGGATCGAGTCATTTATTTATGAACAACTTCCCAATGGGTCACCCATCCTTGGATTTCCCTAGTTCAAGCATACTTAACCACAGAGTTCTAAAGCGAATGATCACCATTCATTCTTAAAACCAATTGGTGATAAGTAGGTGAGCCATTTTAACCTCATATCTTTGTAATGGGTGATCACTGGGTTCCCCCAAGCCAATGTGGATTCTTGTGGGGCACCCCCACAGTTCACCACGGCATTGCAGAGCCCCGCATCTATAGCGTGCTGCGGGCGGGCATAGGGGCTTCGCAAGGCACACATGGGCCTCGGTAGGTTGGGCAGTCACACACCGATAGCGCGCCCATACACGATAGAATCCCTAAGGGTGATCGCTGGACCCCATAACTCCAAGGTGTTGGTAATTTCTAGATTTAGTCTGGTAAAAAATCTAGCCATGGTTGCTTCATGATCCTCCTCAATATTAACTCAGATCATTACCACTTCCATCTCCTTATAGTAATCCTCCACAGTTTTTTGACCTTGTTTAAGATTCTATAGTTTCTGAAACAAGTCTTGGTGGTAATGAACAGGAATGAAACGTTTACATATGATACCTTTCATTTCACGCCATGTTGAGATTGATCTTTCTCCATTCCTCTTTTTGGTAAGAGTAAGTTGATCCCACCATATCAAAGCATAATTTATGAACTCCATAGTAGCCAATCTTACTTTCTTTAGTTCGAAATAGTGTTGGCAACTAAAAACATGTTCCACCTTGCTTTCCAATTAAAGATAGTCTTTGGGATTAGTTTTCCCTTGGATTTGAGGAATCCTGATCTTTATGTTACTCATGTTATCAATAATATTAACACGCCTAGGTCCTTGTATCTTTACTTGTTCTACTCTATTATACTTTTCTAGGACATCATCTTCTAGTAGATGGTTGTCTCCGAGGGGTATCATTGTTTCGAGCTTATGGTGGATCTCGATGTTGATCTATCTTGTCATGAAGCTCATCAAACTCTTCACGAAACATTCTCATCATTTCACCAATCAAGGCTTGCATTTGCAAGTTTGGTTGACATGTATTTTCTCTAGTAGGGCTTCGAGACATGGTTAGTAAACAATTAAAATAAAGTAAAACTTACTAGCACACTCATAAAGCCTCACAAGCTTCACTCCAAGGAAAAATAAGATATCACTCCACTCAACTCTCGTGTTTACGCTCGAGAATATGATTTGGCTTTTAATGATTCCCTTCTGATCTCACTCACTTAATATGCCTTTTCCGCTATATCTATCTTGTTAGGTCCTTTTAAGAACTAACTCAATATTAGAACAAGTTATTTCTCTCTTGTGTGCATCGACTGTAATATAGGTTAGGGTAGAAAGGAAAAGAAGAAATGGAAATATAGAAAAAATGATTTAAGGAAATAAAAAGAAGGAAATGTTTAAGAAAAAAGGAAATGAAAGTAAATGAAGGAATAGCTGACATCAATTCATAGGTAACACAACTCTGTGGTAATAGTGATGACCTCCTCTTGTCTCATCCCAAGATACCCCGTTCCTCAGTTGTTCCATTCACTTTTCAGACCCATATCCAGTTGCACAAACATCCTCTTCGGGAGTTTCCTCACTTTCATCGTAAAATTCCAGTTCTTTTCTGTCCATCATTAGCTGGATCAAGGCTCTAAATTTTACACATTCTTGTACATCATGTCCATCCTCATTGTGATAACAACAATGACTGCCACCTTTGCAATATGATGTACTAGGATGCGATGCAAGAAACCCCGCATTTATCATTTACCTACATACCCAAGCCAAAGGTGACTTCACTTCAGAAACTTTGGTTTTGAACTTCTTACCCTTCTCCTTGTTGATTGTATTTTCCCCATTCTCTTGGTGATTAGACATAGGTTTCTGTGCAACGTTGGGTGACTCTGAATTATTGAAATGAATCCAATTCCTATTGCTTATTCTTTAGACAAACCTCTTAAAAGCGAGGCAACTTTCAATAGCATGCCCCAGAACACCGCCATGATATTCACAGTGTGCATTTTCGTCATACCACCTGGGGTATTGGGGCTTTAGAAATTTCTCAAGATATGGTGACATCACATGTGTGTCAAAAAACTGTTGATAAAGTTCTTTATATGTTATGAGAATAGGATCGAAATGTTCTTTTTCTTTTTCTCTCCTTGGTTCCCTTGAATCTTGTCTAAAAGTACCTCTTTTTGTCTTTCATTGCTTAGTAGTCGTTTCTACCATCTTTTCTTTGACTTCCTCATCAAACTCTGAAATATGGTAATAATCTGGATTATTTTAAGGGTTGGTTACAACAACCTGTGCTTTCACAGCAGATGAATCCCCTTGACGTCCCAGTAAGATTCCGAGTGAAATAACCAACTGTGGAGTAGGTGGTACAACCATCCCGTAATATGCCCCTACCCCATGAACATTTATTTGATTTAGGCCAGACAACCTTGTAATGATTTGATCAATCAAAGACTATTGGCTTTTAGTGATTGCTTCCAAAGTGCTTTGATTACTCTAACTTATTTTTTCTTCAAGCTCCCTTTGTAACATCAACATGTTATCTTCAAGTTGAGTGATTTTAACTTCCATTTCCTTTTCTTTGACCGGGTATTATGAGGATGAGGTGTTTCCAATGCTTGATGAGGTTTCTAGTGTTTGTTCCTTTTTTGATTAGACATTTTCTGTTAGTTAATGTGAATGTAAAGAAATGAAAAGAAAAGAATGAAATAATGTGAAATATGCAAAAATGCATGATGCATGAAGTTTCGAGGCACTGATCAAAAAACATGTCTATTATTATAAATAATCTTTATTGGGACAAAAGTGTTATTTCTAAGAGGTCAAAACAACTCAAAGTACATTCTGACTAAGTTCTCTAGACCCCGAATGACTTCTAACAGGTTGACAAGTCTTTCTCTTTCATCTATCACTGGTTGAATACCTTTTCGGACCTCTCCAGTTTCTCTCGGCAAACCGTGCAAGTGATGCGCCGCTTTCTGTACTTGCTTTAAGAAGTCCTGAATGACCACATCTCTGGCTTTCACCCTTAGCTGAGCTTGTTCCCAACCAAAACACCATTGAAATCCTCCATCAAAGGGAACTATATGAAACTCACTTGCTTATTTCTTAAATTTGTCCACAATGGTCTCCAACTCAGCTATGGTTTTGTCATCCTGTTATTGCTGTCTTTGAAGAGACTTCTTCATATCCTCTAATTTAGTCTTTAATCGTTTGGTCTGGTGTTGGCTTTCTAACAAACGTCTTTGGGAAGTCTTTAATTATTCTTTCAGTGTCTCTCTTTCATCTTATCCCCCGAACTTCCTTTTTCAGGCTGTTGGCTTCACCTTTCTAGTATTCAGAGATCTTTTCAGACTGAAATTATTTTGGACTTGCTTCTGACATCCATTTCTTAAATCTTCCAACTCAAAGTAGAATTTATTATGTTCTTTTTCTAACATGTATACTTGATCCTTTTTAGTATCGGCATCTAACTTCCACTGGAATCTTTTGGCTTCGAGTTCCTTTAGTCTTTATTTTACTCCTCTTTTCCATCTTCGAATTCTTTCTATGCTATCTCCAATTTGGAGGGAACCACTTTAAGATGCTCTTCAATGTTTTAAGTATCTTCATGATCTGGCACGGGAATGGTGTCATTCTTTTTTAACTTCCGCCGTTATAAATAATCTAGAGTAAGCATGTCTTTAGCAGTCATGACATCCATACAAAATATCTTCTTCCATGATTGAGCTACATCTTTAACCTTCTTCTTGTATTTGTCCTCATGGTATGCAAATTTCAATCCAAATATTTCATGTGTGGTTGGGACAAACTGGCGTGCCCCATACTATCGAAGTACAAAAAGTGGAGAATATCCGACTCCTCCCCATAATCTAAGTAATGTTATGGTCTCTGAGTCTCCACATCGATAAAGGATGTCGATATGGGTTAACCAAGGGGTTCTCCAGGCAATGTCCTTATCTTGAAAGTGTGTGAATACCTTTACCCATTTTTTTGGGGATGCCTTCTTGCCACTTTAGTGTAAGGAATTCCCCAGAGGAGAGTAAGTGGTGCTGAATCGGCGGTAAAAAATCCCATCAGTCTTCCACAAATGACTATGGATCCAGACCTGAAGAAGTTGTGTTCACCCTACAAATCTTCCTCCCCAGTCTTTCTGCAATGGTTGAGTGAACGAAAAATTTCAGATAATATTATTAGTGTCGGGTTCACTCGTTTCGGTAGTTGTTCGAATAGTTCCACCACAGCCGCTTCGATGTATCCCAAAGTTTTTGGGAAGATAACCAAGCCGTAAAGACATAATGCAAAAATGTATATCACCTTCCATTCATCTAGATGATTCTTCATTAGTTTCTTGATATGGGTCCAAGCAATTTCATCTCCTTTACCCTTGTGTTGAATCTGGTTAGTTACCCACTTCTCATCTACCCCTGCAACCTTTGTCCATTAATGCAAATTATTTGTGTTTAACGAACACTTTTTGTGGATTAATCACCTCTTTTAAATGATGCAAATGATAAAATAATAGAAAACAAAAAAAAAAGAAAGGGAAACACGTTAGTAAGATAAAAAATAATCAAAATAATAATGAAAGTAAAATTTCCTACCCCACATGCTTTTATTCTTACTCGGACATGATTTTTATCCCCATGTTAATTTTTGAGAAAATCCTAACTGCATATTTTCCTAGTTCGCATGCTTTGAGTAGAAAGTAAAATAGAAAATAACTCAAGCATCCTAGGTTTTGAAATGGAATTTCGGGGTGGGCTCTAATTCCTTGCAATCTCCCGTTTTAGGTTCTAAAAAAGATACTCGAGTTCTTCTTGTTGGTGCCCCCTTAGGCTTGCCAGACCCTCAGTCCTAAGCTCATTACAAGATTATATAGACCAAGTTAAACTTGAGAGGACACATTCCTTATGTCTATACGGAGATTAAATTCACACGAAGACATAAGGTATATGAATCCCGAAGGTTACTTGTTATGTATGTACGGAGAATAAATTCCCATGAAGGTGTCGCTTTCACCTCCACTTACGAAAAGGTTTGGAGCTCGAGTATAGAGTATGAGATGAATTTTTGAAAAACTGAATCATTAGAAAACATCAATACGACTATTTATTTGAAAAATAATAATCAACGGTAAATAATGAGGATCGAAAAGTTAAATTAAAATATAAACTTACAATTTTCGCTTAAGATGACAACCATAAATCGGGCATCGACTTAAATAAAACATGTCCCCAATTTATTTTAGCCTGACACACTTACTTATCCCCAGCAGCGTCGCCAAAATGTCGTAAACGTCCCTCAGGTGGACTCCGAAATCGGGCTTCGACTTAAATAAAACATGTTAGAGTCGCCATCGATCATTTACATTTTAGGAAAAAATTTGGTTGACCAAACACCTTAATTTATCATCTCACCTTATCTGCGTTTTACCATAAATATGTTAGATTCGAGAGTCGATTACAGTCAAGGAAGGATTAGCACTCTTGTACTGCCATTTCGGTACCAATTTAATTTTCGGATTGTCTTAATTGTGAAAATTAGAAGTTAAATTAAAATTTTAAAAATTCAATCCGAACTGTTTACCATTTAAGGATTTGAAATTGACCTAAAAATATGAATAAAATCAATTTTAATTATTAAAGTAAAACAAAATTAAATTAAGAAATATAAAGTAAGATAAAAACTTTAAATTAAAAGGATTTAAATGAAACAAATTTAAAATTAAGGACTAAATTGGCATTATTTGAATGCTACATGAAAAAATAAAAGTTAGGAGGGGTTAATTTGTGAAATATAATAAAGTTGAACAAGGATTAAATTGAATAAATTTGAAATTCAAGGGCAAAATTACAATAAGTGACCAAAATAAATTACGCATCAAAAGTCCAGCGACTGCGGAAATAATTTAAAATTTTCATAATTGCAACCTAGTCCTCCTATAAATACCCATTAAACCCAAAAAATCATTTGTAACAAAATTCACCAAAAACAAAACTCTTCCCTCTCCAAAAACATCTCAACGCAAGCCCCCAACCGACCAAAGGTTAGCCACCATTCCGACGAAGCCCCGCCGCTTCGGCCACCGCCTCCGGTGGCATGAAAAACTGAACTTACCGAAAATGTTCCTCACAATGTCCTAAAGTTGAGCCTGAGCCCCAAATTCCTTAAAAACCCAAACGACATAGATCTACGTTCAAAGTTTCGACTTTACCTTTACCGATGGTGACTTTTTGTCTCTCCGGTGACCTTCTCTTCTCCGATGACACAAAGCTAAGTTTTTTCACTCTCGATTTTTTGTGATATTTTTGTTTGGTGAGTAACTCGAATGGCTTATGTTTTTCTCAATTTTTTTGGGTGTTTCGATGCCCCCTTGAAACTTCATTTTGCAGGGTTTATATAACCCCTCGGCGGAGGCTCTTCAAGGGTTTTTCCCCTATTTTCTGTTTTACTTGGGTTTGTGTTGACATAAAATGGCGGGAACTGCGGATTTGATTTTGATTTTCGATTTGGAATGCTTCAGTTTAGAGCGTAGTGACGACCTTGTCGATGCGTGGTCTTCACGCGTTATTGAACGATGATCGTTGGGTTCTCCTGATGTGTTTTTGATCGTTGGATCAAAAAGCCAGATCCAATGGCTCTAGATGATGCGGCGTCTAAACTAAACAGAAAAACCATAATGGACCTTCTTCCCAACTGGCTTGCTTGCTAGGTTGGGTTTCACTTTGAACCCGGTTTGGACTAGGGATGGCAACTTAACCCGAATCCGACGGGATCCGACCCGACCCGACCCGATCGGGTCGGATTTTTTTAAAAAAATTTCGGGTTCGGGTCGGGTCGGGTCGGGTTTTTTTTAAATGCACTGTTCGGGTCGGGTCGGGTTTAGGGTAAAAAAATCCGACCCGACCCGACCCGAAAAATATATATAATTTTATCTTATATATTTAGGGATAATTACAATAATATCCCTTCATATATAATTTTTTTCAATTAAGTCACTGTTTTCATTGAATTAATTTTTTTTTTATTTCGGGTCGGGTCGGGTCGGGTCGGGTTTCTAAGTCATATATTCGGGTCGGGTCGGGTCGGGTGAAACATTAATTTTGTTGGGTCGGGTCGAGTCACGGGTGGAGAACCCTTTCTTCTTGGGTCGGGTCGGGTGGCCCAAAAACCCGACCCGACCCGACCCATTGCCATCCCTAGTTTGGACTTGACTGGACCCGAATTAGGACCTAAGGTTAAAACCAAAAATTATATTAATATATATATAATAAATAGATAATATATATATATATATATATATAAATATATATATATATAAATATATATATAAATATAACACTATATATACATATATAATATATATATAATATATATTATATAATATGTTATATATAATATATAATATATACTATATGATATATAATATATAAATATAATATATCAAATATAAAATATATACTATATACTATCCCGAACGAAAATAAGTATTTACACTATTACAGTTAAATTATCGGTTTGATAAATGGAGTTTTTTTTTTGAGTTTGAGTATTTTTGTATAATTTCATTATCATTAGTTCATTGTATATAATAAATATTGACACGTACCAACTTACTCCAATGATTGAAGGAATCATTATTGTTCATGAAGGTCACAGATTCGAGCACCGACAACTACATTAAGGTGATTGAGCGTTCATTGTAAAATTGTTGAAAATATTTAAAATAGATACTACCTTAGAATAATATAAATAAATAAATATTATGTCGCCAATAAGAAACTTGTGGGTGTAATAAAAGTTTAAAAATTACAAATAAATTCATAAAAATAACAAAAAACCTATAAATATTTATAAATTTATTTTTTTTAAAATTCATATAATCATTCAAAAGGTTAAAAAATGAAAATTTTCAAAAACTCCGAGAGAGGAAATTTTGATATTTTTAAAAAGAAAATTGGGTTTCTAATTATTTTTTGTTTACGTTTTGGGATTTTATGTATTTATTTATTACCTTTTAAAGATTTTTTAGTGGTTTCTTATTTTCCCGATGCACGTAACGTCATATTATAGGATCACGTCAGTTTGTAACATGAAAATATGATTGGTAACATCATTTAATATTAATTTATTTGTTTTCCTCCTAAAAATGTTATATTAATTTTCTAATATAATAATCTAATAATAATTTATTGAAGTTTTACAATAAAATATAGTTATTTAATTATAATTGCAATAATCAAATGATTTTAATGGTTAAAAGAATGGTTGTTATTTCTAGAGGTTTTGGAGTTCGTACACCAACAATTGCAGAATATTTGAATATTTATTGTCAAATGGTTGCGAGTCTTTAGAAGATACTACCGCTTGTAAAATATTTCTTTGATTCAATGGATTATTTTTGTTTGACATTATCATAAAAGGATTAAATTGAAAAAAAAATATGAAGAGTTTTTTTGTGATAAAAGGTCATTAGTTTTATTAAAAATAGAAAATATTCAAAATCACAATAAAGATTTACAAGTATAACCGTAAACTTAAAATATAATTATGACAGTTTACTATTATCATATAGACAAAAACTAGTCACCTAGATCACATAAGAACCAAAGAAAGAAAATGTTAAAAAACTAACCAAAAAACTTGAATAAAATAAAGATACGAACAAATCTGACTTCATCAGTAAAGAAACCTCAAAAGGGGATGAAACTATTGAAAGACCACTTAAAAATCGCAAATCTGAGTCAAGCGACGTGAGAAAACTATCTACGAACACAAAACGCGTATCCAAATCAATCCAATGGTCCAAAGCAGGGTATATCATCATGATAACAAATAAGCGTCATATTGATTAGTTGTGACGACGTCAAATCCAACCATGGGAAAAAATATAAACAAAAACAAAAAAGCGTAAGCTACCAAAAGATAGAGAAAAACATGCTACAAAGGTAGAAATAAACGTGTCATAAAGGCAGAGAACATGTCACAAAGACGTAATTATTCTTATTAAAAAAAGATAACTGGTGGGAAACAACTATTATTAAAACCGGTGCAGCCGCCAGTTAAACAAAATTAAAAAAAATTTGGATTAATCAATAAAATTGACACAAATTGTAAAGAAGAAGAAAAAGAAAAATGGAGTGAAATGTTTATAATATTTTAATCATTAGTCTTATTTATATATTTTTTAAATAATTTGTATGTTTGCCGCTGCCAGTTTTTTACATGTGGCAGAACATTGGGACTCATGGTATTTTTTTATTGAAAAAGGATTAAAATGATAATGAATTGAAAGTTGAGAGTATGACTATAAATGAGACGAGATAAATCGTAAATTATTTAAGATTGATTCGATCAAAAGTTTATAAATATTCGATTCAAATAGATTCGACTCGTGCTCAAGCTTGACTTGAGTTCTTAACGAGCCGAAACGAGCTACTTGATACTTGATTCAAAAAGCACATGAGCAGCTCAAAAATATAATATATTAACATTTCATTTTTTTAAATCAATTATTAATAATATTAATATTTATGGGTTGATTTTTTTAAAGAAATTGAAGTATAAGGTTTTCATGTATTTAAGATTCAGGTTCGAGTTTGAGGCTTCAATTAAATTAAGTTTAAGATTTTTTTATTTCGAATATTTTCGAGCTTTTACTAGCTTTAGTTAATGATTTTGAATTCAAATCGAGCTTTAAAATTTTAGGGTCGTGAATTTTCGAGGTGAGTTAAACTCAGTAATACTTAAACTCGACTTGGCTCGTTTACGGCTAGTTAAGAGATTAAATGGATAAGAAATAGTAAAATATCAAACTGACGTAAAGTAGAGAGAGCATTTTAGGTATTAAATCATGCATATATAATATAATGTGCTACAATATCTAATAGAATTAAATTCCTTTGAATTAGAGTAAATAGATAGATACCATATCAAACTCCATCTTCAAATGTAACACCCCAATTTAGGGGCTAAATTTAAGAAATTATAAAGTGGTGAATTTAATTAGTATTTTTGGAAGAAATTGAGGATTAAATTGTAAAATTTCAAAGTTGGCAAACCGTTTTATGAAATGTAGAAAATTCAATGGCTAAACTATTAATTTAGCCAATTTTTCGTCAGTTTCCAGAGACATTTTCCAGTTTTCCCTTTTCCAACAACCCTCATTTTAACTCTGATCTACTCATCTTCCGACATCCGATCGACGAACTGAAACCACCATCGTGTTCGTTGTCGACCGAGGAACAAAACCCTTCAAACCTTTCATCGTGAATCGTCTCCGTTCGTCGTTAATTTCAGTCAAAAGTATCATCGGTAATAACTCGATTTCAATTGATTTTTCGTCGATTCACGATGATCCAATCATCCATTTACGACACCTCCCGCACCATCGTGTTCCTTGCATCGTCCTGAGTCCACTGGTGTTCTCCGTTTCTCCTTCGTCGCCAGCGCGTGGAGGGGTGAGACCGTCAAAGTTTCCGACGTTTCAGAATCGAGCTCTCCACCGTTCAAAATTGTGAACCGAGCTTTCTAAGTGCCTCACAATCGCTTAAAATAATTCTTAGGAATTTTTTTGGGAATTTTTCGACACCGTACGTGCCACCCTCGAGAGTGGGCATCGTCTGGTTGTAATTAATTTCTGTTTGGGTGCTATTTGTATAAAATTTGGGTGTTAGTTTCGTAAATATTTGCAGAAGGTGGCTAATTTTGTAATTAATTTCTTTTATGGTGATATTTGTGTAAAATGGTCAAATGTTGACTGTTGACCTGCGTTGATCGTTGACCACAATTGACTATAACTTTGACCGGGCATTAAACGACCTTTGACTTTGACCGAGTATACCTATCCTGACGTTTTTCGACGTTCTGAATCCGATTCCGTAGTCTGTTTTTTGAAATTTAGACCCGAAGGTCTCGAAATTGCCAGTCAAACCCGTTGACTTTGATTTTGATCGAATCCCAAATTTTTGAAAAGTCATATTTTATGCTTTCGACGTCCTGAATCCGAATCCAAAGGCCGTTTCGCCAAATTCGAACCCGGTAAGCTATTTTTCACTGATTTATCATCTGATTCGACCTATTTTTAAAAATTAAGCTCCGCTTTTTATGTAATTTCTGTTGATATAGATCCGACGGAATATTGGAAGTTGAATTAAAGATCAAAGGCATTCAAATGGAATTTATATGGTAGATCAGTATTACACAGAAATCAAGATAATACTTTACTACCTCTTTATGCTTTATGGAACATGTTGATATTGGTAAATGCATGAATAAGATAATGTTGATTACTTTTGTGGACTTGAATAATTTATACACTCGATATGAATGTGGTAGAAATTCTGTAACTGAATACGGATCGAATGACTAATATAAGAGATTGATGAATTGTTAGAATTAAATTACAAGTTTGTGATTGGTGATAAAGAAATCAGCCCTAGATTTGTAACTTATATTTTATATCATCAAAGGTTAAATGTTAAAGGTACACTGATGGAAAATAATGAGAATACTCCGGTAGGGTAAAATTACAAAAATACCCTTATGTTGTAGGATGACAAGAATTGTCTATGGAAGTTGGTTAATAACTCTGAAAAGACATATTGATCCGATATAATTACAGATGTGCATAAGAAATGCTAGTTTTGCTTGGATAATTTGGATAACTGGTTTTTAATGCCAAAAAGGGTTTGCGCAAGATGCTAGAAGTTTGTTAAGGAATAATTTCAAGATCAGAGAATGTTCAGCAAAACAATTGACCATAGGATCTTTAAATTATAATTATTTTCGTTAAGAGCTACTATCGAAATTATCTGGTTAGGAAATTACAAAAATGCCCCTGAGAGGTAAAATAGTTCGAGTTGACCCTGAATGAGAAAGTACTTTGAGGATTTATACTTAACTCGATTAAGTACAAATTTGATTGTTAAGATCCTAACTTAGTGCAGAAAATTCTTGATATTCCGTTGGTAAAAATCTGAGAAGGCACTTGACCCGAAAATATCAGAGTTACAAGTAAATACCTGAAAAACAATTTATCGGGGTGCTCTTTTATCAGAATTATTCGAATGGACTGAAATAGATGATAAATTGGAATTAAATAATAAGACAGGATGAAAGAAAATGAATGAAATACATTGGATATGTAGAATGACCATAATACCCCTGTAATGGAAATGACCCAAGATTATCACCAAGCTCAGGAATGATTGGATATCCTCAAGCTATGTCCTAAACTAAGTAAATGAATGGAATAAAACTGAACACCAAAATTACCAAAATAACCTTATATCCTAAACTAAGCAAATGTCTTGGATTAATTAAGGAATCCAAATAAGCATAGGTGTTGGACTACCTTTAAAAGTAATGGAACATAATTTAAGTGAGTAGATTAACCCTAAAGCTATGTCAATACCTGGATGGCATAGATATTACTTGAATGTGTGTTCGTCTTCTCAAGTTTGGCTCGATGATAAATTTTGGAAGTATTCAGCTCAGCTCAACTCTAGATCGCATTCAGTACTAAGAATTGGATGTTTGTTCGATAAATCAACCACGAAGACCAAATTGAATGGAATTGAAGTACACCATGTATTTAAAATTCAAGAACGTTTTGAATTACTCTGGAAAATCCTGAAGTAACTGGAATGGACATGATTTCTAAATGAACTAGGTAACCTCAATGACTGAGGATTTAGTAAGTGATTTGGATAAGTCTGGAAACTCTGATGAGTTTACATAGTGTACAATTACAATGGGTTATGAACAAAATAATCAAATACGCCAACATTACATGATATTGTGAAAGCGTGGAAATGAAATAAAGACATTGGAAGATCTATTCAACGATGATTTCAAAAAAAATGATATTTGGACAAGAATTTGTGGTATTAAAGAGTAAATACCCTGGAAGAACAATGAATTGACCAATCGACAAGCATTAGTTATGGGAACTATTCATTTAAGAGTTGTCCGATAATCCGATTAATCGACATAGAATGTAAATGTCCTAAACCTTCATTTCTTCCTTATCAGCTCAAGTCAAATTCTGAATAACTGATGATTCTGAATAGTGATTCTGAATTCCGATATTCTATCGGTAAACTGAAGATCTGTGTTTCTCTACTTATTAAAATTATCCAATATCTTTGAATACTATCTGTAAATTCTGGTGTGTTCCCTACACACATAAATATTTTACCAGATTTTCGATTTGATTTTTGATCTGATACTTGACATGGATTCTGATATGATATCTAACATGGATTCTGATCTGATACTTGACTTGTATTCTGATCTGATACTTGACCTGGATTTTGATATGATACTTAACGTGAATTATGATTTGATTTTTGATATATCTATTTACAGACGGAACATGTTTTATTTGGGGGGTAATGTTGGAGGAAGAATACCTGGAGGCTCCTCGGCTGTGTGCTCAGGGCCTTACTTACCGGTTCCTCGGCCGTGTGCACAGGGCCTTACTGGACTTGACGGTGGGTGTATGGTTCTGGGGAACCTACACATTTTGGACTTGACGGATGGGGGTATATATATATATGTTTTAAAAAGATCTGAAAAGTTACATGATTTTTGGGAACACACTAGATAACCTATTTTGATCTCCTGAACCTAGATATCTGAAATATTTCCATCTGAACTGAATATTATTTGTTACTACCTGAAATATCAATGGGACCTCAGCTCAACCTAAAAAATCTATAGATATCTGAACCAATAAGGAAATATATGTTTATCTGTATCTGCACGTTCTTCAGCATCATCTGGTAGTTCTATATTACTGAGCTTTCCGAAGCTCACTCTATTACTCACCATTGCAGGTTGAAAGGATTGAACCAGTGCATCTATCGACATCAGTAAAGGAATTCTTCAGGTGTTGTTTGTAGAGTATGGTACATGTGATTAGGGGGCATGTAATTGTATTTTATTTTATATACGAGTCTAAAAATCTATTTTATTTTTGAATACTGATAAATGATTTTATAAGTTTACGTTTTGATAAAAAGTTTTAAATTTTCTGCTATTTTTATAGTGGGTCGCTCCGGTGGCCCTAATGTGACACTCGAGATCAGATCGGGTTACCCGTATCGGTCTAAGGGGGGTTACATTTATTTGTATCATAGCTACGGTTTGAGTAAAAAATTTTCAAGATAGAACGGCTGGTTGAATGTCAAAATATGTCTGATCAGTACATGCCCCTAGACTGTAATCGTACCTCTCTGAGCCGGAACTCCAGGGTTGAGTCTCTATCTATAACGAGTAAACTGAAGTTTCTATCCGTTAAGGATATACTTGTACAAAAAGGAATACCAGTAACATCTTTCTAAAGGTTGCAAAATACCTCACGAGCAATGTGAGAGTTAATTATCCGAGAAATGCTGACCCGACTCCAGAAATGAAATTGGGATATGTTGCTGCTCTATGAGCCTATTCACGTAACCAAGGCTGAATTGATTTCACAAGGATAAAGTTGTTTTGATTATTTACTTGGACTGAGGGAGAATTCTGATGAAAATGTATACTCAACTAGGATTAGTGGAGGATTCATATTTCTATAAGAGCTACATGAAAGATATGAAAGAACTGATGGAAGTTTCATTTCTGCAATTATGTGACATGAATGAATTTTGAGGATGAAATTCTTTTAAGGAGGGAGAATTGTAACACCCCAATTTAGGGGCTAAATTTAAGAAATTATAAAGTGGTGAATTTAATTAGTATTTTTTGAAGAAATTGAGGATTAAATTGTAAAATTTCAAAGTTGATAGACCGTTTTATGAAGTGCAGGAAATTCAATGGCTAAACTATTAATTTAGCCAATTTTCTATAGGAGAGAATTATAAACCTCCCCCCGTCAATTTCCAGAGACATTTTCCAGCTTTCCCTTCTCTAACAACCCTCATTTCAATTCCGATCTACTCGCTGTCCGACCTCCGATCGACAAACTAAAACCAACATCGTGTTCGTTGTCGACCGAGGAACAAAACCCTTCAAACCTTTCATCGTGAATCGCCGCTGTTCGTCATTAATTTCAGTCGAAAGTATCATCGGTAATAACTCGATTTCAATTGGTTTTTCGTCGATTCACGATGATTCGATCATCCATTTACGACACCTCCCGCACCATCGTGTTCCTTGCATCGTTCTAAGTCCACCGGTGTTCTCCGTTTCTCCGTTGTCGTCGGCGCGTGGAGGGGTGAGACCGTCAAAGTTTCTGATGTTTCAGAATCGAGCTCTCCGCCATTCAAAATTGTGAACCCAACTTTGTAAGTGCCACAAAATTTCTTAAAATAATTTTTAGGAATTTTTCCGGGAATATTCCGACACCGTATCACTGTTCACGCACCCCACGCGCCACCCCTGAGAGTGGGCATCGCTGGTTGTAATTAATTTATGTTTGGGTGCTATTTGTGTAAAATTCGGGTATTAGTTTCATAAATATTTGCAGAAGGTAGCTAATTTTGTAATTAATTTCTGTTAGGGTGATATTTGTGTAAAATGGTCGAATGTTGTCTGTTGACCTGCATTGATCGTTGACCGGCGTTGACCACAGTTAACCAGAACTATGAACGGCTTTGACCGACCTTTGATTTTGACCGAGTATACCAATCCTGACATTTTTCGACGTTCTGAATCCTATTCCGCAGTCCGTTTTTTCAAAATTTAGACCCGAGGGTCTCGAAATTGCCAGTCAAACATGTTGACTTTGATTTTGACCGAAAATCCCAAATTTTTTAAAAGTCATATTTTATGCTTTCGACTTCCTTAATCCGAATCCAAAGTCTGTTTCGCCAAATTCGAACTCGGTAGGTTGTTTTTCACTGATTTATCATCCGATTCGATCCATTTTTCAAAATTAAGCTCCTTTTTTTATGTAATTTCTGTTGATATGGATCCGAGGAAATATTGGAAGTTGAATTAAAGATCAAAGGCGTTCGAATGGAATTTATATGGTCGATCAGTATGGCACAGAAATCGAGGTAATACTTTACTACCTCTTTATGCTTTGTGGAACATGTTGATATTGGTAAATCCATGAATAAGATAATGTTGATCACTTTTGTGGACTTGAATAATTTATATACTCGATATGAATGTGGTAGAAATTTTGTAACTGAATACGGATCGAATGACTAATACAAGAGATTGATGAATTGTTAGAATTAAATTACAAGTTTGTGATTGGTGATAAAGAAATCGGCCCTGGATTTGTAACTTATATTTTATATCATCAAAGGTTAAATGTTAAAGGTACTAGGGTGGAAAATTATGAGAATACTCCGATAGGGTAAAATTACGAAAATACCCTTATGTTGTAGGATGACAAGAATTGTCTATGGAAGTTGGTTAATAACTCTGAAAAGGCATATTGATCCGATATAATTATAGATGTACATAAGAAATGCTAGTTTTGCTTGGATAATTTGGATAACTGGTTTTTAATGCCAAAAAGGGTTTGCGCAAGAAGCTAGAAGTTTGTTAAGGAATAATTTCAAGATCAGAGAATGTTTGGCAAAGCAATTGACCATAGGATCTTTAAATTATAATTATTTTCGTTAAGAGCTGATATCGAAATTATCTGGTTAGGAAATTACGAAAATGCCCCTAAGAGGTAAAATAGTCCGAGTTGACCCTGAATGAGAAAGTACTTTAAAGATTTGTACTTAACTCGATTAAGTACGAATTTGATTGTTAAGATCCTGAATTAGTGCAGAAAAATCTTAATATTCCGTTGGTAAAAATATGAGAAGGCACTTAACCCGAAAATATCCGAGTTAGGAGTAAATACCTGAAGAACAATTTATCAGGGTTCTCTTTTATCAGAATTGTTCGAAGGGACTGAAATATATGATAAATTGGAATTAAATAATAAGACAAGATGAAAGAAAATGATTGAAATACATTGGATATGTAGAATGACCAAAATACCCCTGTATGGAAATGACTCCTGTATGGAATAAAACTGAACACCAAAATTACCAAAATAACCTTATGGCCTAAACTAAGTAAATGTCTTAGATTAATTAAGGAACCCAAATAAGCATAGGTGTTGGACTACCATTAAAAGTAATAGAATATAATTTAAGTGAGTAGACCAACCCTAAAGCTATATCAATACCTGGATGGCATAGATATTACTTGAATGCGTGTTCGTCTTCTCAAGTTTGGCTCGATGATAAATTTTGGAAGTATTTAGCTCAGCTTAACTCTAGATCGTATTCAGTACTAAGAATTGAACGTTTGTTCGACAAATCAACCACGAAGACCAAATTGAATGGAACAGAAGTACAACATGTATCTAAAATTCATGAACGTTTGAATTACTCTGGAAAATCCTGAAGTAACTAGAATGGACATGATTGCTAAATGAAGTAGGTAACCTCAATGACTGAGGATTTAGTAAGTGATTTGGATAAGTCTGGAAACTCTGATGAGTTTACATAGTGTACAATTACAATGGGTTATGAACAAAATAATCAAATACGTCAGCATTACATGATATTATGGAAGCGTGGAAATGAAATAAAGACTGGAAGATCTATTCAGCGATGATTTCAAAAAAATGATATTTGGACAAGAATTTGTGGTATTAAAGAGTAAATACCCTGGAAGAACAATGAATTGACCAATCGACAATCATTAGTTCTTGGAACTATTCATCTAAGAGTTGTCCGATAATCCGATCAATCGACATAGATTGTAAATGCCCTGAACCTTCATTTCTTTCTTATCAGCTCAAGTCACATTCTGAATAACTGATGATTTGTCAGTTATTGAACTCTTCCAATAGTGATTCTGAATTCCGATATTCTATCGGTATACTGAAGATCCATGTTCCTCTACTTATTAAGATTATCCAATATCTTTGAATACTATCTGTAAATTCTGGTGTGTTCCCTACTCACATGAATATTTTACCTGATTTTCGATTTGATTTCTGATATGATACTTGACATGGATTCTGATATGATATCTAACATGGATTCTGATATGATACTTGACTTGTATTCTGATCTGATACTTAACCTGGATTTTGATATGATACTTGACGTGAATTATGATTTGATTTTTTATATATCCGTTTACGGACGGAACATGTTTTATTTGGGGGGTAATGTTGGAGGAATAATACCTGGAGGCTCCTCGGCTGTGTGCTCAGTGCCTTACTTACCGGTTTCTCGGCTGTGTGCTCAGGGTCTTACTAGACTTGACGGTGGGTGGATGGTTCTGGGGAACCTACACATTTTGGACTTGACGAATGGGGGTATATATATATTTGTTTTAAAAAGATCTGAAAAGTTACATGATTTTTGGGAACACATTAGATAACCTATTCTGATCTCCTGAACCTAGATATCTGAAATATTTCCATCTACACTGAATATTATCTGTTACTACCTGAAATATCAATGGGACCTCAGCTCAACCTAAACAATATATAGATATCTGAATCAATAAGGAAATATATGTTTATCTGTATCTGCACGTTCTTCAGCATCATCTGGTAGTTCTGCATTATTGAGCTTTCCGAAGCTCACTCTATTACTCACCATTGCAGGTTAAAAGGATTGAACCAGTGCATATATCGACATCAGTAAAGGAATTCTTCCGGCGTTGTTTGCAGAGTATGGTACATGTGATTAAGGGGCATGTAATTGTATTTTGTTTTATATACGAGTCTGAAAATCTATTTTTATTTTTGAATACTGATAAATGATTTTATAAGTTTACTTTTTGATAAAAAGTTTTAAATTTTCCGCTATTTTTACGGTGGGTATCTCCGGTGGCCGTAATGTGACATTCCAGATTGGATCGAGTTATCCGTATCGATCTGAGGGGGTTACACCAAAAATACCAATTATAAACAAAACTCTTGATTTATATAGAAAACATCTTCAATTTTACCCGGGATTAGATGCCAAACTAATTTGACGTTCAATTCCGTATTGACAACCAACAATTAGGCTTCTTTGTATTAAAAACACCGTTTCAAAAATTCTTTAGGTCATCGATACTTATTTGTCATTTTTACTTAACATTTAAATGTTGGTCGAAATTATTGAAAAAAATTAGTTTTCTCTTGATGGTGTGTTGTTCATCTCTTTTTTTTCGTCTTTATTGATTGGCGACGGTATCAAATTTAATATTAGTTGTCGACGGTCGGTATTTTTTATTGTCTTTTTCTTTTTTATATCGTATCTCTATTTTCTTTTGTCTTTTTTATTTTCAATAAGACTGACTGTATGACACGTTTTCATATGCTTTTACGACATGTATTCATATGCTTTTTTATATGTTTTTCGCCATTTTTTTCATTTATCTTTTTTTCTTCTTCTAAGGGTTGATTTAATATTGTCACATCTAATCAAGATAGCGCCTAAATGATATTTTGTTGATATTCATTGCTTTGGACCCTCAGATAGATTTGGATACCCGATTTGAGTTCTTAGATAACTTTTCACGTCCCTCGAGTCTGATTTGTGGTTTATCAGTGATCTTTCAATAGTTTGATCAACTGTTGTGATTAATTTGCCAATGTGATCAGATCTATTTACATATATATTTTTTATATAGAAAGTCATTAGTTTTATTAAAAATAGAAAATATCCAAAATCACAAATCATAATCAAACGACGTGAGAAAACTATCCACGAATGCAAAACGCATATCCAAATCAATCTAAGTTTCCAAAGCAAGGATAATCATCATGATAATAAATAAGTGTTATCTTCATCACTTATGACGATTTCAAATCCAACCTTAAGAAAAAAGATAAAAAAAAATAACGTCAAGAAACCGTAAACTACCAAAAGACAGAAAAATATGCCATAAAAGTAGAGATAAACGTGCCATAAATGCGAAGAACCTGACACAAATGTAGAGATAAACGTGACTATAATATATATACTATAATAATTAATATATAATATAATATAAATATTTATAATATATATAATATATACTATTATAATATCTAATATCTAATACATAATATATATAATATATACTATAATATATATACTATATGATATATAATATGTTATATATAATATATACTATATGATATATAATATATAATATAATATATAAAATATATACTATATACTATACCGGATGAAAATCAGTAGCAACACTATTATAGTTAAATTATCGGTTTGATAAATAGAGTTTTTTTTTCAGTTTGAGTATTTTTGTATAATTTCATTATCATTAGTTCATTGTATATAATAAATATTGACACGTATCAACTTACTCCAATGATTGAAGAAATCGTTATTATTTATGGAGGTCACATATTCAAGCACCAATAACTACATTAAAGTGATTGAGCATTCATTGTAAAATGGTTGAAAATATTTAAAATATTAACTTAATATAAATAAATAAATATTATGTCGCCAAAAAGAAACTTGTGGGTGTAATAAAAGTTTAAAAATTACAAATAAAATCATAAAAACAACAAAACAACCTATAAATATTTATAAATTTATGTTTTTCAAAATTATACTTATGTTTAATATATCTTAAAAATAAAAATTCATATAATCATTCAAAAGGTTAAAAAATTAAAAATTTCAAAAACACCGAGAGAGAGGAAATTTTGATATTTTTAAAAAGAAATTTGGGTTTCTATTTATTTTTTGTTTACTTTTTGGGATTTATGTATTTATTTATTACCTTTTAAAGAATTTTTAGTGGTTTTTTATTTTCCTGATGCATGTAACGTCATATTATTGGATCATGTCAGTTTGTAACACGAAAATACGATTGGTAACATCATATAATATTAATTTATTTGTTTCCTCCTAAAAATGTTATATTAATTTTCTAATATAATAATCTAAAGATAATTTTTTGAAGTTTTACAATAGAATATAGTTATTTAATTATAATTGCAATAATCAATTGATTTTAATGGTTAAAAGAATAGTTGTTATTTTTAAAGGTTTTGGTGTTCGTATAACAACAATTGTAGAATATTTGAACATTTATTGTCAAATAATTGTGAGTATGTAGAAGATACTACCGCTTGTAAAATATTTCTTTGATTCAATGGATTATTTTTGTTTGACATTATCATAAAAAGATTAAATTGAAAAAAATTAAATACGAAGAGTTTTTTTATTATAAAAAGTCACTAGTTTTATTAAAAATAGAAAATATCCAAAATCACAATAAAGATTTACAAACATAATCATAAACCTAAAATATAATTATGACATTTTCCTATTATCATTGAGACAAAAACTAGCCACTTAGATCACATAAAGACCAAAGAAGAAAAATGTTAAAAAAAACCTAATCAAAAAACTCGAATAAAATAAAGATACAAACAAATCTGACTGCATCGTTAAACAAATCACAAAAAGGGATGAAGCTACTTAAAGACCACCGATAAATCGCAAACCAGAGTCAAACGAAGTGAGAAAACTATCTACGAATGCAAAACACATATCTAAATCAATCCAAGGGTTAAAAGCAGGGAATATCATCATGATAACAAATAAGCGACATTTTCATAAGCCGTAGCAATTTCAAATCCAACCCTCATAAAAAAGACAAAAAAAAACAATGACAAAAAATCGTAAAAACGCCAAAAAAACGTAAGTTACCAAAAGACAGAGAAAAACATGCCACAAAGACAGAGATAAACGTGTCATAAAGGCAGAGAACATGTCACAAAGACATAATCATTCTTATTAAAAAAATACAAAAACAAAGAAAAAAAGATAACCAGTGGGCGGCAACTAGCATTAAAACCTGTGCTGACGCCGGTTAAACAAAATCAAAGAAGAAAAGTTGGATTGATCAATAAAATTGACACAAACTATAAAGAATAAAAAAATGAAAAAGAGAGGAGGGGGAAGAAAGTGGCTAGGGTTTTTTATTTGCATCTATCTTTGTTCGAGTTTCTTTGTTAGATTTTTAATCTTTCATTGTATGGTCCTTATGTGATCTTAAATTGCTAGTTTTGTTCCAATAATTATAGAAAATTTTCTTAATTATATACTTAATTTACAATTGTGATTTTAAATTTTTATTGTAATTTGAGATATTTTCTATTTAGAATAAAATTAGACGATTTTATAAATTTTTTTTGAAATAATATATATATACTAATGTATTATTTTCAGTATCTTAATTAAATAATTGATATTTTTTCTGAGTTACCATATGCTTGATATTTTTATTTAAAGTAAACATAAAATTTGGGTCATGGGTTTGTGTGCATTTATCAAACATCAAGAATAAGGTCAAATATAAATTAAACGTCTTAAACTTATTTAAAAACATATTTTATTTAATTTTTGGAAAGTGACGGTGATCCAATTATGGACGATTTTTTCTCATTGAAACAAATAAAAGAAAATGAATAAAAGGTGAAGAGCAAAAGGAGCATGAAAAGCTCAACTACTTTTAACATTTTCATTTGAATTGGTCTTCAAGTCCAACAAGGCTGTAGTTCCATTATTTGTTGGATTTTTTAAAACCTTAGAATCAATCTCACATGAATTTTTAAATTATAATTTGCCGTCAAGTGATCTTAATAATTAAAAAAATATTATTCTCTCTAAAGATTTTATGTTTGAGTAACTATATTTGTAAAATATATGTATATTGCTAATAATTAAAAAAAATCTGAATATATACTATCTTATTGTCACCTTAAGCTATTTAAAAACAAATTCAACACTTCAAATACAAAATCAAATTTAGTTTCTTTTTCAATTTAATGTGTATTCATTTTGTTACATGTTATATTTTTAAAATGATGAAAAATATTTTATTTATTATATTTTAAAATTTTAAAATATATAAATTAAAATATATATTTACACTAATATTCTTCTTATTATTTTTTGTATAAATGTTTATTAACCATATAAAAACAAATATAATTTTATTTTCACTAATATTCTTATTATTACTATTTTTGTATAAAGTGATTCTTAATCATATAAAAATGAATATAATTTTATTTCTTTAATATTCTTATTAGTACTATTTTTGTATAAGTGATTCTTAATAATGTGATATAGACTAATCTACACTCTTCAAGGGAAGTGAGTAGATAGCCTTATTGTTGTCCCAATCTAGGAATGACAAGAAGCAATGCCCTTGAATTTTAAGTATGGTTGCAACAAAGATGATAAATAGATAGTATTAGTAAAGGTATAAGAAATGGATAAGTAAAAAAAGTAATGGAATAAGGATAGAGAAAAGTTGGCTGCGGAATTATAAATGTTGATGTTGGTGGCCTTCGATGGAAGATGGTTGATGATGTTGATGTTGTATGGAAGATGGTGATGATAGTGTATCTCAAACACGCAAAAGAATAAGCTATGCTAGAAACACAACCCCGATCTTCACAAACTTGCTTACGGGATGGTAATGGTGTCTATAACCCACTAGATATAAGATCTAGGAATTATAAAAATCAAGGTGAAGGGATGACGCCACAAATATAAAAATATACTTACTTAATCGATAAAGTTCTCAAAGAACTTTGAAGAGAGATTTAACTCACAAGGAGTTATTTATGATATGAATGAGATGATTACAAATGAAGGCAAACCTCTCAATTTATAGGAAATAAGAGGGCTTGGCTGAATAAACATCTTATGTTTCTGCTAGGAATATAACTTAAATGAAAGTACATAATGATTTAAGTGAAATGATGAGTCCCTTGGCATGATGTTGGTTCGGCTATCTCTTCAAAATGAGTCATGTTGTTACGGCCATGCATGAATCAATCTCCCTTTGGTCGAATGGTGATATGTTGGTTCATCTTGGCGCCAAGGTCTTCATGTGCAAGATATGTGGGTGGTGGTCGAAGAGGCATGGTGCTTGCCTCATGTCTCTACATGATTTAGGTCTTCATTTGGTGTTATCTCTTCACCAACGTGCACCTTGATGAAAGGGCATCTCCATGGACATCAATATTCATGAAAGGTCACAATTGTTGGAAGGTAACCTTTCATGTTTGAGCTAGTTCTAAGGTGAATGAGTGGAGGTGAGTTGCAACATGATGAACGTTATGGAAGCTCCTTGTGGAAAGGTACCTCTTGGAATGACAACTATTCGTGAAAAGGTACGATTTCACAAAAATTGACTTAGGACATATTTGACCTGTCCTGAGTGGTGGTGATGATAGTTCAGCTCTCCAGCTGAATTGAAGTCATCTTCTAGCTCAAATCTTCAGCTCAATCTAGTTATGAGCTCACTGGTCTCCGGAAAACTTTTCACCAAATGTTCCTTATGCTCTCCTAAGTGTTCTCATGTAAGTTTCCTTGCTGCTGCTTTCACCATTTAGCTCAAAATAGCTCCCATAGTTGTGGTCGAATGTACCTACACTTAAAACATAAAGAATAAGTGAAGTATATAAACTATATTAATGTGTATATGATGAAGACGTGTACTATAGTATATAATAATAACTTATGCTTCACATAGTAATAAATAAGTTATTATCATTATAGATATAGATGTAGTATATATATATGTTATAGCAAACGAAATAGGCATCATTGTGTAGAAAAACAGAAAGTTTCTCCCATTGAAAGGTTGGAAATGCAAAGTTAAACATGATGTTGAATTGGATCACATCATCCTCCCCTTATTTTAATCGATTTGTCCTCATATCGAAATGTGGTCTTTTCCTAGTGTCTTTCCATCCAATAGATTCAACATGTACCTTTATGAAAAGGTTCATGTCCCTTGAATAATTGCTTTGAATGTAATTGATCTGAAAGAAAATAAAAATTTCATAAAAAATTTGATTAAACATAATTGAAAACAATATGTACTCCATGTTAAATGTATGTTCAAAGTCTTGTTCATTGGCCCTCCAATAGATGTATTTATTGAATCATGAATGGGTATAACTTTTTGAAGAAAAATGTAATTTGAATCTTCATAAGTCACGTCATTTGGATGATAAAATGTATTCCTTTATCTTTCATTAGACGTATCTCTTGGCTCTTTGAAGGTTACGTCTCCTAATCTTCCAATTTGACAAGTTGATTCGCTTGGAACATCCTGCAAATCAAAGAAAATTTATGCATTTTCAAAGTTAGAAAATTCTTCTTCAATCTAGCGTCTTCACAACGAACATTTTTGTATTAAGCACTTGGATGGATAAGAACTTATTTTTTTAACTAGTTTCCTCCATATTGGATGATTGTTTTCCTTTCCTCATGGCCTTAACACTTTGTTTCATTTTGATTTGATCAATTTGAACTTGTCTCGAAGTCAAAGGGGTAAGAACAATCTTCTTTCCTCCATGGTTGAACGAGTATTGATTAGTAAAACAATCATAGATAGTCCTTTTATCATATTTCCATGGCCTCCCAATAAGTAAATGGCTAGCATACATAGGAACGACATCACACATAACCTCTTCCTTGTATTTTCCAATTGAAAAAGAACCATCACCTGTTTATTGATGTTGAGTTCTCCTCATTCATTGAGCCATTGTATCTTATATGGACTTGGATGCTTCGTGGATTTTAACTGCAGTTTTTCCACCATAACTGAACTTGCTACGTTGGTACAATTCCCACCATCTATGATCATGAAACATACCTTGTCATTCACATGGCATCGTGTATGAAAGATATTTTCTCATTGTGCATTGTCCCCCGTCACTTGTGTACTCAGACTTCTTTTAACCACCACAATTTCTCCTTCAACGAGAGCCTCAATTTCTGCTTCTTCATTGACATCTGTTGGTGCCTTTTCTTCTTCTTCAGGCTCGGATTCAATGTCGCCATTTCCAAGTATAAGCATGGTGTTTCGATTTGGACATTGTGTAAAGACATACACCCTTCTAAGACATTTACAATATTAAATGTCTCTTTATTGTTCAGGGGTTTACTTTTCTCGGTTGTCATTGTCTAATTGTTGAGCCTTAGAAGATTCGACATGCTCTTTGCTAGGAGTAGAAGTAGATTTCTTCAAGTTGTTTGGACTCCAATTTGAAGGTATAGGCATGGAATTGCGGGATGTAGATCTTCTCCGTAGTTGTTTTTCTATCTTCATTTACATTTTTACCATTTCATCTATCTCAATGTAATGGTACAACTCCAAGATGTTGGTAATTTCTGGATTTAGTCTGGTAAGAAATCTAGCCATGGTTGCTTTACGATCATCCTCAATATTAACTCAGATCATTGCCACTTCTATCTCCTTATAGTAATCCTCCACACTTCGTTGACCTTGTTTAAGATTTTACAGTTTTTGAAACAAGTCTTAGTGGTAATGAACAAGAATGAAACGCTTACGTATGATACCTTTCATTTCAGGCCATGTTGAGATTGATCTTTCTCCATTCCTCCTTCTCGTAAAGAGTAAGTTGATCCCACCATATCAAAGCATAATCTATGAACTCCATAGTATCCAATCTTACTTTCTTTAGTTCAGTATAGTTGTGGCAACTAAAAATATGTTCCACCTTGCTTTCCCATTCAAGATAGTCTTCGGGATCCGTTTTTCCTTGGAATTGAGGAATCTTGATCTTTATGTTACTCATGTTATCATTAATATTGACATACTTAGGTCCTTGTATCATTACTTGTTCTACTCCATCATAATTTTCTAGGACATCATCTTCTAGTAGATGGTTGTCTCTGAGGGGTATCATTGTTTTGAGCTTGTGGTGGATCTCGACGTTGATCTATCTAGTCATGAATCTCATCAAACTCTTCACGAAACATTCTCATCATTTTGCCAATCAGGGCTTGCATTTACAAGTTTGGTTGACTTGTATTTTCTCTAGTAGGGCTTTGAGACATGGTTAGTAAACAATTAAAATAAAGTAAACCTTACTAGCACACTCATAAAGCATCACAAGCTTCACTCCAAGGAAAAATAAGAGATCACTCCACTCAACTCTCGTGTTTACGCTCGGGAATATGATTTGGCTTTTAACGATTCCCCTTCTGATCTCACTCACTTAATATGCCTTTTTCCACTCTATCTATCTTGTTAGGTCCTTTTAAGAACTAACTCAATATTAGAACAAGTTATTTCTCTCTTGTGTGCATCACCTGCAATATAGGTTAGGGTAGAAAGGAAAAGAAGAAATGTAAAGATAGAAGAAATGATTTAAGGAAATGAAAAGAAAGAAAGGTTTAAGAACAAAAGAAATGAAAGTAAAAAAAGGAAATGTGACATCAATTCGTAGGTAACACAACTCTGTGGTAATAGTGATGACCTCCTCTTGTCTCATCCCAAGATACCCTGTTCTTCGGTTGTGGCATTCACTTTTTAGACCCATATCCAGTTACACAAACATCTGCTTCGGGAGTGTCCTTGCTTTCATCGTAAAACTTTAGTTCTTTTTTGTCCATCATTAGATGGATCAAGGCTCTAAATTTGACACATTCTTGTACATCATGTTCATCCTCATTGTGATAACAACAATGGCTGTCACCTTTGTAATATGATGTGCTAGGATGCGATGCAAGAAACCCCACATTTATCATTTGCCTCCATACCCAAGCCAAAGATGACTTCACGTTGGAAACTTTGGTTTTGAACTTCTTACCCTTCTCCTTGTTGATTTCATTTTCTCCATTCTCTTGGTGATTAGACAGAGGGTTCTGTGCAACGTTGGATGACTCTGAATTATTGAAATGAATCTAATTCCTATTGCTCATTCTTTTGACAACCCTCTTAAAGGCGAGGTAACTTTCAATAGCATGCCCCAGAACACAGCCATGATATTCACAATGTGCATTTTCGTCATACCACCTGGGGTATGGGGGCTTCAAAAATTTCTCTAGATATGGTGACATCACATGTGCGTCAAAAAGCTATTGATAAAGCTCCTTATATGTTATGAGAATAGGATCAAAATGTTCTTTTTCTCTTTCTCTTCTTGGTTCCCTTGAATCTTGTCTAAAAATACCTCTTTTTGTCTTTCATTGCTTAGTGGTCGTTTCTACCCTCTTTGCTTTGACTTTCTCATCAAACTCTGAAATATGGAAATAATCTATATTATTTTAAGGGTTGGTTACAACGGCCTGTACTTTCACAGTAGATGAATCCCCTTGACGTCCCGGTAAGATTCCGAGTGACATAACCAACTGTGGAGTAGGTGGTATAACCATCCCCTCATATGCCCCTACCCCATGAACATTCATTTGATTTAGGCCAAACAACCTTGTAACGATTTGATCAATCAAAGACTCTTGGCTTTTAGTGATTGATTCCAAAGTGCTTTGATTACTCTAACTTATTTTTTTATTCAAGCTCCCTTTGTAACATCAGCATGTTCTCTTCAAGTTGAGTGATTTTAACTTCCATTTTCCTTTTCTTTGACCAGGTATTGTGAGGATTAAGTGTGTCCAATGCTTGATGAGGTGCCTAGTGTTTGTTCCTTTTTTGATTAGACATTTTATGTTAGTTAATGTGAATGTAAAGAAATGAAAAGAAAAAAATGAAATAATGTGAAATATACAAAAATGCATGATGCATGAAGTTTCGAGGCACTGATCCAAAAATATATCTATTATTATAAATAATCTTTATTGGGACAAAAGTGTTATTTCTAAGAGGTCAAAACAACTCAAAGTACATTCTGACTAAGTTCTCTAGACCCCGAACGACTTCTAACAGGTTGACAAGTCTTTTTCCTTCATCTGTCACAGGCTGAATACCTTGTCAGACCTCTCCAGCTTCTCTCGCCAAACCGTGCAAGTGATGTGCCTATTTCTGTACTTGCTTTAATAAGTCCTGGATGACCATATCTCTAGCTTCTACCCTTAGCTAAGCTTGTTCCCAACGAAAATGCCATTGAAATCCTCCATCAAAGGGAACTATATGAAGCTCACTTGCTTGATTCTTAAATTTGTCCACAATGGCCTCCAACTCAGCTATGGTTTTGTTATCCTGCTCTTGCTATCTTTGAAGAGACTTCTCCATATCCTCTACTTTAGTCTTTAATCGTTTGGTCTAGTGTTGGCTTTCTAACAAACATCTTTGGGAAGTCTTTAATTATTCTTTCAGTGTCTCTCTTTCATCTTGTCCCCCGAACTTCCTTTTCAGGTTATTGGTTTCACCTTTCTAGTATTCGAAAGATCTTTTCAGACTGAAATTGTTCTGGACTTGCTTCTAACATCCCTTTCTTAAATCTTCTAACTTAAAGCAGAATTTATTATGTTCTTTTTCTAACATGTCTGCTCGATCCTTTTCAGTATCGTCATCTAACTTCCACTGGAATCATTCAGCTTCGAGTTCCCTTAGTCTTTATTTCAACTCCTTTTTTCCATCTTCGAATTCTTTCTTTGCTATCTCCAATTTAGAGGGAACCGGTTTAAGATGCTCTTCTATATTTCGAGTATCTTCATGATCTGACACGGGAATGGTGTCATTCTTTCTTAACTTCTGCCATTCTAATAATCTGGAGTAAACATGTCTTTAGCAGTCATGACATCCATATAGAATATCTTCTTCCATGACTGAGCTACATCTTTAACCTTCTTCTTGTAGTTTTCCTCATGGTATGAAAATTTTGATCCAAATATTCCATGTGTGGTTGGGACAAACTGGCATGCCCTATACTGTTGAAGTACCAAAAGTGGAGAATATACGACTCATCCTCATAATCTAGGTAATTTTATGGTCTATGAGTCTCCACGTCAATAAAGGATGTCGCTATGGGTTAACCAAGGGGTTCTCCAGGCAATGTCCTTATCTTGAAAGTGTGTGAATACCTTTACCCATTTTTTTTGGGATGCCTTCTTTCCACTTTAGTGTAAAGAATTCCCTAGAGGAAAGTAAGAAGTGTTGAATCGGTGGTAAGAAATCTCATCAGTCTTCCATAAATGACTATGGATCCAGACCTAAAGAAGTTGTGTGCACCCTACAAAGCTTCCTCCCCTAGTCTTTCTGCAATGGTTGAGTGAACAAAAAATTTCAGATAATATTATTGGTATCGGGTTAACTCGCTTTGGTAGTTGTTCGAACAGTTCCACCACAGTAGCCTCGATGTATCCCAATGTTTTTGGGAAGATAACCAAGCTGTAAAGACATAGTGCAAAAATGTATATCACATTCCATTCATCTAGATTATTCTTCATTAGTTGCTTGATATGGGTCAAAGCAATTCCCTCTCCTTTACCCTTGTGTTGAATATGGTCAGTTACTCACTTCTCATCTACCCTTGCAACCTTTTCCAACCCATTCATGAAAGGTTGGCTTTTGAAGTGCATGGTGTAGACCCGGTCCATTCTGATTCCTTAACAATGTAGCAAAGTAGTATACTCTTCAATTGTGGGCACCATGCCTTCTTGATTAAATATGAAATAGTTGTACCCCGTATTCCATAATTACACTAAGGCTTGAATTAGGGGCTCATCTATCTTGACATAGAGTAGAAGCGCGATATCACCATATTGCTGGCATAATTTCCATTTATGGTCATTTTTCCAGCTGTCCCAAATGCTCCTCAATTCTTGAATGTCATTCTGCTTAAGGCTGACAGAAACATAACCAACCAAATCTGACACATAATTTCCTTACAGACTATCTCCCTTTTTATTCTGAGTCTTTTCTTACCATAGTCGGACCTTTGCGTTTTTCACCTCTTGCATTACAACCCCTTTGTCCATTAATGCAAATTATTTGTGTTTAACAAACACTTTTTGTGGATTAATCGCCTCTTTTAAATGATGCAAATGATAAACTAATATAAAACAAAAAAAATGAAAGGGAAACACATTAGTAAGATAAAAAATAATCAAAATAATAATAAAAGTAAAAATTCCTACCCCACATGATATTTACCCCACATGCTTTTATTCTTACTCGGACATGATTTCTATCCCCATGTTAATTTTTGAGCAAATCCTAACTGTATATTTTCCTAGTTCGCATGCTTTGAATAGAAAGTAAAACAGAAAATAACTCAAGCATCCTAGGTTTTGAAATGGAATTTCGGGGCGGGCTCTAATTCCTTGCAATCTCCCGTTTTAGGTTCTAAAAAAGATCCCCGAGCTCTCCTTGATGATGCCCCCTTGGGCTTGCCAGACCCTTAGTTCTAAGTTCATTACAATCTTATGTAGACCAAGTTAAACTCGAGAGGACACATTCCTTATGTCTGTACGGAGATTAAATTCACACGAAGACATAAAGTATATGAATCCCAAATGTTACTAGATATGTCTCTACGGAGAATAAATTCCCATGAAGGTGTCGCTTTCACCTCCACTTACGAAAAGGTATGGAGTTTTTTTTCCAGTTTGAGTAGTTTTGTATAATTTCATTATAATTAGTTCATTGTATATAATAAATATTGACACGACCAACTTACTCCAATGATTGAAGGAATAGTTATTGTTCATGGAGGTCACAGATTCGAGCACCGACAACTACATTAGGGTGATTGAGCGTTCATTGTAAAATAGTTGAAAATATTTAAAATAGATACTACCTTAGCATAATATAAATAAATAAATATTATGTCGCCAATAAGAAACTTGTGGGTGTAATAAAAGTTTAAAAATTACAAATAAAATCATAAAAATAACAAAAAACCAATAAATATTTATAAATTTATTTTTCAAAATTATACTTATGTTTAATATATCTTAAAAATAAAAATTCATATAATCATTCAAAAGGTTAAAAAATGAAAAATTTCAAAAACTCCAAGAGAGGAAATTTTGATATTTTAAAAAGAAATTTGGGTTTCTATTTATTTTTTGTTTACTTTTTTGGGATTTTATGTATTTATTTATTACCTTTTAAAGATTTTTTAGTGGTTTCTTATTTTCCCGATGCATGTAACGTCATATTATTGGATCAGGTCAGCTTGTAACACGAAAATACGATTGGTAACATCATATAATATTAATTTATTTGTTTTCCTCCTAAAAATGTTATATTAATTTTCTAATATAATAATCTAATAATAATTTATTGAAGTTTTACAATAAAATATAGTTATTTAATTATAACTGCAATAATCAAGTGATCTTAATGGTTAAAAGAATGATTGCTATTCCTAGAGGTTTTGGAGTTCGTACACCAACAATTGCAAAATATTTTAACATTTATTGTCAAATGGTTGTGAGTCTTTAGAAGATACTACAGCTTGTAAAATATTTCTTTGATTTAATGGATTATTTTTGTTTGACATTATCATAAAAGGATTAAATTGAAAAAAAAAATACGAAGAGTTTTTTCATGATAAAAATTCATTAGTTTTATTAAAAATAGAAAATATCCAAAATCACAATAAAGATTTATAAGAATAACCGTAAACCTAAACTTTAATTATGACATTTTCCTATTATCATTTAGATAAAAACTAGTCACCTAGATCGCATAAGGACCAAAGAAATAAAATGTTAAAAAACCTAACCACAAAACTAAAATAAAATAAAGATACGAACAAAACTGACTGCATCAGTAACCAAACCACTAAAGGGGATGAAACTACAGATAGACCACTGACAAACCACAAATCAAAGTCAAACGACGTGAGAAAACTATCCGTGAACACAAAACGCTTATCCAAATTAATCTGAGGGTCTAAAGTAGGGTAGATCGTCATGATAACAAATAAGTGTCATATTGATAAGTTGTAGCAATGTCAAATCCAACCCTGAGAAAAATTATAAACAAAAACAATAGCAAAAAACCGTAAGCTACCAAAAGACAGAGAAAAATATGCCATAAAGGAAGAGATAAACGTGTTATAAAGGCATCGAACATGTCACAAAGACGAAATTATTCTTATTAAAAATTCAAAAAAAGAAAAAAGAAGATAACTAGTGGGCGGCAACCAACATTAAAACTGGTAAGAAAAAGTTGGATTAATCTATAAAATTGACACAAGTTGTAAAGAAGAAAAAAAGGAAAAAGGGAGTTAAATTTATTAATTTTTTTTGCATTATAACAAAGTTGATAGAATATTGTAGACACACAATTTCGTCCGACTTTATTTATATAGTATTTATATATTTGTCCATTTATATTAGAAAGTATAAGCGTATTATATGACTATATATTTATTTATATTGTATAGTATATATTATGTTTATATTATATAATATAAATATTTATATTATATTATATAATATAATATATAATATAATATAATATAAATATTTATAATATATATAATATATACTATATGATATATAATATGTTATATGTGATATATAATATGTTATATATAATATATATTATATATGATATATAATATATAATATATATAATATAAAATATATACTATCCCAGACGAAAATAAGTATTGTCACTATTATAGTTAAATTATCGGTTTGATAAATGGAGTTTTATTTTCAGTTTGAGTATTTTTTGTATAATTTCATTATCATTAGTTCATTGTATATAATAAATATTGTTCATGGAGGTCACAGATTCGAGCACCGACAATTACATTAGGGTGATTGAGCATTCATTGTAAAATGGTTGAAAATATTTAAAAAAATACTACCTTAGCTTAATATAAATAAATAAATATTATGTCGCCAATAAACTTGTGGGTGTAATAAAAGTTTAAAAATTACAAATAAAATCATAAAAATAACAAAAAACCTATAAATATTTATAAATTTATGTTTTTCAAAATTATACTTATGTTTAATATATCTTAAAAATAAAAAATCGTATAATCATTCAAAAGGTTAAAAAAATGAAATTTTTCAAAAACTCCGAGAGGAAATTTTGATATTTTTAAAAAGAAATTTGGGTTTCTATTTATTTTTTGGTTTACTTTTTGGGATTTTATGTATTTATTTATTACCTTTTAAAGAACTTTTAGTGGTTTCTTATTTTCCCGATACACGTAACGTCATATTATTGGATCATGTCAGTTTGTAACACGAAAATACAGTTGGTAACATCATATAATATTAATTTATTTGTTTTCCTCCTAAAAATGTTATATTAATTTTCTAATATAATAATCTAATAATAATTTATTGAAGTTTGACAATAAAATATAGTTATTTAATTATAAATGCAATAATCAAGTGATTTTAATGGTTAAAATAATGATTGTTATTCCTAGAGGTTTTGGAGTTCGTACACCAACAATTATAGAATATTTGAACATTTATTGTCAAATGGTTGTGAGTCTTTAGAAGATACTACCGCTTGTAAAATATTCTTTGATTCAATGGATTATTTTTGTTTGACATTATCATTAAAAGATTAAATTGAAAAAAATTAAATACAAAGAGTTTTTTTTTATAAAAAATCTCTAGTTTTATTAAAAATAAAAAAATATTCAAAATCACAATAAAGATTTACAAGCATAACCGTAAACCTACAATATAATTATGACATTTTCCTATTATCATTTAGACAAAAACTAGTAACTTAAATCACATAATGACCAAAGAAATAAAATGTTAAAAACTGACCAAAAAACTCGAATAAAATAAAGATACAAACAAATCTAACTGCATCAGTAAACAAACCACAAAAGGGGATGAAACTACTGAAAGACCACCGAAAAATCGCAAATCAGAGTCAAGCGACGTAAGAAAACTATCTACGAATACAAAACGCGTATCCAAATGAATCCGATGGTCTAAAGCAGGGTATATCTTCATGATAACAAATAAGCGTCATATTGATCAGGTGTGAATATGTCAAATCCAACCCTAAGAAAAAATATAAACAAAACAAAAAACCTTAAGCTACCAAAAGACAGAGAAAAACATGCTACAAAAGTAAAGATAAACATGTCATATAGACAGAGAACATGTCACAAAGACGTAATTATTCTTATTAAAAATTTTAAAAAAGATAACCGATGGGTAGCAACCATTATTAAAATCGGTGTAGCCGTCAGTTAAAAAAAATTAAAAAAAAAATTAGATTGATCAATAAATCGAGACAAATCGTAAAAAAAAAAAAGGAAAATGGAGTGAAATGTTTATAATATTTTAATTATTAGTCTTATTTATATATATTTTTAAATAGCTTGTCTGTTCGTCGTTGCCAGTTTATTACATGTGGCAGAACATTGGGACTCATGGTATTTTTTTTTTATTGAAAAAGGATTAAAATGATAATGAATTTAAAGTTAAGAGTATGACTCTAAATGAGACGAGATAAATCGTAAATTATTTAAGATTGATTCGATTAAATATTGATAAACATTCGATTCAAATAGATTTGACTCGTGCTCGAGCTCGACTTGAATTCTTAACGAGCCGAAACGAGCTACTTGATACTTGATTCGAAAAGCTCATGAGAAGCTCGAAAATATAATATATTAAGATTTCATTTAAAAAAAATAAATTATTAATAATATTAATATTTATGTGTAGATTTTTTTTAAAAAAAATTGAAGTATAAGGTTTTCATATATTTAAGATTTAGATTTAAGTTTGAGGCTTTAATCGAGTTAAGTTTAAGATTTTTTTATTTCGAATATTTTCGAGCTTTTACTAGCTTTAGTTCATGATTTCGAATTCGAATCGAGCTTGAAAATTTTAGGGTCATAAATTTTTTAGTCGAGTTAAACTCAGTAATACTTAAACTCGACTTGGCTCGTTTACGGCTAGTTAAGAGATTAAATGGATAAGAAATAGTAAAATATCAAACTGACGTAAAGTAGAGAGAGCATTTTAGGTATTAAACCATGCATATATAATATAATGTGCTACAATATCTAATAGAATTAAATTCCTTTGAATTAGAGTAAATAGATAGATACCATATCAAACTCCATCTCCAAAAATACCAATTATAAACAAAACTCTTGCTTTATATAAAAAAACATCTTCAATTTTCTTCTTTGTATTAAAAACACCGTTTCAAAAATTCTTTAGGTCATCGATACTTATTTGTCATTTTTACTTAACATTTAAATGTTGGTCGAAATTATTGAAAAAAATTAGTTTTCTCTCGATGGTATGTTGTCCATCTCTTTTCTTTTTTCGACTTTATTGATTGACGGCGGCATCAAATTTACTATTAGTTGTCGATAGTCGGTATTTTTTATTTTCTTTTTCTTTTTTATATTGTATCTCTATTTTTTTTTTGTCTTTTTATTTTCAATAAGTCTGACTTTATGATACATTTTCATATACTTTTATGACATGTATTCTTATGCTTTTTGATATGTTTTTTACCATTTTTTCATTTATCTTTTTTCTTCTTCTAAGGGTTGATTTAATATTCTCACGTCTAATCAAGATAGCACTTATATGATATTTTGTTGATATTCATTACTTTGGACCATAAGATACATGATTTGAGTTCTTAGATAACTTTTCACGTTCCTCGAGTTTAATTTGCGGTTTATCAGTGATATTTTAATAGTTTGATCAACTGTTGTGATTAATTTACCAATGTGATCAGATCTATTTACATATATATATTTTTTTATATAGAAAGTCATTAGTTTTATTAAAAATAGAAAATATCCAAAATCACAAATCATAATCAAGCGACGTGAGAAAACTATCTACGAATGTAAACGCATATCCAAATCAATCTAAGTGTCCAAAGCAAGGATAATCATCATGATAATAAATAAGCGCTATCTTCATCAGTTATGACGATTTCAAATCCAACCTTAAGAAAAAAGATAAAAAATATTAACGGAAAAAAACCATAAACTACCAAAAGACAGAAAAATATGCCACAAAAGTATAGATAAACGGCCATAAATGCAGAGAACATGTCACAAAGATAGAGATAAACGTGACTATAATATATATACTATAATATATAATATAATATAAATATTTATAATATATACTATAATATATATACTATATGATATATAATATATAATATATAAAATAATATATACTATATACTATCTCAGACGAAAATAGGTAGCACCACTATTATAGTTAAATTATCGGTTTGATAAATGAAGTTTTTTTTCAGTTTGAATATTTTTGTATAATTTCATTATCATTAGTTCATTGTATATAATAAATATTGACACGTATCAACTTACTCCAATGATTGTAGGAATTGTTATTATTCATAGAGGTTACAGATTCGAGCACCGATAACTACATTAGAGTGATTGAGCGTTCATTGTAAAATGATTGAAAATATTTAAAATAGATACTACCTTAGCTTAATATAAATAAATAAATAAATATTATGTCGCCAATAAGAAACTTGTGGGTGTAATAAAAGTTTAAAAATTACAAATAAAATCATAAAAATAACAAAAAAAACCTATAAATATTTATAAATTTATGTTTTTCAAAATTATACTTATGTTTAATATATCTTAAAAATAAAAATTCATATAATCATTCAAAAGGTTTAAAAATGAAAATTTTCAAAAACTCCTAGAGAGGAAATTTTGATATTTTTAAAAAGAAATTTGGGTTTCTATTTATTTTTTGGTTTACTTTTTGGGATTTATGTATTTATTTATTACCTTTTAAAGAATTTTTAGTGGATTCTTATCTTCCCGATGCACGTAACGTCATATTATTAGATCATGTCAGTTTGTAACACGAAAATACGATTGCTAACATCATATAATATTAATTTATTTGTTTCCTTCTAAAAAAGTTATATTAATTTTCTAATATAATAATCTAAAAATAATTTATTGAAGTTTTACAATAGAATATAGTTATTTAATTATAACTGCAATAATCAATTGATTTTAATAGTTAAAAGAATTATTGTTATTTCTAGAGGTTTTGGAGTTCGTATAACAACAATTGTAGAATATTTGAACATTTTTTGTCAAATAATTGTGAGTATGTAGAAGATACTACCGCTTGTAAAATATTTCTTTGATTCAATGGATTATTTTTGTTTGACATTATCATAAAAAGATTAAATTGAAAAAAATTAAATACGAAGAGTTTTTTTTATTATAAAAAGTCACTAGTTTTATTAAAAATAGAAAATATCCAAAATCACAATAAAGATTTACAAACATAATCGTAAACCTAAAATATAATTATGACATTTTCCTATTATCATTGAGACAAATACTAGCCACTTAGATCACATAAGGACCAAAGATGGAAAATGTTAAAAAAAACTAACCAAAAAACTCGAATAAAATAAAGATACAAACAAATCTGACTGTATAGTTAAACAAATCACAAAAGGGGATGAAGCTACTGAAAGACCACCGATAAATCGCAAACCAGAGTCAAACTAAGTGAGAAAACTATCCACGAATGCAAAACACATATCAAAATCAATCCAAGGGTTAAAAGAAGAGAAGATCATTATGATAACAAATAAGCGACATTTTCATCAGTTGTAGCAATTTCAAATCCAACCCTTAGAAAAAAGACAAACAAAAACAATGACAAAAATTCGTAAAAAGGCCAAAAAAACGTAAGTTACCAAAAGGCAGAGATAAACGTGTCATAAAGGCAGAGATAAACGTGTCATAAAGGCAGATAACATGTCACAAAGACATAATCATTCTTATTAAAAAATACAAAAAACAAAGAAAAAAAGATAACGGGTGGGCGGCAACTAGCATTAAAACCTGTGCTGACGCCGGTTAAACAAAATCAAAGAAGAAAAGTTGGATTGATCAATAAAATTGACACAAACTGTAAAGAATAATAAAATGAAAAAGAGAGGAGGGGGAAGAAAGTGGCTAGGGTTTTTTTATTTGCATCTATCTTTGTTCGAGTTTCTTTGTTAGATTTTTAATCTTTCATTGTATGGCTTTTATGTGATCTTAAGGTGCTGGTTTTGTTCCAATACAACAACAACAATAACAAAACCCAATTCCCATATGCAATGGGGCAAGGGGGAGGTAGGGTAGTAGGCTGCCCCCAACGTCAGGTTAAGAGTAGCTTCCGTGGAAGACCTCTGGCAGTCAGAAAATAAAAAATATAGATAAAAATGCAATGCATGATTAAATAAATACATAAATACATAGTTGAACAGTATTCATATGTAGTCATTAATATCCTATGCGCATCTTTAATGGGAAGTAATCCCTGCAAATAAAACCCTGCGAAAAAATCTCTGCATATAGACAGTAACGTTAGACCCGGCTAAATTTAAAAGAGGAAACATGAAGAGAATGATACACAGAAGCCAACAATAGCAAGTCCAGTTCTAAGCCTTCATAAATACCAATAACAGAAACGTATAAAAAGTAGAAGTCATGGAAATTACTACAAAGGCATTAAAAAAAGACAGAGATGATACACCCTATAGATGTGACCCACACTACTCGACTACCCTAGTCTTAAGTCTCCATACTTTCCTATCAGAGGTCATGTCCTTGGTAAGGGCTAAAACCATCAAATCAGATCTCAAGTAGTCTTCCCACTTCCGCCTTGGTCGTCCTCTCCTTCTGGCACCGTCGACTGTAATCGACTCTACCCTCCTGACTGCATCCGACAGTAGTCGCCTAAGGACATGCCCAAACCACCGTAGTCTTCCCTCCCTCAATTTTTCAGAAATAGGCACCACCCCCAAGGACATCCTAATAGCAGAGTTTGTTGTCATATCCCACAGAGTCCTACTACATATCCATCGAAGCATTCTCATTTCTGCGGCCTCTATCCTCCTTACGTGATCCTTCTTGATTGCCCAACATTCTGATCCATACAACAACGCTGGTCTTATTGTCATTCTATAAAATTTTCCCTTGAGTTTTAGAGGCACCTTCTTGTCACACAAAACTCCAGTTGCAGCCCTCCACTTTAGCCATCCCGCCTTTATACGGTGTGTAATGTCATCATCTACACCCCCATCTTTATGTATCATAGACCCTAGGTACTTGAAACAATCCTTTGAGGGGAAAACGTGTCCTTCTATGCATACTTCTATATCTTCATCGTTTTGGTTCCCACTAAAGTTTGAACATAAATACTCTGTCTTTTCAATATTGATCCTTAGACCTTTTGCTTCCAAATTAGTCTTCCAGGTAGCCAGTCTACTATTCAACTCAGATTTTATTTCAGCAACTAGGACAATGTTGTCAGCGAAAAGCATACACCATGGTACACCGGCTGGTGTCGCACAAAAGATGTCATCCATAATCAAGGTGAAGATGTAAGGGCTAAGGGCCGACCCCTGGTGGAGTCCGATTTCCACTGGAAATGCCTCGGTGTCGGTGTTGCCAACTGTAGTCCTGACGAATGTAGTAGATCTACAATACATATCACGAATCACCCGGATATAAGCAGTTGGGATCCGTCTCGTTTCCAAAGTCTTCCAGATCGTATCACGGGGAACACTATCATAAGTCTTCTCAAGGTCAATGAACGACATGTGAAGATCTCTAGAATTTTCCCTATATTTCTCCATAAGCCGTCGAAGTAGATGAATCACCTCCGTGGTAGACGTGCCTGGCATAAAGCCAAATTGGTTTTCCAAAACCCTAGTAACTTGTCTCAACCTTGCCTTTATCACCCTTTCCCATAGCTTCATGGTATGGATGAGTAGTTTAATACCTCTGTAGTTACCACAACATTGGGGATCTCCTTTATTCTTATAGATTAGAATCACCGTAGACTCTCTCCACTCCTCTGGCATCTTGGAAGTCTCTAAAATAATATTAAAGATGTTGGTTAACCACTTAACTCCCTCTTCTCCTAGGGCCAACCACACAGTAATAGGAATTTGATCAGGACCGACAGCTTTGTCCCTTCCCATCTTTCTAAGAGCCATTTTGACTTCCTCAAACCCAATCCTACTTGTAGGGCAGTCATTGGCCGTAGTATGATGGTCGGCTGAACCATCTACGGTACTATCTCTACAGGGAGAAGCACCGTCATTAAATAAGCCAAAGAAATAACTACCCAAAACCCTCTTAATATCATGATCTTTCGCTAAAAGAACACCATTGTTATCCTTAATAAACCTAATGCTACCTAGATCCTTTTTCTTATTCTCCCTAGATTTTACAAGCCTGAAGATGCCGTTTTGTCCTTCCTTGGTGTCTAATCTCTTTTATATTTCCTCGTATGCCTTATTCTTTGCATTAGCCACCGTTTTCTTGGCTTCCCGCTTTGCCTCCTTGTATCTTTGTTTAGCTGTCGACCTTTCTGTGTCGTCATTGCATTGTAGAAACTCCTTGAAGCAAGTTTGCTTTGTCTTCACCTTAGTTTGGACTTCGTCGTTCCACCACCACGATTCTTTATGTTCCTTGGGCTTCCCTGTCGACAACCCCAGGGTGTTTTTGCCCACCTCTCTGATGGAATTTGCCATATTTTTCCATAACAAATCTGCATTATTTGAGTTTGTAGTTCCAAAACCTGTATTAGACAAAACCTTACTCCTAAATTCATCAGCTGTTGCTTTATGTAAGTTCTTCCAAAGGATCTTAGGTTTACCAAGTTTAGCCCTCCTATGAGTGCTCCGCCCGTGGGGTTCGCAAAACACCAAAACCAACAATTTGTGTTGTGATGCACATGCCTCTTCAGGGAACACCTTACAGTCAATGCAAGCCCATCGATCCCGATTTCGATCCAAGATGTAGTCGATTTGGGTACAATGTCCCCCGCTATGAAACGTAATCAAGTTCGCATCTCTCTTATTAAAGAAAGAGTTAGTGACCACCAAATCGTGTGCAGCAGCAAATTCAAGCAACGTACGCCCCTCATCGTTCCTGCTACCATAACCGAAACCCCCATGAACACCATCATACCCGTCGGTTGCACTACCTATATTGCCATTGAAGTCTCCCCCTATGAAAACTCTTTGGTCCTCCGGAATGCTCCTAAGTACATCATCTAACTGATCCCAGAAGCAACGTTTCTCCCCTTCCCCTAGGCCAACGTGTGGGGTGTACACTGAAAGGACATTCACCACTTCCGCTTCTATAATAACCTTAATCATCATGATCCTATCCTGGTATCTACAAACTTCAACTACATTTTCCTTGAGCCTAGAGGATACCAAGATACCTACCCCATTTCTAGCATTATCTACGCCTGAATACCACAACTTGTACCCATTACACTCTCTGGCGCGAGCCCCTTTCCACCTAGTCTCCTGTATACACGCAAAAATCTATTTTTCTATTATTAAGTACGTCGATCAGCTCCAGCAGCCTAGCATTTAATGAGCCAGCATTCAACGAGAAAACTCTAAGTCTAGTCTCCTTGTCACCACTCTGTCGAGCCCTCCCCCTATACGCCCCATGTGATCTAAGAGAAGGACATGACCTCAAGTGATCATCTATAACCGAAGCTATGAGGAACTATGAAAAAGGAATCCAAAAAAGGCTGAAGATGCACAAATAAAACGCTAGAGAATTGAGGAGTACTAAAAAGCCTATTTGGTTACTTAATAGGATTTTTAGACAAAATTAACACTATCTTACTTAAACTTTAGGCCAACAGCTAGAAATCAATGATTTGATTTAAATCTAATAGAAAATCTATCATACAAAAATTTAACTTTTAAGTAAATATTACTAGAAGAGAACATATCAGAAGTTCAAAAAGAGTTTAGGATTCAATTTCATATAAAACAAAAGTAATTTTCACACTCTTTTTTCCAGTAATAATCGTAACTAAAACCAACTCAACTCAATTTAAGCAGAAAATTTTTCCAATTTTCACAATTTAACAGCTTCACAAAACCAAATATAGTTCAGATCGAACAAATATCCCTACAGAACTAGATCATAAAACTAAAAAATAGGCACTAAAATAAATATATTTAAAAAAGAGACGAAGGAGAAGAGCAAGCCTGGATCCGGTGAGAAGAGAAAGCTCGACTCTAAAGATAGCAGCAAAGGAGTCCAGGACTTCAAGTGAATCGAAGAGTAAAAGAAGCTAAAATGGAAAATCTGGGTTTTGGAAATTCCTGGTTTTGTTCCAATGATTATAGAAAATTTTCTTAATTATATACTTAATTTACAATTATGATTTTAAATTTTTATTGTAATTTGAGATATTTTCTATTTAGAATATAATTAGATGATTTTATAAAAAAAATGTTTGAAATAATATATATGTACTAATGTATTATTTTCAGTATCGTAATTAAATAATTGATATTTTTTCTGAGTTACTATACGCTTGATATTTTTATTTAAAGTAAACATAAAATTTGGGTCATGGGTTTGTGTGCATTTATCAAACATCAAGAATAAGGTCAAATATAAAATTAAACGTCTTAAACTTATTTAAAAACATATTTTATTTAATTTTTTGAAAGTGACGGTGATCCAATTATGGACGATTTTTTTCTCATTGAAACAAATAAAAAAAATGAATAAAAGGTGAAGAGCAAAAGGAGCATGAAAAGCTCAACTACTTTTAACATTTTCATTTGACTTGGTCTTCAAGTCCAACAAGACTGTAGTTTCATTATTTGTTGGACTTTTTTAAACCTTAGAATCAATCTCACATGAATTTTTAAATTATAATTTCTCGTCAAGTGATCTCAATAATTAAAAAATATATTATTCTCTCTAAAGATTTTATGTTTGAGTAAATATATTTGTAAAATATATGTATATTGCTAATAATTAAAAAAAATCTGCATATATACTATCTTATTGTCACCCTAAGCTATTTAAAAACAAATTCACCACTTCAAATATAAAACCAAATTTAGTTTCTTTTTCAATTTAATGTGTATTCATTGTGTTACATGTTATATTTTTAAAATGATGAAAATTATTTTATTTATTATATTTTAAAATTTTAAAATATATAAATTAAAATATATAAATTAAAATATATATTTTCACTAATATTCTTATTATTATTTTTTGTATAAATGTTTATTAACCATATAAAAACCAATATAATTTTATTTTCACTAATATTCTTATTATTACTATTTTTGTATAAAGTGATTCTTAATCATATAAAAATGAATATAATTTTATTTCTTTAATATTCTTATTAGTACTATTTTTGTATAAGTGATTCTTAATAATGTGATACAGACTAATCTACACTCTTCAAGGGAAGTGAGTAGATAGCCTTATTGTTGTCCCGATTTAGGAATGACAAGAAGTAATGCCCTTGAATTCTAAGTATGGCTGCAACAAAGATGATAAATAGATATTATTAGTAAAGGTATAAGAAATGGATAAGTAAAAAAAGTAATGGAATAAGGATAGAGAAGAGTTGGATGTGGAATTATATATGTTGATGTTGGTGGCCTTCGATGGAAGATGATTGATGGTGTTGATGTTGT
The DNA here is from genome assembly GCF_006381635.1 of Hibiscus syriacus. Taxonomy (NCBI): domain Eukaryota; kingdom Viridiplantae; phylum Streptophyta; class Magnoliopsida; order Malvales; family Malvaceae; genus Hibiscus; species Hibiscus syriacus. The sequence goes on along the minus strand of NW_024061975.1, from coordinate 498,607 downwards.
ATAGAAGATGGTGATGATAGTGTATCTCAAACACGCAAAAGAAGAAGCTATGCTAGAAAGCACAACCCCGATCTTCACAAACTTGCTTAAGGGATGGTAATGGTGTCTATAACCCACTAGATATAAGATCTAGGAATTATAACAATCAAGGTGAAGGGATGACACCACAAATATAGAAATATATTTACTTAATCGATAAAGTTCTGAAAGAACTTTGAAGAGAGATTTAACTCTCAAGAAGTTGTTTATGATATGACTGAGATGATTACAAATGAAGGCAAGCTTCTCAATTTATATGAAATGAAAGGGCTTGGCCGAATAGACATCTTATGTTTCGGCTAGGAATATAACTTAAATGAAAGTAAATAATGCTTTAAGTGAAAGGATGAGTCCCTTGGCATGATGTTGGTTCGGCTATATCTTCAAAATGAGTCATGTTGTTTCGGCCATGCATGAATCAATCTCCCTTTGGTCTAATGGTGATATGTCGGTTCATATTGGCGACAAAGTCTTCATCTGTAAGATATGTGGGTGGTGGCCGAATAGGCATGGTGCTTGCATCATGTCTCTTCATGATTTAGGTCTTCATTTGGTGTTATCTCTTCACCAACGTGCACATTGATGAAAGGGCATCTCCATGGACATCAATATTCATGAAAGGTCACAATTGTTGGAAGGTAACCTTTCATGTTTGAGCTAGTTCTAAGGTGAATGAGCTGGAGGTGAGTTGCAACATAATGAACGTTATGGAAGCTCCTTGTGGAAATGTACCTCTTGGAATGACAAATATTCACGAAAAAGTACGATTTCACAAAAATTGACTTATGACATATTTGAAGTGTCCTGAGTGGTGATGATGATAGTGCATCTCTCCAACTGAATTGAAGTCATCTTCTAGCTCAAATCTTCATTTCAATCCAGTTATGAGCTCAATGGTATCGGGATAACTTTTCAATAAATGTTCCTTATGCTCTCCTAAGTGTTCCCATGTAAGTTTCCTTGCTGCTGCTTTCACCATTTAGCTCAAAATAGCTCCCATAGTTGTGGTCGAATGTACCTACACTTAAAACATAAAGAATAAGTTAAGTATATGAACTATATTAATGTGTATATGATAAAGATGTGTACTATAGTATATAATACTAACTTATGCCTCACATAGTAATAAATAAGTTATTATCATTATAGATATAGATGTAGTATATATATATGTTATAGCAAATGAACAGGCATCAATGTGTAGAAAAACAGAAAGTTTCTCCCACTGAAAGGTTGCAAATGCAAAGTTAAACATGATGATGAATTGGATCACATCCTCCTCCCCTTATTTTAATCGATTTGTCCTCAAATTGAAAGGTGGTATTTTCCTAGTGTCATTCCATCCAATAGATTCAACATGTACCTTTATAAAAAGGTTCATGTCCCTTGAATAATTTCTTTGAATGTTCTTAATCTGAAAGAAAATAAAAATTTCATAAAAAGATTGATTAAACATAATTGAAAACAATATGTACTCTATGTTAGATGTATGTTCAAAGTTCATGTCCATTGAAGACATAGTGCTTTGAATGATTATGTCCCTTAGCATCCAAAAGTCATGTTCATTGGCCCTCCAATAGATGTATTTATTGAATCATGAATGGGTATAACTTTTGGAAGAGAAATGTCCTTTGAATCTTCATATGTCACGTCATTTAGATGATAAAATGTATTCCTTTATCTTTCATTAGACATATCTCTTGGCTCTTTGAAGGTTACGTCTCCTAATCTTCCAATTTGACAAGTTGATTCGCTTGGAACATCCTGCAAATCAAAGAAAATTTATGCATTTTCAATGTTAGAAAATTCTTCTTCAATCTTGTGTCTTAACAACAAACATTTTTGTATCAAGCACTTGGATGCATAAGAACTTGTTTTTGAACAAGTTTCCTCCATGCTAGATGATTGTTTTCCTTTCCTCATGGCCTCAACACTTTGTTTCATTTTGATTTGATCAATTTGAACTTGTCTCGGCTTCAAAGGGGTATGAACAATATTCTTTCCTCCATGGTTGAACGAGTATTGATTAATTAAACAATCATGGATAGTCCTTTTATCAAATTTCCATGGCCTCCCAATAAGTAAATGGCTAGCACACATAGGAACGACATCACACATAACCTTGTCCTTGTATATTCCAATTGAAAAAAGAACCATCACCTGTTTGTTGACGTTGAGTTCTCCTCGTTCTTTGAGCCATTGTAGCTTATATGGACTTAGATGCTTCATGGGTTTTAACCCCAATTTTTCCACCATAATTGAACTTGCTACATTGGTACAATTCCCACCATCTATGATCTTGAAACATACCTTGTCATTCACATGGCATCGTGTATGAAAGATATTTTCTCATTATGCATTGTCCTCTGTCACTTGTGTACTCAGACTTCTTTTAACCACCAGAATTTATCCTTCAACGGGAGCCTCAATTTCTTCTTCTTCATTGACATCTGTTGGTGTTTCTTCTTCTTCTTCAGGCTCGGATTTAATGTCGTCGTTTCCAAGTAGAAGCATGGTTTTTCGGTTGGGACATTGTGTAGAGATATACATCATCCTAAGACATTTACAGCACTGAATGTCTCTTGATCGTTTAGGGGTTTACTTTCCTCGATTGTCCTTGTTTAATTGTTGAGCCTTAGAAGATTTGACATGCTCTTTGCTATGAGTAGAAGTAGATTTCTTCAAGTTGTTTGGACTCCAATTTGAAGATATGGACATGGCATTGCGGGATGTAGATCTTCTTCGTAGTTGTTTTTCTATCTTCATTGCCATTTGTACCATTTCATCTATCTCAATGTAATGGTATAACTCCAAGGTGTTGGTAATTTCTGGATTTAGTCCGGTAAGAAATCTAGCCATGGTTGCTTCACGATCCTCCTCAATATTAACTCAGATCATTGCCACTTCCATCTCCTTATAGTAATCTTCCACACTTCGTTGACCTTGTTTAAGATTCTACAGTTTCTGAAACAAGTCTCGGTGGTAATGAACATGAATGAAATGTTTACGTATGATACCTTTCATTTCAGGCCATGTTGAGATTGATCTTTCTCCATTCCTCCTTCTGGTAAGAGTAAGTTGATCCCACCATATCAAAGCATAATTTATGAACTCCATAGTAGCTAATCTTACTTTATTTAGTTCGGAATAGTTGTGGCAACTAAAAATATGTTCCACCTTGCTTTCCCATTCAAGATAGTCTTCGGGATCAGTTTTCCCTTGGAATTGAGGAATCTTGATCCTTATGTTACTCATGTTATCATTAATATTGGCACGCCTAGGTCCTTATAGCATTACTTGTTTTACTCCATCATAATTTTCTAGGACATCATCTTCTAGTAGATGATTGTCTCCGAGGGGTATTATTGTTTCGAGCTTGTGGTGGATCTTGACGTTGATTTATCTTGTCATAAAGCTCATCAATCTCTTCACGAAATATTCTCATCATTTCGCCAATCAGGGCTTGCATTTGCAAGTTTGGTTGACTTGTATTTTCTCTAGCAGGGCTTCAAAACATGGTTAGTAAATAATTAAAATAAAGTAAACCTTACTAGCACACTCATAAAGCCTCACAAGCTTCACTCCAAGGAAAAATAAGAGATCATTCCACTCAACTCTCGTGTTTACGCTCGGGAATATGATTTGGATTTTAACAATTCCCCTTTTGATCTCACTCACTCAATATGCCTTTTTCCACTCTATCTCTCTTGTTAGGTCCTTTTAAGAACTAACTCAATATTAGAACAAGTTATTTCTCTCTTGTGTGCATCGGCTGCAATATAGGTTAGGGTAGAAAGGAAAAGAAGAAATGGAAAGATAGAAGAAATGATTTAAGGAAATGAAAAGAAGTAAAGGTTTAAGAACAAAGGAATTGAAAATAAATAAAGGAATAAATGACTTACAACCTAAGAACAACACTTACTGCACCATTTCACAAGACACAATAAGGTTATCTTCCTTAGTGTAGATATGCCTCATGGGTTGACTTGAAATGGTAATGTACTTTCTTTGGCTTTGCCTTTCTTTTTGTTGGAAATTCTTTTTATTCCTTTTTCTATCTTTTTTCTGTTTTTGCACTCCTTTGTTTGTTGTAAGAGTTTTGATTTCCTTTTTGACTTCTTTTTTTTGTTTTTGTTATTGTACGCCAATGTCACTTTTTTTTTGTCAAACCAACTATGATCTGAATACCGCTTGATATAGACTAATCTACATTCTTTAAGGGAAGTGAGTAGTTAACCTTATTGTTGTCCTGGTCTAGGAATGAGAAGAAGTAATGCCCTTGAATTCTAAGTATGGCTACAACAAAGATGATAAATAGATAGTATTAGTAAAGGTATAAGAAATGGATAAATAAAATATGTAATGGAATAAGGATAGAGAAGAGTTGGCTGTGGAATTATAGATGTTGATGATGATGGCCTTTGATGGAAGATGGTTGATGTTGTATGAAAGATAGTGATGATAGTGTATCTCAAACACGCCAAAGAAGAAGATATACTAGAAAGAATAACCCCCGTCTTCACAAACTTGCCTGAGGGATGATAATGGTGTATTTAACCTACTAGATGTAAGTGTCGACACTAGTTTTCGTCTGAGTGTTATATATTATCATATATATTAATATATAAAGTATTATATATTATTATTACAAATGGAGGCCCATTTACAAATGGATGATATGCAGGGACAAAATACCTTACAAGTATAAGGTATGATTCAAATCCAAATTACAGGAATCAAATTTGGAGAGGCAAACATTTGAAGAGGCAAACATTTGAAGAATAGATGAACGCAATCCATGGAAGAAGTAATATTTTACGCATGCCCAACCAACAAGTTGTTTTAAAAATGAGAACACGATTTTCAACATTTCTCATTTAATCTTTGCTAAAAATGAAATTTTTGAAAAGTAAGAAGTCTCTTACTTATCTCTCATGAATTTGTAAATCATTCGGGTCATCTGTAAGTCCTTCGAGCATGATATTTAAAACCTTCGGGTCATCTGTCAGTCTTTCGAGCCAGATGAAAAGTCCTTAGGGCCATCCGTCAGACCTTTGGGTAAGATGTTCACATATGATTTTTGCATGAAAATGAGAAAGTGATTTTCAAAGTTTCTTATTTAATGTTCTAGAAAATAATTTTTTTGAAAAGTAAGAAGTCTCTTACTTATTTCTCACGAATTTGTAAAACCTTCGAGTCATCTGTAAGTCTTTCGAGTATGATGTTAAAACCTTCAGGTCATCTGTCAGTCATTCGAGCCAGATGATAAGTCCTTAGAGCCATCCGTCAAACCTTTGGGTAGGATGTTCACGTATGATTTTCACGTGAAAATGATAAAGCGATTTTCAAAGTATCTTATTTAATGTTCTTGAAAATCAAATTTTTGAAAAGTAAGAAGTCTCTTACTTATTTCTCACGAATTTGTAAATCCTCCGGGTAATTTGTAAAGCCTTTGGGTAATTTGTAAAACCTTCGGGTAATTTGTAAAGCCTTCGGGTAATTTGTAAATCCTTCGGGTAATTTGTAAATTCTTTGAGTCATCTATCAGTCTCTCAAGCAATATGATTCTTCTCAAGTCAAATCAAACTTCACAGAAGAGTAATGAAGCAATCTAATTTCGAGTCTGATATTGAGGGAAGAGTAGTGAAATTATATTCATATCAAGTCATCCTCAGTCTTCATAAAAAACTAGTGAAGCAAGAGTAGAAGAAAGATCAAAATGCGCTCTCCACGGAAGAGTAGTGGAAATGACTTTTCAGCAAAGTATGAAGCCTTCATGAAAAAGTAATGAAGTCATGCAAATTCAGCCTTCACGGAAGAGTAGTGAAGCAAATCATTTGCAAGTCATCCTTAGCCTTCACAGAAGAGTAGTGAAGCAGGAACATGATCAGATGAAAATTCGCTCTCAACGAAAGAGTAGTGGAATGAATTTCCCAGCAAAGGAAAAAGTTCACTCGAAAAAAACTTTTTGTCTTTTTATCTTTGCTATATTCTTGTTTACACAAAAATAAGCAAAGAGGGGCATCTGTCAACAATAGTTTCATCCGTGTTATATATTATTATATATATTAATATATAAATTATTATATATTATTATTACGAATAGAGGCCTATTTACAAGAGGACAACCCAGTTACAAAGTATGCTTACAAGCCCAATTAATTTACAACTAGATTCGGCCTAACAACCGAGTCAGGCCTAGATCCAGTAAGCCCACAAGAGAAGCCTATACTGCTAGGGTTTCACGCATGTCTCTCCAGTGCCACCGTTCTCCCAGCCGTTCAATCTCAACGCAGATCAATGGTCCAGATCGAGCCAACAACAACCCTAGAAACCCTGGGGTTATTATCTCACTGTCGCCACAGCTCCAATCCGTCGCTGCCACGACTCCGTCACCTCTCCATATCTCACTTAACCACTTTAGAAGGCTCTAGAAGAAGCACACTAACCGCACACGTTACAACCCTAGGGTGAATCACCACTATAGGTCCGGTGACTCACCGAAGGGCACCCTTATAACCGGTCCAAATGATGCACTACCAAGCCCTATAAAAGGACTCGATTGGACCTAAAAAAATAGAGATGGAGAGCAAGAAAGAGAAACCCACACAGAAGAGCAAGGCCAAGACAGCAACCAACGAGCAGTATTCAAAAGCAAAAAAAAAAAGAAGTGAAGAACTTACCCAGCCATCGGAGCCTTTATGCGCTTTTGGAGAGTTGAAACGTCGAAGGTAAATTGCTAGATCTACGAAATTTTGTAGGGATTTAGGCAAAGAGGAGACTGGATTTCTGTTTAGGATATCTTGGGCTTCTATTTAGAGAACTTATGCGGTAGAATACGGCAGCATAAGGCTGTCGATCGGTGATCAGTCTACCTCAGGCGAGGTTTTTATAGAACTGAGAGAGATCTCTTGTCTAGAGAGAGAGAAGAAATGAGAGAAATGAGAGAATGAAGGCCTTAGGGCCAATTTTAGGGCATTTATACCCTCCCTCGTGCGACGTCGTTTTGGGGGAGGGTATCTTTGTAATTTTTGCATGGTTAAACTACACGCGTGGTCCCCCTGATTCTGTAAACATTCAATTTTGGTTACGAAACAGTTTTTTTACTCCTTTTAATTCAGCTTTTCAATTTTAATTATTTTTATTTTAGCCACACATATATATATTAGGTAAAATTATATATTTAGTTTTTAAATATTAGTAAATCCTATTTTGATCCCGTATAGTAATTTTGAGTAAATTACATAATTAGTACATCATTTTACTATTATTCATAATTAGATTAATTAATTTTATTATTTTATTTATTTAATTATTAGTTAGTATATATTATTATTAGTATTTTAGGATTATTACCATATATTTATGTAATTATAATATAATTTTATAATAAGAATAATAAACTATTTAGTAATTATTTATATTAAATTATTTATATTAAATTATTTAAATTTAAATATAAGTTTATTATTTACTGCAAAGATATTAGTTAATAAATATCGGTACCAATTTTGGGCATTGTAGGGATGTTAATCCTTTCCCATACGTAACCGACTCCCAAACTCATTTTTCTGGTAAGAAGGCCCGAGTTGTATTATTTTAATATTATTCTTAGAAATTTTATTAAAGTAATATGACATTTTGGTGACCAATCTCACCAAATTAAAAAATTGGTGGCGACTCTACAACTTGGTGTTTCATCTGATTCAAGGAAGATAAATACTTATTTTTTCGAGACTAGTTACATCGTTTGGGGTGTACTATTTGCACTCTCTATCGCCGGGCAGAGAAACATCTCGACAGCTTGGCGGCTCCACTGGGGAATTTCTTTTAAAAAATAAGAGTTCAACCACCAATTTATTAATTATTTATCTTTGTAGTGAATAATAAGTTTCTTTTAATTTTGTTTTAATTATTTTTATTATTTTACTAACTTTTTTTTATGTGTACAAATTTAATTTTGGGTTATTAAAATAGGATAATAAGTTGTATATTATTTTATTCATTGTTATGCTTTTCCTCACCCATTGTGCACTGCATTCATAACATGAGCTAAAACCCCGCTCTTATCTTGTTTAAGTGAATGAGAAATTACTCCCTCATGTGGTTTTCACCTCCGTATGGGATAGGGGACCATTCTTTGAGCTCACACCTTATGTTCCTCGTGTGGTTTTCACCTCCGTACGGACATAAGGAAGTGTGTTCCTTCGAATTGAACTTAATCCTAAAGTCTGTAATGGACTAGGATTGAGGGCTTGGCAGTCCAAGGGGACACCAACAAAGGACAATTCGTTGACCATTCTTACTCTAGAGCCAAAACCCAACATATAATAAAACCTAGAACTTGAGTCTAGGTGAAGCCTAGCCCGATTAAGTCCTGTAAAGATTAAATACACAAGGGAAAAACATGTTACGTTTTTTTTATTTTACTTAATATTATCTTATTTTCTGAACAAATACATGCGAACTAGAAATCATGCGGTTAGGTTATTTTTCCAAACAAAGCATGGAACTAGAAAGCATGAGGTTAGGATATGACTTTTCTTACTAACCAGTTTTTTATATATTCTGAAAATGCATATATTAATTGTTTGGTTTGCATCTGCATAAACATGGCATACTCAAGGGTGTAGACTCAAGGGAGTAGATTTAAGAGTGATTATCAGAATCAAAGGTTTTCATTATGGACAAAGGGTATCATGATCAAGTAAACTATGAAGCAGCCAAAGAAGGATATCTCGAGGAAGCTTTTAAAATAATGGAGGGATATGCACATAAAAATCCTGTTAGATTGATACCGAAAGCTTTTTATGGTAAGAGCATCAATAGGAGCAGTCATAAGGGATAGAATTTTTATGAAGCTCGGGCTCGTTTTTGGAAAGACGAAAATAAGAAATTGAGCACAGAGGTCGAAGCCATGCTTGATGATTTCCAAAAAGTCATTCAAACCTTCAAGGATGTTGGACTAGGAAATACCCCAGAAGAATGGATGACAGAAATCATTAAACTAAAGACTGATGCTTGCTACTGGAAAAAGATACATGAGGATCAAGCAAAGAAATTCTCCTATGACTTTCAAATTGCTGAAGAAATATACAATGCAACCATCACCAATTTGGAGAAATGTCAAGCTGAAAACCAGATATTTAAGAAGGATGTAGCCAATATGGAAGCTTCATATCTGATCCATCAATGTGAGATTAATTTTGAATTAAAATCCACTAGAGCTCAGAACCACACATTGTTAAAAATGATGGATGATTATGGAGATATGGTACAAGAACTTCTTGAACACAAGGGCTCCCTTATGAAAGAAAATGAGCAATATTGTTTACAACTTTGGGAAATGGTAGGTAAGATTCAAGAAAAAGAAGATAACATGAAGAAAGGTGCTGCTCAAGCAAGCAAGGTGGCCCACAAGCTACTAAGCTTAGCAGGTTTTACAAGGGATTTGAAGCAGAATGACGAAACAACTTCTGAGAATGAATGGAAGTTAACTTGGCTTTTTAAAGAGATAGATAAATTAGGAGGGAAAATTATCTCTTATATGTAATGATCTTTTGATGTAAAAAAGAAAAACTCTTTTTGTGTTCAATGGAAGCTATTTTAAGCTGATTACTCTTGAATAACGCCTTTTTATAAATGCATTTGCATATACATATACATTCACTGTAACATCCTCCATATCGGGTTAGTGATCAAATTGTGAAATTTTAAAATTTAGTGACCAAAGTAGATAAATTGAATAGTTAAAAGATTTAATGGGAATATTTCATGTAGGATGGATAAGCAAAGAAGGGAAATTAAGAGGGTAAATGAGTCTTTTAGAAAGAGAAATAATTAAATATTACTTAAGGTTATTTAATAAACCACGTGGAAGTTAGAAGAGAAGGCAAAAGTTTCCAGATTTTTCTTCTTCTTCTTTCTTCTATTTCCCCGTGAGACCAAGCTAAAGGTGAGTTTTCTTGTTAATCAAATTCTTGATGAATTTAAGGTTGCTTATTGATCCTTAGATGATAACTAAGCTTAAGGAAAGCTTAGATTAACTTAAAACAATAAGATGAGGAGTACATGAAGGATTAAAGAAATGAAGTAGAAAAGTGAAATCTTGTAATAGAGTTCATAATAAGAATTAGAAGTATGATTTGACTTGTCATCAAGCTAATTAAGGAATAGGAAGTGTTAGAATTAAAATTTGAACATGTTAGAATTTGAGTGAGATTCTTAGATTCCATATAGAAGATTGGATTTCTAAATTTTAGAAGTATAGAATGGATAATAATTAGTTTACATAAGAGTATGCAAGTTAGGGATATAAAAGGAGGTAAAATATAAAGTGTAGAGAAGATTATAAATATATTTTCGTGCTTAAAATGACATTTATGGGCTATGTGCATTGATGCACATTCAATGTGCACCGATGCATCAAGGATAAATCCCAGAAATTGTTCAAGGTATACCGATGCACATGAAGTGCATCGATGCACTCTTTTAAAATATAAACATTGAATGCCATCAGTGCATCGATGCATAAGGAGTGCATTGATGCACCCCCTTAAAAATAAACATCGAATAGGATTTATGCATCGATGCATGGTGTGGTGCATCGATGCATACCTTCATTAAAAGATGAAAATGGCTTTTCTTTTAGCTCAAGAAATGATAGTTTGGAATACATTAATTAGTATACTGATTAGCATCAATGAATTACTCTGTAGATACCGAGCCTAAACAAGTTCCAGAATAATTGCCTCGTAAGATCGATCGAGGAAAAAGCAAGGAAATATAGGTGAGTACATATGCATAGCATGAATATAGTATTCTATTCAGTTCTAGACTTGTGATAAGTCTAGATTCAATATTTTAATACATGATCGCATTTCATATTATGATACATGACATGAATTCATATTATATGCATTAAGTGACATGAATATGTAGGAAAGGTTATATAAGCTATGTGATAAAGTGATGGAACATGATATGTTCATGTGATAAAGGTATGGAAATTATATGTTTATACAATATAAATTATGGGAATGGTGAAAGCCCATGTTATGTAGATGAGAACTATATGTATAGTTGGCATGCCAAGAGCTTCGAGACATATATGTATTCTTTGGAACATGTGTGAGGTCTTTTAAGACACATACTTGATCCTTGGCATATGTATATGATTCTTAAGGAAATTTTCTACGTGGTCCTTAGGGACAATCTTATATGGCACTACGGTGCAATTATATGCAGCACTTTGGTGCAATTCTACGTGGCACTTCGGTGCATTTATACGAGCTGTGGTGACAGTATAGTGCACAACCTCACAGTACTCACATACCTTAGGTTCTCAGTATGGTATCATGGGCCAATAATCTTATTAATATGAATTCATGAATGTCAAAATATTATGCTTACAGGTAAAGAACATGGTGATATAAACTGCATGGTTAAGTATTTGATTTTATCTCATTCCATTAAATTATGGCATTTCCATTACATTTCTTTGTTATTATTATTATTATATTGCCTCACTAAGTCGATGACTTAGCATGTGAGTGTTTTACACGTAGGATCCAAGAAAGTAGACGAGACAGGTTAAGCAGCTGGACAACATTACTCCTGCAACTATCAGATCAGAGGCAACTTGAGTAGTAGGTCATTTTGTTATGTAAATGAATGTTGACATGTAATCAAAGTGTCAAGTGATGTATGCTCTGATTATTTTGATAAACTTGTATTAATATATGTATAGTATTGTATTTTAATAAAATAAATTCAAATGTTTTATTGATTTTTTTAAAGTACTGTTTTGTGTAGTCAATGTGACATCCTGGACTCGTATCCAGGTCGGGTATGGGTTGAGGGTGTTACATTTAATGGTATCAAAGCTATAGTTTAGCCGATTCTAGGCATAAACTAGAGTCTATAGAGTCTTTAAATGGAATATATGCCAACAAATAGTGAGAACTTCTGATCTGGTATAGTATGAGTATGTTGTTTTCCTACTAGAACAATGTGTTTATTCTTGTTAGATGTCCGGACATAATATCTCCCGAATTGAAGCGGTAGAAGATATGCCTGCTAAAAGCAGTAATTCACCTGCCCTGGCCAGGCAAGGTGAAGAACAAGCATTTGAAGGAGTGCTTGTGCAAGATCAAGATACGTTCTTCATAACGTTAGACGCTATTCTGACGCATCTTCAACCTCCTGCTCCACCAACTCAAAGAATGAATATAGCAAAAGAGTTGAGATGTTTAGGAGCTCTCGAATTTAAGGGAGAAGCCGAGGAAGGTCTGGTTACGGTGGATCTTTAGTTAAATGATTTGAAAATCATGTTGGATGGTCTCCACTACTCTGAAGTGGAGAAGCTAGATGGAAATGTCTCCTTACTGAGGGGTCAGGCGAGAATATGGTGGATGAACGTCACCATGAGGATGTCAAATGATCAGTTGACTTGGTCTTTGTTCTTAAATGAAATTAAAAATAAGTACATTGGAGATCAATTTATTCGACAGATGAAGCAGGAGTTTATGAACTTGAAACAGATGAACCGCTCTGTATATGAGTATGAATGCGAGTTCAACAAGCTGAGTAGGTTTGCATCTGAGCTTTTGCCTACTGAAAAAGAGGCTTGTGAATGTTTTGTGGAGGTTTTACGCCCTAGATTGAAAGAGATGCTGATAGTATTGAATTTGTCCTCGTTCCAAGAGGTGATCAATCGTGACAGGGCTCTTGAAAGAGCTTAGAATGAGAGATTTGGGGACTCAAAAGTTCAGACATCAAAGAGGACGGGTGCTTCTTCTAGCTCAACACTACCAAAAAGTGGAAGAGACTCAGGATTTTGATCACAAGCTAGATCAGAATCAGTTGCATCATCTGCTAAGGGAGCAAGTCAGGCAAGACCTAGACAGACGTAATCAGTGGGATCTGGTGTTGGGAGATCTACTCCGAGTCAAGCGAGACAGTGCAGCACTGTGGGAAAAACCATTCTGGGGTTTTTGGGATGGCTGCTAGGACTTATTTCCGATGCGGAGATGCCAGACATTTTATCTGGGATTATCCATTGATGTTTGGTGAGCCTGCACCATCTGAAAGAGTTGGTTCTACCTCACAAAGATGACGAGGAAGAAGCAGAGGAAGGAAACAGTATGAATCCTCTGGTCAACCTGAAGTTCGGTCAACCGCACGGGTGTACAATCTAAAGACAAGTGAAGACCGTGATGACCCTGATATTATAGCAAATACTTTTCAGCTGTATGATAAATTGGTATTGGTACTGGTTGATCCAGGATCTAATTATTCTTACATTACAAGTAAGCTAATAAAGGAATTGAGGATTCCCTTAGAAGATACGAGTAATAAGATTATAGTAACTAATCCTTTAGGCCATATTGCTCGGGTAAACAAAGTTTGTAAGGGGTGTCCCATAAAGATTCAGGGAATTGAATTCCCTGCTAATTTGATGGAATTACCCTTTGACGAGCTTGAAGTGATTCTAGGAATGGATTGGTTGTTACGTTACTATGGGGATGTTAATTAAAGATCAAAAAAGGTAACCCTGAAGAGTCCAGGGGGAACAGAAATAAGTATGAGTAGTGAAATGTTTAATCCTTTAGCAAATGTAATATCATTAATGTCTGTTAAGAAGCTATTATTACAAGAAAGTCAAGGTTTTCTTGCAAATATGATAGATACAAGAGCTAAAGAAAAAGGATTGGATGAGATTCCAATAGTTTGGGAATTCCCTGATGTTTTTCCGTTAAGTTGCCAGGATTACCTCCAGATAGAGAGGTAGAATTTCAAATTGAAGTAATACCGGGAACAGCTTCGATTGCAATGGCATCCTATCGGATGACTCTGAAAGAATTGCAAGAGTTAAATAATCAATTGCAAGAGTTGTTAGAGAAGGGATTTATTCGACCAAGTGTGTCGCCTTGGGGAGCTACGGTGTTATTTGTTAAGAAGAATGATGGATCAATGCGTCTCTGCATTGATTATCGACAGCTTAATAAGGTGACTATTAAGAATAAGTATCCTCTCCCGCGCATTGATGACTTGTTTGATCAATTAAAAGGAGCTTCGGTATTTTCAAAGATCGATCTACATTCGGGGTATCACCAATTGAAGATTCAGGAGAAGGATATTCCAAAGACAGCTTTCAGAACGAGATACGGTCACTATTAATTCATTGTAATGCCATTCGGAGTAACGAATGCACCTGCTACTTTCATGGATCTCATGAACAGGATTTTTCAACCCTATTTGGATCAGTTTGTTATTGTCTTTATTGATGATATATTGATGTACTCGAAATCCATTGAAGAGCACAGCGCACATCTGAGGATCATTTTGCAAATTCTCAGGGATAAGAAGTTTTATGACAAATTGTCCAAATGTGAATTTTGGATAAATGAAGTAATTTTCTTGGGGCATGTGATCTTTGTAGATGGGATTCGGGTGGACCCTCAAAAGGTAAAAGCTATAATGGATTGGGAAGTTCCAAAGAATGTATCCGAAGTTCAGAGTTTCATTGGACTTGCCGGTTATTATCAAAGATTTGTTAAGAATTTTTTGATGATAGTGTTGCCTTTAACGAAGATGATGAGAAAGAATGTACCGTTTGTTTGGACTTCTGAATGTCAAGACAGTTTTGAAGCTTTAAAGAGAATTCTGACAGAAACTCCTGTATTGGTTCAACCGGAATCTCGCAAGAATTTTGTCGTATTCAGTTACGCGTCCTATAACGGGTTGGGGTGTGTATTAATGTAAGAAGGGAAGGTGGTAGCATATGCATCAAGGCAGTTGAAACCACATGAAAAGAATTACCCCACCCATGATTTAGAAATGGTTGTGGTGGTGTTCGCTCTCAAGATTTGGCGTCATTATTTGTATGAAGAATGATGTTATTTGTATACGGATCATAAGAGCTTGAAATACCTGATGACTCAAAAAGAGCTTAATTTAAAAAAAATGAGATGGGTTGAGTTTTTGAGAGATTATGGTATAATAATTGACTATCATCCCGGAAAGGCTAACGTGGTAGCAGATGCTTTGAGTAGAAAGACGTTTGCAGCTTTACGAGCTATAGATGCAAGGTTATCTTTAATTGGAGATGGTGGTCTATGTGCAGAGTTAAAACTTAAACCAGTATGGTTGGAGTGAATAGGAGAATTGCAAGGTAAAGATGAAGGGTGTTTGAAAAGAATTGAGTAAGTAAAGAGCAAAGAGATTAAAGACTTTGAGGTTAAGTCGGATGGAAATTTGTATTATAAAGGAAGAATTGTGATACCCGACAATGAGGATTTGAAGAAAGAAATATTAACAGAGGATCATTGCAGTCCATTAACGATGCACCCGGGTGGAACTAAGATGCATATGGATTTAAAAGATCGGTATTGGTGGCCAGGGATGAAACGAAGCATCACCGAATTTGTGTCTAGGTGTTTGACATGTCAACAGGTCAAAGCCGAACATCAAGTTCCATCTGGATTTTTGCAACCACTTTTCATTCCATAATGAAAGTGGGAAAATGTAACGATGGATTTTATTTCGGGGTTACCCCTGACTCCAAACAAAAGAGATTCAATTTGGGTAATTGTTGACCGATTGACCAAGTCAGCACATTTTCTTCCTGTCAGAACAGATTTCTCTATGGAAAAGTATTCGAAACTGTATATTAGAGAAATTATTATATTGCATGGAGTGCCTGTTTCTATAGTCTCTGATCGAGACCCTCGATTCACTTCGAGATTCTGGAAATCTTTGCATAGAGCGTTGGGAACTCGTTTAAACTTTAGTACGGCTTTTCATCCTCAGACTGACGGGAAATCAGAGAGAACTATTCAGATATTGGAAGATATGTTGAGAGCATGCGTAATGGAATTCAAAGGATCATGGGAAAAATATTTACCACTGGCAGAGTTCGCTTACAACAATAGTTATCAGTCCAGTATAAAGATGGCCCCATACGAGGCATCATATGGGAGAAAATGTCGTACTCCATTAAATTGGTATGAACTCAAAGATCGAAGTGTTCTTGGTCCAGATTTAATTCAAGATGTATAAAAGAAAGTTCGAGAAATTCAGCATAACCTCAAAGTAGCCTCTGATCGGCAAAAGTTCTATTATGATCTTAAAAGAAAAGAGATTGAATTCGAGGTTAGAGATAAAGTTTTCCTTAAACTATCCCCCTGGAAGAAAGTATTATGATTTAGTCGGATAGGAAAGTTAAGTCCAAGATTCATTGGTCCATATGAAGTTGTTAAGAGGATAGGACACGTGGCATATCAGTTATCTTTGCCACCAGAAATGGAGAAAATTCATAATGTTTTCTATGTGTGTATGTTGCAGAGGTATAGGTCTGATCCCTCTCACATCATTGCACCAGAACAAGTAGAAGTCCAATCGGATTTGACATATAAAGAAGAGCCAATGAGAATATTGGATTATGAAGTAAAACAGTTGAGGGATAAAGTTGTTCCATTGGTCAAAGTTCTCTGGAGGAATCACAAAGTATAAGAAGCCACGTGGAAACGTGAAGAAGATATGTGATTTCAATATCCTCGTCTGTTTATGCAATGAAAATGAGAGGACGAATTTTCTTAAGGGGGAGATTTGTAACATCCTCCATGCCGGGTTAGTGATCAAATTGTGAAATTTTAAAATTTAGTGACCAAAGTAGATAAATTGAATAGTTGAAAGATTTAATGGGAATGTTTCATGTAGGATGGATAAGCAAAGAAGGAAAATTAAGAGGGCAGATGAGTCTTTTAGCAAGAGAAATAATTAAATATTACTTAAGGTTATTTAATAAACCATGTGGAAGTTAGTAGAGAAGGCAAAAGTTTCCAGATTTTTCTTCTTCTTCTTTCTTCTTCTTTCTTCTTCTTCCCTGTGAGACCAAGCTAAAGGTGAGTTTTCTTGTTAATCAAATTCTTGATGAATTTAAGGTTGCTTATTGATCTTTAAAACAATAAGATGAGGAGTACATGAAGGATTAAAGAAAGGAAGTATAAAAGTGAAATCTTGTAATAGAGTTCATAATGAGAATTAGAAGTAGGATTTGACTTGTCATCAAGCTAATTAAGGAATAGGAAGTGTTAGAATTAAAATTTGAACATGTTAGAATTTGAGTGATATTCTTAGATTCCATATAGAATATTGGATTTCTAAATTTTAGAAGTATGGAATGAATAATAATTAGTTTAAATAAGAGTATGCAAGTTATGGATATAAAAGAATGTAAAATATAAAGTGTAGAGAAGATTATAAAGAGATTTTCGTGCTTAAAATGACATTTCTGGGCTATGTGCATCGATGCACATTCAATGTGCACCGATGCATCAAGAATAAATCCCAGAAATTGTTCAAGGTGTACCGATGCACATGAAGTGCATCGATGCACTCTTTTAAAATACAAACATCGAATGTCATCAGTGCATCGATGCATAAGGAGTGCATCGATGCACCTCTTTAAATATAAACATCGAATAGGATTTATGTATCGATGCATGGTGTGGTGCATCGATGCACACCTTCATTAAAATATGAAAATGGCTTTTCTTTTAGCCCAAGAAATGATAGTTTGGAATACATTAATTAGTATACTGATTAGCATCAATGAATTACTCTATAGATACTAAGCCTAAACAAGTTCCAGAACAATTGCCTCCTAAGATTGATCGAGGAAAAAGCAAGGAAATATAGTGAGTGCATATGCATAGTATGAATATAGTATTTTATTCAGTTCTAGACTTGTGATAAGTCTAGATTCAATATTTTGATACATGATCGCATTTCATATTATGATACATGACATGAATTCATATTATATGCATTAAGTGACATGAATATGTAGGAAAGGTTATATAAGCTATGTGATAAAGTGATGGAACATGATATGTTCATGTGATAAAGGTATGTAAATTATATGTCTATACAATATAAATTATGGGAATGGTGAAAGCCCATGTTATGTAGATGAGAACTATAGGTATAGTTGGCATTCCAAGAGTAGAGGGTCTACGCGGTCCTTCGGGATATATATGTATTCTTTGGAATATGTGTGAGGTCTTTTAAGACACATACTTGATCTTTGGCATATGTATATGATTCTTAAGGAAATTTTCTACGTGGTCCTTAGGGACAATCTTATATGGCACTACGGTGCAATTCTACGTGGCACTTCGGTGTATTTATACAACCTCACAGTACTCACATACCTTAGGTTCTCAGTATGGTATCATGGGCCAATAATCTTATTAATATGAATTCATGAATGTCAATATATTATACTTACTGGTAAAGAACATGGTGATATAAACTACATGGTTAAGCATTTGATTTTATCTCATTCCATTAAATTATGGCATTTCAATTACATTTATTTATTATTATTATTATTATATTACCTCACTAAGTCGATTACTTAGCGTGTGAGTGTTTCACATGTAGGATCCAAGAAAGTAGACGAGACAAGTTAAGCAGCTGGACAACATTACTCCTGCAACTATCAGATCAGAGGCAACTTGAGTAGTAGGTCCTTTTGTTATGTAAATGAATGTTTGCATGTAATCAAAGTGTCAAGTGATGTATGCTCTGATTATTTTGATAAACTTGTATTAATATATGTATAGTATTATATTTTAATAAAATAAGTTTGAATGTTTTATCGGTTTTTTTAAAGTATTATTTAGTGTAGTCAATGTGACATCCTGGACTCGTATCCAGGTCGGGTATGGGTTGAGGGTGTTACATTCACATTCATGTTATGCATAGCATGATAACATGTAACAATTATGAAAGCATGGGAATAATCAATAAAAGATTTTGGATTCAGGAATTCTAAAAGTACATTCAAGAATCAGGGGCAGATCTTAAAAAAGATTGAAAGTAATGAATGAAATATTGCTCGAGTTGGAAAGATTGAAAAAAATCCAAGAATAACTTGTAGAAATCCAACAAGAAATGTTTGAAGAAATAAAAAATATTCCAAGCTGAGTCCAAGGAACAGATGTCTAAGATAATGGGTATGATGGTTATTTTGATGTATGGGGAGAAAATGTTAAAAGACTCTATGGAACATGAAAAGATAAATGTCCTGGGAAAAAGTTTGGATTTTAATAACGTAGTTACTGATATGATGACAAATGACCAAGAACATGTTGTGAAATGTAGAAATCCAACTCATCTTCATGGATCAGGAAATATGACAGAT
The DNA here is from genome assembly GCF_006381635.1 of Hibiscus syriacus. Lineage (NCBI taxonomy): Eukaryota > Viridiplantae > Streptophyta > Magnoliopsida > Malvales > Malvaceae > Hibiscus > Hibiscus syriacus. Next base: position 479,355 of record NW_024061975.1, on the reverse strand, counting down.
AACATGGACATTGAAGTTGGTTCAAATAAGAGAAACATGGAACAAGTCCCATTGAAAATGGATAAAAATGACAAGAAGGAAAAAATGATGACACGTCTCTTTCCAATTCCAATTTCATATTCAGAGTTGTTACTCTTTCTCTTTGAAAGTGGTCTTGTAACACCCATCCCTCCTTGTACTTATTTGCATCCAAATTGGAAAAATATCAAGAATCCATGCAATTATCACTCTGGAGATTTTGGTCATTCTACAATAGATTGCATAATGATGAAATTAAAAGTCCAAGACCTTATGACAGAAGGGTTATTATGTTTTGAAAATGGGAAACTTAAGCTCCTTAAAAATTCAAAGCTGGTTAAAAAAGAGAAATTTTCAAGTCATCATCCCTCTCAAGATGATGGTCAAAAGTCAGACATTCGAAGAAAACATTTTCAAGAAAGCAATTATAAAGAAACAGTCATATCAAAAGAATCTCTACCCTGTTTTCATTCGTTCTCATGCAGCAAGTTATATGTCAAATTACACAAAGCCCAACTTATTGCTCCGTGTCTAGCAAAACCTTTGGTACCTCCTTACTCAAGATGGTATAATAAAAAGGTTTTTAGTGAGTAACATGTTGGAATCCGAGGACATTCTATCAAAAATTACGGTAATTTCAAACAACGAGTTCAAGATCTTCTGACGTAGGGAATTATAGAAGTGGATGCCAACAGTCAATCCATTTTGAACAAACATTTAGGAGTCAACTCCATAAATGAAATTGATAATATCAAAATAAATGAAGGACAAGGTAAAACCAAGAAGGATGAAGTATGTATGACCGACTTAACTCTTGATATTTTTTTGATGAATGAAACAAAAAGAAGATATTAAAAAGTGAAAGAAAAGGAATTCGAGATTGGCCTACAGGTTTAAGAGGAAATAAGGTAGATACAACCTTGGAGACACCCATATCAGATCTTCTAAAATCAAGAGAATTAGAGGGAAATTTAGAGAGAAAAGAGAATGCTACTCCAAGTACAGCTGCAAGAAATATCCAGAACCAGGATACAACAATTGTCACTAAAGAGATTGGTTCTGAAATTAAAACTGAGCCCAATTTCCAATTAGGAAAGATGATGATGGGATTTGACCAAGAAATAGCTCAAGAAAAAGAAGAGATTTGTGTATCTAAAAGCTTATCCAAAGAAGATACCCAAGAAATGATCAAGAAATGGGGTACAAAAATAGACAAAGATCCTGGTCTAATTATACACCCAACATCTAAGGAAAAATGAGGCGGTGGAAGTTGTTATCTACCACTAGGGTACCTTTCATTTTGTAGCATCTTGTTTGAATATGTTTTTGTTCCTTTATCCGCCTTTTGTAATAAAATGTGCTTCTTTTAAGGTTATGAGCATTGAATCAATTTTGCAATCTTGAAGTTCTTTGAGTATCATTAAATTAAAAACTCTTTACAATTAGAGTTATACATCTTTGACAAAAGTATCAAGATTGAACACCAGAAAAAAGGGACCCTAACCTTACCTCAGATAAAATATACCTGACATTACACCATCTCACAAATATGAGAGAGCCTTCTCCAATGCAAGGAATTAGACAAAAGGTTTGGTATTGATATTTAGAAGCATGCAACATGGGCATCTTTTGTGACATTGTAAAGATAACTAGATAATTTTCTATTGATGAGATTCAACAATAAAACTTTGACAAATCTAGTCTAAAGTCAGTCGCTGGTAAATTAAAATTTGGTAATGAGATTTTCTGAATTTCACCTGACATATAGACTATAATAGGTTCTTTTAAAAAGTAAGAGTCATAAACAGAAAAGTTGTCCCTCTAGAGCAATTGGTTAATAGCCCTGGCTTTATAGATAAGTTTCAATTAGCCAAATGAAGGCTAATGTCAATAAAGCTGAACTCATCTAGCCAAAATGGCAAAAGAAGAAGTTGTTGTAAATAAGGTAAATAAAACATATTATAGTCTATTTCACATATGTGCACACAGAAATTTTGTTATTAGATCGATGTTCTCACACTGCTTTAGATAGAATCAAAGATTTTAGAGAATTAAAATGGAGGTATTTTAGAAGGTCTAGTAACTGTTATGCTAGATTATGTCATTTTGTACGCATCCGGTTAAAGATACCAAGTCAAGAAAGTGAGTCATGTGATAATATTCACAAAGAGCGAGAGAGGAGTGACATCTTCACTAAGATAAAACCATAGAAAATAGGGAACCAACCTGAAACTAACTTCTCAATCTTGATACTTGTCAAAGAACTATAACTCTGAAATAGTAAAAGTTGTTGATTCTTTAGATGTTCTTTGAATTCAGGCTTATAATTTGATTCTATTGTGAACCTGTAAGATGCAATATTTTACAAAATTCTTTCATTCTTTGATAAGAAACGAGGAAGAACATTTTTAAACAAGATAGTTTTAAATGAGAAAGGATCATGAGACAAGTTGATGCCTATTCTACCTGTACTGAGAAGAAGAATTAGCAAGGCCATAATGATGAAGCATTTCACATTCTTGAAAACAAGTGGCCTAAGAAATCAAAGGTCTGGGGAATTGGACTTATAATATTCCCTGTGTGACTACAAATCAAGGAAAAGATGATTACCTCATTTGAAAGAAAGATACATATCTCATTGCATAGAAAAAAAGTCAAGAACGCAATCAGTCGAGAATGATCGCCCCAATCAAAAGAAAGACACGTATCTCAAACATTTTTGTCAGAAAAATCGATCACTTCTTAAGTTTGTGATAGCATAAAGAAAATCCCTTAAATTACTTAAACAACATTGATGTTTAGTAACACTAGAATGAGATCATTCAAGATTATGAGAATTGACACCAAGGAAGCCACATGTGTATATACAAGGGGGCATTATAAAAATTAGACCTTATGAGAAGAATGAATGGACATTAAGAGTAAACCTTACAACTTAGAATGTTGGGACATCTTGAAGGCTCACATCATCATAAAATAATGTTGGGGCATTTTAAGGCTGGGGCATGCTGAAATCCATTTTTAGACAAAAATGATCCAACCTATTATGCTGAACGATCACATTTGTATTAGAAAAATGCTAGGGCATATTGGACCCTTATCATTCTAGTAAAAATCATTCCAATGAGACAAAAAGGTATGAAGACTGAAAATGGTGAAATAATGATAGTAGATATCAATGTTCTGTCCACCATGTGATTACAATATCCCCACAGGAGTCATAGGAAAGGATGAATGTGTTGTTAAATATTCTCTGATATCATCTTACTTGCATTTTTACTGAAGTATCATTGTGACATCATACAAAAGTTTCGAACATCATGTAAAGAATTCCTTGGTCAAGAAATCTAGGCAGAAGCCATAGGAAATGATTAATGAGTTGTCAAAAGTTTTACGAACCAGTAATTGTGGTGTTGAACCAATGTTGTGATCATGTGGTTGACTTAACATGAAGTTGCCTTTTTTAATCCCAAGGTCAGAAATGAGAAATAATGAAGATTTCTTTCCACAAAGAAACGTTGGAACTTTAACAATAAGAAACTAATGGAGCCAACTAAGATTGAACAATGGGTTGTTGTTAAACATCTTGAAATGATATAATCTAAATAATCTTGTTCGAGATTTGATTAGATATAGACATGAAAGGAATTAGGATAAATACTTCTTGTGATGTGTTTCAAGAGTCAAATCAGAACAGACGTGGTTGATATCCTGATTAATCTCTGTTGGATTTAGCGTATTCATATCTACATTGTGCAAAGATGATAGATTCTCTTTCCAAAGATGATAGATTCTCTTTTCAAAGATGAAATCTTTATCGGATTTCTACACAACTTCATATAGAGACAGTTGGTGTTATCAAGAAAAGTGGGGCAACAAGGTCATCATTCTGAGTATGGCAAGAGTCCCATAAATGAAACAGTTCTTCTGAAGGTAAAAGAAGATACAAAGATACAAGTTGACTAGATGGTTATTCAAAAAAGGAATGATCGAGTGAAAAAGAGAAAACGTTGGAATCAATTGAGGATTTAACCGATATTTTTGCATTCATTCATAAGAACATTATTTGCATAAAGGTCATACATTTCATTGCATTTTGAATAAATATATTTTTATAAGAAAGATGCAGGGACAAAATACCTTACAAGTATAAGGTATGATTCAAATCCAAATTACAGAAATCATATTTGGAGAGGCAAACATCTAAAGAATAGATGAACACAATCTATAGAAGAAGTAATATTTTGCATATGCCCAACCAATAAGTTGTTTTGAAAAATGAGAACACGATTTTCAACGTTTCTCATTTAATCTTTGCTAAAAATGAAATTTTTGAAAAGTAAGAAGTCTCTTACTTATTTCTCACAAATTTGTAAATCCTTCGGGTCATCTATAAGTCTTTCGAGCATGATGTTTAAAACCTTCGGGTCATCTGTCAGTCTTTCGATCCAGATGATAAGTCCTTATGGCCATCCGTCAAACCTTTGGGTAGGATGTTCACATATGATTTTTGCATGAAAATGAGAAAGCGATTTTCAAATTTTCTTATTTAATGTTCTAAAAAATCAAATTTTTGAAAAGTAAGAAGTCTCTTACATATTTCGTGAACCTTCGGGTCATCTGTAAATCTTTTGAGCATGATGTTAAAACCTTCGATTCATCTTTCAGTCTTTCGAGCCAGATGATAAGTTATTAGGGCCATCCCTCAAACCTTTGTGTAGGATGTTCACGTATGATTTTCTCATGAAAATGAGAAAGCGATTTTCAAAGTTTCTGATTTAATGTTCTAGAAAATCAAATTTTTGAAAAATAAGAAGTCTTTTACTTATTTCTCACGAATTTGTAAATCCTCTGTGTAATTTGTAAAGCCTTCGGGTAATTTGTAAAGCCTTTGGGTAAAATTGTAAATCCTTCGGGTAATTTGTAAAATCTTTTAGTCATCTATTAGTTTCTCAAGCAGTATGATTCTTCTCAAGTCAAATCAAACTTCACGGAATAGTAATGAAGCAATCTAATTTCGAGTCTGGTATTGAGGGAAGAGTAGTGAAATTATATTCATATCAAGGCATCCTCAGTCTTCACAAAAAAGTAGTGAAGCAAGAGTAGAAGCAAGATCAAAATTTTCTCTCCACGGAAGAGTAGTGGAAATGACTTTTCAGCAAAGTATGAAGCCTTCATGAAAGAGTAATGAAGTCATACAAATTCAGCCTTCACGGAAGAGTAGTGAAGCAAATCATTTGCAAGTCATCCTTAGCCTTCACGGAAGAGTAGTGAAGCAGGAACATGATCAGATGAAAATTTGCTCTCCACGAAAGAGTAGTGGAATGAATTTCCCAGCAAAGCAAAAAGTTCATTCAATGAAAACCTTTTGTTTTTTTATCTTTGCTTTATTCTTGTTTACACAAAAATATGCAAAGAGGGGCATTTGTTGACACTAGCTTTCGTTCGAGTGTTATATATTATTATATATATTAATATATAAATTATTATATATTATTATAATTACAAATGGAGGCCCATTTACAAGAGGACAACTCGGTTACAAAGTAGGCTTCCAGGCCCAACTAATTTACAACTAGATTTGGCCCAACAACCAAGTCAGACCCAGATCCAGCAAGCCCACAAGAGAAGCATATACTGCTAGAGTTTCACGCATGTCTCTCCAGCGCCATCATTCTCCCATCCGTTTGATCTCAACGCAGATCAAGGGTCCAGATCGAGCTAATAACAACCCTAAAAACCCTAAAGTTATCATCTCACTGCCTCTACAGCTCCAATCCGGCGCTGCTACAACTCCGTCGCCTCTCCAGATCTCACCAGAGCACTCTAGAAGGCTCTAGAAGATGTACAACAACCGCACACGTTACAACCCTAGGGTGAATCACCACTGTAGGTTAGGTGACTCGCCGAAGGGCACCCTTGTGACCAGTCCAAATGATGCACTACCGAGCCCTATAAAAGGACTCGATCGAACCTGAAAAAGAGAGGGAGAGCAAGAAAGTGGAACCCACACAGAAGAACAATGCCAAGACAACAACCAACGAGCAGTATTCAAAAGAAAAAAATAAAGAAGTGAAGAACTTACCCAGCCATCGGAGCCCTTATGCGCTTTTGGAGAGTTGAAACGTCGAAGGTAAATTGCTAGATCTATGATATTTTGTAGGGATTTAGGCAAAGAGGAGATAGGATTTGTGTTTAGGATATCTTGGGCTTCGATTTGGAGTGTTTTAGTATTTTTCGGCCACCGTGGGTGGTGGCTGGCGGCGGCGGAATACGGCGACGTAAGGCTGTCGACCGATGACCAGTCTACATCGGGCGAGGTTTTTAGAGAGAACTGAGAGAGTTCTCTCGTCTAGAGAGAGAGAGAAGAAATGAGAGAAACTAGAGAATGAAGGCCTTAGGGGCCGATTTTAGGGCATTTATACCCTCCCTCGTGCGACGTCATTTTGGGGGAGGGTATCTTTGTAATTTTTGCATGGTTAAACTACAGGCGTGGTCCCCCTGATTCTGTAAACATTCCATTTTGGTCATGAAACAGGTGTTTTACTCCTTTTAATTCAGCTTTTCAATTTTAATTATTTTTATTTTAGCCACATATATATATTTTAGGTAAAATTATATATTTAGTTTTTAAATATTAGTAAATCCTATTTTGATCTCGTATGAGTAATTTAGGGTAAATTACATAATTAGTACGTCATTTTAATATTATTCATAATTAGATTAATTAATTTTATTATTTTATTTCTTTAATCATTAGTTATTATATATTATTATTATTAGTATTTTAGGATTATTACCATATATTTATGTAATTATAATATAATTTTATAATAAGAATAATAAACATTATTTAGTAATTATTTATATGAAATTATTTAAATTTAAATTTAAATATAAGTTTATTATTTACTGCAAATACATTAGTTAATAAATACCGGTACCAATTTTGGGCGTTGTGGGGATGTTAATCCTTTCTCATACATAACCGACTCCCGAACTCATTGTTTTGGTAAGCATACTCGAGTTGTATTATTTTAATATTATTCTTATGAATTTTATTAAAGTAATATGACATTTTGGTGACCAATCTCACCAAATTAAAAGATTAGTGGCGACTCTACAACTTGGTGTTTCATCTGATTCAAGGAAGATAAACACTTACTTTTTTTAGACTAGTTATACCGTTTGGGGTGTACTATTTGCACTCTCCATCGTCAGACAGAGAAACGTCTCAACAATAAGATCTAGGAATTATAAGAATCAAGGTGAAGGGATGACGCCACAAGTATAAAATATACTTGCTTAATCGATAAAGTTCTCAAAGAACCTTGAAGAGAGATTTAACTCACAATAGTTGTTTATAATATGAATGAGATGATTACAAATAAAGGTAAGCCTCTCAATTTATAGGAAATGAGAGGGCTGAGTCGAATAGACATCTTTTGTTTCGGCTAGATACATAACTTAAATGAAAGTACATAATGCTTTAAGTGAAAGGATGAGTCCCTTGGGATGATGTTGGTTCGGTTATCTCTTCAAAATGTGTTATGTTGTTTCGGCCATGCGTGAATCAATCTCCCTTTGGCCGAATGGTGATATGTTGGTTCATCTTGGTGCCAAAGTTTTCATGTGCAAGGCATGTGGGTGGTGGCCGAATAGGCATGGTGCTTGCCTCATGTCTCTTCATGATTTAGTCCTCCATTTGGTGTTATCTCTTCACCAACATGCACCTTGATGAAAGGGCATCTTTATGGACAGCAACATTCATGAAATGTCATAATTGTTGGAAGGTAACCTTTCATGTTTGAGCTAGTTCTAAGGTGAATGAGTTGGAGGTGAACTGGCCATAGGCGAGTTGCAACATGATTAACGTTATGGCAGCTCCTTGTGGCGATGATGATGGTACAGCTCCCCAGATGAATTGAAGTCATCTTCTAGCTCAAATCTTCAACTCAATCCAGCTATGAGCCCATTGGTCTCCGTACAAATTTTCACCAAATGTTCCTTATGCTTTCCTAAGCGTTCCTATGTAAGTTTCCTTGCTGTTTCTTTCACCATTTAGCTCAAAATAGCTACCATAGTTGTGGTCGAATGTACCTACACTCAAAACTTAAAGAATAAGTTAAGTATATGAACTATATTAATGTGTATATGATAAAGATGTGTACAATAGTATATAATAATAACTTATGCCTCACATAGTAATAAATAAGTTATTATCATTATAGTTATAGATGTAGTATATATATATGTTATAGCAAACGAAATACGCATCATTGTGTAGAAAAATAGAAAGTTTCTCCCCTTGAAAGGTTGGAAATGCAAAGTAAACATGATGTTAAATTGGATCACATCATAATATCAGTAGTTCTGCTAAATTTTTATGGTGGGTAACCAAAATGAAAGTAAAACGTAACATTAGGCTTAATTTTAAAAAATAGTTGGATGATTAAAACAAAAAAAATGATAATTGTTGTACTAAACATATAATTCATCCTACTAAAAAATACCCCTAATGTTTAACTAAATAGTTATTTGTCTTTATTCCGTCTTTTTTTAAGTATTTGAGCTCTTTAATCTTTCTTTTTTAAGACAAAAAGTCCTCTAAAATTTGATTAAATTATCACTTTAGTATTTATTCTTTTCTTATCATTTTCACCTCATCATTTTATTTTAGGGAAAAAATCTCTATTTTAAAATGTTGATAGTTTGTTGACTATTTTTCTACATGAAAGAGGAGAAAGTTTATGAGTCGACAACCTAATTTAAGGTTAAGGAACGATAAAAAATGAGCGCAATCGAAAATGTGATAAAATACATATTATTTTTCGGTTATGAACAACTTAAAATGTTAACTTTTTAACGTTAACCTAAAATGATTTGCTTTTTATTACATTTTCGGTTGCACTCATTTCTCATTATTCCTTAATCTTAAATTATATTGCACCACAATGTAGTTACCATGAAAGAAATTTTTTACCTAAAATAAATATTAAGAATAAAATATTCTAAAAAGGTAATTATTAAAATAATTATTTAATCATAGGTTAAGAATATTTTTTTTATTCCTAATTTAAACTTGTTTTTGAAAATGAAGAGAGCCTATGAGGTAGAGCATGTTTGGAACATGGAGTGTGAGTTGGCCGTGTCATCAACCATGCAAATTGCAATGCTCTTTCAAAAACAAACAACCTAAACTCTCTTGTCTTTTGATTCATCAACACGTGTCAACTGCTATCTCATTTCCCTCACGCGCCTTTTCGCATCTCACTTTTTTCTTCACGCGCTCCCCTCCCCCTCTCTTTCATTGTTCCACACGTGTATTCCCCCAACAACCCCTATAAATACTTGCTTCCCCCCTAAACTCTCGCCCACCCACTCAACCTCCTCAACCGTTCCCAACACGAAGCTTAACCGTTTCCCACGACTTCCTTCCTCCCTCCTCCTCCTCCGCTGGCTTCCGCTGCCACCGACGTCCGTAATGGAAGCCAGCCGGCCTATAGCGGCTAAACGGGTTCATGCTGTCAGGCCAACAAAGAGGATCCCATTAGGGGAAGATACTACCAAAGCCTCCGACGCGTTACCTCTTCCGTTGTATCTAACGAATGCTGTGTTCTTCACATTCTTCTTCTCCGTTGTTTACTTTCTCCTTTCCCGTTGGCGCGAAAAGATCCGAGCTTCAATACCTCTCCACCTTGTCACCTTTTCCGAGATCGTTGCGATTTTCGCTTTAGTCGCCTCTTTGATTTATCTTTTGGGGTTCTTCGGGGTCGGCTTTGTTCAGTCTTTGATTCTCCGGCCTTCTGGTGACGTTTGGAATGACGAGGAAGAGGAAAATGGAGTCTTGTTTCGTAAAGAAGATGCCCGTACGGTCCCTTGCGGCCAAGCTCTTGATGACTCGCTTCCTTCACTGACTCCTATAGCGCCGGTTGTAACTACCCATAAACTGCTCGATGAAAAGCCTGTTAGAGTTACAACAGAGGAAGATACTCGTAAAGTCTCTTGCGGGAAGGCTCTTGATTGTTCGCTTCCTTCACTGCCACCTCGAGTACCTGTTGTGTCTACCCAGAAACTGTTGGATGAAAAGCCTGTTGTTGTTAGAACCGAAGAGGACGAAGAAATAATTACATCCGTAGTGGCCGGAACGCTCCCTTCCTATTCTTTAGAATCAAAGTTAGGTGATTGCAAGAGAGCCGCTGCGATCAGGCGTGAGGCGCTGCAGAGATTATCGGGGAAATCATTATCGAGTTTGCCACTGGATGGATTTGATTACGAGTCCATTTTAGGGCAGTGTTGTGAGATGCCTGTTGGGTACGTGCAGATTCCCGTGGGAATCGCTGGGCCACTGTTGCTTAATGAAAGAGAGTTCTCAGTTCCTATGGCAACCACGGAGGGGTGCTTGGTGGCTAGTACTAACAGGGGTTGTAAAGCTATTCATTTGTCTGGTGGAGCTACATGTATTATATTGAAAGATGGCATGACTAGAGCTCCTGTTGTAAGGTTCAGCACAGCGAAAAGGGCAGCTGAGCTGAAGTTTTATTTGGAAGATCCTGACAATTTCGATACTTTGGCTGTTATTTTTAACAGGTTTGTTTGGGTATTTTTGAATTTCAGATTCAGCGGTTCAAATTCTAGCTAATTATGGTGTACTTTTTTAAAAAAAAATATTTTGAGTTTCTGGGTGGTTGCAGATCAAGTCGATTTGGTAGGCTTCAAAGCATAAAATGTGCAATTGCTGGGAAGAATCTATATTTGAGATTCACTTGCAGTACTGGTGATGCTATGGGGATGAACATAGTTTCCAAGGGAGTTCAAAACGTTCTGGATTTCCTTCAAACTGATTTTCCTGATATGGATGTCATCGGCATTTCTGGTAATCTTCATTTGCTGATTACTTATAATTATGTTGTTCGTCTTTTGTTTGAGCTTCATAACTCAATTTTAGAGATTCATGATGGATTTAGGAAATTTTTGTTCTGACAAAAAGCCGGCTGCTGTAAACTGGATTGAAGGACGAGGCAAATCTGTTGTCTGCGAGGCCATAATTAAGGGTGATGTGGTGAGGAAGATCTTGAAGACTAGTGTGGAATCTCTTGTGGAGCTCAACATGCTTAAGAACCTTACTGGTTCAGCAATGGCTGGAGCTCTGGGTGGATTTAATGCCCATGCCAGTAACATTGTCACTGCAATCTACATAGCTACTGGCCAAGATCCGGCTCAAAATGTCGAGAGCTCTCATTGCATCACGATGATGGAAGCTGTTAATTATGGAAAGGACATTCACGTCTCTGTCACAATGCCTTCAATCGAGGTAATTGATTTTTAAAATGATCTATTTTGGTTCAGGTCATTTCCGGTTGAATCGTTTTGGGATTGGATCATTTGAGTTTTAAGGTTTGGATGTTTTGGATAGGATCATTTTGGGTCACTGCAGATTTAGGTTAGTTTAGATTCAGTTGGAGAGAGTTCATGGAAGCACTAGGACTAGGAGTATGATGGTTGATGTGTGATTTGTTGTTTAGGTTGGCACTGTTGGTGGTGGAACTCAGCTTGCATCTCAGTCAGCCTGTTTGCACCTGCTGGGGGTTAAAGGTGCGAGCAAAGAGGTAGTTGGAGCAAACTCTAGGATGCTTGCAACCATTGTAGCCGGTGCGGTCCTTGCGGGGGAGCTGTCACTCATGTCGGCACTAGCAGCGGGTCAACTAGTTAAGAGCCACATGAAGTACAATAGATCAAGTAAGGATGTTTCCAAGCTTTCTTCCTAGATGAACGTTGTCATGGTTTAGTTGTTTGTTGCAAATCCCATGCTATATAAATGTATCTGACCATCCCTTTGTAATTTCCTTTATTTGTTTTGTACTTTGTTATTATTTTATATCCAAGAAAAGAAGAAGAAAAGGCATGTAATGTGAGAATGGTGTAAAATGATAGGATTGTTAATTATAGTCTCGAAATCCCGTTATACTCGTTCTGCATCTCACTTCATAAAATATGTTTATAAGTATCGGTTAAATAAATATAAATTATTTATTTTACAAAAAAGAGTGAAAATATACGTCATACGTTCTATTACATATATATGTAATATTCTTAAGGCTTCATGCTGACTGTACACTTAAGCTTCTCATGAAAAATGTGTCGCACTTCCATAACCCAAGCTAAATCTATTAATGGCATATTGAAGCACCTCATCATTTCGAAATTTTCATATACCCTAAACAATAAGTGTAACCTCTTAGACCCGACTTGGACGTTACAACTGAATCTAGGCGGTGACATATCAGTTTCAGAAAAACATTTTCAATGAAAAAACACATAAAAGGTAGAATACGGAAATACATAACGGTAAAGTTCATACGGTGAACATGTACGTATACTAACATCGGAAGTTCATATGGAAATAGGTTTAGAAAAAAATATTGATAATACAGATACACGAAGACAATAGGAAAAACTCATGTCACCAAAATATAGTAGAAATGGGCATAAAGAAATATACAGTGATACAAAACGGAGAACAGTTGATCCTCTTGATGCCAAGTCTGCTAGTCTACTGTCGAATGATATCTGAAAAGTTAAAAATTAAAGAATGAACTAAAAAGTCAGTGTGCTCCTTGCGATATATGAAAATACTCAGATATATACTATGGTAAAAATTATTTTATAAAACATGCTTTTAAAACATGAACACCACCCCAATATGAACACCAAAATGTATATGTCCCCTAAACCATACACCAATATGTACACTATAGCAAAATGAAGCATTTTTAGCGGCGTTTTTTGAACAAACTTCGCAAAAGACTCAGACTTTTTGGCGTTTGTATATAAATGCCGCTAAAGACTCATATTGTAGTGGCGTTTTTATATAAACGCCGCTATAAACTCGTACTTTAGTGGTCTTTTTATACAAACACCGTTATAGACTCGTACTTTAGTGGCGTTTTTACACAAATGCCACTATAGACTCGTACTTTAGTGGCGTTTTTATACAAACGCCGCTAAATACTCGAACTTTAGTGACGTTTTAATACCAAATGTCGCAATTGTCATATAACCTAGTGGCGTTTACGTAAAAAATGCCCCTACTGAACACTACTTTAACATATCAGGATCAAAATCCATAATTTTATTCTAACATTCTTCTTCCTTTCAATACGTAAAGAAATTTGACTCTGCATCACGACGTCGTCGCCAGTCCGGTCACCAACTGCCGACCATTCTCGCTTCTTTAATATCCTGGTGCAAGCGGTCTTCAATGGCGATGTTTCTTTTTTGGAATTGCAATCAGGTACTGGAAAATTCTGGGAATTTTATGCTTTAATTACCCATTTGGGCTTTGCTGAAACTTTCTATGTTTTTTTTTTATCAATCCTTATCTACCTATACATCCCTATAAGATTAATTACGATGTCTGTTTCCTTCTATCTTTAAGGAATATAAATTTGTTGGTTTGATTTGTCGTTGGAAATCTAGATTCATACTTGTTTCAGTAGTTGGTAAAAATGCTAAGAAATTTTAGTATCTCAATGTGCAATTACACGTGCACTGCTCCTTGTTCTCGTCTCACTGCAAGTTGTGTTCAGAATAACAAATAGATTGGTTTAGTTTTTGGCTCCAATGAATATCATTGTTCTGGTTTGGGAGCTTAGTGTTATTTGGATCGATGTTTGGTAATAAACTCGATTTATTTCTTTTATAATATTGAGTTAATATAAAAACAAAGATTACCTTCTGACTGATTTAGTGTGGTTATCTCAAATGTTATATGACGTACTGATCATTATAAATGTTTCATGTCAACCTAACATTTAAAAGTTAAAGCATTTACATGCAATACAAGCATTTACGGTGGGAAATAATTATGAATGAACATCTATATTTAGGGTTTATTTTCAATACATGTATTTATTAAATATGCTTAAATATTATTTTTCACATTATTAAAAGTATTTTGTTATTTTTGGGTTAATCACGCACTGGTTTTAAGTCATTAAAAGTTATATCTATGTTGTTTCCAAACACAATCATGGATTTCACTCTATGCACTAACTCAACTGATTCAAGTTCGTTTTTAACATAAGTCAGAATAATATTGTACTTGTTGTGTTTATCCTTTTGAACTAGAACAGAGTGGCTGTTTTGGTTTCCTTTACCCAAGGTATTATTGCCATATAACACTATAAGAGGTCTTTGGTGCATTAATGTTGAATTACAATCAGCTTTAAGATTTTTACTTTGTCATTTTATATGTTTACGGAATAAAGATTTTTAGTTTGTCATTTTGAAGTTTGCAAAAGGTAGGATTCTTGGCACTTCAGCTACAGTACATTGCTTCTCTTCCAAAGGTAAGCTTATTTACGTGATGGAGATGGAAAATTATTTTTAGTATTCATGATTTTTCTTGTCTTTGGTGATTGGTGTTAGGGTTTAATATACAAATTTTCTCATAAAGTAGCTAACAATAAATACAGAATAACCCACAAAATGTAAGCAATGGCATTTCACCCTCAAAATTTGCTAAAACAAGTATGTTTTAGTTTGAATCTAGAGATCTTTTTGTTGGTTTTGTAATTTTTTCTCCTTGACGGCAGACAGTGATGTTTTGAAGTTTTAGAAACATTAAAGGTCAGAATTTTTGCTCTGCGTATAATTTACTTCACATGGAAAAACATTATTTTTGTTTTAAGTCTTAATAATGATGCATTCTTTAAAAATAATCTCAGCCTTGAAAAAAGAAATACTTCAAGAATGATCTCAGCCTATATGCTGCAAATTGTCCCACCTAGAATGCTCATGTATCAATAGAAAGATGAAGTCAGATTTTGGAGTTTAAAGAAAAGACAAGTATGATGTATTTTTCATATATCATTATAATATCTACTTTATAAGTACAAATTTAAAATTTTAGGACCGAGAGCATGTTGGTGTAGCTAGAAACAACAACAAAAGTTTACTCGCACAGCAGGATCGAAGAGCTTTGATTGTATAGCTAATGATGGGATATTATTGATTATTCACATAGTGATTTACAATTGGTAGCACATAGTAATGAAAATTATTTATAATATTAAATAATTTTTTGCAATACTTAATTTTAATTCTACATTGTAAGAAAATATGTGTGGTGGTAAAGTTGGACGAATAAAGCTCTTCGACATGACACATACAAAAAAGGATGGCACTCATAGGACTGATGAAGTACCATAAATTATGGTGCATTTATTGGACACAAGATTTGAATTATGTTATATTTATATCTATAGTATGACATTCTTATTTAAAATAATTATTGAATTGATTATTAGGAAAAATTGAGGGATAAAAGGGCGGAGTATGAAGCTACGGCTTCAAGTCATGATATTGTTAATGCGGGTGACATAGACAATCAAGTTATTAATGAAGTTTTGGGTCCTAAAAGATATGGTCGGGTTCGTTGTCAAGGATCATTCGTTACTTCTACTAAATATTTTAGATTCAGTTCATCTCAGCACATGTCATCACATAGTCAGTCTTCCCAATTAGAAGTTAGTCGTTTAAAACAACAATTGGCTGAAATGGATCAAAAAGTTGCTCAAATGAAAGCCGAAACTGAAGTGAGGGAAACAGAGAGAGAAGTATCATATCAAAAAAATGTGAAGACTTTGAAAATCGACTTCAAGCTATGATGCATATGATACGAAAAAACCAACCCCAAAGTCCACCATATTAGGTGTTATTTTAGATATATGCTTTGTTTATTCTAGTTAACAATGTTGAGCTACATTATACTTTACGTTAATGTAAACTTTGATTTATTATTATGGAGCTCAAGTTGGTTGTTATGGAGTTCAAGTTGGTTGTTATGGATATCAAGTTTGTTGTTATGGATGTCAAATTTATTGGATAATGCTACAAGTTAAAAATTTAAATTTGGGTAACAAAAGAGTAGAAAACAACATTTGGAAAATCAGTGTTAATTAGTGCATTTGTATAACAAATGCCACTAAATACATACTCAATACCGGCATTTTAGAAAAAATGCCACTAAAGCTCTAGATCTTTTGCGGCGTTTATACGTAAAACACAACTATAACCATAGTCAATAGCAGTGTTTTACATTCACAAACACCACTATATGTTATTACCTTTACCGACATTTTTTGGAACAAATTCCACTATATGTCAAAACATTTAGCGGCGTTTTTTTACAAACGCCACAAAAGAAAAGATATATAACGGCATTTTTCAACAACACCGCTAAATATCATAACCTTTAGCAGCATTTTTGGAAAAAACCCACTAAAAATCATAATCTTTAGAGGTGTTTTTCATCCACAAACGCTGTTACCTTTTGCGGTGTTGGGTTTAGCGACGTTTTTTGCAGGATTTTTTCACCGTTAGGGTTTTTAGCGCCGCTTAAAAACGCCGCTATATGACCCAAAAAATTTCGCTAAAAACCTGTTTTACTTTAGTGACACCCGGTAAGGACCATATACTGATAGCATAAGGATCTACAATAAGGACTATCCTTGTGCACAAAGTAGATGAGCCTGCGGTAAGGTCTTACAAGTCATAGACTAGGCCTGACATACTTCCTGTAACACCCCAAATTATGAGATAGTAGTCTCGAGTCTACCCGAGAGGTAAGTGGACCCCATATAAATTATAATTCCAATCGTTGGGCTTAATTGGGTTAGTATTGGGCCCAATTAGCCATGAAAAGGGGATTTTTGCATAGTAGAAAGATAAAGAGGGACCAATAGTGTAATTATCCAATTTTTAAAGATGAGAGCTTTTATATGTCTCTCATTTCATTTTTTCCCTTCAATTTTCATTTTCTTTCTTCTTCCTCGTCAAGCTCCTTAAGCCAATGTGAGTCCCTTGAACTATTTCTTACATTCTTCAAGATTTATTTTCATTCTTAATCCCTCCTGTAACTTGGATTTAACCATTCAAGCCATGGTTTCTTTGGTTGAAAGAGAAAGCTGGGGGTTTTATCATCCAAGTCATGGTGGAGGATGATTTCTAGCTAAAGGAGTTCTATTTTGGGATTCAATCATCAAGGTAGTGTATTTCTAATCCCTTGAAGTATTAATCTTTTATAAATTTCAAGAATTGCTAAGATTTGTATAGTTTAACATTTTAGGGTTCAAACTTGATTAATAACATAAATAATGTTTTAGATGTAAATAAAGTGTTTTTATGACACTTTAAGACCCTAAATAATAACACACATCATTAGTACATGATTTAGAATCAAACCATGGCCTTTAAGGTGATTTTTAGGTGATTCTTGAGCCTAAAATATCCATTTATGGGTTCAAGAATCAATATTGTATGAATCAGGGGAAAATTAGGGTATTTGGGCAGGGAGTATCGATACTGCCAAAGAAGTATTGATATTGCCCCTTTAGTCTCGAGACTAAAAATGTTGGTACCGATACTCATAGGGGTATAGATACTTGACCCTATGATATCGGTACTACAGTTAGAGTATCAATAATACCCACCTCAGATGATCAGTTTTGACCCAAATTAAGGTCCGTAAGAGCTTTAGATGGTCCGTAAGGATAAAACTTAGTCCATGAAGAATGTGAATGGCCAAAAGGGCCCAGTGACACTCGTAGGAGTGGGTTACAACCAGTGTAACTATAACACTCTAATCCAGTTCGACCCGAAGATCCATGGATTACAATGTTACATGAGACTACCAAAATAGTGACCCAAATTGTTTTCTTTAAGAACTGTTTATAATCACTGAAATCAAATCATTCATAGTAATAAAAATAAAACATTATGATAAATATGAGTTTACAAAATAATGGGGAGCTTCCAAAATATATATCCAAAATAATACAGTACCAAGTACAAATCAAAGTTACGACTGAATATACAAAAGGGTCCATAAATAGTACATGCCCTCTAAATTTTACTCAAGACATACTCTGATGGTCTTTTTCAGTCTGGTCTGTTGTACTGGAATATCTGGTGAAGATAACTCCCCACGATTTGGCCCTCTAGCACTGTCGATATACTCACGGTACACCAGGTGAGATCCGTAATTCTACATTAGAAACGTACACCCACCAACTTACTCTTTCGAGTCTTGGAGCATCTGCGCCCAATCGGCTACTGAAGTGCCTTGGCAGTGACTTGGATATCCACTGACTATCATATTTTTTTCTAAGAGGAACTCGGGTGTCCTGACTATTTTTCGAGTGTCAAACAAGGCTAGTTTTATAAAATTCATAGCTATTATTATTTGTACTATTATGTTATGAATTATTGTTATCACTTGAAGTCTTATTTGTTGTTAATCTGAGTTTTTGGGGGTACCTCGAGTCTAATATCTTAAATTTGGGGTAATTTCACCCAAAGCTGACTGTTGGTATCAATACTGGCCCTTCAGTATCGATACTCCTGATCTGGTCTCGATACCTGATATGAGTATCGATACCGAAAAGGCTATTAAAATTTTGGTCTCGATAATGAACCTGTGAGTCTCAAGACCGTGACCTCGGTATCGATACCCCTGACTGAGTCTCGATACCATTGCCTAGAAATCATGGGATTTTTTTCTACAATGAAGAACAATCTCAATACCAAGCTTTCGGTTTTGAGACCCAACCTTCAGAGTGCACTGTTTTGGCACGAAAAATCCTATATTTCTATCACAAAATCCCTAAAGAGGTCCCCAAATAATGTTTCAATGTTATGTATGATAATATAGGTGAATAAGAGTCCATAACAATGTTTGAAACACATAAACACCAAATATACCATGAATATGCTCAAACTCATGCAACCTACCAAAACTCATCTAAATGAGCTACATGTGGTATAGGCGAGTTACCTTTGATGCTACATTGTTGAAAACACTCAATACTCAACCAAGAGTGAGTTTCTCATTCCTTTTAGCTTTTGAGCTTTCTCCAATCTCTCTCACTAAACAAGATTCAAAACAAAAATTACTAGCTGAGTTTAGAGGCTGAGAATGATTCAATAACACTTCCTAAGGCTTTCCTTTATGAAAAAAAGGATTAAACTATAAGGATTTATTAAACCTTCATAAAACCCGTTTTTAGAAAACTATGGTGAAATGGGATGTTTGGGATCTTGAAACGAAGCTTGAGATGTAAGGATTATGATTCTTACCTTTAGGCTATTGAATAGAGTCTGGAATTCTATAAAGTTTCAAACTTTAACCTAGTTTGCTTAAGAAGATGATGAAGAATAGGAAGAGAATAAGACAAATGTATGAAGAATAGAGGATGTAGGGAAACAGACGCGGGATCGCCAAATTAATTGGGTAATTAGTATTTTCTTTGAAAATTGGTATAATTGCTTCCTTGGTCCTTCTAATTTTGGTTGTAAATTAAAAATACCATTTTTAATCTCTATTGGGCTTAGATCAAGTCTAGTTTCACTTGTTTTTGGTTCAAGGCTTCATACAAGCTAAATAATTAATCCAAGGCCCATATCAGGTTAGCCCAAAACTCCTAACTCGGGATCCGGGGTGTTACAAGTCTCATCTCTTTAATGAAAATTTTGTCCTCGAATTTTACCTGGATAGAAGAGGCGAGGATACAGAAGTTGCATGTCCTCTCTGGTTTCCCAAGTTGCCTCTTTAACGCCATGGTTCCTCCAAAGCACCTTTATTAGAGGAATCCTCTTATTTTTTAACTCTTTCACTTCGTTTGCCAATATTTTGGCTGGTTCTTCTGAATAGGTCATATCTGGGATGACTTCAATCTACTTTAGGGGTATGGTATGCGAATAATCAAAATAATATCTGTTGAGCATAGAAACATGGAACACATTGTGAATGCGCTTCAATTATGATGGTAAGGCTAGCCTGTAAGCCACTGTTCTGACTCTATTGAGTATCTCATATGGTCTTATAAAGCGATAAGTTAACTTTCCCTTGCACCCAAAGTGGAGTACATTTTCTAATAGGAAACCTTGAGGAACACTTTGTCCCCAACTGCAAACTCAATGTCCTTACACTTCAAATCTACGCAAGACCTCTGTCTGTCTGAAGCTTCCTTTAGCCGACCTTGAATCAACCGAACCTTCCCTTTTGTCTCTCTGATCAAATATGGGCCTACTATTTTACCCTCAACGAGTTTCATCCAACAAAGTGGAGCCCTACACTTACGCCCATACAAGGCCTCATACGAAGCCATCTGAATGCTTGACTAAAAGCTATTGTTGTAGGAAAACTCCACTAACGGTAAATGGTCATCCCAACTGACCTCTAAATCTATAATGGTACACTGGAGCATGTCCTCAAGGATCTGGATAACTCACTATGACTGGCCATTATTCTGAGGATGAAAAGTTATGCTGAAATATAGCTTGGTGCCTAGGGACTCGTGAAGGGTTTTTCCAAAAATAACAAGTGAATCAAGGGTTTCTGTCTGATATGATGGAGGCCAGCACACCATGTAATCTCACTACCTCATGGATGTACAACTGAACTAACCTCTCTAAGGTACAGTTCATACTAACTAGGAGGAAGTAAGTTGATTTGGTTAGGTGGTCTACTATGACCCAAACTGTGTCATGTCTCTATTTGGTCATTGGTAACCTGATCACAAAGTACATGGTTCCCCTGTCCAATTTCCACTAAGGAATCTGAATGGGTTGAAGTAAACCTGAGGGAACCTGGTGTTCTGCCTTAACATGCTGACACACTAGGCATCTAGCGAAGAACTCTGACACTTCTCTTTTCATACCCGACCAAAAGAATAATCGGTGAAGCTCA
This sequence comes from Hibiscus syriacus, assembly GCF_006381635.1. Classification (NCBI taxonomy): domain Eukaryota; kingdom Viridiplantae; phylum Streptophyta; class Magnoliopsida; order Malvales; family Malvaceae; genus Hibiscus; species Hibiscus syriacus. The sequence continues at coordinate 458,585 of NW_024061975.1, read as the reverse complement.
GGATACATCTTATTACTGCCTGGGTGGACTGAGAGTGGATTTTAATGAGCCTTATGGAGAATCTTACTATAAAATTGAGTGTATTTAGGTACGTACAATTGACCCGTGAAGTACTTCACATCTCCATCATGAAGCTTAAATCTTTCACCCAAATGAACTTGATCAATTTGAGTTATCAACCAATCATCTAAACTTTGCAGTCTCCTGACTTCTTCTACTAATCCGAATCAACTCATAACTCGGCTAACAACCCACCATCATCGGGTAAACTCAAATGTGCTAGGAGAGCTCGCAACTCTGATATTGATTTTCTGCTCAAGGCGTCTGCTACAACATTAGCCTTTTCGGGATGGTAGTCTATCATACAGTCATAGTCCTTAAGTAACTCAACCCATATGTGATGTCTGAAGATTAACTCCTTCTGAGTGAGGAGATACTTGAGGTTCTTTTGATCGGTGAAGATATGACACTTCTCACCAAAGAGGTAGTGTCCCCAAATCTTCAAAGTGAACACCATTGCTATTAGCTCAAAGTCATGGGTAGGATAATTACGCTCATGAGGCTTAAGTTTTTAGGACGTGTATGCCATAACTTTACCTTCCTACATCAACATGCATCCAAGACCATTCAAAGATGTATCACTAAAAATCCTGAAGTTTGTACCTGACTCTAGTTAGGTTAACACTGGGGCCTAATTCAGAATGGTCTTTAACCACTCGAAGCTCTCCTAAAGCTTTTCTTTCCAAAAAAAAAAAACTCATTTCTGAAGTAGTTTGGTAATTGGGTTGGCTATCATCGAGAAACCTTGAATTAAACGACGATAATACTAGACTAACTTAATGAAACTACGCATATTGGACACATTCTTGGGTGGTTCCCACTCAACGATAGCCTGAATCTTCTAAAGATCAACTCTGATGCCATCTTTTGATACGACATGACCCAAGAACGAAACTTTTGAAAGCCAAAATTCACACTTCCCAAACTTGGCATATAATTGTCTATCTCGGAGCGTCTGGAGAACATTCTAAAGATGTTGATCATGCTCGTTCTCAGATCGAGAGTACACTAAGATATCGTCTATAAACACCACCATAAACTAATCCAAGTATGGGTGGAAGACTCGGTTCATCTGGTCCATGAATGCTTTCGGGGCATCAGTGAGTCCAAACGACATTACGAAAAACTCATAATGATTGTACCTTGTCCTGAAAGTTATCTCTGTCACATCCATATTCTTGACCTTTAACTGATAGTAGCCTAACCACAGATCTATCTTGGAAAAGATGCACGCTCCTCTCAGCTGATCAAAGAGGTCGTCTATACTAGGGAGTGGTTAACGGTTCTTAATAGATAACTTATTTGATTTCATGTAGTCGATGTACAACCTTATCGACCTATCTTTCTTCTTAACAAGAAAGACTGATCCCCATTGAGAGATACTTGGTCGAATAAACCATTTCTCTATCAACTCCTGAATCTGAGCCTTTAACTCTTTTAGTTTTGTCGGTGCTATGTTGTATGGAGTAATGGACACCATACATGAACCCGACGTTACCTCGATTCCAAACTCTAACTCATGCTCAAGTGGCAAACATGGTAACTTTTCTAGGAACACATCGAGAAATTATCTCACTACTCGGACATCCTCGAGTGTTGGTACTGAGATTCGAGTATCGACCACATGAGCCAAGAATACCTCACACCCATGGTCGATCATCCTTTAGGCTTTCAAAGATGACAATATCATCGTATGGCAAGATCTCTCGCTGGTCATTACTAACTTGGTCTCATTGACTAATCTAAGTTTAAGTCGTCTATCTTTGAACCTCAAACTAATATCGTGCTTTATTAACCAGCTCATCCCCTAATATCAAGTCGAACTCCTTGAAAGGTAACTCCATCAAGTCTATTGGAAAAGTTTGATCCTGAATTTTCATTGGGCAACGTTTGTGGATCTTGTCCATAATAACGTATAAACTTGGGGGCTTCAGACACGAACACCTATCTCTATATTCTCTGTTGGGATTTCTATCTCTTGAGCTAGGTCGAAGCAGATAAAAGAATGGGTGAAATCGATCAACGCAGTAACTTAAATGGAAAAGACTGTAAATGTGTCTGATATCATATCTGTCGCATCAACCTCCTCTCGGGCTAGCACTGCATATTGTTTGGAGGCTACTCTAGGCTCTGTACCAGCCACTGATCTAGATTTACCTCAAATTTGATATTCGAACATCATGCTACCACCCATAGCTGGCCCTGACCACTCTGCATAGAGGGGTCGATCACTGAGTCACTGTTGATGCTGCACCCTGAGCTCCTTGGTAGTCTTTGGCAAAGTGGTCCATGGAGCTGCAACTATAAAAACCCCTGAATTCCAACTGACATGTCCTTGGGTGTCTCTTTTCACACTTAGTACATGTGGGGTGGGTGAACTCTATGGTCGGCTCATCGACACTACTCTCAGAGGTTAAATTCAGTGGTTTCCTCCTCGAGTTAGATATACCCCCTCGGTCAGAACTCTGCGCGGTCCTACTTGACTGTGCTGGGTCCTCCTCGACTGTGCTGCTTGAGGGCTCAATAAACCCTGACTGTCTCTGGCCTACTTGGTCAGAGTCTGAGATTACCTTATTGGCTCAAGGGCTCTCCTGGTCTGTCCTACAATCTCTTAGGTCTATCTGGCCTTCCTATCAAAACCCCTATCGACCATCTTTTCCTGATAGGTCAATCGAGAGAAGACTCTAGGGGGATCAACTGCAAGGTGTGTCAAGATGTCACACCAAAGGCCATCTCTGAATCTACGGTAGCGATGTTCCTCTATCGGAATCAACTCTGTGGCATATTTACTCAGCTTGAGAAACTCTCGCTCATACTCCATCACTGGTTGATCACCCCGAGTCAAGTGCAAGAAGTGCTCCATCAAGTCATCAGTGTAGATCTGCCCGATGTACTTCTCTTTGAACTCTGTGAGAAACTGCTCCAAGGTCGGTATCTCTGACTCCATCACCATCTCAATAGTCTCTATTATTCTATCGCGTCACCCTTAAGCAGGGCAATGTCGCACTTCAGGTTACCCTTTCTTATAAGATGCAACTGTTTGAGGGTGCGGACCGTCTCTCTGAGCCTTTGATCTGATGCTATAGGGTCATCATTCTTAAAGTCGAAGAACTCGGTGGTTTTATATCTACAGTTGCTTTACTGGGGACTCATAGGGAGTGACCATTGGCTGAGTTGGGGGTACTGGTGGTGGCAGTGGTACAGTTGAAGAACTGGGGGAAAAACTAGCTATCTGTCTAAGTATGGAGGTCAGGCCCTTGAAAAAGGTCGCCTCCTCAACCCCCACATCTACTGAAACCTCATATTGTAAAGTATCAAGAACAAACTCATCACCGATATCCGAGGCTCACGAGGTATGCTCCTGTCTCTTTCATCCTGACTAGGTGTATGGTTATTTGTCATGATATCTATCTAAAATTAGAAATAAAAATAGGTCATTATCGTCATTCCAGTTGTTATAGTACTCTTGACTCCCTAGAGGCATGTACACATATTAATGTTGACTAACTCTAACCAGTGGGTCCTAGGAATGACTAAATATGAACGCTCTGATATCACTAAACGTAACACTCTAATCTAGTTCAACCCAAAGATCCATGAATTAAAATGTTACACGGGACTACTGAAATAGTGACCCAAATTTTTTCTTTAAAAAATATTTATAATCACTGAAATCAAATCATTCATAGTAATAAAAATAAAACATGATGATAAACTGGGTTTACAAAATAATGTGGAGCTCCCAAAATATTTATCCAAAATAATACAGTACCAAGTACAAATAAAAGTTACAATTGAATATACAAAAGGGTTATAAATAGTACATGCCCTCTAAATATGAATCAAGACGTACTCTGATGGTCTCTGTAGGTTTGGTCTACTGCACTGAAATATTTGGTGACGATAACTCCCCGTGATCTGACCCTAAGAACCTGTGCATGAAAAATATTTCGAACACTGAGCTTTCAAGCTAAGTGTCTCACTAATAATTGTATTGTACTATATGCATTCACTGGATAAATTGATTAGTGGCACAAGTCTAAAACATGCATCTACTAAACTACTAATTTGTGGATGGAATCATGGTGCGGATGAGGGATCCTGCATCTAATAGCTTACGCACCCGTCTGGCAGTGCATGTATACTCACAATACACTAGGGTGAGATTCGGAATTCTGCATCAAAAACGTACACCCACCAACTTACTCTGTTGAGTCTTGGGGTATTTACGCCCAATCGCCTATTGAAGTACCTTGACACTGACTTGGATAACCACTTACTGATGTATTTCTGCTAAGAGGAACTTGGGTGTCCTGACAGTTTCCCGAGTGTCAAACAAGGCTAGTTTTATGAAATTCCTAGATGTTATTGTTTCTACTATTCTGTTATGAATTACTATTATCATTTGAAGTCTTATTTACTATTAATCTAATTGTTTGGGGTACCTTGGGTTTAATCCCTTAAATTTGGGGTTATTTCACCTAAAGTTAACTGTTGGTATCGATACTACTCTTCAATATCGATACCCCTGACCTGGTCACAATACCCGATATGAGTATTGATATCGAAAAAGGCTACTGGAATTATTGTCTCGATACCGTGACCTGGTATCGATACCCCTGACTGGGTCTCAATACCACTGCCTAGAAATCATGGGTTTTTACCTAGAATGAAGAACGGTCTCGATACCAACCTTTCAGTATCGAGCTCAACCTGTAGAGTGAACTGTGTTGGAGCTAAAAATCCTATCTTTCTATCATAAAACCCCAAAAAGGGTCCCCCAAATGATGTTTAAATGTTATGTATGATAATATAGGATGCTTGAAACACATAAACACCAAATCTACCATGAGCATGCTCAACTCATGCAACATACCAAAATTCATCTAAATGATCTACATGTGGTATATATGAGTTAAGAGTGAGTTACCTTTGATGCTAAACTGCTGAAAACACCCAATTCTCAACCAAGAGTGAGTTTCTCATTCCTTTTAGCTTTGGATATTTCTCTAATCTCTCTCACTAAACAAGATTCAAAACAAAGATTACTAATTGAGTTTAGAGGATGAGAATGATTCAAGAACACTTCCTAAGGCTTTACTTTATGAAAATGGATTAAACTACAAGGATTTCTTAAACCTCCACAAAACCCATTTTTGGAAAACTATGGTGAAATAGGTGGTTTGAGAGCTTGAAACGAAGCTTGAGATGTAAGGAATATGATTCTTACCTTTAGGCTATTAAATGTAGTCTTGAATTCTACAAAGTTTCAACCTTTAACCTAGCTTACTTAAGGAGATGATGAAGAATCGGAAGAGAAGAAGATAAAGGTATGAAGAAAAGATAATGAAGGGAACCATACATGATATAACCTAATTAATAGAGTGATTAGTCTTTTCTTTAAAAATTGGTATAATTGCTTCCTTGGTCCTTCTGATTTTGGTTGTAAATTAAAAATACCATTTTTAATCTCTAGGCTAGACCAAGTCTAATTTCACTTGGTTTTGGGTCAAGGCTTCCTACAAGCTAAAGAATTAATCCAATGCCCATCTCAGGTTAACCCAAAACTTCTAACTTGAGATCCAGGGCATTACAGTAACCATAATAGGTGTAATACGTCCAAGAATATTTAGTGAGCACGTAACAGATAGTTATGGATGGAGGATCAGTGCACAAGGTGTACCGACAAGAGGTATGACCAAGTAATCAGATTATGAGATGCAGGGTCAAATACTGTAAGAACGAATGAGAGTGTTGGACGTACATATATTCCTTTAGTTCGAGGGAAAATTTGGGGAAAATATAGTAATAGTGAATAGAGTGTCCTACCCAAAAATGAACCTGATTCAGATATCAGGCTAACTAGAACCTCATCCATTAAACAGTAAACTCAATAATCGTCGTAAAGTCTCAAATCGCGTAGAGATTTCCCAGAGTCAGAGAATGACTAAAGTTACCCTTAAATAGCGTATATCCAAATTAGTACATATTATCAATAGTAACAGATTAATTAATCTTCACTTAACATTCTAGATGAGAGAACGGGAGAGATAACAGCTAAAAACAGTAACAAATAGAATTAGTAACATATATGATGTCATAAAACTAGCCTTTGTGTAACAATTGGGAACAACCAGGATATCCAAGTTACTTTAGCAGTAGGACGATTTTCATGTTTGTCAATATATCCAGTTATATACCAGTCAGTGCCATGACACTTCTTTTGCCAGCTGGGCGCAGATGCCCCAAGACTCGATGGAGTAAGTTGACAGAGTGTACGTTTCTGATGCAGCTCCGGATCTCATCCCACATATCCTCTAGGTCGAGTGTACGTCTTTGATGCAGTTCCAAATCTCACCAGGCACCCAAGGGTATCTTAGGTAAGCTAAAAGGGTGTGTAAACTTCGAGATGCAGCCCCTCAGTCCCACCATGATGCCTACATCAACTTCTATGTTGTATAGTAGTATCAGTGTTGCATTCAGATAATGCACAACAGAGTTAGTATTACATTCTAATAGTGCACAAGAGCTTCAGTATCGCATTCAGATAATGCACAACAGAGTTAGTATTACATTCCGATAGTGCACAAGAGCTTCAGTATCACATTTAGATAATATAAATCAAACACATATATTAGGGTTAGAGACCCTTTAGCGGTGGTACTCGTGGCTAAACCCTTAGCAGAGGATTTAGGGAAACATGAGACCCATACTTTAGTGATAGGATAACTAAGCCTTAAGCAGGTAGTACTCGATCTAGATCAGACATATATTTACTACTTATCACCATATCTTCAGCATGCTTGCATTTATGAAATTCTTATGTTGCTTTAGATTAATTATTATATTGTTGGGCTTTATAAGCTCATACTTTGGATGATTTTCGTTAGCAGGTTAGTAACATGAGCAGTTCGTGGAGCATTGTTGCAGCATGACTTCCAGCATCTCCTTAATAGTGTTGCACCGTAGCTGAGTGGGCATATGTATTCATAGTACCTTACTTATGTATTCAGTTTATTAAACTCATAGTAGAATTATTTTGATTTTAAATAATGTGTCACGAATCTCCAATTTTGTAAACTCATTTTTATAACAATATGTATGTTTTATTTATGATACCATTCAATATGTTTTAAAAGAAAACGAATAAGTTTTGAAAATCAGGGGTTGCCTCGGTAGCCCAATATGGTATTTTTAGATCCAATCGGGTCTATGGTGTTACACTTCCTCTAATAATACCCCCAATTATAGTAAATATGCATATAGTTGAGTGAAAACGATAATTTAATTCTTTAAAACGTGAAAACATTCCATATTGAAAAATTAGATACATAAATACAGTAACAAGAGATCATGCTATAAGTATACAGTAAATCGAATATCATGCAGTCAAAATATTAAATATCAACAAAATTTTAAAATAGTTCAGAGAGATAGTTCAAAACGATAATGTAACACTATAAGGAACACACCTGAACCAATTTGAGAAGTCTGGTACGATAGCCTAAATGTTGAGTATGCCTATCACGGTCAATGGTAGTGTTAGTTCCTGCAAATCAAAAGAACTAAATCAAAATCCTATTAAAACACATAATAAACTAATTAAATAATTTACGAAAACCTACAAGTAGCTCTTCAAGAACGTGGACTGTCTAGATCTATCCGATGAGAAACATCATATCTAGTCGACCCTCGATCAGGGGAAACACGAGTACCTTCATAAAAATATGATCTCAGATCAATTCCAGATTCAATGTCAAAGTAAACACTCATAAATGCTAAAAATACTAAGCATTTTCGGATTAAAAGGCTCATTTCGAGGCTTTTGGGTCAGAATTTGGTGAAACATAGTGCAAAATCGGACTCAGGACGTCGAAAAACATCAAGAGATGGATTTTCAGAAAAATCAATGGCGATCAACGGTCAAAGTCAATGATGGTCAACGATTAAAGGTCAATCGTTTTGGTCTGGTTCAGTTAGGCTAGCCTAGTTGGCCTAGTTTGTGCCAAATGAGTTTCGGATCGGGTCAGGTAGACGAGTCGGGTTAGGTCAGCGGGTGGGTTGACCCGCTTCTAGAAGGTCCACCACGAGTCGGGTCAAGTCAGGTGGTGGGGTAGACGTGTGGCAGTGTTGGGCAACAAAAAATTTACAGAAAAATTCTAAAATCATTTCAAGGGATTTTGAGACACTTACCAAACTTGGTTCACCACAATGAACGGCTAAGAGCTCGATATCTACTTGACGATAAATTCTTGTTATTCAGCCCTCCATACGTCGGTAGCAACGGTGACAAATCCAACACCGGTGAACTCAAAACGACATAAAGACCATGATAGTGTAGGCGATGTCGAAAACAGAACTACAGTCGACAAAGAAACGTTGTTTGAAGTTTTTCCTGAGAAAATTTCTAAAAAGAGAAAATTGAAGAGGGAGGTTCTGGGATTCCAGAAATGGAAATATTCTGTTTGGGAAGCTTTTAAACCTTACGTAATAGGAAATGGAAAAATTATTCCATAAGTCTTCCAACCTTTGATACTTTTTTATTTTGGTTTAAATTTAATTAAAAATTCATTTTAGTTTCCTAATTTAACCAAAATTTCAATTTAATCTTTAAAATAAAATTAATAAAAAAATTAACCCCTAAATTAGGGTATGACAGCGTTATCCACTGGCACTGCAACCCTTGCTGTAGAGTAGCAATTCAGCTTTAACGAATCATTCAACTCTCGACTCGGATTCTACATTGCAAATTTTCATTACTCTCCATTCACCATAGAACAATATCATTAGAATTATATGTGTATGGTGACCTTCATGATATTCATGTTTTCAGTGATTCTTCCTTTTGATTTGCCTTCATGAAATCTCTCTCTCACACACACACTATTCAATATATATAATCATCTCCTTCTACGGTTGTCAAATTATCAAATATTATTTTATAATTTAAATTTTATTTTAAATTTTTTTCAATTCAAGTTCGAATCAAATTGTTTGAATTTCTATTTAAATTTAATTGTAAATATTTATAATGTTATGGTACTAATTAATTATAAATTAAATGATTTTTTATAACCATGCATGATATATATATAATTATTTAGTTATATTTTTTTCATATGTAATATACATGTTTCATACAGAATTAAGAAACTCGTTTCGAACTTGAGAATCGATACATTAATTACTACAAATTTTGATACTCTCAATCATTTTGTAATAGATGTTCAATCATCTATACTGTAATCACTGTGCTTGATTTCATGACCTCTAAAAATAACAATAATTCCTTTAATTATTAAGGTAATTTAATTCATGCACGAATTATTTTTTGATTAATCTAAAATGCTTACAACTAATAATATTTGTTTTAAACATCCTAAACTATTTGAATTAAATTAAATGGAATTAAGTTAAAAAAATCATTTATCCAAATGGACTCACCCCTAACAGATACATTCGGCTATTTGACATAACTGACACCGTTTTTTTTCAATTTTCCCTTTCTGACACCGTTTGACCAATATTTCCATAAGTAGCACCCTTTCTGCTGAGTTAGCAAAGGCGCATCCCCGGGGACGCGCTTTACCCGTGTTTTCGCTGAGTTGGATGCCACGTGTGGAAGGCGCATCCCCGGGGACGCGCCTTTGCCAACTCAACAGACACGTATTTTGTTTAATAATAAATAGTTTATTTTTATTATTATTATAAATTAATAATATATTATGTAAAATGTTTCGATTATAATGTAAGAATTATCAAATGTATTTTGTTAATGTGTGTTAAAGGTGGAGTGAATTATCTACATTAATATGATATAACAATATATGAAAACCAGTTTTGACTTTATTGTTGTTATAGGAAAAATGTATGAAATTATAATATTACACATATGGTTATATTATTATTTTTTATTTTGATTATCGATCTATTAATTTTATCAGTTAATTATTTAAATGTTATCAATCTAGTCATCTCATATCAATATTTAACGAAAATATTGATGCATAAGTTAATAAATTAGTATAATTACATATTTAATCTTCAAGACTTACATATTTTATAAAATTAGTCTTATTGAAAATTTAATTTAATAAATTTAATCCTCCAATCAGAACATGAAATGTGTCATCGTATACATAAATTTTTTAATAACTTTTAATTGTTTAATTTAATATTTTTCTCTACTTAGAAGGTGGAATTATTATTATATTTTAAAAAAATATAACTAATAATATTAATTATTATATTAAATAAATATATTAAATATATTTATGTATTTAAAAGTTAAAAAAATTATTTAGGTGTACATACATTGACAAATTATATAAATGCAATAACATTAAATTATTAGAAACAAAAACATTCATTTAAATACAATATTAATTACATAAGAGTTAACGGTTATATGATGATAACAGAGCTGGACATTTTTTTTTCTATTGTGCCCGATGTTTCTACAATGCCCACATCGTTTTTGTTCTGTTGACTTCTCCCGAATATCCATATCACAATGTATTCTAGTAGATTTTGGACGACCTGAGTCCCTCAATAGCAATGGATCTGGTACAATTGTAAGCCAAGTTTGAATCTCATTTGGGTCTCTTTCGTTTCCTATGGGCGGAAACTCAAATTCATATACCTTGAATACTTGTGAAAGTTGGTATACGGGATCAACATAATTTTTGTAGTCCAAATGCGAATGTGAGCAAGCAGCAATGACATGAGAGCATGGATATTTGAGTGCTTGAAAGAAACCACAATCGCACCACCTCTCTTGCAGATTAACTCTGAAAGAGTTAGCTTCAATCCCTTGCAGGGGACGTGGCATTTCGGTTACACGAAACAATTCACGGGTGCGAGAAAAATTTGTAACTAACATCCCATTTGATGCAGCCACTTTTTTCTGTAAATCAACTACTAGTCTTGGGTGGTAAATATGTCCGTTTTGCATCCAAGTAAGAGCTTGTCCACCGAGCTTTGCAAAGAGTTGACCCAAACAAAAATAAGTCGTTTTAACCAACGCCGTGACTGGTAAATGACGCGCACCCTTTAAGGTTGAATTTATTGCTTCAGCCAAGTTTGTTGTCATATGACCATAGCGATACCCCCCGTCATATTCATTTGTCCACATTTCTTTGCTGATGTCCATAATGTACTCGCACCCCTTCTTATTTTTGCCAAACAGCTCTTGTAGCATCGACTCAAACCTTTGAGGTAAGAGTTCGTAACCTAAGCCATTAGGAATATGTAATAGTTAATATAAAGTATAAATAAGTAATAAGAAATTGATAGAAAAATTGGGAAAAAGTAACATACCCATCCGCACGACTAATTGACGTTCATCGTTCTTCTTGTATTTTCCGTAATAGTTTGCAGCAATATGACGGACACAATAACGATGTTGAACATGTGGAGGTCTATACATTGTACCCAAAGAGTCCATTGTTGCTTTTATCCCGGCTCCTCGGTCTGAAATAATGCATACTCGTTCCCTGGTGACAACATGTAAACGTAAATTTTTAAGGCAAAAAGCCCAAGACTCAGTGTCTTCTCCTTGAACGAGGGCAAACGCAACAGGAAGAATATTGCCGTTTCCATCTTGGACCACAACCAATAATAAAACTTGCTTGTATTTCCCATACAAGAAAGTACCATCAATTTGGACAATTGGTTTACAGTACTTGACTGCATTAATACACTGAGGGTAAGTCCAAAAGACTCGGTAAAATTGGCAGCGATCACAAAACATTCGATCATTCATGTAATGATGTTGAGTTTCGAACTCAACAATTGTACCGGGATTAAGTCTTTGCACAACATGAAACCAACTAGGCAGCTCGTTGTAAGAGGAATCCCATTCTCCATGTAGTTTGCAAATGGCATTCTGTTTTGCCAACCACGCTTTTTTATATGAGACAGTGTACCCATATTGTGACTGTATAGCAGAAATCAACACTGCAACAGCTATATGAGAGCTTTGCTTCACAATGGGCATGATTGCTTGACAAATAATGTTGGAGTCCAAGTTGGGATGATCCTGGTTTATACCTGTTGCACAACATGTATGAGGACCGTTGTATCTGGTTAGTTCCCATAAGTTGTTCTTCCTCTTCCTCTTTGATACACGGACCATCCATTGACATCCGTTGTCACGTTGGACGCAGTAGCAGACATATTTCTCCGTGTTAGATCGATCAACTCAGGACTGAACTGAGTTACGAATATTGTAACTCTTTATTGCCATCATTGCTTCTTCCTTCGATGCGAACTCCATTCCAATATGTAAATTACCGTCATTGACTGATGATTGAAGTCCATAGTTGCCAACATCAGGAAGATCTAGAAATTCAGGCTCATACATTGCATCATAATCAGCCTCATACATATGTGCAGGAAGTTCGGCTGGTGTTGTATTTATCGGAACGTCATCCTCATCATCATCAGAATGTACGTTAAACTGTGGTGAGTCAGGTTCAACGAATAATCCCATTTCAACACCATCTGCACCTGGCTCCCGAAGAGGTTCTTCTGGTGGAGATGAGGGTTCCTCCGATAATCCAATGTTGAGGTCAAATAAGTTCCCGCTTACGTGTCCTCCCCTTGAACTTGAGGCTATTATATCATGTGGGATGTGAATAGACTGTCGTCTCATTGGCATTTCCATATGTAAGTCGAAAACATTGGCAGATGAATGTCTGCCCCTTGAAGTAGAAGAGATGTTGCCATATGGATTATTCGTGAAGCCACGTGGGTTGAGATCATAAGCAGTTGCAGATGAATGCCTTCCTATTGAACTTGATGGCATGGTATATGGCGTTGGATCCGCCATTAATGATGTGAAATCATTACAGATCAGTTGTGTCGGGATATCAACTTGATCAGTTTGATATGCAATGCCAAAGTGAGAGGAATATGAGAGACCACGAGTTGCACGAACCTCAATAAAAGTGGCATACATTTCAATAAGAGATTGTGAACTCCCCATATGAGCATCAACCATCATAGAAACATCATCATCGTTTGAAAGCTGAAATGATGTATACGTGAGCAGAAAAAGTTCAGTAGGAAATCTGTATTGAAGTGAAGATGGTCTTCTCTGGCCTGCTACACGAATCTTTAACGAAATTTTTGTGATTAACTCCTCAATTGTGATGTTTCTCTTCAAGGTTAAGGGGATATAATGATCTGACTCAAAAACAACCCCCTCTTCAGCTTCCTTAATTTCTCCATCATACAAAACAACAGCAGAAAGACGACTCATTTTCAGAGAATTTGAGAATTTAGAGTTTGGGAATTTGAGAATTTGAAAGATTGTGAACTGAAGTTTGTTTTGAAAGTTTATAATACGTTGCATATAATAGTGTCTATAATCGGAGTACTATTCACATGAAGGCGCGTTCTCGGGGGCGCGCCTTCCATTATTTCGTCAGAGAATATATTATCATTGCCCTATTATGTCACTCATGTCCCTCGGGGACACTAGATATATCAGTACCTATTATTTCACTATTCACATGAAGACGCGTTCCCGGGGGCGCGCCTTCCATTATTTCATCAGAGAATATGTTATCATTGCCCTATTATGTCACTCATGTCCCTCGGGGACACTAGATATATCAGTACCTATTATTTCTCAGGGGACATGAAGGCGCGTTCCCGGGGGCGCGCCTTCCATTATTTTGTCATAGAATATGTTATCATTGCCCTATTATGTCACTCATGTCCCTCGGGGACACTAGATATATCAGTACCTATTATTTCACTATTCACATGAAGGCGCGTTCCCGGGGGCGCGCCTTCCATTATTTCGTCAGAGAATATGTTATCATTGCCCTATTATGTCACTCATGTCCCTCGGGGACACTAGATATATCAGTACCTATTATTTCATTATTCACATGAAGGCGCGTTCCTGGGGGCGCGCCTTCCATTATTTCATCAGAGAATATGTTATCATTTCCCTATTATGTCACTCATGTCCCTCGGGGACACTAGATATATCAGTACCTATTATTTCTCAGGGGACATGAAGGCGCGTTCCTGGGGGCGCGCCTTCCATTATTTTGTCATAGAATATGTTATCATTGCCCTATTATGTCACTCATGTCCCTCAGGGACACTAGATATATCAGTAAATCAGGTAAATTATAACCAAAATTTAACTTCTTTTGAAAGTTCAGCAAGTTAAGAATAACTTAAATTAAAACGTTATGTGAAGTTTGAATAAATTAGATAAAATGTTATGGATAAATTGAATAAATGTGAAGTGATAAGTTGATTGTGACATTGAAATTGTATGTAATGAGCATTGAAATGTGACATTGAATAAATTGCCAATTCACCCCCCTCTTGGCCGATTTCGTCGATCGACGAACTCAACATAAGTTGATTTTAATGTATACGTTTTAATATATATGTTAATGATAAAATCATATGTATGGATAAATTTAATTTCAATTTAAGTATTGTGAACTATAATTGGAATATAACTTTTAATTTCGAATACAATTGGAATATTAAGTTGAAATTTAATGTTAAATTTCGAATACTATAATTTATATTTTAAATTTAAATTTGAATAATATTATTTTTATTTTTATTTTAAATTTCGAATAATATAATTTGTATTTTAAAAACATTTATCAAACATTTAATGTTAAATGTGAATAAAAAATAACATTAAAAAATATGTATGTAACAACCATGAAACATTTAAATAACATAACCAAATTACATAAAATTCTGAAATATAATTATTTAAATAACATTAAATAAAACTGGATCACCGATGTCGTCTTCTCGAATGAGTTCCACATGGCGGTGGTTGTCTATTTCGTGGAGGATTTCTTCGTGGAACTTGTTCTTCAGTCTCCTCATCTTCACTATCATCATCAGCAGCATTTTCTTCATTTGGTGTAGATGATGCTGAAGGGGCTGTATAAAATAACGACCCTGGAGGAGTGCTAGTAACAATCCCACCGCTCCCCGGGAACTGTGAAAACTGTGGAAACATTGGCATCGATGTTTGTGATCCAGATGGAGATTGAGGTGTCTGCGGAGAAGCACCACCAGCCAAATAAGATGCATATGAACCATATGCTGGATCATTAAACATAGTCGTATATGCACCTCCATATGGTATAAAACCCTGTGGGCTAGGCATGTAACCTGGCGGGCTAGGAATGTAACCCTGCGGGCTCGGAATGTAACCCTGCGGAGATGGAATATAAACTGGTGGGCTTGGCATATGAAGTGGAGGGCTGGGCATGTACCCCTGCGGCATCGACGAATAAGGATGTTGTGGTGGGACTGATGCAGAACCGGTAGCGCATTCTCTCCGTCCACGCGTCGGGGGACGATGATATTGAGACGGTTGACGTCTTTCTCGGTGCCTAGGAATGTTAACCCCTCGTGCTTCCGTCGAAAGTAGAAACGGCTTCCCATTTTCATTAAACCAGTCCATATAGTTATCCGTAACCATATGACCACTTTCAGCGTAATATTGTCGAGGGGCCACCAGTGTATATCGGTTCTCCCAAAGCGCAATCCAATCTCTGTGTCTCACCACCCAGTTAACATCTTTCTTTCCTCGTCTATCTATGTTATGCACGTCGTCTAAATTCCTATGAGCTCCAGGAATATATTGCGTACAACCATACTGACGGAGCACGCGATCAACTGGATGCCACTCAATAATAGCATAACATATAAGAGGTATAACCGATATCCATACCTCTAATGACCCACTAAGGTGGGGTGGGATGCAAGCTTTCACTTCATCGCTCGCATAAGGTATCCACTGAAACTGAAATATAAATATACAATTCAAATAAATAAAATATTCTAATTATATCTAACATTTTAAATTAAAATATTAATAATTAAACAAATTTAAAAACATACCTCAGACCCAGCTTTCGTATCAATAAGTAAACGAATTTCCTCTAACCCAGTAGGTATACTTTTATGGTCCATTCTTTTCATCGACCACCTATGAAATATAATATAAACTAAATATCACCCTATTTAATTGAAAATATTTAAATCAAAATTTAGTTCGAAAATTACCTCAACAATAAGGGGAATACGTATGGTTCATTCACGATCGGGCATAAGAAAGGCATGCGGAACCACGCCCATGATTGTAGAAGCAGAAGACATCCACCGATAGCAGTTTTCTTATAATTCGTCGCCCGACACATTTCTCTAAAGAGAAATGCCAAAACTGCAGCACCCCAACTATATCTTCCAACTTCATCAAAATCGATCAGATGCCGCAACCACATACAATGCACCTGGTTGCGAGATTTGTCGGGCATCAATATTCCTCCAATTATTCGTAGAATATATGCCCGAGCACATGCATTTGCTTGATCCTCTGAAGCATTTTCATTTAAAACCTCAAAATTAGCTTTCAACCAAGATAAAGTTATTCTACCTCCATTAAACTCTGGCGGAGCAGCTCCAAGATAATCAATGCACATTGATTGCCAATCACCATCCGCCATACCACACATCATATTTCCGTCGACGGGAAGCCCCAGATGCATAGAGACATCCTCCAATGTAATTGTCGCCTCTCCACATGGAAGGTGAAAAGTGTGTGTCTCGGGCCTCCACCTCTCAATCAGTGCAGAAATTAGGACAGGTTCGAGTTTGCAACCGCCTATAATTGTTGCAATATACCCGAACCCGGCAGAAGCCAAATATGGCAAAATACGTTCCGGTGTCGGTATACGTGGATTTTTAATAAAAGTCTCTAAAATACGATCAGCATCCTAAATAATATACATTATAAAAAATAAAAATTAATATAAATTCATAATAACTTTAAAATAAAAATAAATTTAAATATTAACATTAATTATAAAAATATTACCATATCGCTAAAATGTCTGGAGATATGATCAATATCCAATCGCAACAGCATTTCGTTTTCCATTATAACTGTAGACAAAACAATATAATTAGCAAAAAAAAATTAATAAGTCTAAATAAATAATAATTATATAAATATTATTTTAATAAAAAAATAATATTTACATAAATATATTAATATAAAAAATAATAACTATTTAAAAAAATACTAACATAAAAATAAATTTCTTACCACTAATAACAAATTTAAAACTCAAATAGTTGGAGAATTTGAGTTATATAAGAGAGAAAAATATGATTTTGGTGTGAAGAATGAGGGAGGGTTGAGGGGGTTTATATAGGGGAGGAGGAAGGGTAGTTAGGAAAAACGGATGGGGGCATTTATGACAAAGGCGCGTCCCCGGGGATACGCTTTCCACACGTGTCTGCTGAGTTGGCAAAGGCGCGTCCCTGGGGATGCGCCTTCCACACGTGGCATCCAACTCAACGAAAACACGGGTAAAGCGCGTCCCCGAGGACGCGCCTTTGCCAACTCAACAGAAAGGGTGCTACTTCTGGAAATATTGGTCAAATGGTGTCAGAAAGATAAAAACAAAACGGTGTGAGTTATGTCAAATAACCGATACATTCACCTCCCAAATCAAAACCTAATTTTCAACTCACCGCAATTTGCAGACTTCCCCTAGAGGCCTAGGCTTCCATTGTTTCACTGTGTTCTTCCCTTTTCCATTCTATATTTCAATCCCCCTTTCATAAAATCTCGATTCTAGGGTTTCTCTCGTTTTCTACAGAAAACCCACCTCCTCCTCTTTTTTAGTTTCTTCCATGTCCAAGCTTGCTTCCTTTTTGCCCTCTGCAATTCCACCTTCACAGCACTAATTTTTTCCCATCTTTTTTCGTAAAAAATAAATAAAATAACGATAATATGGACCCGGGGGTTCTTGAATTCGACATTGGCCTAGGCGGAGGAGGTAGCAGCGGTCGAGACGGCGATGATGATGACAATATAGGGTTAGACGTTGACGAGGACATGCCCGATAGTCCTGCTCCTTCACTTCTTGCTTCCAATAGCAGTGGAGGTGGCTTTGGAAACGGAAGCGGCGAAATTTATCTCCCAGAAGGGGACCTACTGGATCTTGAGCCATATGAAGGTATGGAATTTGAGTCTGAAGAGGCCGCAAAGGCCTTTTACAATTCTTATGCTCGCCGCGTCGGTTTTAGTACGCGTGTAAGTTCTTCTCGTCGTTCTAGGCGCGATGGAGCAATTATTCAGAGACAATTTGTTTGTGCTAAAGAAGGGTTTAGGAACTTGAATGAGAAAAGAACAAAAGATAGGGAGATTAAGCGTCCTCGTACTGTTACTAGAGTGGGATGTAAGGCTTCTTTGTCTGTTAAAGTGCAGGATTCGGGGAAATGGGTTGTGTCTGGATTTGTTAGAGAACATAATCATGAGCTTGTTCCTCCTGACCAGGTTCATTGTCTTCGGTCTCATAGGCAGATATCTGGGCCTGCTAAGACTTTGATTGATACATTGCAGGCTGCTGGGATGGGGCCTCGTAGGATTATGTCTGCTTTAATAAAAGAGTATGGTGGAATTAGTAAGGTTGGATTTACAGAAGTGGATTGTAGGAATTATATGAGGAATAATCGGCAGAGGAGCTTAGAAGGAGATATTCAACTACTTATGGATTATTTGAGGCAAATGCAAGCTGAGAACCCAAATTTCTTTTTTGCCGTTCAAAGTGATGAGGATCAAGCTTTGACGAGTAATGTGTTTTGGGCTGACCCCAAGTCTAGGATGAATTATACTTACTTTGGGGATACTGTTACGTTTGATACTACCTATAGGTCGAACAGGTATCGGCTACCTTTTGCACCTTTCACTGGAGTAAACCACCACGGACAACCGGTTTTGTTTGGTTGTGCCTTTTTAATAAATGAATCTGAAGCATCTTTTGCTTGGTTGTTCAAGACTTGGCTTATGGCAATGTCTGGTCGCCCTCCTGTGTCTATCACCACCGATCAAGATGCTGTTATTCGGTCAGCCATCACGCAGGTTTTCCCTGAGACTCGGCACCGTTTCTGCAAATGGCACATCTTCAAGAAATGCCAAGAGAAGTTGTCCCATGTGTTCCTTAAGCATCCGACTTTTGAAGCAGATTTCCATAAGTGTGTTAACTTGCCTGAATCGATTGAGGAGTTTGAGTCTTGTTGGTTGTCTCTTGTAGATCGATATGAACTCAGGGATCATGAATGGCTTCAGATGATTTACAATTACCGCAGACACTGGATCCCTGTATATCTGCGGGACACTTTTTTTGCCGAGATGTCTATAACCCAACGAAGTGATAGCATGAACTCGTACTTTGATGGCTTTGTGAATGCTTCAACCAATCTGAATCAGTTCTTTAAGCTCTATGAGAAAGCTCTGGAGAGTCGAAACGAGAAAGAAGTGAAAGCGGATTATGATACAATGAACACTTCCCCTGCGCTGAAGACCCCATCTCCAATGGAGAAACAGGCGTCAGAGCTTTATACCAGAAAACTGTTTATGAGATTTCAAGAGGAGCTAGTTGGGACTCTGACATTTATGGCATCAAAATCAGACGACGATGATGATACTATAACATATCAGGTGGCAAAGTTCGGAGAGGATCATAAATCCTTCAATGTTAAGTTCAATGTTTTAGAAATGAAAGCTGCTTGTAGCTGCCAGATGTTTGAGTTCTCTGGTCTTCTCTGTAGACATATATTGGCAGTTTTCAGAGTAACCAATGTCCTTACTCTCCCTTCTCATTATATTTTGAAACGATGGACGAAAAATGCAAGGAGTAGTGTCATATTAGAAGATCGTTCAAGCGATGCATATACTAATTATCTAGAATCTCATACAGTCCGATATAATACCCTACGCCATGAGGCCTTCAAGCTTGTTGATGAAGGATCAAAGTCTTTAGACGCTTGCAATGTGGCAATCGATGCTCTCCAACAGGCTGCAAGAAGAGTTGCACTTGCGATAAAGAATGATGGCAGGACTACACTGGTTAATGGGCGGATCAGGGGGGATTCTTCACATGATGCTAATCGGGCAAATACACTTAATCACAAAATGCCCAGGCAACCTTTATCTGAGGTGAGAACTATTATTCAGTTATTCCTGTTGCTTGTTATACATATGACATCTTGAATGAAAATCTATGACCATGAGTGCTTTTAATATTCTTGTTTGAACTTTTCTGTAAATTTTTGCTTTCCCATTTTCTCCAATACCTGGTTTACTGCTTGCATTTGGAACTGTTTTTATTGTAGTAAGCCTTACCTAAGAGATTATTTCTGTCCCATGATATGTAATTCAAGATATTGGTAGGTCTAGAAATTGTGTTGTAAACTTGTAAACTTTTTGATTGCACGATCCACTTGAAGGGGACCACCCAAATCCTAATTTCAGTGGGAATAGATAAGTTGTAGAGTTACCTTAGCAGGCTCAGCATTTGAGACTAAAGCACATATTCAAACATTTGTTTTCTGGTAGCCAATGTCTCTAGGTTTATTCCATCTGTTATTTTCTTTTTGACAATCATGTCTTCTCTTTATTATATTGTTAATATATCATGTTTCTTTGAAGTGAAATGAATTATCTGCTTGATGAATTTGTAAGCTATGTTCACTATTTTCTTAGGTTTTTAGCTCCAATACAATTTGTTTTGTGTTTCCTCATGCTTTTGCTTTAACGGTTCTTAGAGAATGTTTTTTCATATATATCCTTCCAATTTCATATTCTTGTTCAACAATCTGGTTACAAGTTTAGGTCAAAGTATAGTATCTTTTGTTTGCCTAAGGTGTTCTGCTCATGATTAAGCAAGGCATAACATGTTCATACTGAATGATCAATTTGATTATACTCCCATGTTGTCTTTCAATCATGTAGCCTTTTAGATATCTGATGTATGCTATCTTAAGGGACTTTGTTCAATGATTCCTAGGATGTAAACAATCTGGTTTTCCCAGTCTCTACTCACTGTCAGTTTCTTTGTGTTAGAATTATAAAAAGAACATCACCGAATATGCACATATAAGGGAACAAAAAAGGAAAAAAATTAACGCTGGGCGCTTCATTGTTTTTTCAGGATCACATGGACAAGAAAATCCGAGAACTCACTGATGAGCTGGAGTTTGCAAGTCGAAAAAGTGAAGTTTACCGGTCAAATATGCTTTCTGTTTTAAAGGAAATCGAAGACCATAAGCTACAGCTGTCAATTAAAGTGCAAAATATAAAGATCAGTATGAAAGATGGCCTGTGACGCCACACCACAATTCTCCTATCTAATCCCATCCGATTTCATACTTCAAGTCTGTCTTCAATCCGACCCTAGGTTTTTCTTCACATTTGAATGCTGTGAGCAATTAGGATTAGCTTCTGGCTTGTAGCCATGTACAGTATAATTGATGTGTTTTAGCCGTTTAGGTGCACAGTTTGTCAAGTTGAGTGATTAGTTTCTTTTAGTTAAAACTATGTGGAGATTTAGTTGACACTGTCGATAATATAGTCTGAAGATTTCTGGATAACCTCCCCATGCATCAAAATTATGGTATCTCTATGGACTATCTGCATTGCTTAAACTTAGTGAAGACTTGAAGTTCAGAACTCAATGATAATGACAGAAATATAGCTGATCTTAATTTCTCATTGACAAAAACGAGTACCAAGGTGACAATTAAGCTACAATACGAAGAATGATAATCAAAGAGAATGGGAGTGTGGCTAATGGCTTATAGTACCTCAGGAAAGCCCTTTAAACAAACCAAATTTCAATAAAAACTTCTTCTGATTGCAGTCTAGCATTTCACTTGGGCTACAATTGACACCCTTTTCTTCCAAAAGCCGGTGCCGCAACTCTATTCTCTTCTTCAAACCGTGCTGGAAGAAGTCAGGGTAATTAGCCAGTTTATCGGTTTGCCTCCCCATCACATCAACCAAGAACCTAATCCTAGGTTCTAAGGAATTCTTGATGATCTTGATAAGAATCAGGGGATAGCCAGTCACCATAGCGCTATCTGACTATCCCCAAACCCACTTCTTTGGAGATATGCAAAGTTGGGTCTTAGAACCTTGCTAACATCTCTACACAAGACTTCAGGGAAGTTCATGGTCACTGTTTGAAGATCTGTCACGGACAAAACAATTGATTTCAAAAACTCGGATATAGGACGTAGCCTTTTGTCGACACTATAACCCATTATAAATGGGTATTTAGCCAGAATTTTACCAATCATCCCATCTCTGGTAAGGCCAAGGGTGGCAAGTAAGTAAACTATTTCTGTGAGTTTAGATTCAATGCTATAGCTGATGAGCCTAGGATTCAGCAATATCATTTTGCCTGGTTGCTTTTCGGGGACTCCCAATGCTTGAAAAAAAGCCAGGAGTGGGCAAAGCTTCTCTTCCATAGTGTGAGAGACTATATGACGGGATCTAGCAATGACGAAGGGACTTCACAGTGTTTAGTTCCCAGAGTAGCGAGGCACTCTACCATGGGGACAAGCTTCTCATTTAGACAAGAGCAAGAATCTTGGGGCGCCTGGAAACAATAGAAGGCAGCTTTCTCTCTTGAATGCCAATCCTATTCAGGTAAGTCCAGTTTTCGGAGGCTATTTCCTTGTGCACACGCTCAAGGCGTTTACACTTTTTGAACATTTCATTGATACTTTTATCATCGAAACCTACGTCTCTGAAGAACCACATGATGCTACCAACATTTTGAACGCTAGCAACTTCCATGTATGCAAAAAAGGCATAATACAGAACATTGATATCTATAAAGTAGAAACAGCTACAAATTCACATGGATAATAGAACTTGAAGACTCCCAAGTAAATTATGTTGCAATGGCGCCATAGTTAAGAAGCGAGCAATGAGTGAATGGAGCCTCTTGAAAGAAGACTCACAAGTAATCACTGCCGAATAAAAGTCACAGAAGATGGATTCAGAGGCTGAAACAAACAAACAAATGATGATATAACTTAACCAATGGAACACCAAGCATATCAATTCAGTGAATGACACCAAGCAATCAAAGCAAAAGCACTAGAGAATATCTCAAACAAAATAATAAAGAACTGAAAGAAACACAGACAATTTTACTCTGGGTTTCCAATTCTATTGGTGTTGATTAACAGGTCAAATAGATTGAAAGATGCAACATTACCTTTACCTACTGGAGTTGAAATAGGGAAAACCATAGGCAAAACCCAAGTGCTTTCTGTAAATGGTTAGATTGTGGGGGCATTAAAGCTGCATAAGCTACCGGGATGAAAAGTAGCCTCGAGCTCCGTCTCTGCGTCTTGTGAAGCCTTGTCTAATAACCAGTCTCTTCGCCACTGGGGTCTGGGTTTACCGCTGAAATAAAAAAATAAAAATAAAAAACTAGGATTTGCTCACTTTTGTTTCCATATTACCGTTATTACCTTCATGCATGTAAGCACAAGTTCTATTTTATCCCTAAAGTTCTAAACTTTTCCCCTTCTAGTCTTCCTTTTGGGCTCAAAATGGAACTTCTCTGAGCTTAAACCCTCAATCCCTGTCAAACCCAGAGCAGCTTCTTTGAATTGAGAAGGAAAAGATCAGCCTTTGATTCTTTTGGGATCAAAAACCTAACTTCTCTCAGCTTAAACCTGTCAAACCCATAGCCGTTTCTATGAATTGAAGAAAAGAACAGCTTTTGATACTAGAAACCAGTGCTACGATATAGAATCATCACAAGCTCGGGGTGTTTTACGAAGCTGATGAAGATTTTAACCTTGAAGCCCCATCACCCCATTTCAACATGGTTTTAATAGAAATGGAAAAGATGATGAGGCTCCTCAACGTATCCGCAGTAGACCCTTAAGGGGTCAAAGGCCTTCCAATCCTTCTATTTGTGAAACTGAAGGAGCCAACTTCGATCTTAATACTTCCTTGTTTCAGCTTGCTTCTGATCCTAAAAACAAGAGAGAAGATTCTCAATCCGATGTGAACTGCCCTGAGAATCTGAAGCAATACATAGGAAAGAGCATGAAGAAAAGGTTTCCCCACCACAGGATGCTGATGAGCTTTTCAAGAAAATGAAGGAAACGGATCTCATATACGATGCTGTAGCCATGATTGATGGTCTATGTAAAGATGGGCTAATCCAGGAAGCAATGAATATTTTTTGGATTAATGAGAGAAAAAGATACAATCCCGGAGGTTGTTATATACACAGCTGTTGTTGATGGCTTCTGCACAGCACACAAGCTTGATGAAGCAAAGAGATTTTTCAGGAAGATGCAAGCGAAAGTTGTTGTTCCCAATGCCTTTATTTATACTGTTTTGATTCAAGAGAAAACACCTGCCAAAGCATAAGCTTTTACATGGCATATAAAATTTTTCACTTCAACTTCCCAAAGCTCCTCTTTTCTCATCCCTTGTCCAAAGTACATCCCCTTAAAACTCTCTCTGTTTCAACTCTAGCAACAAACCACACTATACCCAAGTCTAAAAAAACATTTTCCCACATTTTCCAAGAATGTTCATGCCGAACATCCTTAAACCCAGGCAAACAAGCACATTGCCAAATGATAATATCTGGGTTTGTTCCAACAGTCTTTGTCGCCAATTGTTTGATCCAGTTGTACATTAAATGCGGACATTTGGGATATGCTACTAAAGTGTTCGATAAAATGTATCAACCAGATGTGGTGTCATGGAATGCAATGATTTTTGGGTATGCTAGTTATGAGATGATGGGGAGTGCAAGAAGATATTTCGATGATATGCCTGAAAAGGATGTTATTTCGTGGAATTCATTGATTTCAGGGTACCTGAAGAATGGTGAGTGTTTGGAATCCATTTTGGTTTTCCTGGAAATGAGGAAGGCTGGAGTTGGGTTTGATTGGACAACCTTTGCTGTTGTTTTGAAATCTTGTGCTGTTTTGAAAAAGTTTGATGTGGGGATACAAGTTCATGGTGTGGCGGTTAAAGGTGCTTTTGATAAAGATGTCATTACAGGAAGTGCTTTGGTGGATTTGTATGGAAAATGTAGTAGGTTAGATGATTCAATTAGGTTCTTTTATCAAATGCCAGAGAAGAATTGGGTTTCTTGGAGTGCTGTCATTGCAGGTTGTGTTCAAAATGGTAAGTTTATTAAGGGTGTTGAATTGTTCAAAGAAATGCAAAGGGGAGGTATTGGGGTTAGCCAGTCAACTTATGCTAGTGTTTTCAGGTCATGCTCTGGTTTCTCTGCATTTTGGTTAGGAAGGCAGTTGCATGGTCATTCCTTGAAGACGAATTTTGCATCAGATTTGATCGTAGGAACAGCAATTTTAGATATGTATGCAAAATGTGGTAGCATGATTGAAGCTCAAAAGATATTTAACTTGTTTCCTATTCGCAATTTGCAATCTTTTAATGCCATAATTATTGGTTATGCCCAAAGTTGTCAGGCCATTCCAGCGTTGCATTTATTTCGACATTTGCTCAAGTCTGATATTGGTTTTGATGAAATAAGTTTATCAGGAGCATTTAGTGCTTGTGCAGTCATTAAAGGGTATTTGGAGGGCGTTCAAGTGCATGCCTTGGCCGTCAAATCTACTCTCGAGTCAAATATTTGTGTGGCCAATGCTATACTGGACATGTATGGTAAATCTGGAGCTTTAGCCGAAGCATGCCATGTTTTCTATGAAATGGAGAAAAGGGATGCTATTTCTTGGAATGCAATTATTGCAGCACATGAACAGAATGGAAATGAAGAGGCAACACTGGCTCATTTTGCTTCCATGCTGCATTCCGGGATGGAACCTGATGAGTTCACTTATGGCAGCGTATTAAAAGCTTGTGCCGGTCAAAAAGCCTTGGATTATGGCATGGGGATCCATAATAGAACAATTAAATCTGGAGTAGTTTTGCATTCGTTTGTTGGAAGTGCTCTTGTTGACATGTACTGTAAATGTGGGATGATGGAAGAGGCAGAAAATATCCATGACAGAATAGAGCAGAAATCCATGGTATGTTGGAATGCAATAATTTCTGGATTTTCTCTGCAGAAAGAAAGTGAAGAAGCTCAGAATTTTTTTTCCCGAATGTTGGAAATAGGGGTAAAGCCAGATCACTTCACTTATGCAACAGTTCTTGATACATGTGCTAATTTGGCCACCATTGGACTTGGTAAGCAAATTCATGCTCAGATCATCAAGCTTGAACTGCAATCAGATGTATACATATGCAGCACCCTTTTGGATATGTACTCAAAATGTGGAAACACGTATGATTCCAAGCTCATATTTGAGAAAGCAACTAATAGGGATTTTGTAACATGGAATGCCATGATTTGTGGGTATGCCCAACATGGCCTCGGAGAAGAGGCTCTTCAAGTTTTTGAGGATATGATTATCGAGAATGTGACACCAAACCACGCAACATTTGTTTCAGTCCTTCGAGCATGTGCACATACAGGGCTGGTAGAAAAGGGATTGCATTATTTTGCCTTGATGTCAAGTGACTATGGTTTAGCACCTCAGTTGGAGCACTATTCGTGTATGGTGCATATAATGGGAAGGGCAGGCCAAATTACTGAGGCATTGAGACTCATAAATGATATGCCGTTTGAAGCAGATGATGTTATATGGAGAACTCTGCTTAACATTTGCAAGATCCATGGGAATGTAGAGGTGGCCGAGAAAGTGGCGGATTCTCTTTTGCAATTGGACCCTCAAGATTCCTCTGCTTATATTCTTCTATCAAACATTTATGCTGATGCCGGATTGTGGGGCAAGGTTTCGTATATGAGGAAGCTGATGAGGTATAATAAGCTCAAGAAGGAACCTGGGTGTAGTTGGATTGAAATAAAAGATGAGGTCCATGCATTCCTTGTTGGTGAAAAGGCTCATCCAAGATGCAAAGAGATATATGAGATGCTTGGTGTTTTAGTTGATGAAATGAGATGCTACATGGCTGATACAGTTTTTTTGCTTGAAGAGGAGGCAAACCAATTACAGGGGCAAAAAGAGCTGAAAATCATCTTGTGCAATTTTAAATTTTATTGCCTTAGGCAAGTGAATTCTTTTTCGGCATAATATATCCTTAAAACATAGGAAACTCTTCTTTAAACGACTATTAGATTCACTTTTCGGTGTTTGATCTTGTTAGAGATTGAAGTTTGATTAACAGGAACTAAGAAGTTCAACACTCCAACAAATATATTACTTTTCTGACCTTGCATGGAGAGGTGTTGTCCTGAGCACAATCAGGCACTAGCTTGACCTTCATGCGGGCACTGCCACCACAACCGGACACAAACCAGACCCTCCTTGCAGGCACTGCCTCAACCACAATCGAGCACCAGTTGTGAATGAGAGCTTGAGGCTACTGGTGAAGGATTATGGAGTTGTAAACATCTGTCCGACTTTGATCTTAAGCATGAAATGAGATTTTTTGTTGACCTTTATCTCATGAAGGATGCAAGCATATTTTTTTTCACCTCAAAGAAGTATTACAATGAACACAATTTACGAGTTTCTGACAGTCAAAAGATATATGTTATTGTAACTCAAGACAAAAGGGATTTTTTGGTTTATGAATTATGATATATATCTTAGACAATTTCTGGACACGAGAGCACCTTTTTCACCTTTGCTTTGGTAAGCAACAAAACATCTCAGAAAATATTTTAACTCCTCCGTTTTTCATGTTATCTTCTTTTGTTAGGCTCTTGAAATCAGCAAGTCCCTTTGTCCTGTCCCCTTTTTCTTGGTTTCCTGTTATTTGTTCACTTCTACAATATGGAAGGTTCTCGGAGTTTATGAATGGATGTTACTCTTTTTTCTATATGCAACTTCTTATATATGTATTTGCTTCCTGAATCTATTGGTTGGTATGCTTTCTTAACTATTATATGCATGATAGATCACAGCAACTAGTAAAAGTGCTATTGCAAGCAATTGCTGGTATGTTGTTTCATAAACTGTAGACCTTGCAAGAAAATACTAAAATCATATTAGATTGAATACCTGTAGCATAATGATTTGATAAATGAGTTAGCCTTAACCTGTAAAAAGAGAAACATGGAAATCACCATTTTTTGGTTGCATAACATATAACAATATCAAGAATGACAGTAATGTGAAGGTAGCAGGAGCTATGGAAGATGGCTTAGCCATTAACAGATATAAAGAAAATGACAAGAACTTTGTGGGCATTTGTGGTTTATTAGCTATTAGCTTAATGTTGTTTCCTGTAACTGATTCACATGTTTAACCGTACGAGTCTTGAATATTATCAGATAGGACCTGCATCATTTTTGAGTGATGAATCATCGAATCTTCCTTTGTATTTGTTTCTTCTTCCTTTGTTGGGGTTTCGGCTTTGCTAATCTTGGGGGTTCGACTTCAGGGGTAGTTTGCATTTCATATCAACAATATCTCTTCCCATTAAGAAAAATCTCATAGCACTTTTGGTATGTAACTCCCAGTATCAAGTCAAATTCATGGTACAGCTTCATGAAGGTTTACATCATGAGGCTCCAAGCAACTGACTTCGAGGTACGAAATCGATCTACTTATCAGTTCATCTCCCGGCCTAACCTGCCAAAGACACATGTCAATAAGGACCGGTTTATTGGTCTTTACTAATCAGCAAGTGTACTGCCACCTAGCTAGTTTCATCTTGAATAGCACTGGGAAGCGTCTTGTTTGTTGATGTATTGCAATATCCTTTTTAAGAGTTTATACCTGTTTAGTCTATGAACATGACTACATGAGTGAGAAGAGTAGAATCTTTGGATCATTCTTTCTCAAATTACTGTAAGCAAGATTTATACACTCATTTTCTTAAAAGATAGAATTAACAAAAGTTTATCTTCTAGAAGGACTTTTCCACCACCATATCTTTTAAAGCAACAACAACACCAACAAACGTACAACAACCGAGCAAGGAGTCTAGTTGCATTAGGATTCTATTGTTAATAGGATTCTAAAAATAGTTAATTTTTTTCACTATAAATACATGTAATCCTCCTCATTTGTAACACACGATTTACATACAAAATACAGAGGAAAGCACGGAAAATACAAAGGCAAAGTTATTGTAAACAATTCGAAAAAGAAATAAAATGTAGCATTTTTTTACTTTTGATTCGCTCTCTTACATTTACGTTTTAATTATTATTATTTTATTTATTTAACTTTATTTATACGCACATTTCCCTTGATACTCGCTTTATTTAATTGTTTTGTTATTTTTCTTTTCTTTTTTTCATGTAATATTTTTTTTACATTTTATGCATTTTCTTTTTTACTTTAGTATATATTTTTATTTTTTTAGATTATATATTATTTTTTTATTATCAGTTTTATTAATTTATATATATATATATATATATATATTTACTATTTTTAATTTTTTTTATTTATTTGATATATATATTATTTTTACTTTTTTATTATTATTTTATTTATTTGTTTTATCTATATATTTTTTTCTTCTTTTTTTATTTTTTTATATTTATTTTACTTACTATTTTTATCTTTGTTTTCTTTATCTTATATTTTATTTAATTTTTTTCTTCATTTTATTTTAATTTATTTATTTATTTCTTACCTTTTTATCTAACATGATTTTTTGACCTTCTTAAGGCCACACCTTTAAAACTATCTAAGGTAAGTAATTGTGATCGTATTTTTACCTTTTAATTTTAAATTACAATTTTCTTAATTTAAGACAACCAGCAAATTAATTGGTACCGAAAGGGTAGTTCAAGGGTGTTAATCCTTCCTTGACCGTAACCGACTCCCGAACCTGACACATTTCTGGTAAAAATGCATATCAGGTAAGATGGTGTCCGACCCACCTAAATTCGTTTTAAAGTGGTCGGTGGCGACTCCCAACCCAATTATTTCAAGTCGAAGCCCAATTTAGGGCCCAACCGAAAGACGGTTACGACAACTTGGGGACTTTGTTGGGGACATGTAAGTGAGTCAGGCTAAGGTAATTTCCAGTTGTTTTTTTAACGAAAAGGGTAAGTTTAAATTGTAAGGTAACATTTCGATCATTATTGCTTACTTTTGATTATATTTTCGAGTAAATAGTTGTACTAACCGTTTTCTAATGATTTCAGCCCTTCAAAGCTTATTTTTCACTTAAGGCTCTAAACCCGAGCTTCGAACCCTGTTTAAGTGGGGGTGAAAGCGACGCCTTCGTGTGAATTTATTCACTGCACAGGCCTAGCTAGTAGCCTTCGGGATTCATATACCTTTATGTCTTCGTGTGAATTTATTCATCGCATAGACATAAGGGAATGTGTCCTCTCGAGTTTAACTTAGTCCACACAAGCCTGTGATGGGTTTAGGACTAAGGGTCTGGTAAGCCCAAGGGGGCGCCGACAAGGAGAACTCGGGTACCGTTTTCTAGAACCTAAACCGGGAGATTACATGGAATTAGAGCCCACCCAAAACTTCATTCCAAACCCTAGGTTGCTTTGTTTCATGCTTTACTTTTTGTTCAAAGCATGCGAACTAGACAAATATGCGGTTAGGATTTGTGTGGAGGTAGCATGCGGGATAGAGATCATGTTCGGGTATGTGGGGTAGATATCATATGGGGTAGGATTTTTTTGTTTTTATTATTGTTTTGATTTATCTCACTAACTCTATTTGACTTTTGTTCTCTTTTATTTTGTTTTCATCATTTGCATCATTTAAAAGAGGTGTTGATCCACCAAAAACGTGTTTGTTAAACCATGAATGATCTGCATTAATGGACAAAGGGGTTGTAATACAAGAGGTGAAAAACGCAGGGGTCTGATTATAGTCAGAAAAGACTCAGAAAGAAAATG
This sequence comes from Hibiscus syriacus, assembly GCF_006381635.1. Taxonomy (NCBI): domain Eukaryota; kingdom Viridiplantae; phylum Streptophyta; class Magnoliopsida; order Malvales; family Malvaceae; genus Hibiscus; species Hibiscus syriacus. Next base: position 427,803 of record NW_024061975.1, on the reverse strand, counting down.
AGGATAATCTGGAAGACAAATATGTGTCACATTCGATCAAGAAGACATGGTGTCCACAATCAAATAGATCAAAAGTCAACTTTTCAAAAATGAGTTGACAAAGGTGGCAGGGACAAGACGAGAAAAAGGTTACTGACCTCGAGAGTCCCTTCAAAGACAACAAGAACAAGATGACAAAACGATAGCTGAATTGGAAGCCATTGTCGACAAATTCAATGAACTTCAGATAATCCTTTTGATGGAGGATTTCAATGATGTTTCCGTTATAGAACAGGTTCAGCAAAGGATGAAAGCCAGAGATGCAGTTATTCGATACTTCTGGGAACAAGTACAAAAAATAGCTCATCACTTGCACGATTTAGCCAGAGAAGCCGGAGCGGTTCGGCAGGGTATTCGACCAGTGACAGACGAAGGTAGAAGACTAATTAACTTGTTTCAGGGTCTAGAGGATTTAGTCTGGATGTACTTTTAAATAGTTTATTGTCTCTTAAAAGATCAAACACTTTTGTCCCAATAAAGATTATTTATAATAACAGACATGTTTTTGGATCAATGCCTCGAACATTTCATGCTTTTTTGCATTTTGCATCTACGTTTCATTTTTTAAGCATTTTCATAAACATGAAATTTCTTCATGGAGAATTCGATGAAGTGGTTTTAACCACATGACACCACATGGAAGCAAGATTGTAACATCAAAAGAAAAAAAGTTGAAATCACAACGAATGAACCCGATCAGCTGGTTGTACGACTAAGCCTGCCAGGATGATCTGAGAAAAGAGTCCACATATCCTAAGGGCTACGATGTTGAAGCTGTTTGCAGTTTCCACATAGGATGCTCCAGACATTCCTCTGAGAACTATAAGGCGCTGAAGCGCGAGATCCAAAACCTGATGGATTCAGGGGCATGGACAGCCGAAGAAGAGGACATTGCATATATCATTTGCACTTAGAGGATTGTTTTGTTTGAACACGTCTTTGATCTTTCATGTATGCTTAATCTTTTAAACGATTCAATTTATACTACTTTCTAAGGTGGAGCAATTGAACAAATTTTAATCTTTAGTTCTTCGAATATTAAATGAATTAAGGATTCTTTTAATTCTTCAAGAATTATAGATTTTTGACATATGGCAAGATTAGACCTTTCTTATCATGTCTCAAACCCTAAAATAAAATACCTTAATTCTTTACCCAAAATAACTCATGGTCATTACCAAAAAGACCAAATTTTGACATTACCTCCATTTGAAACTTGTGAACATTGCCTTTATCTTTTGATACACCCATACCTTTCTTTGAGTCAAATAAAGTCACACCATTGTCTTTTTAGACTCAAAATTGACATTTTTATGCCATTAAAACCCAAGGCATTGAGTTGTTCATTTAAACATGAGCCTTCTTCTAAGACACAACTTGGGGTATCTCGTAGGGAGCATGAACATTGAGACATGTTGGGGGCAAGAAGCAGAAAGAAGAATTCACTTGGAATAATTCTACCATGCATTAATAGCACTGTTTTCATGTGAATAAAAATAATCCTGAAAATCTATCCCTCTAGAGATACCTTTTCTGTGAGGACTTCCATGTATGAAATGATGAACGACTTTCTTTCTTCATCCCTTCACAACAGGAGAAAATATATATCCCTTGTGTCCCCTTTTGAGCCTATAGTATTTTTCTTCTGATTCAACCCTAACCAAGGATCACCCTCCGCACTGAGGGGCAAGGTGGAGAAACTCTGCTCGCATGAGTGAAGATATTGATTCTAATGAGATACTGAAAAGTGAACCAAATGCCAAGTGCAAAGATTTAATCAAAGCAAAAAGAGAAAAAAAAAGCAAAGAGAAAAAAACAAAGGAAAAGACAAGATGCATATGCAAAGATTCTCTCGATTCAAATGACGCATCGAGATTCAAACTATGAGATTGATCAAGCACAATAATTTCCGAATCACTGAACCACTTCATTCGAAGATCATAGAGCATCAAATGAGATTGATCAAGCACAATCATTTCTGAATTACTGAATCACTCCACTCGAAGATCATAGAGCATCAAGAGAGAGACACATACGAGCAGATTCAAATTGAGCAAGATATGATCGAAGACATTAGAATGAATTGATCATTGGTTCAATCACCCTTAAACACTTGTTTGGGCCTTTTATCCATTTTTTCATAACCATGAACCATGACCTACGTTACGTGCCTTAAAAGTCCATTCTAATCATACATGGATTTCTAAATATAATAGACTACCTTTAGATTTCATCCCGCCCATCAGGATTAATCTTTTTTTTGCAAAAAATAGTGTAATTAATGCATGATAGAGAAAAATAACAAAAGGGGGTTCGAGATGTAAATTACGAATGACGTCTTGAAACCAAAGGAGGATTCGAGTTGAAAACCTGAAAAGGCGGCTCGAATACAAAAATTGGGCAGCTGAGGCGATCGCACGAATTCCTTGATAAGGCATCGCACAATCCAAGCTTGACCATGAAAGCTGGGAATCGGAAAACACTTCCAATAGACGAGCATGCAAGATACCCCATCAAACCTTTGAGCATCAAATAAACAAAAATGTCAAACCATTGACCAAACACAATAACCTGAGACATTTTTATCCTTTCCTTACTTAACCATTTCCCAAAAATTGATTTGATCTTGGCACGTGTCAAACAGCTATAATTTATTGAAGGATTAACAATGTAATTAATTATTTGATATCCAATGAACTCTAGTTTTATGATTTGTATCAATTGTAAAACCGTGAAAGGGGCAATATTTTCAAAACTTTTGGTTAAACATTTTTCGAAACTCTTTTTTGATATTTTCAGAACTTTGAAAATAAAAAATAAAGAAAAACATTTTTTTTTCAAAACAATACAATATCTCTAGAGTGGATCTTGGTAAATGACATGTGGCTCTCAAACACAAAACGCATGCTTAGAATCAATGTTGGAGCAAGAAATCAGGAACAATGAGGGCATCTTTGAAGATTCAACATCAAATGTTGGGGCATTTTTTTAGATTTAACATCAAATGTTGGGGCATTTTTTGAGATTCAACATCGAATATTGGGGCATCTTTGGGAATTCAACTTCCTGATGCAAATTATCAGACCTTTTGAAGGCATTTCCTCCATATGTAGGAACAAGCACACAAAGCACGAGACTCCATCCAGGGGATAAAACAGAACTAATTCATGTTACATGCATCTTAGGCATACTTAAGAGCATCACATTTATCATTTTTTGTATGCATAAGTTTTTGCAGCTTTTAGAGTCAAGTTTCAACTTCAAGATGAATGATGCTCGATTCAAAAGCATATGGTGGTTGCTCTACCTCACAGCGAAGGGGCGACTGTCTGACAACAAAACAACTTTCCAGTTTCAGTCAGAGTCGATTTCAACTTCACTGCGAAGGATATTGAACTCAAAGCAACACAATTCACTCGAAAGTAGATTTCAACTTCACGACGAAAGATATCTAGCTCGAAGCCAAACTTCACAATAAAGGGGTCATCCACGGTTTCGACTTCACAGCGAAGAGAATCGTGTCCACCCGCAATATACAATACTTGGATTTCAACTTCACAACGAATGATATCCAAGTCAAGGCTCAACTTCACGACGAAAGTGCCACCTGCGATTTCAACTCCACGAAGGAGGATGTCGTGCCACTCGAGACAACACAAGTTCAACTCCACAACGAAGGGACGACTGGTTGTCAACAAACAATTTCCCAATTTCAGAGCCAATTTCAACTTCACAGCGAAGGATATTGGACTCGAGACAACACAAGTTCAATTTCACAACGAAGGGACGGCTAGTTGTCAACAAACAATTTTCCAATTTCGGAGCCAATTTCAACTTCACAGCGAAGGATATTAGACTCGAGATAGCACAAGCTCAACTTCACAGCGAAGGGGTGGCTGGATGTCAACAAACAATTTCATAGTTCCAGAGCCAATTTTAACTTCACGACGGAGGATATTGGACTCGGAACAATACAACTTACTTGGATTTCAACTTCACGACGAAGGATATCCAATTCCAAGGCTCGACTTCACAACGAAGGGGTCATCCACGGTTTCAACTTCACGACGAAGGGAATCGTGCTCACCATTGTCTCTCTTGAGACAGTTTCCAAGTTTCTCTTGAAACAAAATATTTGAATATGTTTTCATTGAAACTAATTTCGTCTCCCTTGAGATATTTTCTTTTGGAACTAAATTTTGTCTCCCTTGAGACAATTTCTCTTGAAACATAAACATTGAAAACATTTCCCTTGAAATGAATTTTATCTCAATTGAGATAATTTCCCTTGAAATGAAATTTTGTCTCCTTGAAACATAAACATTGAAAACATTTCCCTTGAAATAAATTTTATCTCGCTTGGGGTAGTTTCCATTGAAACAAAATTTTGTCTCCCTTGAGACAGTTTCTCTTGAAACATAAACATTGAAAACATTTCCTTTGAAATTAATTTTGTCTCTCTTGAGATAGTTTCCCTTGAAACAAATTTTTGTCTCCCTTGAGATAGTTTTTCTTAAAACATAAACCTTGAAAATGTTTCCCTTGAAACACAAAATATTTAAATCAGTTCCCCTTAAAACGAGTTTTGAGACAGTTTCCCTTGAAACAAAATCTTGTCTCTCTTGAGACAGTTTCCCTTGAAACAAATTTTATCTCTCTTAAGACAGTTTCCCTTGAAACAAAATCTTTGAATATCTTTTCCTTGAAACAAATTTCGTCTCCCTTGAGACAGTTTCTTTTAGAACTAAGTTTTGTCTCTCTTGAGACAGTTTCTTTTGAAACAAATTTTGTCCCTCTTGAGACGGTTTCTCTTGAAACACAAAAAAAAACACCCTCGAAATTATTTCTCTTGAAACACACACACAAAAAACCTTTGAAAATGTTTCTCTTGAAACACCAAACCCTCGAGTTCGATTACACTCAGCTTCGAGGGCGCATAATTTACAACATAACTCAAGGCTAGAAGGGTTATCTGTCACCAAAAGACCTTCGAGTTCGACTATGCTCAGCTCTAAGGCACATCATTTACAGCATAACTCAAGGCAAGAAGGGCTATATGTCAATAAAATTGTTGAGTTCGATTCCATTCAGCTCGATGACACCTCAATCACACTATTGTCCGGCTGCAATCGAGGTTTTTCAAGCCGAGAAGAAGGTCTGGGTTAGCCGTGCCTTAGTAGCAAGAAGCCTTTTTTCCGTCAGCATAGCTTAAGTCGAGAAAAGCTATCTGTCAGCGAAGACTTTTCGAGTTTGGTTTCATTCAGCTCGAGGGCATATCAACCACATTATGGAGTCAATAGATTACTTTCCAGTCGAATTTTTAGCCAAGGTCTTTAAACCGAGAAGAAGACCAAAGTGGACTACAACGAGAAGCCGCATTCTGATTCAAATCATTTCAAGATGGACTCGACTTCGCGACGGAGGAGCCATCTGCAATTCAATTCGACAAGGAGTTATTCTTCAACTCCACTGAACGAAAATTTGTGTCTTTTTTTCTTTGTCATATTTTTCGTTCCACGAAAAAGGACAAAGAGGGGCAGCTGTAGACACACATTTTCTTAAAAGATAGAACTAGCAAGAGTTTTTCTCTTAGGAGTACTCTTTCACCACCATATCTTTTAAAGCAACAACCACACCAACAAACGTGCAACAACCGAGCAAGGAGTCTAGTTGCATTAGGATTCTATTGTTAATAGGATTCTAAAAATAGTTAGTTTTTTCACTATAAATACATGTAATCCTCCCCATTTATAACACGCGATTTATATACAAAATACAAAGGAAAGCACGAAAATACAAAGACAAAGCTATTGTAAACGATTCGAAAAGGAAATAAAAGGTAGCATCTTTTTTACTTTTGATTCGGTCTCTTACATTTACGTTTTAATTATTATTATTTTATTTATTTAACTTTATTTATACGCACATTTCCCTTGTTACTCATTTTATTTAATTGTTTTGTTATTTTTTTTTCATGTAATATTTTTATGCATTTTTTTTACTTTAGTATATATTTTTATTTTTTTAGATTATATATTATTTTTTATTATCAGTTTTATTAATTTTTATATATATATATATATATATTTACTATTTTTTTTTTTTTTATTATATATATATATATATATTATTTTTATTATTTTTATTTGTTTTATTTATATATTTGTTTTCTTTTTATTTTACTTACTATTTTATCTTTATTTTCTTTATCTTATCTTTTATTTAATTTTTTTTCTTCATTTTAATTTAATTAATTTATTTATTTCTTACATTTTTATCTAACATGGTTTTTTGACCTTCTTAAGGTCACACCATTAAAACTATCTAAGGTAAGTAATTGTGATCGTATTTTTACCTTTTAATTTTAAATTACAATTTTCTTAATTTAAGACAACCGGCAAATTAATTGGTACCGAAAGAGCGGTTCAAGGGTGTTAATCCTTCCTTGACCGTAACCGACTCCCGAACCTGACACATTTCTGGTAAAAATGCAGATCAGGTAAGATGGTGTCCGACCCATCTAAATTCGTTTTAAAGTGGTCGGTTTAATTAATTAATTTATTTCTTACCTTTTTATCTAACATGGTTTTTTGACCTTCTTAAGGCCACACCTTTAAAACTATCTAAGGTAAGTAATTGTGATCGTATTTTTACCTTTTAATTTTAAATTACAATTTTCTTAATTTAAGACAACTGGCAAATTAATTGGTACCGAAAAGGCGGTTCAATGGTGTTAATCCTTCATTGACCGTAATCGACTCCCGAACCTGACACATTTCTAGTAAAAATGCAGATCAGGTAAGATGGTGTCCGACCCACCTAAATTCGTTTTAAAGTGGTCGGTGGCGACTCCTAACCCAATTATTTCAAGTCGAAGCCCAATTCGGGGCCAACCGAAAAACGGTTACGACACAAGGTAAATCTGCTGTTAAGATTAGATTGGTACGCAAACCGTATGACGATATTGATAGTTTTTAAAACTATGATTGTTTAACGAACCTTTAGAAGAAAATATCCATGTCATTAGAATTAACAAACACCTCTTGCTTTACATAATTGGTGTTTGCAGGTAAAAACGACAATTGGAACAATGTATCAGAAACAGCAGCAGCAGAGTGGCTTCCAAAAGAGTTAAAACAAGTCTTCTGATCATTTGAATTGGTTTCAGTTCTCTAATGTAGCAGGAAGTGTTAATTACCATGCGTATAAGATGGCAATAAATGCTGTGGAAGAAAGGGTGTTGGTTAATTTCATTGGCATCAGTTCTCGACCCTAAGCGGCTGGAGGGGTCTCGGTTTAACAATCCGTTAATCAACTGCCTAGCTGCAAGACTAGCCTGCATTTCAGTTCAGCAGCAGAGGTAAACAATCATATCACACAAGCTGGTTCTTGTACTTCTTCATACTGATTGTAGTTCAAAATCCATAAAGATTATGTTTTGCCAACATTATGCTGAGCAATTCTGCTGTCATCTTCGAAAAGATGGTGAAAGTCATATCATCTGCTTATGAACATTAAGGATGAATTGCAGTCATTTTACTCGAGCAATGTATTCTTCGGTTCCATCGAACGAATTTGACTCTGTAGATGGTTCTGCACCAAATGTTGGCGGTGGTTGAGTCCTAGATTTTCTTCTCTTGTTGGGCATGGGATGCTTCAAAACCTGTAAATCATTATAAACTCTTAATCTCATACAAAAACTATCATTATTAATCGAACAATCTTATCAAATACCAAGTAAAAACATATAGAAGAATAAAAAATGACCTGATTTACTACAGACTCGAATAAAATTGAAACCCAAAATAGTCCGACCCAACCTGAATTAAGTCTAAATCAAAATGACCTGAATCGAACCCGATCCGAATGACCCGTTTGCCCCATCTAATGGTTAACCATTTTACTTTTATAATGGACTTTTATAAATAAATAAATAAATATTAGAGTGGGATTTGGGTCGAGTTTTGTAAAAAGCTATACAAACCTTATATGTTAGGGTTGATAGATGAGAAATGTGAATGAAATCAATGGTTTAGGGTTTATTTGATTCTAGAAAATATAAGTTATTTCTATTTTCATTTTTTTAGAAAATAGAAAATGTTACAAGAAAATGTGTTTAGTTGTAAAATTAGAAAATCATTTCTAAAAAAAAGTGAAAATATAAAAACATAAATAAGATATTTTCAGTATTTTCATTAAAATTATTTTTGAAATTTGAAAATAGAAAAAATAAGGTATCTAGAATTTTTATCTTAACTTACACGAGTTCAAATCTTTCTAACAACAATTTTTTGACTGTATATGAAACCCTCAAGTTTTTTTTAAAAAATAATATGACCCCTAAACTTTTTTAACATTCAATATGGTTTTTAGACTGATTTTTTTAATAATTTAATAATTTAGTATTTTTATATTCAATGTATTGGATATCTTAATAATTATTTATATTTTATATTTAAAATTAAATAATTTCTCATTTTTTAAAAAATTAAATAAGTCTTCAAACTGTTTAAAAAATCAATGAAGTTCTCGAATTTAGTCAAAAAATTAAGTAAGCTCATCTATCACATCATCGTTCATCGTGTACTGTCAATATATCATCGCGAACTATCACATCAACATTGTAGATTTCTATATAAACTTTGTGAATTGTTATGTAAACGTCGTAACGATAAACGTTTGATTTTGTTAGTTAAAAGGTTTGATTTTTTTCTAAGTTTAAGAATCACATTGAATGCAAAAAAAATAATAATGATTGCACTATTTTTTTCTTCCAAAAGTTTGAGGGACATAATACCATTAAACATATATTCTTATCATAAACTAAAATAATTTTTATGTATTTTTTAATTTAATTGATATCTAATAATATAATATACATTAACATTGTATTTTTATTATAAACTAAAACAATTTTTATGTTATGAAATTTCTTATCAACTTTATTATTTTATATTTACATAATTCACATGTTAGATTTACTAAATGAATTTTTTTAATAATTATATTTTAATTCAATTATCTACCAACTATTTGTTCATCTCTATTTTTAAAAAATTAAAAATCAAATATATTTTCATTATTTTTATTTTTAAGTTCAAGTTTTTATTTATATTAATCAAACACTTTTTTTAATTTTGGCTTAAGGTTACAATTGTCCCTGTAGGATATCAAATTTATTATTTTTGTCCTTATCGTATTTTCGTATCAATTTTACTCTAGAAATTATTGATTAACAAAACCGTTAAATTCTGCTGACGTGGACACCAACTGTTTCCATCCCATATAATTTTACTAACGTGTCAACCACGTGGCAATAACAAATAAATATTATTTTTTTTAAATAAACAATAACACGGTCTGAGTCTTAAAGATAGAATCTTTACCAAAACAAACTCAGAGGGTTGTCATTGGCCGGAGAAGAGCAAGCAAACCAGACAGACAATGAGGAAGATATTAGGAGATAAACCGAACAGAAAATAAATTGAATTGTTGTTTGGATGAATAGAAAATAAATTGAACATAAAAAAGGATCCCATCAAATTCTCGGCAACCAAACAGATGAAAAACCGAGGAGACCATCGAAAGGTCCTTGATTAATTACAATATTTTCGATCAAAATCCGAAAGGTAAACCCATGATTGTATTGATTTGGGAAAAAAATCTAAAGGAATAATAAGAAAATTGAAGGGGGAAACGAGCGATTGTCATTTGATTTTTACCTTGTTGAACTGAAACCATTCGTAATAAGGCGGATCGCTCTCTCTATCTGTTTCTTGAGAATTGCTATGCTTGTTCTAAATCCATGGAAGCCGAGAAATCTTGGTTTCCTCACAATCCCTGCTTTACTCCCCATTTTCCCTTAACCAAATTAAAAACAAAAAACGCGTGCTCTGAGTTTCCTTTTTCTTTGGACAAGGAAATTCAAATTTGGGTTGCTAAATTTATAGGCCAAAGTCTAGAATGTAAATAATCTGGTCTGGCAGTGGCAGACTTGACGGTGAAATCATAAATATTAAAAAAAAAATGACAGCTTAGAAGGAACAAGCTTTACTGGGATTTAATCAACGAAACGAAACGAAACAAGCAAGTATAAATGAGATCTAAGAAAAAAAAAGATACTGTAGGTTCCTTCTTTCCGACGTCGAAACCATAAGACGGTCAGCGGCGGCGAATGGAGTTGTTTTACTTCAAAGGAGCCGATAAGTTTTTCCAAGATCTACAGCAAACGACAACGATTTGGGGAAAACGGAATTCAGATCCATGATCAGGAGGTCGAAGCGAGCTAACTGGTGAAATATGATCTTTACCGACCACCGAAAATGGCGGCCGATGCGGTGTCACCTGCGATCGATCGGTGAAGTACCTGGAAACCAATAGAGCAACCATGCTTAAGAGTGAAGAGCACGGGTGGAAGAGGAAAGAAATAAAGTGGGAAAAAATATATATTAAAATGGTGAAACATATTTGATTCCGAAACTACATAGTTTTGGGCGGTAGAAAAAATAAAAGGAAAAATTATAACTTTAATCCTTTGACGTGAAAATAATTGGTTAGTTGGTGTTCACGTCAACGGAAATCAATGATTTTGTTAGTTATTACCGTTATAAGTATAAATTGATATAATTAAATAACTTTGAGAGAAAAATTAATATAAAAATACGATATGGAAGAAATTGATAAATTTGATCTATTACAAGGGTAACTGTGACCTTTAAACTTTTTAATTTTTTTTAAAAAATGAATTATTATTTTTAAATAAAAACAAAAAACATTTTCTAAAATCAAACGAAATCTTAATTTTTTTTCTCCCGTTACTGCTGATCTTTCTGTTCTTTTAGTCTTTAGTGATTCCTATTTTCTTTTGCTTTCATGATTTAGTTAGTTACAAAATTTTAGATGGTTTATTCATTTTTTAGATCCGATAACTGAACCCCTTTTATTTATTTTTTCTTTATTTGACTTATTTTATATGATTAAGAAAGTGTTATTCTCTTCAGATTTTGAATTTAAACAGTTGTATTTATAAAATATATAATTTTCATGGACTATTAAAAAAATAATAAATTAACATCTCATTTCTAAGAAAAAAAAAACTGAAAATAAAACATATGGTACGCAAAACGGTCGGTTAAAGTTGCATGTCGAATGTTTTTTTTTCTTAACCTATGATATTGTGTTTGTTTTCGGTATCTTGTGGCATATATTGAGTTTGTTTAAACCCACTCTCGTTCATTATTAGAGGCAATGTGAGACACATTTGGCTAAAGTTTACGTATGCAAATTATAATAGAAAGATAAATATATGAGTTAAGATCCACTTACACAATGTAAAACTTTTTAGTTTTACACAGATTTAGATCATTGGATGAGTGAATATATAACTCATATTAATGGTATGATATGTCATATGTGAAGATATTCCCTTGGGGGGAAAAACAAGAAGTCATTCTTGCTATACATAGCTAATGAGTTAAGTATAAAATTCGAAAAGGAAAAAAAAACTGAAACTCTAAGATAAGAAGCAAAACCCATGCAAGAGAGATGCAAAACATAAAAAGAAAAAGCTTGACAGAGGTTGAGACGTCCCAAATCCTATTGAAAAAGGGCATACAACATTACATTCTACTCTCATGTCTCAACCTACAAAACTCGGGAAGGTTTCTTATATAAATTACTCGTCCCCTTATTCACCATGTAGAAATTCCTCAAAAAAAAAAAGGCACTAGGTTTATAATATTTGCAGAATGTAACATACACATACCATTGGCATTGCCAATACTTCAACCCTTCAAAGGAAGGCGTCCTTCTCCAGCAATTTTACTACCTCATTCTGATGGTTGAACTTGGCAACATCGATGGGAGTCTTTCCATCCAAGTTTTGGAGAGTGCTGCAGTCAATATGAAAGCAAATAGCCAGTACTCACTCCTGAGAGACCACCTCACTGTATATCTTAAACCAAAGACACTTGGTACTTACACAGCAGCTCCGTTTTCCAGTAAAAGGGCCACACACACTTTCCTTCCATAACCAGGTGTGTAATGAAGTGCAGTATTCTTATTCTTGTCCAAAGCATCCACTTTTCACCTGAAATAAAACCAAAATAGTATTTGCTTTTACCCCCATAGAAAATAAGCCTCAAGAAACCAATAATTTAATCTCGGACAAGGACAAGCTCATGTATGCTGCTAGATTATATCCATCCTTTTTCTTGTCTTGTCATGCATTGCCCTAAGTTGGTAGAATACATCTCAAAAGTAATAAATCTATCATTTTTAAAGTAAATGTATTGAATAGGCCCACTAGATGGCAATAACTACAGTAAAAATAAGAAGCTATCACTGCTTGGTAGCCAACAGATTCCATGATAAACTAATATCAGATAAAATAATAACAAGAAAAGCCTGATTTAATTGTTTCAGTCTTTCAGATATGTATTATAAACAAAAATCCAAAGATGAGATGGTACAAATAAAAGGATGCTTTAATCCAAGTCCTACATTCCAACTGCTTTTGGCAGTCTATTATCAGGTTCAATATTTGTTCTTCCTAAAACTTACACTAAATGAAGCTATTAAGAGGCGCTTAGTGCACTAAATGTGGTTATTTGGTTATGATGTAAAGAGAGTAAACAATTAGAGATTGGTATTGGATACTTGTATTATTGATTAAAACCATCTGACTTCCCACACCAAGTCACCAACTTTACCCTTGTAAGATGAAACTACTACATTTGTTATGTCATGCAGTAGTGTAGAGAGAGGGGAAGGGAAGGGAAGGGAGGAGGAGGGAAGAGTGATTCAGATATAAAATTGTTATTACTTCACCATAACCACAAGCAAAATGCAAAGCAGTCCTTCCCTCTGAATCTTCATCATCCTTATCAGCACCTGAGGATAGTGCAGCTTTCAAACCCTAAGGCACGAATACAGTCGAGAGATTTTAGATCATCTGTCAAAGGGGAAAACATAAGTAGAAAACATTCATTCTACCATACCTCAACATCACCAACACTAGCAGAATGATGTACAATTGATTCATCATCATTTCCTGCTTCCTCCTCTTCACCTGCTGCAGAGTCGCTAGCAGAAGTGGTTGCATCTCCTGAAACAGCAAGACCCATTGCTTCACCCAACTTCTGCAGAACGTCTTTATCATTCCAATACCTAAACCATAAAACCTTTCTTGATAATTATACTGAAGAAATCATAGGATGCAAAATCATACATTTTAAAGAAGAAATTGTTATGCCCACAAGCTTATCATATTATGGTTTCCAATCTCCCAGTATTTTACCGTTTGAATCACTCACCTCATCATTGCTGTGGGGCCACCAGTCTCTATTTCTTCTAAAACAGGTTTCAAGGACGGATCTTCTTTTATACGAGCCATCCTTTCCTCAATCTGGTCTTTTTGTTGAGGGTTAGCCAAACTGTCAAGCGTGCTAGACATGGCTGGATCCTGAAGAAGGACAACCAAAAGTTCATCTACCAGAAGTGATTCATGCAATTTAATATTAGGGGAAAATACTAGAAGAATTGACCACATACCTGCATTAATGCATTACCAAGGCACTCAGCCATGGTCATAAACTGGGGATTCTGCATAACCTGTTGCATAGTTGCATGGTACTGTTGTGGATCAAAATGTGGCATGCTCTCTTCAGTTGCTGGCCCTTGAAAAGTTTTAGTAAGCTGCTCTGCCATTTGATTAAATGAAGGATCTTTGGCTATCTGCTCAGCTAATTCCTTGATACTTGGATCCTAACAAACCAAGATGGTTAGCATCCATATAGACATAAATTTTACTGCCAGTTCTGAGCAATTCCATTCCTTGCTGAAACGGTTAATCAATGAGATCAACCAGAAACCTATGCTCTACTACTGCAGCCTTAGAAAGGGCACATCCCGAAAAACGACGGAATCAATGAGTTCTAAATATTCCACACAATAATTAAAACAAAAGGCAAGATGCTTACATTAGGAAGGCCGCTCATGGCAGAGAAATCAAACGGATTCGGCGGGGCAAACCCAGGAGCAGGCGACAGGGGCAGTACCTGTTTGTGCTGGTTGTAAGTCCCCAGCAGAAGGCTCCGGTTTTGAAGTTTTCTTATCAGTGGTGGATGTTTCGGGTTTTGTACTTTTGCTCTCTGAAAAAAAAACAAGTCACGTCTGGATTCATCAACATTAACCCCAAACAAATTCAAATTACTCAATCCCTAACACGACTGCTAGAGCTCAACTCATTAAAACTGAAAAGGTATAGGCAGCATCTTCGAATTGGAAATCAGATCAATGCGATGGATAAACTTAGAAGTGAAAAAGGAATGACCAGAATAACCTAAAAACAGTAAATTAAACGACGATTAAGATATAAGCACGAACAGCACAGATAGATCTCAGAACAAATTCAAAATAGTGATGAAGAAAGAGAAGGAAAGGGAAATATGAGATTAAGCTCACCGGCAGCAGTGGGTTCCTTCTTCAAATTGGAAGCCATGGTGGAATAGCTGGAAACAACAAAAAGTTCTAGAAATGAGTAATCTAAAAGAAGAAAAATTAATCAGAAATTAGATTGAAACATTGATGACGATTATTTTATTTTTTATTTTTACTTTTTTATAATATATTTGAGATTAAAATGAAAAAAATGGAAAATATAGATATAGAGAATGAATGGAAAATCTTCTTACCGTTGTTTCTGACACAGTGGAAGTACGAAGATAGGAAGCTAAGACCAAATGCTTAGTGACTGTTAAAGCAGCTAAAATAACAGCTAATTATTTTATATTTTTGCAGGTGTTATTTAATTATTAATAATTTTATTTTTTTTCACTATTTTAAATATATTCATACATTTATATCATATTCGAGTTGTCACATAATATGATGAAATTATGTTATCAATACCCGTGTTATGTGCAAATCATTGATTTTAATTTTAATATTTAATTTAATTATTTTAAGTTGATGCATATTTCAAAATTTAAGAGTTTAATTTCTTATTTAAATTATAGTGACTAAATCTGTTGGATTTATTTATATTATTAATTTATTAACTTTTATACTACACTGAACTTGTAAATTTAGTCATTTGTCTCTAATTTAAGAGTTTAATGTTCTTTCTAATGATCTTATATTCTAACGGTTGGGTTTGTAAGGTATACATATATTATCAGAAAGATTTTAACTAAATACATCTTAAAATCACACTAAACTATTAAAAAAAGTTAATTGCATTATAAGTCTTCAAACTGTGGTTTTAATTTTAAATTAGTCATTAAACTTCTAAATGTTCCAATTTCATCCTTAATATATCACTATCATTATAAATTAGTCCTCAAACTTTTGAATATTTTAGTTTCTTCCCTAAACTATATCATTCATTCTAAATTGGTCCCCAAACATTTTTCAACTTTTCAATTTCATCCCAAATTATATGTAATACTAATCACATTCCATGTTAACAAAATCGTTAGGTCAAGTTATATTATTATATGTTTGAATAAAATAAAGTTTATATTAAATTATGGTTAAAATTAATTACATATTTGGATGAATTTGAGAATGAAATTAAAAAATTTAAAAGTTTAGTGACTAATTTGGAATAAGGGTTATAGTTTGAGGATGAAATTGGAATGTTCAAAAGTTTAAAGACTAATTTAGAATGAATATCATAGTTTGAGCATGAAATTAGAATATTTTAAAGTCTAAGGACTAATTTAGAATAAAGATTATAGTCCGGGAAATATGTTACAATTAACTAAAAAAAACTCCAACTTTTGAGCCCACCTCTTAGAGTTTTAAGTTGAACTTGAGTCAACAAGTTTATATTTTGGTAAAATTCTCATTTAGCCCCCAATGTTGATGTTTCTCACTTTAGCACCTAAAGAAAAAATTTCATTATTTTTCTGTGTAAGTCATAAATGTCCTTTGTTTATCTGTTTAATAGTTTCAAAGATAAATTTCATTGAATCGAATAAGACTACAAAAATGGCAAAATTCTGTCATCAAGTTTGGTACATAAAGTTGTCAATTTTTATTTTGTTAGTTTCTTGACTAATGTCATTGGTCAAAAAACTAAATGTGATAACAGTTGAAGGTCTAAGTATAAAAATAATTAATTAATTTTATTTTTTTTATCGATAGGTTTAATATCCGAATAATTAAGTGCTACAGGTCAAGTGTTGTCTGCCTCGTCCACTGTCCATGGGGTATGGTGTCGTCCACCGGTTAACACTGTTAAAATCAACGTCGAGGGAGCTGTGTCTGCCATTGGAGTTGTTGGTCGTGACTCCCATGGCCTAGTTCTTGCAGGTCACGCTCTGGGGTTGGGTGATGCCAGTATTGTGGAGGAAGGTGTTCGTCCTGGCAGCATAACATGTGATCGTCGAGAGTGGCTCTTCCAATCTAGTCCGTCAGCTTGTCTCTCCCGCTCTCGACTTGTCCTTCCATCTTGTTGAGGCTAAACAGATCCTTGCTTCACATATCCAGGTCGCTTTTGTGCGTCGATCGGGCAATGTTGCCGTGCATGGGCTTTTGTGTTTCTAGTTGAGGTCGCTTAATCCAAGTGTTTGTTAATCAAATGGTTAAACCAAAGTGGCATTCCATTGCTATATTCCTTGTATCGTTTTACAAAGGGATTACATTGGCCCATAAGAAAAATCTACTTTACAAATTCTGCAATGGCTCTCACAAAGCAGTAACTTGAGCCAACCAAGGAAGCAACTTATGATGAACTAGCTTAGGTTTATCATCGTGGGGGCAATGCCCTACACCTTCCAACATATGAAGGCTTACATTTGACGATTTCGAAGGTAAGGAAGAGAAGAACTTACCTACGGGACAGTCGATCGGGGTGAACGGATCTTGATCCCCCCATAAAACAAGGACAGGTAAGTTAATTCTCGGCATCAATTGGACGGGGTTCGGCCCTGGTGGACCAGTTATAATCGAGACGAAGGCATCGAGAGCACCTTCATCGTTTGCTGGTCCGTTGATGATCTGCATTGTAAAAGAACATCAATAACAAGTTCAATACTTTGTGTTAGTAAGGCAACGGGATCAATAGCCAAACCTCAACCAGTTCATCATCCACAGACTCTTTGTTTCCATAAAAAGAAAACAAAATGCTCCTTAGGTTATCTCTGCATTAAACACAACCGGATGAGTAACAATGATCTTCAGTAGGAAAAAGAAAAGAAAACGGTTGAACCGCATGGAATACCTTTGCTTGGCACGCTCGAAGACGGCCTCAGTGATCGGTCTTTGCTTCAGTAAGAAATCAAACAACAAAAGCAAAGGAAACAACAGCTTGATCCTCCAATCATCAATAATTGCCTTGTTGTTCATCCTGCCGGCACAATTCAACAGCACAATCCCTCTAACCATGTTTCCACTGGAATCTTGTACCAAGCAGAGCATATCATCACAAACCAAAACATGGGTTTTCCAACACTGTACTACAAAAACAAGACAATGAAATTCAATGTTTTTTTAACTACCTGAAGCAGCTATCACACAAGAAAGACTTCCAACAGAGTTACCAATCAAGACAGTAGGCTTCTGAACAACTTCATTCAAGAAATCCTTTTATTACTGAGTTCACTCAATGGGTTCAGATTAATTCTGACTTAAATAAAAATGCCATTTTTGTGAGTTTGGGGATGCTTCCATGCAATATGAAATACCTTGAGGCTTATCTGAGTCACCAAAACCCAGAAGATCAATTGCATAAACAGTGTAATCCTGAGCCAATGTGCCAATATTCCTACAACAAATGCTAAGTAATTAGTTCAAATAATAAAATCATCCAAATAATTGAAAACAATCGTTTTTTCCACTTTGGGTACCTTCTCCAATGAGGAATGGAAGCACCGAACCCGTGAACGAGAAGCAAAGGAGGACTCGAAGGGGAAGAAGAGGAGACAAAGTAGTTGATGGAGTACTGGCCTTTCCATTGCCACTTACTGCATTTCTCCTTTATCTGACTCAGTCCTAACACGCTGCCATCGGACTCAAGTGATGAAACGACGGTTACCAATACTATAGGCGCGACCAAGAATAGGAAGCTTGTTACTGTGAAGTTGAGGAGGGAAAGCCAGTCCTCCTTTGACTCTGGGTTCTTTGACCGTCGTTTGCGGCGGCGAATGCAACAAACGGAGACAAGCCACCACATTGGGAAGAGCCGTGGCTGTAATCTTTAGTTTCTTCTCCACTCAAGTGGTTTCTCATCCCCTCAATTTGATTCCTTTCTCATATGCGGGAGTTGTGTGTGGCGCTGGTTGCATTTGGACTTTGGATGGCTAGTTCTCACCTCTTGCTCGGTAAACGACGGGATATCACTTAATTATTATCTATTTTCATTTTAATTAGGCGATTTTACTGAAAAATCACCATGACAGAAAATAATTATCTTTCATACACCATTTCTTCAAATTTTACTAATCTAGCACACTTTCTGACAAGGCGCGGATCGTCATCTGCACTTTTTCAGGGTTTCGTCCAAGCTGGCGTCACATCATGAAAGGCGCGGATGACGCCATGTAATGACGATCGCGGATCGTCATCTGTACCTTTCTGGGGTTTCTGACACGTGTCTTTTATTATTGGTTTCGAAAATCTCGGCCTTTAAACTCTCCCTATAACACCCCAATCATCGGGTCAGTGACCAAAATATAAGAATTTAAAACTTAGTGGTTTAATTAGAATAGTTTGAAAAGTTCAAGGATTTATTGTGGAAATTTTGTATAGGATTTAATATCAAATTTGGAATTTTAAAAGGGTATTATGGTCTTTTCACAAGAAGAATTTTTATATTTACCTTTATGGGTTATAAAACACCTGGAAGTGAAGGGATAAGTCTGGAAACTTAAGTTATCTTCTTTCTTGTTGCTCGTGGAAGCCATTTCAAAGGTGAGTAACTTTATTTGATGGTTTACTGAAATTTTTGGTTTGGTGTTGAAAACTTGAGTGTTGTATAATATTAAGGAAAGCTTGTAAGGGATTTAAAACAACAAGAGGAGTGAAATAGAAATGAATTTGTAAAATGGTTTTGAAATGAATTGTTGATATGGTATAGTTTTTGGAATTTTATTGATATATTTGACTTGTCAATGATCTAACTAAAGAGTTAGGAGTATTAGAAATGATTAAGAACTTGTTTGAAATCATGGTATGATTTTGAGATGAAAGAGTTTTAGTGAGATTTTGTATGTTTAAGAGTAGTAAATGAAGACAAGTTGGTTTGGATAAATGAAGTTGAGTTTAAAGGTAAAGTAGGAGATTAGTTAAGTTTTTGGTTAAATTTTGAAATGGAAATGGTAAATTTTGGGTAAGGGTATCGGTATTGGAAGAACAATACTGATACTTTAAGGCTAAACCAATTGGAATTCGAGGATCAGTATCGGTACTGTTTGAGTGAGGTACCGATACTAAAAAGGGAGTATCGATACCAAGAGTAAGGTATCGATACCATTTTCAAGTTGAAATTCCAGTATATCGAAATGGTATCGGTATCGAAGGGGGGTATCGATACCATAGAAGGGAAGTATCAGTACTGTAGTGGGAGTACCGATAGCATGAAATGATAAAATAAGTGTTTCTTTCAGCTTAAGTTATTATGATTGGATATAAGCGATTCAAATTTCGATATTTATTTTCGATTGTTTTGTGTAGATGTTGAACAAAATCAACTTCTGGTCAAATTGACGTTGTAAGTTATCGATCAAAAGTGTTAAGGATTTCGTTTTGGACTTTAGTGAGGCAAAGGTGAGTGCAACTTCTTGGTTTTGTATTAGAATTGATGAAGGCTTGCGATAAGCCAACCTCAGTGTTTTCGATCGAAAACCTTCCAATTTCTTTTATGTTATATTTTTACAATGTTTTATTCAAATTATATTATGTAAGCTATGTTGATGATTATGTGTATATGATTATGAAAATGTGACCTGTGAACATGTGTATCCAAAAATACTCAATGTGAATGTGCCTATGTGAATAAGAGATACTTCGAATAAGGAATGAAAAAAAATTATGTGGTAGAAAGCCCAAGGTATATGTATGAGGATTAGAGGTATAGTTGGCATGCCAAGAGTCGAGGGTTCTATGTGGTCATTCGTAACAAAATTTTGTGGTCCTTTGGGACAAAACCTATATGGTCCTTCAGGAAAAACTTATGTGGTCATTCGGGACAACTATGTGGCACTTCGATGCAAATTATACGAGTTTTGGTGACAGCATTAGTGCACAACCTCAATGTACTCAAATACCTAGAGTTCTTAGTAGTATATGTTGGGCATTGGAAATAAAGTTAGATAAAACAAATAATGTATAAAAGTATACTTTATGGTTATGGAAAACAAATTAAGAATTCTTTATGAAATATTTCTATTAAATAAATAAAGATTTCGTTTATAAATTTAGTTTTCTCTCATATTTACCTCACTAAGTCATCGACTTAACGTGTGATTGTTTCAAACGTAGGTTTGAAGAAATCAGAAGAGTGAAGCTAGTCGAGAATAGCATACTCCCTTGAAGATCAGATCAAGACAAATTGAATGTAGGTTTTCTATAATTTTGTAAACTGTTGGCATGTACTATATGTTTAATTTGAAATGCTCTGATCTATTTTTGTAAACTCATACTTTTATATTTATGTAAATTATTAAAAACTTTTATTTAAGTATGAATATGGGTTATTAAACACTTTACATTAAAAGGTTTCAACTTGTCATTATGAATAAAAGTTAAATGTTTCCTTATTTGTTGTGAATCAATGTTTTGAAAAGTCAATGTGACACCTCAGATTCGTATCCGGGTCGGGTACTGGTTAGGGGTGTTACACTCCCCTCGCCTATAAATAACACCCCTTCAACCCTAAACATCACCACATCAATTCCTTCTATTTTTGCTTCATTAATTCCTTCGATTTTTTGTTGTAAGGTAAAATTATTTTTTATACTATATTTATTTTATATATGATTATTTGAAAAAATATTATTGTACTAATTATTTTGTATTATTTTTTGCGTTTGTAAAATTGGAAAGTAGGATCATACGTTGAGACATTTTTGCCGATATGGTAACATTATAAAATTATATTATTTAAATTATTGTGAAATTTTTTAAATTTTTTTATTAGGTTATATTTTAATTCATATATTATTTATTTAATTAGGCATATTTCAGCTATTTTTTACTATGATAGAAAAATTCAGGAAGATGAAACCGGCGTCGTGTTCGTATCAAATCATTCTGTCAACATATTCTTCAAGAGAAACATAACTCTTGAGGAGCTGATAACGAAGATTTCAAGGAAGGTGCATGTTAGAAGTATTAGAAGATTGTTTCTCACTTCAGTACAAATTTCCAACCGCATCATTTTCTTTAACTTATACATTGTTCGAACTATCCAACGATGACGATGTTGCTATGATGTTTATTCTCAAAATCATTATTCAGATGTTGATACAAAGATGTATGTGAAATTTATTGAAGTACGTGTTGTTCGTGGTATGTCATTTTGCTCCCACTATGGGCTGGCTCAACAAGCTGATCAAGTTGAAAACCTAACTCAAGTAATATGTAATGATTCTAAATCGTTAATAGGAAATCTACATCATGGTGCCATCCCATCAAGTTCAATGGCGAGACATTCATCAACAACTTCTTACGATCTGTACCGATGTGGCTCCACAAACAATCTGTATAGCAACATCGCGTCCAGTTCAAGGGGAAGGCATTCATCTATCAATTTCTTTAATCTAAATATGGAGATGCTCTCGACGCATCAATCTATGCAGTACCCATTTGACACGATGCCTTTAAGCTTCAGGGAGAGGCATTCAACTGCGAGCTTCTTCGACCTCAATGTTGAGATGCCTTCAAGTTCAATGGGAAGGCATGCAACTACCAGCTTGTTCAACCTAAATGTCGACAGCGTGAAGGAACCCTCATCTCTATTAGAAGAACCTCTTCGTGAGCCAGATGCATATGGTACTGAGACTTGACTATTTATTCAGCCAAAATCACAGTAGTTCAACATAGACTCTGATGATGATGATGTAGATGAAGTTCCCACAAATATGGTACATACTAAACCTCCAGTACACATGTATGAAGCTAATTATGGTGCAAATTGTGGATTTAACTCATTAGTCAATGATGGTGAGTTATATAAAGGAATAGAGTTTTCATACAAAGAATAAGCAATGATGGTAATTAAGAATTACAATATTCATAATTTTGTTCAGTCTAGATTCGACTGCTCTACCATCGAAAAGTATGTCTACCATTGTGTCTAACGTGATAACGGATTCAATTGGATGATTCACGTATCGAAGATGAATAGGAAAAACAATACATGTGAACTAATGATATACAAAGATCCTCATACATACTGTGCTGAAGGGATCAACCAAGATCATCCCAACTTAGACTCCGACATTATCTGCCAAACTATCATGCCCATGGTAAAAGCAAGCTCCCATATAGCTATTAATGTGCTGATTTTAGCTATACAATCGCAGTATTGGTATACCGTCTCGTACAAGAAAGCATGGAAGGCAAAGCATAATGCCATTAAAAAACTTCACGACGAATGAGATGCATCTTATAATGAACTACCAAGTTGGTTTAGGGTGGTGCGTAGATTGAATCCTGGGACAACTATCAACTTTGAAACTTTCCATGCATACCACAATGATCGAGTGCTTCGCGATCGATGTCAATTGTACCAGTTTTTTTGAACTTACCCATATTGCATTAATGTTGTGAAATACTACAAGCCCGTGGTCCAAATTGACGAGACATTCTTGTATGGAAAATACAACAAGTTTTACTATTGGTAGCTGTCCAAGATGGTTATCGCAACATACTTCCTGTTGTTTTTGACCTTGTTAGAGGAGAAGATACATATTCTTGGGTTTTTTACTTAGAAACTTACGCTTACATGTTATCACGAGGGAAAATATCTGTGTGATTTCAGATCACGGAGCTGGGATCAAAGCAGCAATGGACTCTTTGGGTCCAATGTGGCAACCACCCTATGTCCAACATCGGTACTGTATCTAACACATTACTACAAACTATCATGGAATGTTCAAGAAGAATTATAAGCGCCAATTACTTGTGCGCATGGGTATGTCAAGATACTATTTTTTATTTGTCAATCATTTTCATTTTTTATGGTAACAAAATTAGTAAGTTCTACATTTGATGCTCAGGTTATAAACTACTACTTGAAAAATTTGAGTCCATGCTTCAAGAGTTACGAGGAAAGAATAAGGAAAGATGTGATTACATCAACCTCATCAATAAAGAATTGATGCAAAATAGTTTTGTGGATCCCTATACCTATTTTCAAAAGTGTTTAAGGTATATGAATTTGAGTCCCCCATAGGTAATGAGAAATACCCTAATGAAGTTTATAATTGGCTTCCGATTGTACTAGATATGTCCTTATTAAGGGAGCTCGATCGTCTAAAATCCACTCGAATTCATTGTGATATGGATATTCAGGAAACGTCCAGAGAAAACAAAAGACGTGGGTATTGTAGAAACCTAGTATACACTAGGAAAAAATGTTCATCTCTTTTTTCATCAAGTAACCGTTGATGTTGTGCTTGATGTAATTGTTATTTATGAAATCTAAGTTTCTATAATTTAATTTTCATTTACTTTCTGTTAATATCATTTGAGCATCACCGATTAATTAAACAAGAAAATGATAAAGCAAAAAAATTAAAAAACACTAAATAATAAAAACATTCGAATAATTAGAAAAAATTAGCAGACAAAATAAATTAAGTAATAAAAGGTAATTAATTAAATAAAAAATTACAATTGTTAGTAAATAAAAAATTAAACACAAAAATAATGAAATGATGAAATCTATCGATGTCTGCGTCTTGAATGTGTTCCACAGGGCGGTGACTGTCTGTCTCGAGGAGGATTTCTTCATAGAACTTGTTTTGACTCCTCACTCTCATCATGATCATCATCACCACCACCACCGTCGCCATCATCATCATAATCATCAGGAGCAGGTATATTTTGTTGATGAAGGACAAATGATGATGTAGTACCTCCATAGAATAAAGACCCTGGAGGTATATAACTGACTATCCCACCGGTCATACAAAACTGTGAAAACTGCGAAGAGACCGACATCGATGAGTGCAAAAATTGTACATGAGGTGTCTATGCGGCGGCCATCGGTGGTGAAGCTTCACCTGTGATACATGCACCAGAGTCCATAATACATGCTTCTTTGGACTAATGTTTCTACTCGAACCTATTAGAAGAACAAAGTCTCGAAGATTCAAAGCATATATATTCGGTAAGTATAATGTGAATAAATCATTAAATGATTCTAATGTTGCTCCCTTTAATGTTTTAGATTCGAGGTCGAATCTTTTTGAAGAAAGGGAAGATGATACGTGCATCACAAGGCTCACATCAAAGGAAGAAGTAATAACTCTTCCAAATGATCCACTCGTCCAAGCATTGGAAAAGAGGATCAAAACAGAGGCAGACTTACGGCGACTTTTTAAATGGGATCCTGATCTTATTTGGTTAATATGTCCTCTGGAGATACGACCGTATGTCTCTTATCTTTCCAACGGTTCTTGAATCGCATCATTCCGATATCGGGAACTCAAGATATGGCCATTTTACTGAAGACGGTGCATGCAGAAAATCCTATACGGGATTAATATGAGATTTTATAAATATTACGAATTCTCAATATTTTTATTGATTATTTGTAATATAATTTAATATAGGATGATGCATTATCTTTTAGGATTAGATTTATTATTTTATTAGTAATTAAGGTTGGGTTAAAATATTATTTTTAGTTATTATTATTTTCTTAGAAATTAGAGTTAAGACATGTTTAGTTTATTATTATTTTATTCATTAGTTATTTAGGACTTTTAGAATTCAGCCGCTATATAAAGGAGACTTCATTCAACTTTGTAATCAAGATTTCTTTGATTAATAATACAACGAGAGTTCATTTTTGCAAGTGCTAATTGCCTTGTGCCTTCGAAGCTTCTTCTCCTTGAGTTCTTTCAAGTTCTTGTGAGGGAGATTAATCTTCACACTCCAATTTGTCTTTTCATCGTGACTAGGAGGGCTTGATAGGACATTATCCATCGATTTTCCACATATCCATCCACGTCTTCAATCATCTTTACCGTTCAGCTTCATAAGGGAGATCTTTTGATTTCTTGGTTATCTTATTTTATTTGCAATTCCTTTATATTTTCTTTATTTTGTTTTAATCTTATTTCTTATCTTGTTTCCAGCACCAAAAAGAAACTCTAAAGAACCCTAGCTGTTGCCACCTTCCCCATTCATCCCTTATTGTTCTTCATCGAGTCTAGATCTTTTCTAGGTTTGATTCTTCAAAAAGAGCAACGTTCATCAATCCGCCACCGCTTCCCTATCAATTGGTATCAGATTTGCGCCGATTCTTGGAAAGAAGCAAGCAATCTTGCTTGTTCTTGCACACAAAACCGTCAAGGTATCCCAACGGAGCTAGTCTAGAAAAGATTCATCGTTTCAGGTTCTTTTTATTTAATTTTAATTTAGATTCAAATCCTTCTTGTTAGTTTGCTATTTTTAAAACAAAAAACAAAAAACAAAAAAACAAAAAAGCCAAAAAGCCAAAATTTCAAAACAAATTTACAAAAGAGGTATTTAGGGCTTATTTTCTCCAGATATTATATTCATCCTAATATAAATCTCCAGTCCAAAATTCACCCAAATCAGAGTTCATTAGAGCCTTCAAATACGTTCTTCAAGTTTCATCGGCAGATTCGGTCTAGGATCTTGTCGAATTTCTTGAAAATTCTACAGAAGGAATTTCGTGGTGAAAATTTTCATATTGAAACTTCATATATTGAAGATCATTTACACAAAAAATCGGAATATTTGGAGATCAAGAGCACCTTCAAACGAAGCGATCAAGAAAAACAGATTGTTTGAGGACTCACCGTTCAACAGAGTCCACTGGATACTACTGAAGGTATTTGGTTCTGAAATTTTACAGGTGGTTTCTTGACGCATCTAAAGACATTCAAGAATTTTCCCAAAATTTTTGGACACCGGTAACCCCCTCAAAAACGTTGCTCAAGTTGATCCAGCGTTTTTCCAGGTTTCTGGGTTGGTTCTTTTTTTTTCTTTGACTCTTAGTGCTTTAAGTTCTTTTGTTTTTTCTTCTTATTGTTCTTGTGCATTATCTAACACATTATATTTCTTGTTTTAGTAGGACTAAAGAGTTTGCATACTTATTCCTTCCTTGCATTCTCGTTCTCTTAGAGTCTAACCTTTGTTTGGCCTCTTAGAACTTTTAGGTTTTCTTATCGCCTTTGCTAGTAATCAAACTCCGATACGAACTGTGGAAGACTACTTGGTAAAGTGAGTTTTAAAGAGTACAAGATTGACTTACTTGCCTCTCGTTGTGTTACTTTCTTGGAGTGACTTGTGAGGTTTCTTGCTTTGTTTAATTTTTCTTCCTTTTATTTTTATTTTACTTTAAAATTTTCTTTTGAGTATTATGATTTCAGGATGGGCGACAATAACAACAAGAAACTTACGGCTATCTTAGTCGCACTTTCCTGACTCATGACTCAAGTTGAAAGATTTTATGAAATCATGAGAGAACGACAAAATCCACAACTGGATCTACCAAACCAGAATCCAAGACCAAACAATGTTGAACTTGTGGTACCCGGGCGAGAACAACCATATTTTCAAGCACCCAAACTCTTTGCAAAACTAAAGTTCACGATCCTGACTTTCAAAGGAGACAATGATCCAGACAGGTACATCGAATGGGAAGGAAAAGTTGATCTCATGTTCGCATACCATGACTGCCCCCAAGCTAAACGAGTTCACCTCATCACCATACAATTCGAAGGATATGCTCAAACTTGGTGGATGCAAACAAGGAAAAAGATCCAGAACTTCCAAATTCCAACAATCACTTCTTGGACCGACCTCAAACAAACCATGAGGAAGTGATTCCTACCGACACATTATACACGAGAAGTTAAACTACGACTAGACCGACTTCGACAAGGTAGAAGTTCAGTTGAAGAGTACTATAAGGAGATGTAATCCTTACTCAATAGGGCTAACATAACCAAAAAAGAAGAGGTCACCGTGTCAAGATTCATCGTTGGCTTAAACTTAAACATCATTGATCTTCTTGATCTACAAGGGTACGAAAACCTTGAAGACGCACTAAAGAAAGCAATGACAATCGAAGCACAAATCCAAAGGAGACCTCGATTCAGTGAACATTACCAAGGTACTTCATCCTCTTACCAAGGTAATCCTTCAAATCCTTCCTCATCTTCTACTCCATATTCTCTAAAAAAGCCAAGAGATGACAAACCTGACAAGGAGAAAGAACGACCAGCAAAGAATGACACACTTCCAGTCCCTAAAGATCAAATGATAATTTGTGAGAAGGTAGGGAAAGCAAAAAAAGAAAAAGTTGAAAAAGAGGCAAAAGCAAAAGAGGTCACTAGTTATAAAAGCCAAACGAATAATGACCCATGGGAGGTGAGTGAACCTAAATGTGAGAAGAAAAGAGTGACTCAAAATCTATGTGTGAGCATAAAAGAATTGAGAGAGAACCTTCTTTACAAACAGCCTTGCATCCTTGTTCGCTTTAGGGAATCAATTGTTTCGATTTCTAACATTAATAAGGATTTGCCTAGTGTGTTTTCATCTCTTTTACAGGATTTTCGAGAAGTGTTAGGTGATCTACCTAACGAACTACCACTGAAAAGAGAAAAACAACGCCAAACCAATCTAATTCAAGGTTCTATCATACCTCGTCAAACATACAATCTCGAAGAAACCAAAGAGTTGGATTTGTTACAAAAAGGCTACATCCAGGAAAGCCTTAATCGTGACGCCATCTTAATGACAAAACATGATTTGAACAACTCTACAGGCTTTATAGTTCGTGCACAGGAAATCCATGTAAATGATGAAATAGTAAAAGAAACACGAGACTGGCCGACAACATCTTCTATAGCCAAGAGTTGTCGAATATATTAGGTGACCCTCCTGACGGGTTACCACCTGAAAGCCCTAATCATTATGCCATATCAATGAAGAGTCACGATTTACGGGAGTTCAAAGGTAAATATTTTATTACTCATTTTAATGACATTGTAACATACTTCTTCTCCTTCTTACAAGGTAAGGCTCGTGAAGTTGTCATCCATACTAAACACAACTCCTTTAAGTGCGTAGCTGACCGAGGTACGCAAAACACATTAGACGATGCACTACCACGAAAGTATACTCTTAAGCATGCTACTATTCCAAGAATTGAACATATAAAAGATGTATATCACGATAACTCGGATATTTATGATATTTCTACCCATACTTTTAAAAGTGCTTTTAATGAGTTTTATCTTGTATATGAGTTTCCTTGCCAACTAAACAGGTTCTACAATCCACAAATCTCCTACCGAGAATTATTAATTCATGAACCACACTTAGAAAACTTAAGGAATTACTTTAACAAACCAGTTGACATGGTTTTTAAACACTCATTCTCACCACACACGAATAAACCCATGGAGAAATTATCTGAAGCAATCATACAGAAAGCAAACAGTGGTCGACACCATGTTGAATTTCAACCTAAACATCAGATTACAAGACTTGTATGCAAAAGAGGATTTCAAGACTACAAGAAATCAGTTCCTACAAAGAAGAAACCTCGACTGAAATGCATAAAGACACATCACATTGATCCTGGTAAATGTTTCACAAGTTTTCCTTTCAACACATCTAAGTCTCTTTCTCTTGGATTTTCAGATTCGAGGATGAATCCTTTTGAGGAGTGGGGGAATGATACATGCACCAGAGTCCATAATACATGCTTATTTGGACTAATGTTTCTACTCGAACCTATTAGAAGAACAAAGTCTCGAAGATTCAAAGCATATCTATTCGGTAAGTATAATGTGAATGAATCATTAAATGATTCTAATGTTGCTCCCTTTAATGTTTTAGATTCGATGTTGAATATTTTTGAAGAAAGGGAGGATGATACGTGCATCACAAGGCTCACATCAAAGGAATAAGTAATAACTCTTCCAAATGATCCACTCGTCCAAGCATTGGAAAAGAAGATCAGAACAGAGGCAGACTTACGACAACTTTTTGAATGGTATCCTGATCTTATTTGGTTAATATGTCCTCTGGAGATACGACCGTATGTCTCTTATCGTTCCAAAGGTTCTTGAATTGCATCATTCCGATATCGGGAACTCAATATATGACCATTTTACTGAAGACAGTGCATTCAGAAAATCCTATACGGGATTAAAACGGGATTTTATAAATATTACGAATTCTCAATATTTTTATTGATTATTTGTAATATAATTTAATATAGGATGATGTATTATCTTTTAGGATTAGATTTATTATTTTATTAGGAATTAAGGTTGGGTTAAAATATTAATTTTAGTTATTATTATTTTATTAGAAATTAGAGTTAAGACATGTTTAGTTTATTATTATTTTATTCATTAGTTATTTAGGACTTTTAGAACTCAGCCGCTATATAAAGGAGGCTTCATTCAACTTTGTAATCAAGATTTCTTTGATTAATAATACAACGAGAATTCGTTTTTGCAAGTGCTGATTGCCTTGTGCCTTCGAAGCTTCTTCTCCTTGAGTTCTTTCAAGTTCTTGTGAGGGAGATTAATCTTCACACTCCAATTTGTCTTTTCATCGCGAATAGGAGGGTTGGTTAGAGCCATATTATTGTGTTTTCCTTTTCATCGCGACTAGGAAGGCTTGATAGGACATTATCCATCGATTTTCCACATATCCATCCACGTCATCAATCATCTTTACCGTTCACCTTCATAAGGGAGATCTTTTGATTTCTTGGTTATCTTATTTTATTTGCAATTCCTTTATCTTTTCTTTATCTTTTTTAATCTTATTTCTTATCTTGTTTCCAGCACCAAAAAGAAACCCTAAAGAACCCTAACTATTGCCACCTTCCCCTTTCATCCCTTATTGTTCTTCATCGAGTCTAGATCTTTTCTAGGTTTGATTCTTCAAAAAGAGCAACGTTCATCAATCCGCCACCGCTTCCCTATCAACCTGCTAAATAACCAGTATATGAACCCCAAGTTGGATTTTCAAACATTAGAGTATAATATCTACGGTGTAGAAAGTGTCTATGCTGCGGAATATAAAGCGGTGTAGATGGTGGCTGCTGTGAAGGTTTCGATGCTACAACTGAGGAGGAGCCAGAATCGCCTACTCTCCGTCCACGAGTCGGGGGACGATGATATTATGACGGTGGACATCTTTGTCGACGTCGATGAATGTTCCCGCCTCGTGATTCCTCAGAAAGTAGGAACGATTTCCCGTTCCTATTGAACTACTCATAATAACCATATGTAACCGTCAAATGGTCTACATAAATGGGTTCTGTATGGGGAATGTGCCCACGTCGATCATCCCATATCATTACCCACTCATAGTGCTTCAGCATCTAGTCGACTTCTTTTTTTTCGCGTCTGTCAATGATATACAAATCGTCGAGATTTTTAGGTGCTTCCAGAATGGATTGTACAAAACCAAATTGGTGGAGCACGTGATCAGTGGGATGCCACTCGACAATAACATAACATATCAAAGGGACCACCGGCATCCAGACATCTAATGGGTCTCTTAAGTGATATGGGATACAAATCCTCATGTCTTCAGTAATATAAGGAGCCCATTCAAACTAAAAACAAATATATATAATTCTTATCAAAATAATAATCTAATTATATAACGATAATTAAAAATATATTTTTTATTTAAATACATACCTCTGTGCCAGCCTTCTGATCAATGAGTAGCCTAATTTCTTTCAATTCATCAGGTAAATCTCGATGATCTTTTTTACAGTTAATCATCTATTCAATGAAATGATTTTTATTACATACTAAATAAAATTATAAATATACGAAATCAATATTGTAATTACCTTAATAATAGCGAGAAGACCAACGGGTTTTTCACCACCGAACATAAAAAGGGCATGCGATATCACGCCCAAGACTGGAGAAGAAGGAGACATTCATCGATAGCATTTTTTTCTATAGTCAGTAGCTCGACACATTTCCTTATACAGAAATGCCAAAACTGCCGAGCCCCAACTCAGTGTGTCAGCATGATGAAAATCGGTGAGGTGACACAACCACATACAATGAACTTGGTTGCATGACTTTTCCGGCATCATGAGCCCTCCTATGAGTTGTAGTATGCAAGCCCATGCATATATTTTAACCTGCTCCTTCGAGGCGTCGTGACTCAAATACTTGAAAGTTGCATCCAACCAATTTAACAAAATTCAACCACCGTTAAAATTAGGCGGGACACCTCCAAGATACTCCTCGCACAATGAATGACAGTCACCATGCGCACTTCAAAAATCACATCTCCATCTACCGAAAGCCCTAAATGCATGGAAACATCCTCCAACATAATTGTGCACTCTCCACACGGAAGATGGAATGTGTGTGTCTCTGATCTCCACTGCTCATCCAATGCAAAAATAAGGTTGGATTCAAGGTTACAATGCCCTTCATATTTTGCTACATAACCGAATCCAGCCTCGACTAAATACGACCATATACGAGTTGGTATCTCTAACTTAAGATTACGAATGAAGTGATCTAATATACGGTCTTTCTCCTAATTTAATAAATATTATAGAAATTAAATTCCAACTAATACTAAACAAATTAAATAAATAAAATATTAAAACTAATTAAAATTAAAATATAATATAAAATTGTTACCATATCAGCAAAATGCCTCAAGATATGATGTACATCTATACGTAGCAGATCACCTTTCATTTTATAACTGCAAAAAATAATAAAAAGTTAATATAATACAATTTAATAAAATAATAAATTTTTAATTTATTATAATACAATAAAATATTTTAATTCTTAATATAATTTGATCGGGTTTGAGCTTTGAGAGGATTTGAGAATTTGGTGTGTGTTTGAATGAATAAGGGAGGGGGTATCTATAGGGAGATGGGAGGGGTTTAGATGGATGAGGTATTAATATGGGAGGTGTGAATGGTTGGAAAATTAATGGAAGACATCATCTGCGTCTTACAGGCATGTGTCATAAACCCCAAAAAGGTATGGATGGCGATCCACGCCTGTCCTTATGTTGCACCATCTCGGATAAGTCGTGGATGACCATCTGTACCTTTCATGACATGGTGTCAGCTCGGACGAAACCCCGCAAAGGCACGGATGACGATCCGCGCCTTGTCAGAAAGGGTGCTAGATCGGTAAATTTTGGAGAAATGGTGTCTGACAGGTAATTATTACTGTCAGATGATATTTCGATAAAAAATCCTTTTAATTATCAAATTTTAATTTTTTCAATTAATTATTTAATTATTATCAATCAATTGTTAACAGATAAAGCGACTTAGAGTATTTTGCATAATTATATATTTGATATATGTTACTTATATATTCTATTAATTTAATCTTATATTTAATAAATTACAATAAACTTAACCATAAATCAGATGATACAATTAGATACTGTCATGTGTCACCATTAGATAAAAGGATTAAATTGATTAAATTTATTTTAAATTAATATATTTATTTTCCATTAATCAGAGGTGTGTCACTATCTTGTTTAAAAGAAAACAAATCATGTAAAATTAGGGACAATGTGAATCAACCTAGGGTTGCTTGGGTAACCAAACATACACTCAATCGTTAAGCCAAAGCCAACATCATTTTAAAGTAGACAACATGCTTTATATATTTTATATCTTTATAAATAATTAACCTAATTTTATTATATTTTATATATCTTAACTTTAAAAAACATATTTTACTTTTATTTTAACTTATTGAATACATTTTATTCTCAATTTAATTTTAGAAAAATATTTTATTTATTATTTTTAATTTAAAATATTTATTTTAATTTTATTTTAACTTAAAATATATTTTAATTTTATTTTAAACTCAAAATGTATTTTATTTTAAAAAAAATATTTTGAAGTTAAGATAAAAGTAAAATATATTTAATATTTTAAAGTAAGAATACAATACATTTTTAAAAGTTAAAATGATTATAAAAGTATTTTTAAAAGTTAAGATGAGGTAAAATATATTTTTAAGTTAGATAAGAATAAAAAAATATTTTAAAATAAAATATTTTTTAGTTTAATTTGATAATAAAATATATTTAATAAGTTAAGATAAAAATAAATTATATTTTAAAGTTAAGATATATAAAATATTATGAAATTAAGTTAATTATTTATATAGAAGAATACAAAATACAACATATCATCTATTTTAAATCAGATATTGATATTGGCTCAATGGTTGAGCATATGCTTGCTTACCGGAGTAGCCTCCCCATTGTCCTTAGTTTTATGTGTTACTTTTCTATTGGTGGAAAATAAATATATTAATTTAAATTAAATTAATATAATCATTCAATCAGATGATGACGTGTGGTATCATCTAACTTTATGTTAAATTTATTTGAATTTATTAAATATAGAGTTAAATTAATATAATCTATAAGTATCAGGGATCAAATATATAATTATATCAAAATATTTAACTGTTACATCACCTTATCCGTTAACTGTTAACGATAGATGACTTAATTGATAACAATTAAATAATTAGGTGGTATAATTAATAAAATTGAAAGATCGCTGGTTAAAGTGAAAGAGGACAATAGCTCAGTGGTCATTGGTATAATTTACCATTTTTTAAACACTGGACTTTTTTCTTTGGGTAAACTATTAGTATGACCACTTAACTATATTTATTTTTTGTTTTGATCATTAATTTTGATATTTTCCTCAAAACCCATTAGAAAGAGTCAGTGCCTCCCTCGCATTGCGAGGGACGATCCAATTTGACATGTTTTATTTATTGCAGCTACTGATTACTTACATACTGGTCACTCAAAGCCGTTACTTAGATAACCAAATGCTGATGTGATGTGGCATTATTTTCCTACACATTTGACTTTCCAAAACATTTCACCAACATTTAAGAAAAAAAATTAAAGAATAACAAATTTATCTTCCTTTCCATTCTTCTTCTCTTTCCTCTCCTCCATGAACAACTGGTTGGCCTTTTCTTTGTCACCTCAAGATCTCCCATCACAATCGGTTGATCATCACTTCCAAACCGCAGGCCCTCGCCTCGGTTTCAACTCCAATGTGTCCGGCGGCGGCGAGTGTTTTGATCTCGCCTCTGCTTCTCCTCTCAATCTCCTTCCCCCATTTGGCATACTCGAAGCCTTCTATAGAAACAATCAATCCCAAGGTTTTGTTTGGTTTGCTTTTGTTAAACCCTAACCATTCATTGTTGTTCTTAAATCGGTTTGTAGCTGCATCGGGTTGTCCATGATCAAGACTTAGTTAAGGAACCAACCGGCACCGACTCAAGCTGAACCCAAAAACAACGACAGTGCTTCACAATCTTTGTCTCCTTCGATAAGCACCGGTTCACAAACGGTATCTCCTTTGCCTCTCATCGCCACATCTTCCTCCGATAATAACAATAATAAGCAGCAAAATGTGCCGAAATCTATGGATATAACCCCAAGCGGTGCAAGTGAAGCGATGCCAAGGAAATCTATTAACACTTTTGGCCAAAGAACTTCCATATACGGTGGTGTAACCAGGTTATCATTTTACATCCATAAAAGCTTCAAAAAATTTCATTTTGTTAACATAAATAATACATATGTAAGGATTTCTTCTGGGTTTTTTCAGGCCTAGATGGACCGGTACATATGACTCTTCTGTGTGATAACAGTTGCAGAAGGGAAGGAGCAAGGACAAACAAGGAAAAGAAGGCAAGGTATACTGTTTTCATTTCTCAACTTGTTGCACCTCTTAAAGTCTTAAATATACACACAAAGGCACTGGAATTTCATTTTGTTTTGTTCTTCAGTATATTTACTGATTCTTTGTTTTCATTTTCTTCAATTTCATATGATCTGCTGTTGGTCTTCCTCAGAATAGTTGCAGTGTGTTTGGGTAGGTGCAAATACTTGCAGTGTATTTGGGCAGCTAGAGCTTATGATTTAGCAGCACTGAAGTACTGGGGAACCACAACAACAACAACAAATTTCCCTGTAAAGTTTCCACTTCGTTTTGTTCCTCAAACTTGTTAAAAGCATTAATGGCCTTTGTTCATCGTCTTCTTTCTACATTTGGATTCATTCTCTCTCGGGAAAATAGATTCCTGGATATTTCCCCCATGTTCTTACTGCCAATGGCATGTAGTCTTCGGGAGTTTTATATTAAATCGAGCACTGCACGATACGCTGTTCTGCTTCTAAATCCATCCCCGTTCCCTTTTGTTGAAGACAACTCCCCAAACAAGTATTTGTAGAAGAAAAATTAAGAGTTGCAGCTCCTCTGGTTTGTAAGAGGAGAGGAGAAGAATGGAGAAGAAGATAACTTTTTATTCTTTAATTTTTCCCTTAAATGTTGGTCAAAAGCTTTGGAAAGTCAAATGTGTGGGAAAATTGTGCCACATCACCAGTTTAACGTGCATCATCAGCATTTCGTTACCTACAGTAACGGCTACTAGTTTGTAACCAATCGATAACGTTAATTACTGATTTGTAACTTTTGAAACATCAATAGGAAAAACGAAACCTACCTCAAACATTGGTGACCATTTATGTAGTTTACCCTTGTTTTTATTTTGGTGGCTACCATAGTTGATTTGTGTACTGTTAATTCGTATGAAATTTGATGTAATTGGTAAAACTTTTGAGAGTGAAATCCACAATGTTGGCCGTAGGTCGCCATGGCTTCCCGGCGAGCTGCAGAGAGATAATGAACATTTGAACGTTTGTATGTGCCATGCATGTGCCATGAACGTCCCCAACCATAGGTCACCATTCCCTCTGGGCGACCTTGTAGGTCGTCATGCCCTCCGGGAGACCTTGTAGGTCGTCATGCCCTCCGGGAGACCTTGTAGGTCGCCATGCCTTCTGTGCGACCTTGTAGGTCGCCATGCATGCACTCCCACCCCCTTGTACGTCCAGAAAATGATGCATGTGCCATGCACGACGTCCAGCGGAGAGAGAATGATCGCCAACACTCCCACATAGGCCGCCATGCACGCCCGACGACCAAGTTTATGTTCCTTCGTGCCATAGCTGCTCCCGCTGCTCCCTCGTGCCATAGCTTCAAGACTGTCCCCTCCCGCTATCATAGCTGCATTGTTGCAGTGTAAAATCAGCTGTTGCATGCAGCAATTAGTGCTGCATTATTGTAACGTTCAACGGTTGAAAAATTTACAGCATTCAACGTGAATTATACAGCTCAAATTGATTGCAGCTTACCAACCGTGCAAAGATCATTATATATTGGATATGAGGGGTTTAGGGTAAAATCATAAGAAAGAAAGAAAATTTGGCGAGAGAAAGGAAATGAAAGGAAAATATGAAGATGAAGAAAGGGAGATAAAAGCTCAAACATCGTTCGTGAGGTAAGTTTTTATTGTTTAATTTAGTTTATTATATGAAATAATTAGTTTGTTAGTTTAGGGTAAAACAAAAATTTAGTTAATTAGTTTGTTAGTATAAATTATTAGTTTGTTAGTTTAAGTTATATTATATTAGTTTGTTAGTTTAAATTATATATTAGATTATATAAAAAATTAGTTAATTAGTTTCTTAGTTTAAGTTATTAAATGTAAAAAAATATTTAATTAATTTGTTAGTGTGTTTAAACATATATTAGGTTGTTTGTTGAAGTTATATTATAAAAAAGGTTAATTAGTGCTTAATTAGTTTGTTATTTTAACTAAATTATATTATAAAAAAGAAAGAGAAAATAACCTCAGTGACCGAAAACTCCTTATAATATACGATTTTGACAAACTTTTTTTCGATTTGCCAAAATGACCAACAAAATCGCAATGCGATCTCCAACATCGTAAATCAGTTTCCAGATTCGCAACGTGATTTTGACTATCGCATTGCGATTTTCCAAATTCGCGTTGCGATTTTCCAAATTCGCGTTGCGATTTTACAAAATCGCAACGCGATTCTGACTATCGCAACGCGATAATACAAAATCGCAATGCGATTTTCAAAGCGCCATTAGTATCGCAACGCGTATTTTATTTTCAAATTCCAAACACGAATATTAATACATCCCGTAATCGCAACTCTTAACCTAAAAACCTAAATCACAACTCAGTCCCATCTCCATTCTCACTCTCTACGGCGACATCCATCCCCATCTCCGACGAAATCCGTCTATCTCCATCTCTCAGAGCCACCCTCACAATCATTCACGATCAGAAATGGAAAATCAACCAAATCGACCACCGAGGGTTATTTTTTTTAATTATTTTTATTTTGAAATTTTTGCATTATTATTAGGTTTTTCATATTGAAATTGATGATAAGTTTACTGGTAATTTCAATAATAGATTAACCATTTCACTTAGATTGCTTATTAAATTCATTCGATTGCTGCCAATACTTCTAAACTGTTTAGTATTTGACCATGTAAAGTTAGTATTTGTCTTTGTTTTATCTTTTGGTTGAATTAATGCAATTCATTCAAGTTTCAATTTTAGACAATGACTATTTGAAACCGAGGATCGCAACGCGAAATGAAAATTGCAACGATAGTCAAATTCGCGTTGCGATAGTCATTTTCGTGTTGCGATTTTCATTTCGCGTTGTGATTATCTCGTTACGATAGTCAAATTCGCGTTGCGATAGTCATTTTCGTGTTGCGATTTTAAGTTTCAGAAACTATTATTCTTCTGCAAATTGAAACTTGAATGAATTGCATTACTTCAACCAAAAAACAAAGACAAATACGAAATTCACAGTGTTGCAAATTTAAGTTTGAAGAATAAACTACTACTACTCTTTATTGTTTTTGGTATATCTTCACAATGTAGTTTTTAATCTAACTTGGCATGTTTATTGTTTTTGTAGAACTTTTTTTCGGCTCAATTGACCTTAAGGAATAAAATAAGCCTAGTCACTACAATTGCGTCGAAGCTTTCACCTGTACAAAGAACATTGTTTGAGGATACTTGCTTCGGGCCATGGCTGAAAGTACAACATCCGGGTGGAGATGCTATGTTGACCCATTTGTGGCTTCAGACCATGACTAGCGATCTACCCGAGAGTATAAAACGTGGTAATGAAGAGATATGGTTTCATTTTCTACCGGCGTATACGTGTTTTGGGCGGGAGGAGTTTTGCTTAATCACTGGTCTACGCTTCAGACACGATGATGTAGGTCGATACACTAGTCATATTACCCGCCCATCATGGTTATCCCGGGTTTTTCCTGAGCTGTCAATGGAGAAGCCGAATTTATACGTCGATGACTTGACGAGATTATTGAATAAGAAATATGGTTTTACTCGGATGGATGACGTCGATGTTGTCCGAGTATGCCTTTTAGTACTTTTGCATGCCGGCATTTTAGGCAGAGAGGCCAGACAACCTATTCCTAAGGACCTAATATTATTGGTAGATGACCTAAATGCATGGAACCTGTTTCCGTGGGGTTCGTTTCTATGGAAAGCTACCTGGAATAAGTTGTCGTCTGCCTTTGATGACCGCAAAAGTTTGCGTGGCGATGGTTCCAAATACACTTTGTCAGGCTTTATTTGGGCCTTTAAGGTAAGAATTTCTATATAATGTTTCCAAAATTATAATTAATTATTTAACAATTACTAATGTTTGT
Organism: Hibiscus syriacus; assembly: GCF_006381635.1. Taxonomy (NCBI): domain Eukaryota; kingdom Viridiplantae; phylum Streptophyta; class Magnoliopsida; order Malvales; family Malvaceae; genus Hibiscus; species Hibiscus syriacus. The sequence goes on along the minus strand of NW_024061975.1, from coordinate 388,943 downwards.
GTATTATATTGTTTTTGTAGATTTGGATATTTGAGGCTTTTCTCGACATGTAGACATATGCATTAAAAACTTCAAATGATATTCCTATAGCTATTTCTTGGAAGAGGAAATGGCGGTTGTTGATTTGGGAAGAGTTACTACGGTATATGACAATAAATGATGTAAGTTAACACAAATACTACCATATATATAAACAAGTTATTACTAGTACACGTTTAACTTTGTTTGAGCTTTTATATTGTTAGGAGGCCAACACTCCATTACAGAGGCTGACACCCACGGAGGCTGAGCTTGCCACTGATTGGTGGCAAGCTAGTAAGCGTTTTTTTGATGGCACAAATGATGAGCAGCCTCCACTTCGAGAGCCACCACCTCACCCAGAGCCATCACCTGATCGACCACACTATATACCTCTACAACGAGAGCCATCACCTATTCCGTCACATCATCGAGCCTCTTCTCCACCATCACCTCATGATAGGCGACCGGCAAAGATGCCACGACATTTATCTCTCTGTTCTCCTCCTCCACGGGATGAGTTAGGGGAGTTACGTGATGAGGTCAATGCCTTGCGTGAGGAGGTCAGTACTTTACGCGATGATAATGGTGCATGGTGTGACGAGGTATCTACTTTACGTGGTGAGGTAGCGGCTCTATGTGAGATGGTAGCATCGTTGCAGAATGAGGTTCATACTCTACGCAACGAGGTAAGTTTAAGATTTTTTTATATTTAACTTGATTTACTCGTAATTTCACTTAGATTAACCATTTTACTTAGATTGCTTAGTAAATTCATTCGGTTGCTACCAATACTGCTAAACAGTTCTAAAATAACCCTGTGAAGTTAGTATTTGTCTTTGTTTTGTCTTTTGGTTGAAGTAATGCAATCCATTCAAATATCAATTTGTAGAAGAAGAATAGTCGCAACACGAAACTTAAATCGCAACGCGAAAATGACTATCGCAACGCGGAAATGACTATCGCAACGCGAAGTTGACTATCGCAACGGGATAATTGCAATGCGAAATAAAAATCGCAACGTGAAAATCGCAATGCGAAAATGACTATCACAACGCAAATTTAGTTTCGAGTTGCGATTTTTATTTCGCATTGCGATTATCCCGTTACGATAGTCATTTCCGCGTTGCGATAGTCATTTTCGCGTTGCGATTTAAGTTTCTTGTTGTGATTTTAAGTTTCAGAAACTATTCTTCTTGTGCAAATTGAAACTTGAATGGATTGGATTACTTCAACCAAAAGACAAAGACAAATACTAACTTTACAGTGTTGCAAATTTAAATTTCAAGAATAAATTACTACTCTTTATGTTGTCCTTGAACATGCACTAAACCTATATATTGTCCTTTTAAATGTTTATAAGTGCTTACTTCCAGAATGTTATCTGATGCATTTTGTGAACTATGATAGAATAATGACTTTGGTGAATACCGTGCAAGTTTGAAACATATTTGTCTTTGTTTTCACTGTTTAATATCATGTCTGTTTATTTACTGATTTATGTATTAATTTATTTTTAGTGGCCCGATAAGGTGAATGCTTTACGTCGGGTTTTTCATGCACGACGGGGTTCACGCATCAGACAGCGTGCATGTGCCATTACGTCTCCGTTCACCCCAATAGTGCAAAGACTCCGTAAGAAGAAGCCCTACTCACCTGTCATCGTTCAAGAGGCCTCTCCTATCGTTCAAGAGGCCCCTATCATCCCTCAAGAGTCCCCTCCCACCGTTCAAGAGGCCCATGTCATCGTTGAAGAGGTCCTTCAACAAAATTGTAACTAACAAAAATGAGTCAACAAAATTATATTGATTTACTAACCGTAGCACCAATGGCGATAAACAGCAACTCAAAGCCTCCATCTCTATCTGTTTTGATATGAGTTACCGACCCAGGATTTTTCAGCTTTAAATTGTGACAATAAGCCGTCAGTTGGGCAAACGATGCTTCTGGCGACCCCCTCAACAATTCCAAGGCATAACATTTGGATCTCCAAGCTTGAGAATATGAGATACTAATCTTGAACCGAGCATTCATGTCTGTCATAATTTCATGTCCCCGATATACCCTGCCATTCAAAAACATTAACTCAGCCAGAAAACCACCCAACACCTTTTTGTTTGCATGTCTATGGTGAGGAAAAACTTGGGTTCTTGAACATGTATGTTTATCAATAAAAGTCCTAACTTGAAACATTTCACAATCTTTTATCCTCTTTGCAATCATACGCCACGTACAGTTTTTTTCAACCATACACCTTGTTTCGAAACGATCTTTGCTTGATTTGTTAACTTTTAGTTGATAGACATCTTTCACACATTTCGTATACAAAGCTATCTTCAAGTCTTCCTTTGTATCAAAACAATCATCTTTCTTGATACGAATAATTTTTGTGTAACAATCAACTGCTATTTTTACCAACTCTTCTTCCGCTATCTGAAGTAATTCTGGCATATTCCAGTTATACTCTCGTGGCATTTTCTTCGGGGATTTCTTCTTCTTCTTTTTCTTCTTCAGGGTTATATGAATTACAGAATGGATGTTCAACATGTTCATTCACAGTCGTAACTTCCTCCTCATTATCATCAACAACATCTTCCTCGGCAGCGGCTGTTTCATCATCAAAATTCAGGTATTGACCAATATCAAAATCATTACATGCAGGGTCTGTTTCTTCTTCTGAAACATCATCAAAATCCGAGTATTGACCAAGATCAAAGTTCGGGTATTGACCAAGATCAAATTTCGAATACCGACTAGTACTCACAATTTTTTCTGTTGGCTTATCATCGTCTAACTGGTTAATACGAAAACAAGAATTTGGTGCTGAAAGTTGATTGAGATTTGGATTAGGGAAAGGTTGTGGGTTTTGAGATTGTGTTTGGTATTGGAAATGTGGTGAAACAAAATTTGCTTGGTGATGAAATTGTGGTGGAACCATTAAATTTTGAGCACCATAAACTGGGGTTGAAAAACTTAGTTGATTACTACCCGCTACTGACCCAACTTCACTACTTCTAGGTTCAACAACATACAATGTAACATCATCTTGCGAAACACTAATGTAAGCAATGAATCGTTCAACATCTTCATTGTCGGTTAACAAATAAACTTTACCTTTTCTCTGATAAGATAGCCTAAATCCACTTAAGGGCTCTAAATTCAATTTATTTGCAACACGTAACATTAGAGTTTCATAAGTTAATTTTTTTAATGACAGTTTTAGTTGAAGATTCATGGTTAAAGGCATATATTGTAAAACACCATGAACATTCTCTCATGACCCTCCAAAACACATATCTATCCAAACATGATCAACATTAGATGATTTCATTATTGTAAATTAATTTACTAAACAAACGAGCTACGAAACTAAAACCTGTTGCCGGATGGGGAAGGATGTCATTGGATATAGGAACGGATGTCGCCGGAGAGAGTGATAGATGGAGATGAAATGAGTTGCGATTTAGGGATTTAGGTTATGAGTTGCTTCTGTTGCGTAGTTATATACCCAAAAAATTTGTGTTGCGAAACTAAAACATGTTGCGAATTTGAAATTCAGTGTTGCGACAGTCAGAATCGCGTTGCGATAGTCATAATCGAGTTGCGATTATGTATTATCGCGTTGCGATTTACATATTCGCATTGCGAATCTGGAAACTGATTTGCGATACTGGAGATCGCGTTGCGATTTAAAGATCGCATTGCGATTTTGTTGGTCATTTTGGCAAATCGAAAAAAAGTTGGTCAAAATCGTATATTATAAGGAATTTTCGGTCACTGAGGTTATTTTCTCAAATAGTTTATTAGTTTAAGTTATATTATAATATATTATATTATATTATATCAAATTAATTTGTTTAATTTATTGTTGTTTAAAGAAATAATTTTTTTACACGTATAGGGCATTATTCCACAACATTTTCCCACATACAGATTGATTCGAAGAAATAAACAAGAAAGGAAAAGAAAGGAAAGGAAGGAGGCATAAATACAGGGTAATTAATTATTTTTTGTTGTTGTGTATGTGTAAATTAGTTAGTTAGTTAGTTTATATTAGATTATATAAAACTAATTTGTTTAATTTATTCCCATTTAAAAAAAGATTGTGTTTAAAAATATTTAGTGTTGTTTTAAAAAATATTTTGTTTAATTTATATTAGATTAAGTGTAAATTAGTAAGGAGTTAAAATTGAATGGAATATAATCTTAAAATTTATAACAATTAATTAACAAATTTGTTTGATATTTAAAAAATAAAAATATTATCAAACTAATCATTATTATTAGTAATCAATACTAAATGATTTATGAAATTATCTTATCTAATTTTTTTTTATCTAAATTTATATATTTTTTAATTTGTAGAGAAAATGAGCAACAATTTTTTCACGATTGTCCATTATAATGGACAGATTATGGAAAATGAGGTCGGAGTTGTTTTTCAGTCTGAAAAACCAATAAATATGATGTTCAAAAAAGACATCACATTTATATAAATGAAGCAGAAGATAGAAAGAAAAATTCGAGCTGCAGTGGATGGTTTGAGGCACAGATTTATGATATGTCACAACCCAATCAGATATGTTGCAGTTCCACTTAAAGAAGATGATGATATTGGAACCATGATTGAATTACATGAGTCAACCAATATAACAGTTATTGAGTTAATGTGCGTAACATATGTGATGTTCCTGGGTCATCAAGAGATGTGGCTCGAAATCCATCTGAAATGGCTTTCGATAGTGCGTTTGAGTACCCGACATACAGGTTCCAGAATAGTTTTATGGAACTATTAGAAAGTAGAAATAAAGTCGGAGGGACATCTGCAGCAGTAAAGTATGAGACGAGAAACATATCGGAATTGGCTGTTGATATTAATGCTGAAAATTGATGGGGAGAAATTCATGATGATTCAAGCGAAGATGAAGAAACCGAAGAACTCGTTTTGGGCGATGATGAAATTTTTTTCGGTGGAGGTGCAATTGATGAAGTTCCGACACCGTATGAAGCTACTCCTCACATGTACGAGATAAACTATGATGCGATAAGGGTACCTAAATTCCCAGACATGCCACATTTACCTCCGTACCAAATGGCTGAATCATTCGATAATTTTGGTGAATTTTCAGTTGGGGTGCAATTCAGAGGAAAAATTTAAACTACACTGGCGTTTAAAGAGTACTGCATCAAATGCCATGTTGATGCCCATGTTGCAGAGTCAAACCATAAAACCATATGCGCGAAGTATGTAAAATATGGCCCAGAGTGCAAGTGGAAGATCAGATTGTTGAAAAATCAAAGGCACGATGCTTGGGTCATCACGAGGTACAATGGTCCGCACACATGTTTACGAAACTCCATCGAACAAGACCATTGGCTATTGGACTCCGATGTAATATGCGAATACGTGAAGGCGATGGTTGAAAAGGATCCAATGATATCTTGTTCAGTGTTAGCTGCATCTATTCAAAGCCAATTTGGATATCAAGTAAAATATGGCAAGGTGTGGAATGCGAAGAAGAAGGCAATGAAGCTGACATATGAAGATTGGGATACATCGTACAATGAGCTACCATATTTGCTACAAGCAATGAAGCGATTTATCCCAGAAACCATAGTGAAGTCTCAAACCATGTCCGCATATGACGAAGAAGGTAAACTTGTGCCAGGGAAGAAAATAATCCATAGACTATTTTGGGCATTCAAGGCATGTATCGAAGGATTTCCATTTTGCAAACGTATGATCCAAGTAGATGATACGCAGCTGTATAATCAATATAGGCATTTACTCTTGATGGCAGTTGCGCAAGATGGTGAGCGAAATATCTTCCCAGTTGCATTCGCCATTGTTGAGGGAGAGACAAAAGAGGCTTGGGATTTCTTTCTGACCAATCTACGTCAATATGTCGTTCGTGAAGATGTAGTTTGCTTGATATCCGATAGAGGAACGGGTATTTTGGCGGTAATTGAATGACCAGAAAGTCGTTAGATACCTCCGTATGCATATACGACATTTTGTATCCGTCATATTGGCAAGAATAGTATCGACCAGTTTCATAACGCACACATTCGTAGCGAGATAGTCAGCATGGGTAAGTTTTATTTTCAATATTTGTGCATTTTTTACGTGGTTTTTTTAATTGCAGTTTAACACAATATATTATGAAACAAGATACGAACTACGCCGACCAAATTTTGACAAGAGATTGGAGAATTTGAAGGTATTTTACGATGATCAGGGTGTTTGGAAATGGTCTTCAAAAATACCGCGGGAAAAATAGTTGCAAGCATACGATGAAGGTCGGCGATACGTACATATGACCACAAACCTTGCTGAGGCCATTAATTCAGTACTAAAAGGTATACGCCATCTCCCAATAATGAGTGTGGTGAAAGAGACGTACTTTAGATTGGCTAAGGTATGGTCCGATAAAGGCAAGGAAATTGAGAGTCTCATAAATAGAGGTAAAACTTGGGCTCCTACAGTGGTTGAATCAATGGAAGCAAATGAGCGATTGGCAACATCAATGGTTGTTCATAATTTCGACCGAGTTGGTCATACTTTTATTGTGTCATGCATATGTCGTAACGTCGGAGGAGAAGACCAAACATTTAGAGTTGATTTACGATACAAATAGTGTGATTGTGGTCGTTTTCAAGCATGAAAATATCCATGTGCTCATACAGTCTCTGCATGTATGTATGATGGTGTAAGCGCATACACTTATGTTGATGAATGCTTTCACCTACGTAGGATATTAAATGTCTACAGCTATGCGTTCAGACAGATCCCGAATGAATCATATTGGCCCAAAAAGGATCATGACGAATGGCTTCCACATCCAATGCTTTGCAGAAGTCCAAATGGTCGACTTGAGTCCACTCGTATTCATACCAGTATGGATTTTCATGCTAGAGAGAGAGGTCAAACAAAGAGATGTATTCGGATTATGTACGGGGTGAAGGCCATTCAAAAAACAATTGTCCTAATTTACCAAGGTATAGGCCTCATCATTAGTAATCATATATGTATTTCTATGTATTTATCCGGATTTAATTTTGTAATGATTTATAATTCGATGACTTGAACATATTTGAATGGACGTGTGGTTCAATTAACCATATTTTCGTTACTAATACACATCAATGGAACACTTAATAGTAATGATTTGATAATAATGATTAGTAATAATGAAATTATTATTAATATTTAATGATTTGATAGTAATGATTTAGTAATGATTAGTAATAATGAAATTATTATTAATATTTAATGATTTGATAGTAATGATTTATTAATGACTAGTAATAATGAAATTATTATTTATATTTAATGATTTAATAGTAATGATTTAGTAATGATTAGTAATAATAAAATTATTATTAATATTTAATGATTTGATAATAATGATTTAGTAATGATTAGTAATAATGAAATTATTATTAATATTTAATTATTTGATAGTAATGATTTAGTAATGATTGGTAATAATAAAATTATTATTAATATGTAATGATTTGATAGTAATGATTAGTAATAATTAAATTATTATTAATATTTAATGATTTGATAGCAATGATTAGTAATAATTAAATTATTATTAATATTTAATGATTTGATAGTAATAATTTAGTAATTATTAGTAATCATGAAGTTATAATAATTATTTAATACTAATGATTTAATAATTATTACTAATAATTATGGAATAATAATATTTAATGTAATAAGGTGATAAATTATTATATCTTCACATTGATTTAGTATTTATGTAATTTTTGCTGATAAATTATTCGAGCTAACTTTTAAATAGAGGGGCCTAATTGATATGACATTCATGATTAAATAATGATTCAGTAATAATGAAATTGTAATAATGATTTAATCATTAATAATGATTTATTTTGTAACAAATAACAAATGAGTTTACAAGTGTGGACTACTCGAATTTAAATTTATACATAGTCGAATTTATTAATGATTTCTAAATATTTAATGATTTGATACTTATGATTGACTAATGATTTAGTAATCAAGTTTTTTTAAAGAGATTCGAACGTTAACCATTTAATTTTTAGCTAATAATACATACGATTTTATTAATAATTATATGATTTAGTAATGATATGATAATAATGATTTAATAATGATTTTAATATTTAATGTACTGGTAATTTAGTAATGATTTGATAATAATCATTATAATAATGATTTAGTAATAATCATTATAATAATGATTTGATAATAATAATTTAATAATGATTTAGTAATTATTATTATTAATAATTTATTATTAATATTTAATTATTTGATACTAATGATTTATTAATGATTACTAGTAATGAAATTATTTCACGAGATTTGATACTAAAAATCATTATAAATATGTCGAATTTGTTAAAGTTAAAAAAAGCTAGTCTAATTTCAATATTTAATTTGTAACAAATAGCAAACGAGTTTACAATTCTTGTCGATGCCGGGGTGTTGTTGAATGATAATGTCGAGGCGAACGTCTGATGCATTGTGGTCGTTGCGGTTGCTCAGGAGTATGGTACATATCCTCCTCATTCATTGGGGGTATTTGAACTGCCATTCCACCAGTTTGCGATTCCATCCCACTTGCAAACGTTGATTGACAAATACTGGTATTTGACATCATAGATGTCATGTGTTCAAAGTCATAGGTCGACGTAAACATGGGAGAGTAGATGGGTGCCTCAGGCTACACAAACTCTGGTATGTATATCGGGACAATAGAATCATCAAATGTGTGATGCAACGATCCCGTATCGTCGAACGGTTGTGGTACGCTATTATCCATATCGGTTATTTCCGCTTTAGGTTGTTGAGATGAACTGCCACTCCCACTCGGTAGAGAGTATTCAGCTTTACCAACTCTTTTCTTAAACCTCAAAAAATGTCGCCTCTCTACCATTGTTGTCAAGAACGACTTTCTATTATCCCAAAAATAATCAAGGTAAGCCAAAGTCTCAAAATTAAAGTTGTCGTCTTGAATGTCGTCAAGAGTTGGCATGAATGAAGCCCTATTGTTCCAAGCATTAATATAGGTTGCATGCTTCTCAACCCAATTCACCTTTTCTTTGTGACGACCATTAAATCTGTGCAGGTGGTCACACGTCTCAACCCAATTCACCTGATGACAACCATCTAAGTTTTGGAGGAGGTTATGATCCCATAGACTCCGTGGAATAGGTTGGTGGAAGTGGAATTGCCTCAACACTCTATCACCAAATTGGATCTCAACAAAAGTAAAATTGATCAATGGTGTAACAGCACACCAATATTGAAACCCGTCTAAAACATCGTGCGACACCAAAGCCAAAATTTCTTCATTCATGTATGGTCTCCAATTAAACTGTACAATTAAATTAACAATAAAATCGATTTAAATCAAATAATATAGTTAATTTAAATAATAAATAATAATAACATATTATACATACCTCCTTTTTGGACTTAATGTCGATCTTCAGCCTGAACTTTTTAATGTTGTTGTGCACCAACCCCGTGCCTTCAATTTTATGCCTCCATCTGTATATCAATCAAAACAAAAATATGGTCATTTTGTTCAATAATTTTAATCAAAATAAATAAATTTATAATTAATATTTTATATTAAAATAGAGAATTCATATTACCTTCCGGCAATTGGAAAGTCAACCTTATTCCGACTAATCGGTGTAAAAAACGGAAGTCTATGTCAAGCCCATGATTGTAGCAGCAACAGACATCCACCAATTTCTGATGTATTATTATCATTCACGACTAATGACGCCTTGCACATCTTACGATACAAGAACGCCAATATCGCCGATCCCCAGCTATATTTCCTACTATTCTCAAAATTTCTTAAAAAAGAAGATACTGAGTGTGAACATAACTACCGGATTTATCCGGCATCAAAATTCCGCCAATCAATTGCAATATATATGCTCGTGTTGCATATATAATTTCGTGCTACGTACTATTTGGTTGAAACTGAATTTATTTCTTCAACCATGACAATCTCACACGCCACCCTTTACACTCTGGTGGTACGGGTGTTTTCCCAAGAAACAAACTGCAAAGTTGTGCCACATTAGTAAACTCATGTGTCATTACCACCAGCATCCCATTAGTTTGGACCCCAAGTTGCATTGCCACATCCTCCAGAGTAATCGTACATTCGCCACACGGCAAATGAAACGTGTGCGTTTCTGGTCTCCAACATTCAATCAACGCACTGATCAAACCTGGGACCAACTTGTAATTTCGGACAAATGTTACATACCAAAATCCAACATCTTGCATGTTTTCTTCTATCAATCGGTGTGGCTTGGGCCCTTTATGTAGCCGATGACGAAAGACTCGCTGCTTGTCCTCCTGCAATTAAATAATGCAAAATATTTATCACAATCATAAAATAATATTCAAATATTTATTAATAATAATTTATTAAACAAATATTTTATTCACCATTATTCTCAAATGACTTGAAATATGTTCATTGTCAAGTCTCAACAGCGAAATTTGGTCAGCCATTCGAATGAATCTGTAAAAAAAATTAAACAACAGTATTTAAAAATCATTTAATATAATCTAATGTTAAGTAACTAACTAACTAACAAATTTACAACACAACAAAAAAATTTAATATAATAACTTATAATTTACTACTAAAAAACTAATTTACTAAATTTTTTATATAATATAAATTCAACAAACAAATATAACTTAACTATTTAACTAACGCAAACTAATTACATATTTTTTATATATAACTAATGACTAACAAATTAACTAATTATTTTTATTAATATGTAACTATCAAACATACTAATTAAATAATTTTTTATTTCTATATGATATAACTTAAACTAACAATAATATAACTTAAACTAACAAACTAATTAACTAATTTTTGTTTTACCCTAATTTATAATAATTAACTAATTAACTAATAATTTATAATAATAAACTAATTTAAATAATTATTCTTTTATATAACTTAAACTAATAAACTATTTTTTATTATAATAAAACTGAAACTACTAATAAACTACTTAACTAATTTTTTTATATAATATAAATTCAACAACCAAAATATAACTTAACTATTTAACTAACTACAAACTAATTAAATATTAGACTAACTAACACACTAATTAATTATTTTTTTAATATATAACTATCAAACAAACTAATTAAATAATTTTATATTTATGTATCATATAACTTAAAGTAACAATAATATAACTTAAACTAACAAACTAATTAACTAAAATTTTATTTTACCTTAAACTAAATAACTAACTAATTAACTAAACTTTTGTTTTACCTTAAACCATAAACTAACAAACTAATAATTTAAAATAATAAACTAATTTAATTAATTAAAAAACATACCTCGATGTTGTGCTCTCCCTTTCTTCTTATTCCACTTCCTCTTTTCCCTTGCTCTCTTCTCTCTTTCTTTCTTTTATGTTTCACTCATTAACCCATCAAATATATAATACAACCACCCATCCCGTCTGCTTCAATTATATCACCCTCAAATTGTCATTCACGTGAGCTGAATGACTACAATAATACAACAATAAAGGCTGCAATAATACAACAATAAGGACTGTAATAATACAACAATAAGTGCTGCAATAATGCAGCTGAATTCACGCTGCATGGGAGTAGGGGCGCAGCGGGAGGGAACAGTCATGCAGAGGTGAACAGCAGCCGTGAAAGTTGGCGACCTATCCCATGCGAAGTGCTATCCATACAAAGCATGCATGTAGCTCGGATGCCCTGGCATCATGCCCTGGCGACCTACCATGTCATTGGGATGCCATGGCGTCCTATAATGTCGCTGGGATGCCCTGACGACCTATCCATTCACGTGCATGGCTCATACAAACCCCATATAGGTCGCTCAAATGCCATGGCGACCTACAACTGCATTGTAGAATTCACCCTATTTGAGCAATTAATCTTGCGAGAGCATTATCTCGTGAAATAAAAAGTTTGAGAACATTATCTCAGGGAATTTGCCGATGTAATTGGGCGTCAAGTTTAATAAAACTGGGACACTCATTTCTTCCTTTTTAATGTCTGATATTGTGCCTTACACTTTATTATTTACAAAGGTATTTTTTTAACAAAGCTTTTATCTTGGTGTTTTTATCGAAATATCACTCGTACATCTGATAATTACTTGTTATATGTCATTTCTTTTAATATTACTGATCTAGCACTTTTTCTGACAAAGTGCGGATCGCCATCTGTGTCTTCGCGGGGTTTTGTTCGAGTTGGCGCTACGTCAAGAAAGGCGTAGATTGGACACATGACGACCAACTTGGCTAAGGCTATCAGTTCAACCTTAAAGGGGCACGTCAATTATCAGTAACGACTTTGGTTAAAACGACATATTTTTGTTTGAGAGTACTTTTTGCCAAGCTCGGGGGACAAACTTAAACTTGGATGCAAAACGGTCATGTCTATCACCCAAGATTAGTTACAGATCTACAAAAAAGAATTGCTACATCAAATGGAATGTCTGTAACAGTCTTTTGTGGAACCCATGAATTATTTCGTGTCATAAAGATGTCGCGACCTCTTCAAGGGATTTAAGCTAACTCGTTCAGAGTTAATCTACGAGACAAATGGTGTGACTATGGGTTTTTCAAGCTCTGAAGTATCCATGCTCTCATGTCATAGCAGCTTGCTTTCATACCCGTCAAGACTATAACTGTTTTGTGGATCTCGTACATCGACTTTCAGAAGTGTTTAATGTATATGAATTTAAGTTCCCCCATAGATAATGAGAAAGACCCTGATGAGGTTCAGAATTGGCTTTCGATTGTACCAGATCCGTCCTTATTGAGGGAGCCCGGTCATCCAAAATCCACTCGAATTCATTGTGATATGAATATTCAGGAGACGTCTAGAGAAAACAAAAGATGCGGGCATTGTAGAAACCTAGGACACAATAGGAAAAAATGTTCATCTATTTTGTCATTAAGTAATCGTTGATGTAGTTGTTGTTTATGAAATCTAAGTTTCTGTTATTTAATTTTCATTTACTTTCAGTTAATGTCATTTGAGCATCACCGATTAATTGGCAACTCAAGAAATTAAATAATAAAAACAATTCGAACAAACTAAAAACAAGAAAACGATACAACTAAAAAAGTAAAAAGAACTAAATAATAAAAACAATTTGAACAATTAAATAATAAAAAATTAAGAAACAAAATAAATAAAAAGTCCATAATTAAATCAAAGTTTTACAATTGTTGGTAAACAAACAAAATTAAATAAAAACATAACGAAGTAAACAACTCTATTGATGCCGGCATCTTGAATGTGTTCTGTAGGGCCGTGGTTGTCTGTGTCGATGAGGATTTCTTTGTATAACTTGTTTTGCTTCCTCATTCTCATAATCATCATCATCATCATTAGGAGTAGATACATTTTGTTGATGAGGGACAAATGACGATGTAGCACCTCCATGGAATAAGAACCCTGGAGATGCATGGCTGACTATCTCACCGCTAACAGAAAACTGCGAAAACACCGACATCGATGAGTGCGAAAACTGCACCGGAGGTGTTTGTGCATGTGGTGAAGCTTTACCTACCAAATAATTAGTATATGAACCCCAAGTTAGATCTATAAGCATAAAAGTATAATATCCGTCAGGAGGGGTCATAAAACTCTGCGGCGGTGACGACATTTGGTATGGAAGCGGTGGCGTCTAACCTGACTGCAGTGGCATACAAAATGGTTACAATGCCATCTGATATAGTTGTGGTACCTTATGAAACGGCTACGAAATGTACAATGGAGTAGACGATAACTGCTGTGATGGTTCTAGTGCTACAACTGAGGACGAGCCGGAAGCGCCCGCTCTCCATCCACGAGTAGGAGGACGATAATGCTGTGACGGTGGACGTCTTTGTCGACGTCGATGAATGCTTCTTCCTCGTGCTTCCTCGAAAAGTAGGAAATGTTTGTCGTTCATATTGAACCATTCATAATAATCATCCGCAATCGAGTAATGATCCACATAAATGGGTCATGTACGGAGAATGCGCCCACGTTGATCCTCTCATATCATTACCACTTAATGTGCTTCAGCAGCTAACCGACTTCTTTTTTGCACCGTCTATCGATGATATGCAAATCGTCGTGATTCTTAGGTGCTTCTGGAATAGATTGTACAAAACCAAATTGGAATAACATATCAGAGGGACCACCGCCATCCAAACATCTAATGGACCTCTTAAGTGATGTGGGATACAAATCCTCATTTCTTCAGTAGAACAAGGAGCTCATTGAAACTAAAACAAATATATATAATTCTTATCAAAATAATATTCTAATTATATAACGATAATTAAAAGTAGATAATAATATTTAAATACATTCCTCTGAACCAATCTTCTGATCAATGAGTAGCTTAATTTCTTTCAATTCATCAGGTAAATCCCGATGATATTTTCTTGCACTTGACCACCTATTCAATGAAATAATTTTCATTATATACTCAAAAAAATTATTTATATATGAAATCAATATTGAAATTACCTCAATAATAGCGGGAAGAGACATAAAAAGAGCATGCGATACTACGCCCAAGACTGGAGAAGAATGAGACATCCACTGATAGCATTTTTTCGATAGTCAGTGGCTCGACATATTTCCCTATACATAAATGCCAAAACTGCAGAGCCCCAACTGAGTATGTCAACATGATGAAAATATGCGAGGTGACACAACCACATACAATGAACTTGATTGCACGATTTGTCGGGCATCAGGATCCCTCCTATGAGCTGTAATATGCAAGCCTGTGCATACATTTTAACCTGCTCCTCGGAGGCGTCGCCACTCAAATGCTTGGAATTTGTATCCAACCAATTTAACGAAATTCAACCACCGTTGAAATTAGGCGGGACACCTCCAAGATACTCTTCGCACAAGGAATGTCAGTCACCAAGCACCACCCCAGAAATCACATCCTTGTTTACCGGAAGCCCCAAATGCATGGAAACATCCTCCAACGTAATTGTGCACTCTCCACAAGGAAGATAAAATGTGTGTCTCTGGTCTCCACCTCTCAATCAATGCAGAAATAAGGTTGGATTCAAGGTTACAATGCCCTTCATATTTTGCTACATAACCGAATCCAGCCTCGACTAAATATGACCATACACGAGTAGGTATCTCTAACTTAAGGTTACAAATGAATGGATCTAATATACGATCTCTCTTCTAATTTAATAAATATTATAGAAATTAAAATATAAACTAATACTAAACAAATTAAATAAATAAAACATTAACAATAATTAAAATTACAATAGAATTTAAAATTGTTACCGTATCAGCAAAATGCTTCGAGATATTATTCTCATCTAAATGTAGCAAACTGCAATTCATTTTATAACTGCAAAAATTAATAAAAAATTAGTATAATAAAATTTAATAAAATAACAAATTATTGATTTATTATAATACAATTTGATATTTGAGTGTAGTTTGGAGGTTGTGTTTAGGGGAAGAGGGGAGAGGGTATTTATGGGAAGAGGGGAGGGGAGTAGTCGGGTTCTCATAAATGTGGGAGGTGGGCGGTTGGGGTATTAAAGGAAAGGCGTGAATCATTATATGCACCTTATGTACGTGTTAGAAATCCCGCAAAGGCACGGATCGCCATCTGCGCCTTTCTTGACTTGGCGCCAGGTCGGACAGAACCCGACGAAGGTGCGGATGACGATCCACACTTTGTCAAAAAGGATGATAGAACGATAATATTAGGAGAAAAAGTGCTTGACAGGTAATTATTAGATGTACGAGTGATATTTCGGTAAGAACACTCTTTATGTTTCAATTTTTTTGAGATTTTATGACTCAAATATTTAATTATTTAATTGTATCAATTAAGTTATTGATGTGAGCATGTGACAATTAATAAAATTAGTACAATTATATATTGGGTAAACTATACGGGTGACCACCGAACTATGTTTATCAATCATTTTGACCACCAACGTTTAAAAGCGATCTAACAAACAACCAAACAATTTCAATGATTCAATCAAGCCACTGGCCGTTAATTTTTAACAGAGGTGATGATGTGACTATTAATAAAATTGGCATAATTATATATTTGGTGTTTAATATTCACACATTGTATCAATTTAGTTACTAGTTTAATTCAATTAAATAAATTTAGTGCTCTAATCCGGGGGTGCCATGTGTCACTATATAATAGGAGGGTAAATTTAATTTATTTTTTATTTTTTATTTTTAAATTAAATTAAATTATTTTTATTTTGTGATTTGAATTCTCTAAATAATTTTAATTTTAATATAATTCTTATATTTTTTTAAAAAAATAATTGTAAAAAATAATTTAAATAAAAATATTAAACTTATTTTTATTTTGTTATTTGGATTCCTTAAATAAATTTAATATAATTTTATTTTTAATATAACTTATATATTATTATTTAAAAATAATTGTAAAAAATTAAATAAAAATATTAAACTCATTTTTATTTTTAAGTCTTACATTGATTATACTTTAATATATATATATATATATATATATATATATATATATGTTTGTGTGAAATAATCTCAAACGCAATATATAAAAAATTGTATACTTTAGAACCAAATACATGGCTTTGGCTTAGTGGCAAAAGCTTGCTCAGGTTTGAATCCACCCAAATGCACTTCTATTCCAATATGTATTCCCTTATTGGTGGACAATTTTATTTAATTAAATTAACCTTCCAATCATATAGTATCACGTGGCACGTCATTGGAGGATTAAATTTATTTAATTGAATTAAAACAGTTATTAAATTGATACAATGTATAAATATTAAGGACTAAATATATATTATGCCAATTTTATTACTGTCCCAAACTCTAAATTTCAAAAAAAACCAAAACCTATAAAATCAGGTCGGGCCGAACCGTTAGATTTAGATATTTTTGCCATCCATAGCTACAACTTTCCCTTAACATCTTTTATTTCAACCCATTTCTTTTTTAGAAAACAAAGAGAGCTATATTGCACGCACACAATAGACATATATATATATATATACATGACAGCTAAAAAAAGCAAACATATCAAAGAGTCAGAAGCTTCCCTAGGGACACTTACCGATCAACTCATCAATCATCGCCCTCCCTTTGCATCTTGATTTTTCATTTCAACTACACATATCCCTTAAATTTTCAAGTGACGAAAATTACATAAATATGTTCATATCAATAGTTAAAATACGACCGACATTGATCAGACTATACCATTATCCGAATGTTCGATTGTGAGGGGATTTGAGGATTAATCATTAAGGAGAAGTTAGAGAAAATTAGAAAATTTCGTTTTTTTAAATTAGATTTTATTTATTTTTTAAAAAATTTATATTAACTAGAAATTAATGTTATGGGTCAAAAAATTATTACTTGATATATTTTTTAACGACTGTCATCGAGTTGACCTCAAAATAGTAATAGAATAAAACTTTAGACACCTTAAATAATAACATAACAAACATTAAGTATCTATTTTGATTAAAAAAATTAAACACTAAAATAAACTAGAGGGACTTTATAATTAAACTTTTTTATAATTAAAAAAACTTTTTTTTAAATGAGAGTATTCACATCAGTTGCAAATAACATTGGTAGTTGTTAAAGTAATAAATTCATCCAGCGACCTCAATAGTTAAAGGAAATATTATATTCACTAGAGATTCTAGATTCAAGTAGCCAATAACGGATGTATGTAGAACTTTGACTAGAGATTCAAGGTGTCTATCCTGAAATTTTATTTGAGCTCATCCCTTATGAATTTTTTTTATTATTAATACATATATACCCATCTTGAAAAATATTTCTGGATCCAGCAAGCAGCTGCGTCCGAGAATTAAATCCCAAATTTTAGCATAACTAAAACACAATTAGACAGTTTTATATTATACACAAGGCATAACCAAGTTTACCATCATCCAGTAGACGTGTGATTCACTCATCAGCCATGGAACAATTCGAACCCAATCAAAACTGCTGATTGTCTGGCTCCATTGGCAACTTTCATCAACTTGAATGTAATGATGGAAGGATCCTAATGTCCACATTCTTGTGCTGATGATTTTCATGTCACTGATGAATGTGACCTCCCTTTTTTTAATTATTTTCATGAGGATAAGACACCTACCCATAGTTGGCACGTCTTTGAAGCTTCACTTTCCTCCTCTAATACACCAAAAACATGCTTCAAACTGGCACTGCACTATATAAATTATACAACAGAGGCTCAATCTGCAGTTGAAGATACAGCACTTTGCCTAGTGGATAGCAAACGCAAGATATCAAAGTAAGTTGTTGCTGTCACGGGGTTTGTCTTTACTCCTGTATTTTAGCATTATTTGTGTTTTTGATCTACACATGGTTTACTCGCTAGTTGATATGGCTCCCTCATCGTTGCGGCCGGCTGGATGTTTTCTGGTTTTCTTGGGGATGTTCGGTTCTATGCTTATGTTGTCTGGGTTGCCGATCTCCACTACAGAGACCGGTGCTCGAGTAGTCATTAGGAGGAGTCTGATGGATAATGGCCTTGGTTTAACTCCTCAAATGGGGTAATTAGTATGCATCCTTTTTCATCTTTATCTGATCTCATTTGTTTATAAATTTATTTTACTGTTACATTTTAATGCTGTTTTATGTGTAGGTGGAATAGTTGGAACCATTTCCATTGCGATATTAACGAGATATTGATCAAGGAAACTGGTAATCAGATCTTTCACTTCCAAAAATTTATGCTTCGAGTACTCATTTACGATGTATATCCGAACATCGATACGAAGATACAAACTTCCAAGAACCCTTAAATGTATACAACAAAATGTACTCACTGAAATGCTGTATGCTGCAGCTGATGCAGTGGTCTCAACTGGTCTAGCTGCTGTAGGCTACACCTATATAAACATAGGTGATGAACTATGATCTAACTTAATTCTTTCATTGCATTATTGCTTTCTTAATCTGGAGTTGTTTTGTTTTTACTTCAAATTGATCAGATGATTGTTGGGGAGAACTCAACAGAGACTCCCAGGTAAAAATGTTTAAAACTTTGGGGGTGTTTTTGGTTCTCAAAAGCTTGTAGTGGCTAAAAATGTGTGTTTACTTCAACAGGGGAATTTGGTTCCTAAAGGTTCAACATTCCCTTCAGGAATCAAGGCACTTGCAGATTATGTTCACAAGAAACGGCTTAAGCTTGGAATTTATTCAGATGCTGGGTACTTTTCCCTATTCTATAAGTCGAAGTGGTCTAATTACAGTTTTAGTCCATCTATAATGAATTCGTCTTTAATCCGCCCGAAACTCGAACGAGATTTTAACGAATTATTCATATTGTCAGGACTCAAACTTGTAGCCAAACCATGCCAGGGTCCCTAGGACATGAAGAACAAGATGCGAAAACCTTCGCCTCTTGGGTATGCATCGGTTACATATTCGATTGACACTGTAGACCCAAAGGATAATGCTTTGCCTTTGTGTATATGTTGTATCTAAGAATGTGACATAATTTGGTGGTAGGGAGTGGATTACTTGAAATATGACAACTGCCAAAACAAGGAAATAAGCCCAAAGGAAAGGTAAGTTTTGCTTTTACATGGTTGTAATGAAATGATGGGAACAGGGTTTCTTGTTGTCAAGTTGTGTAATGAATCATGTTTCGAGGGTAGGTACCCAAAGATGAGTAAAGCTTTAATGGAGTCAGGAAGGCCCATATTATTCTCCTTATGTGAATGGTTAGTGATGAATCAATACCCATCAATGGTTAATGACTAAATTAAAAGTTTTTTTTAAATAAATTTATGACAAAAATTGAAGGGGACAAGAAGATCCTGCGACATGGGCACCAAGCATAGGAAATAGTTGGAGAAGTACCGGAGACATTGGAGATAACTGGGATAGGTATGCATTTATCTTTTATTTTTATTTGTATTTTTTGATAATTTATATATTTTAAAATTCCAAATCTCATAATTATTTTATGTGCACCTTAGCATGACAGGAATCGCGGATCAAAACGACCAATGGGCTTCGTATGCTGGACCTGGAGCTTGGAATGGTATGAATAAAGGAAAGTTTAAATTACTTAT
Organism: Hibiscus syriacus; assembly: GCF_006381635.1. NCBI lineage: Eukaryota > Viridiplantae > Streptophyta > Magnoliopsida > Malvales > Malvaceae > Hibiscus > Hibiscus syriacus. The sequence continues at coordinate 368,741 of NW_024061975.1, read as the reverse complement.
TTGATCCCTCACGTATTACTTACTTTCTGTTTTTGTCACCCAGCTATTAATTTTCTTTTCAAAACCATTCTTAACGTTAATCTTTGGTTCTATTTTGATCATTCTCCATTTAAAAAATTAACAGTAATACTAATATCTCACAACAAGATAACGTCATGTCAGTATTAAAAATATCACACTAACATCCCTGTTAAATAATCTTCACTCCTGATCTTAGATCCCGACATGCTTGAAGTAGGAAACGGTGGCATGACAACCGAAGAATACCGGTGCCATTTCAGCATATGGGCATTAGCTAAAGTACGCTATCCCTAACTTTCTTATTAATTTATAGTATCCTATATTTATATTCGAATTAATTTGAATTAAATAACATAAAGAATAATTATTGATGTAGGAATAGTGATATTTTGTTTTTGTGTATGTTATTTTACAGGCTCCTTTGTTGATCGGGTGCGATGTCACGTCTATAGATAACGTGACGCTTCAATTATTAACCAATACCGAAGTTATTGGTGTCAACCAAGGTAAAACAAAATATGTCTAATTTTGTAATTGCAATCAAGGTTTAACTTTTAGAGTAAATTACGTGGCAGATAAACTTGGGGTCCAGGGTAAAAAAGTGAAGAAAGATGGAGATCTTGAGGTAAATTTCTATAAATTCCATTTATTGCTTTTTCCTGACCTATTTCTGGATTAAATTAAGATTTAAGCACAATAAAGGGGATCAAAACTACAATTTGACATTTTTCAACAATGGATCGGTAAATGTAGGTATGGGCTGGCCCCTTGGCCGACAGTAGGGTGGCGGTGGTCTTATGGAACAGAGGATCTTCGTCGGCTACCATCACTGCTTATTGGTCCGATATAGGCCTTCCACCGTCAACGGTCGTCGGTGCTCGAGATTTGTGGGCGGTGAGGTTTCCTATCTTTAACATTTACAATTCCTCTACTTTCGACTTAGTCTTTCATCACATACATTCGAGATAGAAGCATAATAATATGATATATATTAGGCGTGGAAATATATTTGAATTTATCGTTGTTTAGAAATTAGAAGATTAAGGTTTTCTAAGAAAATATGTTTTTCTTAGAACTTTTTAGTGAGAGTAAAAAAAAAATACAAATTAATATATTTCTTATTGATTTCTATTATTTTATATATACTGAATATCAATTCGGTTTTTTAAGTATTTATAATTTTACTATTCATAAATATAACTTACGATATCTAAACTTTGTTTTCATAACATTTTAATACATATAACATATGTAACATAATTGGTTACAAAGGCGAATCCATAAAAATATTATGGGTTGGTCTAATATAAATATAATAAAAAATTATCTAACATATATATATATATATATATATATATATATATAATCTATGGTCCTTATAAAGTGATAATATCTATTCTAAAGAGTGTTCAAACGTGAGACCTCTATAATTAACAACCATTCCTTTAACCATTTAGATAACTTGATTCATGCATAACAACTATATATATTATTTAAATTAAATTTAGAAAAAATATATTAACTGGAACAATATAATTTTTTAACATATATATATATATATATATTTAAGGTAAACTATCTATTTGGTCACCTACCTATTACTTAATTTATGTTTTGGCCACTCAACTATTATTTTTTCAAAATCGTAGCTAACATTATGATTTGGTTATGTTTTGATCTTATTAGAACATTAATTGTGATGACATGACATTTTTAAATACTAACAATGCATTATCTTATGAAGACATGTCAGCATCATCGTTAATTTTTTTTAAAGGCAAATGACCAATATAGAGCCAAAATACAACGTTAGGTATAATTTAAATACATTATCCTAATCCATTTTATTTAATTTAGATTCGAAAATCTATTATCCTAAAAATAAAAGAAGTGGATGCATACTTAACCCTAAAAATCTTTTATTTAATTTAGATTCGAAAATCTATTATCCTAATCCATTTTAAATTTTTTATAAAATGAATTCAGATATTCAAATACATTATTTTTTATTTTATTTTATTTTTTTATTTTTTTATTTTTTGACTCTCTAATGCATATACTTTTTATATAATGCTTTCCTTTCATTTAGTTCCTTTGTTTGTTCTTGGTGAGTTGAACAGCATTCTTCGAAGAGCACGGATGAAGATCAGATTTCTGCAGAAGTGGATTCTCATGCTTGTAAAATGTACACTTTGGATCCCCATAAGAACACTTCACCTTTTAACAAAACTTGATATTTCGGTGGGAGAGTGACTGAAATTACAACAATAATGTGCTTATGTATCCTGCTCTTTATATCCTTTTGTTTTAAGTTAAAAAAACATTAACAGATACGATTTCAATGAGAATCATAAATTACGCATGTATTAGTGAATAAAGATTTTTTTTTATTATGTAATTGGTTTTATAAGTAGAAAGTGTTTTTTTTACGTGTATGATTTGGGTGATTATAATGTAGTATATGTTCATATTCATTTTTAGTTATTGATAACACAGCATATAAACGCAGTTGTTCAAAACTAAGACCTCTAAGAAGAACAATGTAACACCCTAAATTTTGAGCTAGTAGTTTCGGGTTTACACAAGTGGTAAGTGAACCTCGTGAAATTCATAAGTAAAGCTTAATTGGGCTTGGACTTGGTCCAATTAACCATAAAAAGAGGGTTTTTGAATATTGGAAAGATGGGGAAGGATCAAAAGAGCAAATTCCCTATTTTGTAAACATATGGGTTTTTTATATCCCATTTCATCTTTTCTCTTCATTTCATCCCCTCATTTCCTCTAAGTAGCCATAGCTCAATGGTAAGGTCTTGAATTCTTTTCATGTTTCATTTTCGTTCACAATTTCAAATCACCAAAGAAAAAAGTGTGGTTTAGCAAGGAGCTCAAATTCCGGATTCAAAATTTCAAATATATCAACTTGGTCCATAACAGTTCATGCAAGATCAAGATTGTTGCTAAACTGTTGGTGCAAGATCAAGATTGTTGCTAAACTGTTGATGCAAATAGTGAATTCAACATTTTATATGACACTAAATGGTAATGTGTCCATATCAACACCTTTATTCCATGAACATCTTATCTTAGTGAGGAGATGAAAAGAAGCGGTTCTTGTTGCACCAAATCGACTCGAATTAACTCTTTGTTCTATATCAACGTCACATATTCAACTTAGTTTCCCATCAAGTCGGATTAGGAGCCTTATAAGAACAATTCACGACCAACCATTTACCTCTTAATGACAGTATATACGAGGGAATCATCACGAAAAATACATTGATTTAACATAAAACATTAATTATATTAATGTTACGTTTACATTGTTTTTTTAATTTAAAATCAGAAATATTAGTAATTAAACTAAAAACTAAAAACATGTAAATATCACATAAAAACAAGGAGACACACTTTACATAAGAGTAAGCATTTGATCAAGTAAAATTGTTTTAAAATTTTTTGAGTTAATCGAATTGATGAATCTTATTTCAAAACTGTAATTTTATTTAATTTTTTTCCGAGTCGATACAAATTGTTCAAGTTTCTGTTCAAATTTAAATATAAATATTTATAATATTATTATACTAATTCATTATAATTTAAACGAATTTCTATAATCATATAATATATATATTAATTTGTTTTTCATATTTTTTTCATATGTGTATATCATGCAAAGTTGAATGACTCAACTCAAAGTTAAAAGTAAATTCACTACTTATTAAAAATTTAAAATTATTTAAATCATATTTTATAACTTAAATTTATCTAAAACATTAAATTGAATTTATAAAATTACAAATTAAGTTAAATTAATTTAATTTTATAATATTTTTTGTTGAATTGAAAAGAAGAAAAATAAATTAAGCTCTCAATATGGCAGACATTGTAAGTCACTAATCAGCTGATCTTTGAAAAAAGATGGAGGAACTGCGTAAGACGGTGTCACCGGCAGGTGAATATACAACTTTTATGAGTGTGTCCGCAACTAGGTTTTCTTCACAGGGGGATCCATTGGAGCTGTGTTTCCCATTGTCTTTTCCGGAAAAAAACATTAGACGCATTAGCATCGGCCTGTTCAATAATCTTGATAGCTTCGAGAATGTCGGACTGGATGATAACCTTGATGTAGTGGTGATTCCATGCGAGATTCAAACCAGCTGCAATGCCCTAAAGCTCGGCTTGAAGCGGCGTACAGTGGCCAGTGAATCGAGTGTAGCCTAAAATCCATCCTCCATTGCTGCCGTGCAAGACCCCGTCGATAATGCTATCTCCTGTGAATTTAGATACTGCCCCATCACAATTTACACAAATTTAACATGGGGGGCCTCTCCCATTGAATGAGTCGGGGCAAAGCTTGGGTTCGTGGCAGTTTCGGTTTAAAAGCTGCTGTGAAATGTCTTACCCAAAAAAGAACAACATGGAACGTGGAATCCATTGAGCTGCAATCTTGATTAAAAACAAAGGAGTTCATCCTTTTCCAAATCTGCCAAAGGATAGAGGGGAAGAGATAATGACAAGAGCAGTTCAAGTCATCCAAAATAATGGTTCGTGTCAAGTTGCTATACAACCACTCTTCAAGGTCTTCGATGAAAAAGAAACCACGCCAATTCGATATAACGATACGTCGCCAGAGCTGTTTAGTTTCGCGACAATCACGCAAAACATGGAGAATCGATTCAGTTTCTCCATAAACACGGTAGGTTGGGTCAGAAATAAGGTGTCTCCTTGATCGTTTAAGATTTGTGATGATTCGCTGGAGTGTGAGCCATATAAATATTCGTATACGCTGTGGGAGAGAGAGCTTCTGTTGAACCATGTTTTATAATATTTTGATATAATAAATTAAGGAAAAATATTTTTGGACTTGATTGAATTTGTTCAAAATTTTCAAAAATAATTCAAAGTCCATTAAACTAGAATTTATCACAAAACAAATTTTCTGGGTACGTAATATCAATATTTTTCTTACAGTATCGATACTACATGAACAATACTGATACCAAAGGTAAGAGAAGTATCAATACTCTCTAGGTAGTATCGATACTACCAGTTGTTTTCCAAATTGCTCAAATTCCAGAATGCAAAATAGGTACCGATACTCAAAGGGGTACTGATGCTACGTTACACAATGGTATCGATACCATGAAGCATAGTATCGATATTGGTCAAGCTCAATAGTCTTTAACAACTAGTTTATTAAATATTACAAAGGTAGTACCGATACTTATTAAAGGAGTACTGATACTCCCTGTCCTGGGCAGTTTTATTTTGCAGAAAATTAATTCCAACGGCTCCAAAACATACCCAACGGCTAAAAACGGCCACAAACTCATTCCAACATATAAAAATAAATTGAGGACACTTGAAGAAGGTTGGAACACATATCCAAACAATAGAGATCAATAGAAAAACTTTTCACTCTTTATTTTTCATTTTCTCTTGTACATAAGTGTGTTTGAGCTCATTGTAAATCTTTTATTTGTTTTCTTGTGAGCTTAATTCTTTTAAACACATTCATTTTGAGAGGTTTTTCTTGTTTACATCTTTTTACCTTTTGTAAAGGGGATTGGTTCTAGCTTAGCCTTTGAAAAGCTAGGGAGTTGTAAATGTTATCTATTTATCATGGAAAAAGAAAGAACAAACTAGTGAATTTGTTAAAAAAATCCTTAGTGAGGAGCTAAGGTAGTGGATGTAGACTTGGTTGAGAAGTCAAACCATTATAAATCCTTGTGCAAATTATCTCATGTTTTTATTCCTTACTCCCTAATCTCAAAAAGACAATTCACCCTCTATTGGCAAATTATTCAGTTAATCATTTGAGCTTCATCGCAATCCCAATAATTGGTATTAGATCTTGACTCATTAGAAGATCTAACAACCTTGAGACAATCCTTGAAGAAGCTTTATCCATTTTCGACACAACCAAGAAGATGACTTTCACCTCCATCTTGTTCCACATGGAAGACTCTCAACCGATCGACAAGCCTCTATACTTCAATAGAGCCAACTACCATCATTGGAAGAAATTAATGAAGCTATTCATCCAATCCAATGATCTTTATGCATGGGAGATGATAAAAAATGACTACTCTTCTCCAAAGAAGAAGACGAAGGAGTGGAGTGCCCAAGAACGAAAGAAAGCTCAACAAAATGCTAAGGCCATACACATGTTGTTTTGTGCATTTGGTCCCGATGTCTATGAAGGATTTTCTTCTTGTTCAAATGCCAAGGAGTTTTGAAATAAACTCGAAGAGATCCATGGAAACAAGAAAGAAGAACCAACAAAGGTGGTGTGCATAATGACTCTTGAAGAGCCCGATGTATCTTCTAACTCTAGCGAATCTAATTCACATTCTTTTAATAAGTTACAAGATGCATATGATGAATTGTTTTTGGAGTTTGAGACCATGAACTCCAAATACAAAAAAATTATTTAAAAATTTAAAGTTGAAAACGATTTTCTTTTGAAAGCAAAAGTTGTTTTGAAAAACAAAATGAAAATTTTAAAAAGAATTTAGAGCTTTCAAAAATAAAATTTGAAAATGAAAGTTTTGATTTAAAGGTTAAGCTTGAATGCTTAACAAAAGAAAATGAAATCATTTTAAATAATTCATCTAATTTCATAATGACAAAATGCTCACATTGTCATTATCATGGTCATTTGGAACATACATGTCCTTTAAAGAAAGGAAAATGTTTTAAAATTAAACAAGTATGAGTTCCAAAGGGAACAATGGGCATTTAAACTAACGTTCAAGGATCCAAAGCAATTTGGATACCAAAATCTACTTAAATGTCTCTTGTAAGTGTGTGGGAGCAATGGTGACAAAAGTAAAGAAATTTAAATGCTCTAGCCAAACTTCAAAAGAAGGATGGGTAACCTCTATGCTTATTTTGATTATCTTGCATAATTGGCTGCTCATTTTTTTAAGCATGCATTAGTTTTGATTTTAAATAATTTTATGTTTTATATCTCTTGTATGTTAAAAAGAACTATGATAAACATTTTCTAAAGTTTTAATGACTTTTCATAAATGTTTGCTCATCATAATGAATTTTGGACAAAATTGGTTTTAAGGATTTGTTTTTACAAATTTTAATTTTTGACCTTAATTTAAATGTTTATGCATGTGATTTATTGCAAATGATATCTCTCTAGCAATTGATATCAATTTTTTAAATGCATAACATTTTTTGATAGCTTTATGCATATGCTCTTAAATACAACAATTGATATGCTCTTAAATACAACAATTGATATTGCATAAAGTATATTAGACTTGGATATATTGGATTTCTTGTGCTTCTAACATGTGTGTTTATCTTTGTTGAAATCCAATGTCTTTTAAATGTTAAGCTTTTAAAGTCATTTTTTAAATGCGTTTTATTGAGGGGGAGCTTTGATTTTTCAAATGATTTTATGCTAAAATTCTTACTTACCCTCCATTGTTGTTTTGAACCATTAAATCTGAATTATTTTTTATATAATAAAAAGGGGGACAAGTATAAGTTTGAAAATTTTGATTTCAAGAATGAAAAAGGGGAGCTTTAATATTTTCCAAATATCGCTCTTTTTCATTAAATATTTTATTAAGGTGGAGTTTTGCCAAAACAATTTTTCAAATGTTTTGTTATATCAAAAAGGAGTAGATTGTTGAACTATGTTTTATAATATTTTGATATAAAAAATTAAGGAAAAAAGTTTTTGGACTTGATTGAATTTGTTCAAAGCTTTCAAAAATAATTCAAAGTCCATTAAACTAGAATTTGAGCACAAAACAGTTTTTTTGTGTACGTAGTACCGATACTGTTCTTACAGTATCGATACTACATGAACAATATTGTAACACCCCCAACCCGGATCCGAGTTTGAGGTGTCACATTGACTTTTCAAAACTTTGTTCTTTACAAATCCACTAAAATATTAATTTCCTCATTTGAGAAAAATAATTACTTTATAGTAATAAATACTATCAAATTGTTTTACAAACCATTCAGAGCATATTCAACTCAATCAATTAGTACATGCCAACTATATTCAAAATAACCAAATACATTTAAATCATCTATTTTATGATCTGAAACTTTGTAAGGGAGATGCTGACCTGTTTTGCTCTTCTTAGCTTCTCTTCTCACTTTTGTAACCTACGTGTGAAACAATCACACGCTAAGTCTATGACTTAGTGAGGTATTAAATAAAAGAACTCTAATTAGTTAAACATGCAGGAACACATCATCTCATGATGTCACACCAAAACAATATAACATTACATACAATGTAATATACACATATACATATCTCACACTATTTCCATTACTAACCTTATTCCACTATCCATATTCTTATCATATATGTCTTATAATCATATAGTCGTATTTTTATTCTTTTAAGCCACATATGATACATTTAACCAAGCAATACACACATCATCATATAATCATATAATGCAATTCATATTACAAAAGCATATACTTTACATATAATATATATGTTTATTGTTATCTCTTTGTTAGCCCATGTACATATGTGAGAACTATAGATATGTGAGTACATTGAGGTTATGCACTATGCTGTCACCACAACTCATATAATTCCCACTAGGGGCGCGTAGAATTTGTCCCGTAGGACCACTATGTCTTGAAGGACCACTGTATATGTCCCAAAGGACCACTATATATATCCTGAAGGACCACTGTATATGTCCTGAAGGACAACTATATCCCGAAGGACCACTATGTCCCGAAGGACCATTGATAATCCCTCGACTCTTGGCATGCCAACTATACCTCTAGCTCTCTTTACACATAACATGGATATTAACATTATATCATTTCACATATTCATATAAACACGTAGTTCACTGTCATATATCACGTAGCTTATGTCTCATAACTTGTATCACATATACACATTCATATCACATGTTCATATAAGCTCATAACTTCTTTCACATTTACATATAATCATGTAGTTTCTTTTCACGTAGTTCATGTCACTTTTCATATCATTCATTTATCACATATAACATAGCTTAATATATGTTTGTATTTTTTTTCACCTAATCACATCTACCTCTTCTCATATATCTCATACATAATCTCTATCATATATACATTCCTTCACTTATCTTATAGTTATGTATCATATTACATCATTTAAGTTATATCATATTATCATGTGTACATATATCATGGACACTTAACATGTATCATATAAATATGTATTCACACATATCATTAACATATGCAACAATCAATAACACACATGTAACATATCAAACATATGCTCATATTAATGAATTCATGCATTTTACTATAGGAAATAGACTTGTCACAAGTCATATTTCCATTAAACATAATACACTATCTAATATGCACTCACCTTGGCCTCACTAAGTTCCAATCCCATTTTATGATTCCTTTCTTTCGATCGAATCTTAACTTGATGGTCGTCCTGGAACTTGTTCATGCTCGATATCTATATAATCATAATTTCCAAGACGATTATTAGAAGCCTAAACCTTATAATTCGATGTTAATAACTTAAATTAATTCATTGAACTATAATTCACTTTTTCCTTTAAGGGTGTATCGATGCACTATGGGTGCATCGATGCACAAAGTAGCTTCGAAATTTTCATTCATCGATGTCTTCCTGTGTGCATCGATGCATACTGAATAATTTCTGGAATTTACCCGTGATGCATCGGTACATATTGAATGTGTACCGATGCACACTAGCCCAAAATTCCAATTATGCACGAAAATCACTTTATTCTAACTTAATTGTGCCATATATCAACCCCAATCAAATCCTTAACTTACATACACATGCTGAGCCTAATTAATATTCATTTATCTCTTCTTTAACCTCAATATCTTCTCCTATTTATGAAATTCAAGAATCACACTCAATTTTAAACATGTTCTAAATCCACTTCTAACACTTCATATTCCTTAATTTAACCATTGACAAGTCAAATTCAACTTCAAAATCTATTAACTCCTTTTATTTCAATAATTCACTTAAAAACTCTTCATATTTAATCTTCCCTAACTCATACATTTTGAAGTTTCAACATACTTTAATCTCTAAATAATCTTTCTTAGCACCCCAAGAATCAAAACTAAGCTTAAACTCGAGAATTAACTAACTGAAATTAAACTTAACTTTGCCATGGAGCTTACGGGAAGAAAAGAGGAAGGAGATAACCCAAGCTCCAGACTTTTCTTTTCTTTCTCATCCTTTCCACGTGTTTTATAGCCTCAAAAGAAAGATAAAAATCTTTCTGGTCAAATGACCATTTTACCCTTTATTTCTTTTAATAATTACCAACTAACATCCACTAAATATTCCATTTTAAATCCCTAAACTTTTAAATCTTTCAAAATCAGACTTCAAAGTTTCAAAGTTTATATTTTAGTCACTAGCCCCGATTTTGGGATATTACAAATCTCCCCTCCTTTAAGAAAATTTGTCCTCGAATTTTCACTGTACACATCGATAAGTACACTACCTCTACATATCTTCTATCTTTATCCATATTCGTTCCTTTATACATTCATCTACTATCGCTTATCGTATAAATAGTAACCAGTAACCTCAATCCATTTCTGTCTTTTCTCTCCTTCTATTCTGCATTTTCCTTTGACAATTTCTAAAATTTCATTTAATGTCACTCTTCACGTAGACAGTAACATCCATTTTCATCTCTCAATCTCATAAATCTATCTCTAATTACCTTATAATAATAACCAAAGTTGTTTTTCATTATCATTTGACCAAGAACACAACCTTAAATCTTCTTTAAATATGATTAACATACACTTTAAAGAATCTTTTCACATCACCTTGCACACTTTTCTTACTTCTATATCGAAATTATCACTTCTGTATAACCTTTATCGTATCTGATCCTTTAAACTCAATCATTTTCATTTCTTTATTCCATTATTTCTTTATTCATTCAAAATTGAAATCTCCTTATACAGAAATTGTATCTTTCCTTTCATGTTCACATATTCTTTTTCCTATCATTTATACTCATATCTGATTACCGATCTTTATCACATATTTCTCAGCGATATCTTACTCAACTTATTAAACTCATACACAGTACTACTCATGTAATATCCCAAAATCAGGGTTAGTGACTAAAATACAAATTTTGAAGTCTGATTTTTAAAGATTTAAAAGTTTAGTGATTAAATTGGAATACTTAGTGGATGTTTGTTGGTAATATTAAAGGAAATAAAGGGTAAAATGGTTATTTGACCAGAAAGATTTTTATCTTTCTTTTGAGCTTATAAAACACGTGGAAAGAGTGAGAAAAGAAAAGAAAAGTCTAGATCTTGGGTTGTCTCCTTCCTCTTCTCTTCCTGTAAGCTCCATGGCAAAGGTAAGCTTAATTTCAGTTGGTTAATTCTTGAGTTTTAACCTTAGTTTTGATTCTTGGGGTGCTAAGAAAGATTATTTAGAGATTAAAGTACGTTGAAACTTCAAAATGGATGAGTTATGAAGGATTAAATATGAAGAGTTTTTAAGTGAATTAGTGAAATAGAAGGAGTTAATAGATTTTGAAGTTGAATTTGACTTGTCAAGGGTTAAATTAAGAGATATGAAGTGATAAAATGAGTTTTAAACCATGTTGAAAATCTGGTATGATTCTTGAAGTTAATAAAGAGGAGAGGATATTAAGGTTCAAGATGAGATAAATGAATATAAATGAGTTTAAACATGTATATGTAAGTTAGGAATTTGAAAGGGGATGAAATATGAAGCATTTGAGTTGAATTAAATGGATTTTCGTGCCTAAAGAGTAATTTTTGGGCAAGATGCATCGATACACATTCAATATGTACCGATGTATTCTTAAAAGAAGAAACATCGAATGCCAGGAATGCATCGATGCACTATGAGTATGCACCGATACACCAAGACAAATTTTGAAGGTGCATCAATGCATTAAGGGGTGCATCGATGCATGAATATTTCGAAGCTATTTTGGGTACCGATGCACCTATAGTGTGCATCGGTACACCTCTAAAGGAAAAAGTGAATATTAGTTTATTAAGTTCATTTAAGTTGTTAGTATCAGATTACAAGGTGTAGGTATCTGATAATTGCCTTAAAATGTATAATTATATAGATTCAGAGCCTAAACAAGTTACGGAATCATTGACAAGTAAGATCGGTCAAGGGGAAAGTTTAGAGATCGGTATTGACTAGTGAGGCCAGGTGAGTGCATGCTAGTTATATGATGTGTAATGGAAATATGACTTGCGACGAGTCTATTTCCTATATTAGAATGCATAAATTAATGAATATAAGCATGTTTTGATATGAGTATATGTGATGTATGTTGATATGTTTTGTATATGATACATGATATAAGTAAATTATTATTATAAGATAATGGGAGATCATAAAATGAGATGTGTAAAGATATTATTGTAAGAGACAAGCCATGTAAGTATAGGTTACTGATAGAATAATTAAGTCAAGGTTTATTGTGATACATATATATAAGAATGCAATGTAAATTACATAAGTGATAAGTCATGAAGCTATATGTGACTATGAGAATATTTAAGAGAATAAAATATAAAGCAGAAGATAATAAGTTAAGAGACTCTTTGAAAATGGTATATAAATTAAGGGACATGAACATAACGATGATACGAACCTATAGGATAAGCACTATAAGAAAAAGTAATATATTTTAAAAGGAAACTATGCTATAGGAGTTATAACACGAAGAACTATAAAACTCTATGAGGAGGTTATAGGAGTTATGTAGAACTAAATTAAATGGATAGAATAACTCTAATTAAATAAAGTGAGATAAGTGATAAGGGTTATATGTTATTATATAGCTTAGTATAATTAAATCATGTAAGCTGGTACAAAGGGAAAATGAGATAAAGATAAATAGCTTTTACCTATAGGATTTATATAAGATTATATGTCGGTGTGATGACATGAAAAAGTGAACTAAGTTCTATGATATTGATCCATGTGAGTATAAGTAATGTGATTGCATAATATATATATATATATATATATATATATATATATATATATATATATTTGATTTGGTATATGCCATTTGATTCATGTGTACACATGTAGATAAGATATGTGAATATGAGTTATGCGCTTATAAGTGATATGATCACATGATGTGATAAGAAACTATGAGAATATGTCGTTAAGTGATATGATTATGTGAAATAAGATAAAAGATAATGCCCATGTTATGTAATTGAGAGCTAGAGGTATAGTTGGTATGCCAAGAGTCGAGGGTCTACACGATCCTTTGAGACATATATGTATTCTTTGGAACATGTGTGAGGTATGTTGAGACACATACCTGATCTTTGGCATATGTATATGATTCTTAAGGAATTTCTACGTGGTCCTTAGGGACATATTATATGGCACTTCGGTGCATTTCTACGCAGCACTACGGTGCAATTCTACGTGGCACTTCGGTGCATTTATACGAGTTGTGATGACAACATTAGTGTATAACCTCTATAGACTCACCTATCTATAGTTCTCATAGGTGTACATGGGCTAATAAAGAAATACAAACAAATACATGATATGTAATGTACCTGCTTTGCTATGTGAAATGTAATATATGTTATATGTAATGTCGAATATATTAATTGTTAAATGAATGATATGATTGTTAAGAAGTTTAAGTATAAGAATAAATAACTAAAAGACATAAATGGATGGAATATTGATTATGAAATGAGGTTATTGATAATTAAGATAAGATTTATATATTTGTATGCATGTGATTATATGAAATGTTATATTGATTTGTATGATATTATTATATGATATGCTCATGTATTTTTAGGAATTAGAGTTTCAATTATGAGATTTATATGCCTCACTAAGTCTTTAACTTAGCGTGTGAGTGTTTCACACGTAGGTTCGGAAAGCGCGAAGAGAAGTTAAGAGGAGCAAGACAGGTCAATATCTTCCTTACAAAGTTCAGATCAGAAAAGAAATGTTTGATATGTATTTTATTCTTTTAGATGTAGTTGGGATGTAATATAAACGATTTGAATGTATATGCTCTGATAAGTGTGAAAACTTTTATCTTGAAATAATATGAAGTTTTATTTATCGGGGATTTTTCATTATTTTGAACAAGTTAAGGTTTAAAAATTGATGTGACACCTCAGACTCAGATCCGGATTGGATACGGGTTGGGGCTGTTACAACTCATTTCAAACTCATATGCTCTGACTTTAGATATATATATATATATCTTATACGCTTGTCACTGATACACTTATCCTTGAATTCTTCTACCAATTCTCACTACATCATTTGATCTTTTAACGCTCTTATGGTGACACTTGTTCACCATATTCTATCTTATCCACGAAATAACAAAACGAATCCATATCACCTTTCCGATTCAAAATAATGAAAATTTTCTATCATTATTCATATATGATTTAAACTTTCTAAAATCGACCTTTAATCTTATAAGACACTTTCTGAGGTTTTCGCTCTTCATCATGCCTGGACAGAGCAGGTGGATTGCTATCACCATCAGATTTGTCAGCTATTGATTCACTTCGACAATTTCTATAATTCATTTCTACCATATCATACAAATCTTATTCTATTAGCAAGACAACATACTCCTTACACTATCAGATCAGAAATTTTCACTTTGAGTTGACATGTACACATTTTTAAAACTCTTTTATCATCGGTTTAAGCCTAGAATCGGCTAAACCTTAGCTCTAATACCATTAAATGTAACACCCCCAACCCATATCAGACCCGGATCCGAGTCTGGGGTGTCACATTGACTTTTTAAAACTCTGTTCTTTACAAATCCACTAAAATCTTAATTTCCTCATTTGAGAAAATAATTACTTTACAGTAATAAATACTATCAAATTGTTTTACAAACCATTCAGAGCATATTCAACTCAATCAATTAGTACATGCCAACTATATTCAAAATAACCAAATACATTTAAATCATCTATTTTCTGATTTGAAACTTTGTAAGGGAGATGCTAACTTGTCTTTCTCTTTTTAGCTTCTCTTCTCGCTTCTGTAACCTACGTGTGAAACAATCACACGCTACGTCTATGACTTAGTGAGACATTAAATTTATAAAAGAACTCTAATTAGTTAAACATGCAGGAACACATCATCTCATGATGTCACACCAAAACAATATAACATTACATACAATGTAATAGACACATATAAATATCTCACACTATTTCCATTACTAACCTTATTCCACTATCCATATTCTTATCATTTATGTCTTATAATCATATACTCGTATGTCTATTCTTTTAAGCCACATATGATTCATTTAACCAAGCAATACACACATCATCATATATTCATATAATGCAATTCATATTACAAAAGCATATACTTTACATGTAATATATATGTTTATTGTTATCTCTTTGTTAGCCCATGTACATATGTGAGAACTATAGATGTGTGAGTACATTGAGGTTGTGCACTATGTTGTCACCACAGCTCATATAATTCCCACTAGGGGCACGTAGAATTCATCCCGTAAGACCACTATGTCCCGAAGGATCACTGTATATGTCCCGAATGACCACTTTATATGTCCCGAATGACCACTGTATATGTCCCAAAGGACCACTATGTCCCGAAGGACCACTATGTCCCGAAGGACCACTATGTCCTGAAGGACCACTGATAATCCCTCGACTCTTGGCATGCCAACTATACATCTAGCTCTCTTTACACATAACATGGGTATTAGCATTATATCATTTCACATATTCATATAAACACGTAGTTCACTGTCACATATCACGTAGTTTATGTCGCATAACTTGTATCACATATACACATTCATATCACATGTTCATATAAGCTCATAACTTCTTTCACATTTACATATAATCATGTAGCTTCTTTTCACGTAGTTCATGTCGCTTTTCATATCATTCATTTATCACATATAGCATAGCTTCATATATGTTTGTATTATTTTTCACCTAATCACATCTACCTCTTCTCATATATCTCATACATAATCTCTATCATATATACATTCCTTCACTTATCTTATAGTTATGTATCATATTACACAATTTTAAGTTATATCATATTATCATGTGTACATATATTATGGACACTTCACATGTATCATATAAACATGTATTCACATATATCATTAACATATGCAACAATCAATAACACATATGTAACATATCAAACATATGCTCATATTAATGAATTCATGCATTTTACTATAGGAAATAGACTTGTCACAAGTCTTATTTCCATTAAAATAATACACTATCTAATATGCACTCACCTTGGCCTCACAAAGTTCCAATCCCATTTTATGATTCCTTTCTTTCGATCGAATCTTAACTTGATGGTCGACCCGGAACTTGTTCGTGCTCGATATCTATATAATCATAATTTCCAAGACGATTATTAAAAGCCTAAACCTTATAATTCGATGTTAATAACTTAAACTAATTCATTGAACTATAATTCACTTTTTGCTTTAGGGGTGTATCGATGCACTATGGGTGCATCGATGCACAAAGTAGCTTCGAAATTTCCATGCATCGATGCCTTCCTGTGTGCATTGATGCACATTGAATAATTTCTGGAATTTACCCTTGATGCATCGGTACATGTTGAATGTGTACCGATGCACACTAGCCCAGAATTCCAATTATGCACGAAAATCACTTTATTCTAACTTAATTGTGCCATATATCAACCCCATTCAAATCCTTAACTTACATACACATGTTGAGCCTCATTAATATTCATTTATCTCATCTTTAATCTCAATATCTTCTCATCTTTATGAAATTCAAGAATCGTACTCAATTTTCAACATGTTCTAAATCCACTTCTAACACTTCATATACCTTAATTTAACCATTGACAAATCAAATTCAACTTCAAAATCTATTAACTCCTTTTATTTCAATAATTCACTTAAAAACTCTTCATATTTAATCCTCCCTAACTCATCTATTTTGAAGTTTCAACATACTTTAATCTCTAAATAATCTTTCTTAGCACCCCAAGAATCAAAACTAAGCTTAAACTCAAGAATTAACCAACTGAAATTAAACTTACCTTTGCCATGGAGCTTACGGGAAGAGAAGAGGAAAGAGATAACCCAAGCTCCAGACTTTTCTTTTCTTTCTCATCCTTTCCACGTGTTTTATAGCCTCAAAAGAAAGATAAAAATCTTTCTAGTCAAATGATCATTTTACCCTTTATTTCCTTTAATAATTATCAACTAACATCCACTAAATATTCCAATTTAAATCCCTGAACTTTTAAATCTTTCAAAATCAGACTTCAAAGTTTCAAAATTTCTATTTTAGTTACTAGCCCCGATTTTGGGAGATTACAAATATTGATATTGTTCATGTGGTACTGATACCAAAGGTAAGAGAAGTATTGATACTCTCTAGGTAGTATCGATACTACAGTTGTTTTCCAAATTGCTCAAATTCCAGAATGCAAAATATGTATCGATACTACTTTACACAGTGATATCAATACCTTGAAGCATAGTATCGATACTAGTCAAGCCCAACGATATTTAACTGCTAGTTTATTTAAATATTACAAAGGTAGTACCGATACTCATTAAAGGAGTACCGATACTCCTTGTCCTGGGCAGTTTATTTTGCAGAAAATTAATCCCCAACGGCTCCAAAAATTCCCAACGATTAGAAATGGCCACAAACTCATTCCAACATATAAAAACAAGTTGATGACACTTGAAGAAGGTTGGAACACCTATCCAAGCAATAGAGATCAAGAGAAAAACTTTTTACTCTTTATTTTCTTTTTCTCTTGTACATAAGTGTGTTTGAGCTCATTGCAAATCTTTTATTTGTTTTCTTGTGAGCTTAATTCATGTAAACACTTTTTTTAGAGGTTTTTATTGTTTATATCTTTTTACCTTTTGTAAAGGGGATTGGTTCTAGTTTAGCCTTTGAAAAGCTAGAGAGTTGTAAATGTTATATCTTTATCCTTGAAAAAGAAAGAACAAATTAGTGAATTTGTTAGAAAATCCTTAGTGATGAGCTAAGCTAGTGAATGTAGACTTGGTTGAAAAGTCGAACCACTATAAATCATTGTGCAAATTGTCTCATCTTTTTATTACTTACTCCCAAATCTCAAAAAGTCAATTCACCCCCTCTTGACAAATTATTCGGTTGATCATTTGAGTTTCATCGCAATCCCAACAGCTTCCATATGAATGCCCAAAGGGAATTACGATTGGACCATGAGGAGGATGTTATTGGCCTCATAAGCCGAAGTGAGAGAACTTATTTCTCGGCCCCTATTTCCACATACAAACATCATTACCATCCGAGGCTTATGGAGGCAAGAGCCCAATAATGTGGTTAACTGCCTGTGTATCAAGTAGGGAATTAAATAAAAATTTTATTTTTTAAAATCAAATTAAATTTAGAAGTCCAAATATTAAAAATAGGTTGCCCTATGTACAAGTATCCCAGAAATGCGCTACCGCTGCAACTACTACTAATCCAAACAAAAGATATACTAAAGGAAGAATCAAACTTGATCACGCCACTTGTTCCATATCATACAATCCAAAACCAGCAAGCTTTGTTTTCACCACCAAATAACTTCATCTCTCAATCTTAATCTTCTATAACACACTCACCATGCCATCTAATTCAACACTGGCTCCTCCAACACCGGCCACCGCTCACCGCCTCGAAGCCCTGTTGGCCTCCTCACGTCCCTTCCTTCGCGGCGAGCTTCAATCGGTGGACACCAATTTACCGTCTTTGGTCGCCGTTCTACGCTCCGTCGGTGCCGGAGAGTGCTGGCACAAGCACGGCAGCTTCTTAGAGCATCTGGTCGATATCTATCGTATCCTCAAGATATGGAAAGCTCAAGACCCCGTTTGCCTATGCGGCCTCTTTCACTCCGCCTACTCCAACTCTTACGTCAACCTCGCCATCTTCAACCCTTCCACCGGCCGCGACGTCGTTCGAGCTCACGTCGGAGACGCCGCCGAGCGTTTGATTCACTTGTTCTGTATCGTCCCCAGACAGTCTCTTATCCACGACGACCTTTTGTTTAAGTATTCCAATTCCGAACTCGTCGAACACGTCGGGGCGTCCGAGGTTTCGTTGAAGAACGCGAAAGAGAAGGGAGTTTTCGACTACAACGAGGCTTGGAGGAAGAAGATAGGCAAACTTCTGCCTGAAAACGGCGTCGTAGTGAAGCACATAAAGACCGGCGAAGACGTGTCACTGTCTCGAAGGGTGTTGGCCATTTTCCTCTTAATGACCATGGCGGATTTCAGCGACCAGCTGTTCGGGTTCCAGGATGTCTTGTTCGAAAACCATGACGGTCGGCTCGAATTCACAGGGAACAATAACGTTGCCTTATGGCCTGGAAACGGCAAACCAGGGCTGTGGCTGAATTCGATATCGAGAATGGGAGCAATATACAGTTTAATACTCCGAGAAGAAGAGATTTTCATCGAACAAAGGAAAAGAACAGGCGGCGTTGGAGTCGAAACCAAGAGAGACGAAGAGATCGAGCTCGTCGTGCCACCGGTTTTCGACAACTGCACAAGGGTTTTGGACGAGCAAGATCAAATAGAGGCCAGAGACTTGTATTGGGAAGCTGTTTGTGATGATTCGAAAGCAGGGCAGGAGCGAGCGGAGGAGTTGTTGTTGAGCAGCATCGAGAAGAACCCATTTGTGGGGGAACCGCATGTGGTATTGGCTCAGGTTTATTTGACCAGAGGGAGGTTCGAGAAGGCTGAAAAAGAGGCTGAAAAGGGTCTGATTTTGATGTTGGAGTGGAGCAGTCCATGGGACAAGAGGATGTCTTGGGAAGGATGGATTGCTTGGGGAAGGGTTTTGTTGATGAAAGCTAAAGACAAGTGCTGGCCACAAACTTCATGGGGTGTCCTTAATCTTGGCCTTGTTAAGTAAAAATGGCTTCTGTTTTTCACTCTTTGCTATATGCATAACATAATTCTGAATAATATGGACAATAATGCAGTGAACAGAACACTGTACGTGTGGAAGTTTTAAGGGCATAAACACATTATGTGGTTTTTGCTACTTAATTTGTCAATAATAGGATGCTATGAAAGGGTTTGTACCCAAAACCCAACATCTTGTTTTGCTTCTAAATTTGTTTTCAATGGAAAAAAACACCTAACGGTGAGGAAGGATGTTTCTATTAAAACATATTGAAAAGAAATATTGAGGAAGCCCAATTAAAATTTAGTTCAGAAGAAGTCATAAACTCAGCTCATGACATATCTGAACAATTTCATAAGTAAAATGTGTGTATTTTCAATTGATTAAAAAAATTCTGAATAAATACTACTTTATGATCACAAGAAAATAATCATAGGTTAAATTCATAACATATTATATGCATGGTTTCTTATGATTGTTATTTATTATCATTTATCTTAAATTTGATTGAAATTCTTGTTAATTTAATATCATGATGGTTAAGAATCTATCAAACGATCTCAGTGACAAAAGGGAGTGTTGTTCTCCTTAGATGTTTCGAGTTCGAGATTAAGAAAGATTCTAAACAAATATTACCGATCTATCTTATCTAAATGATCAATAACTTAACATCTTCACATTCTTATGATCATAGATCGTATCATGTCATGCCTTCCTTATTCATTATATCCTTTCATGATCATATTCATTTCTTTACATACGTACACATTCGTAAAACTTTATCATTGTTTGTATAGTTCATAGAAACTTATTGATCAACATTGTTCACACTTCATATTTTATCATTTCATTGTTATCATATACAGGAACAGACAAAAGACTTTAAGTTAGGAGACAAACTTGAACTTATAAAATTTTAGGAGGAAGAAAATAGATTTTCAATAGAAAATACATATAAAAAATCTAAAATATATAATAATTTTAGATTTTTAGTGGGACGACCACCCTCACCCATCCCGCCTTGATCTATCTCTGATGGTACATGTGCATATATAATATACATATTGTAAAAAATACCTTTTTCTATCATTTCACTTCTATTTTCATATTCATGTACATGAATAAGCTCGACATAATTTATAATTATACACAAAAATTCATTACTTTATATTATAAATATAAGTCAATCATGTCATGATCTCTCATATTCTACATACTGGTGTTCACAATCATTTCACATAATAATAAAAACATATAAAACATATACAGAGAACATAACTTATTTAATTTTGGGTACAATACACAAACGGTCCCTTGGCTGTAGCGTACTGCTTTATTAAGTTTTTTAACTCTTAAAAGTTACAAAATGGTCCTCCGACTATAAGGTGTTACTTTTTTGAGTCCATCGACTATTAAAAGTTACAGAATGGTCACCCAACTATTCATTATGTTCCAAACTCGTCATTTTCTGTTAAAAATTGGCGGTTGTTTAAGTTGAACGTTAACATGATGATTGTAAAATGATAGTCGTTTGAGATTTTGTGATCAAAATTTATCATATTACAGTTAGTAGGTTAACGTTCAGCTCAGAATACCATTAATTTTTAATAGAAAATGATGAATTTGGAACGTAATGAATAATCGAGCGAGTATTTTATAACTTTTAATACTCGAGGGACTCAACAAAGCAACACTTTATAGTTTGAGGACCATTTTATAACTTTTAATAGTCAATGGACTATACATAGCGTGCCATATATCCTTGTATCTCACACTCAGTGATTTGATTGATTTCTCCCTTTCCAGACCAGCAAGGATCACAAATTGGAAACTTCAACAGACCAATGGCTGAAGTTTCATTTCCATTTCCAGCTCTCTTAGAATTCTGATTGTAAAACAGGTTCGTAATGGCTGTTTCAGCCCTTTCACACCATTTTCAGCAGTCTTGGCCGGTTGCTCTTCTTTAGCACCAACGTCAGTTGGTCCATCGATCTTTTACCTTTTCCAAGTCTTTCTATTTTCTAAAGAACGCATATGTCCATTGCCATTGCAAAAATCGATCGAACAGCCAACGGTGACGCCAGAACATGGTCAGGCCTCATTAGCCACAACTTTCCTTTAAAGTACCAAGTTGAATTACACTACTCTTCATTGCAGATCTGTTGATTCAGAATCAAGTTCAATCTGCAGCAATATGCAACCAGACTACATCAACGTCAAGATTAATTGATCTGCTGCCAATATCATTTTTGCTGGGTAAGTATTGAAGAAAGATGTATTTCTTGAGAGGAGAAAATGCCTTGCAGCCACGATTAGGGTTTTTAAACCTCGCAAGAATCGTCAAGGACTCTCTCTCAACTCTTTCGTCCTCATCGGCGACATCGAAAACATCGAAACCCTTGTGCTTTAAACTTTGAAATCACGTTAGATATATAAAAAAATTCAAACGATAACATTTTCTCGCGCTTTCTTGGTTCACCAAGAGATTCAAAACAATAGATAAGAAAGAACAGAGAAAGCGAGATGAAAGTTACAACATTTAAGAAAGTCGTATTTCTTGAGAGGAGATGTCTTGCAGCAACGATTAGGGTTCTCGAACCTCGCAAGAAACACCACGGATCGCTCTCAACTATCTCGTCCTCATCGGCGAGATCAAAGACATCAAAACCCTTGTGCTTTAAACTTTGAAAGCACGTTAGATATATAATAAATTCAAACGATAACATTTCCCCCACACTTTCTCGGTTCACCGACCAGAGTAATCGCCAGGGGGTTAACAGACAAGAAAGAACAGAGAAAATGAGATAAAAGTTACAACATTTAAGGAAGTCGTATTTCTTGGGAGGAGAATATGTCTTGCAGTGATGACTCATGATAAGGGTTCTTGAACCTCGCAGGAAACACTGCGGACACCTTCTCAACTCTCTCGTCCTCATCGGCGAAATCGAAGACGTCAAAACTCTTGCACTTTAAACTTTGAAAGAACATTAGATATATAAAAAGATTCAAAGATAACATTTTCCCACGCTTTTTCGATTCACAGACCATAGTAACCACCAAGAGATTCAAATCAACATATAAGAAAGAACAGAGAAAGCAAGATAGAAGTTATAGCATTGAAGAAAGCTGCATTTCTTTGCCGTTATACTATATTCGTTAAACTAAAAAAATTAATTTCTTTTTATTTTCAAATTGATCAAAAAGTAAAACTATACTCGTTAAACTCTTTTTCATCTTTAGAGATTTATATTAAATTCTTAAAATCTATTTTTTTAATGATTTTTAAATTCAATCCTTAAAATTTTCTAAATCTACAACTTGATCTCTTTTAAATTCAAAACTAGTTAAAACTATAATTAAACATCATTTATGGATTATAATCTCTTATTGATCAAATTTTTATCCCTTTCTGAAAAATATCATTTTATCCTTACAGTTTAATCATTCGCCTTGATTTTAACACTTCTTCACTAAATCAGCATTCTATACTTCATTTAATCGGCTAATATAAACTAAATGTGATAATAAACTTGATATTTGATATTAAAATAATATTTTTAATATCATTGTATCCAAAAATAATAATATTTTTAATATCGAATTTAACCGAAATCTGTTACAGTAAAAATGAGGTGTTACAATCGATAATTAACTACTTGGTATGTCAAGTGACTTATGAGCTTGTGCTTCCTTTCAGCTGTGGCATATCTTATCTTTAGACTATTTAATTAGTTATGTGATAAATAAAAGATAATATATATTCAAATACTCTTAACCATTTAACATTGAATATTCGTACTCTTAAAGACATTATGCTCGAACCCAAAACCTACGATTCGTTAATCACATGGTCGTATTAAACTTAAAAAGGCCACATTAGGGACAATCTTCAAAGAGACACATGCACATGATCATATGGTCAATATGTTTCCAATATGACCAAATCATGAGTGATCCCATGTTATCCAACATGGTTGGACCCCTACCCTCCTTACTCCAATCTTAGAGAAAAACGTAGGGGCCAAAATCAACCAATTTAAAACATTTTAATATATGATTGGAGGATTTCCGGACAACAATATATGCATACAGGGGATGAATCAAGGGGACCGGCAAAATCATCTCTTTAAAAAATTTAAACTTTTATATAATTTAAGTATTTTTTTATATTTTATATTAATAATATATTTTCAGTTCTAAAATTTTATAAATTAAATTTCCAATATAAAATCTTAGATTTGTCCCATAAATTTATATATCAACTAGGGTCGTAAATCAGAAGATAAAATTATTAATAATATTAATATTTATATGTTGTTTATATTTTTAAAAATATATATATAATATAAGGCTTATATATGGTTCAGGTTAGAGCTCGAGTTTAAGCTTCAATCGAGCTAAGTCTAAGAATATTTCGAGTTTAAGTTTTTTCGAGCTCGAGTCGAGTTTGATAATTTTAAATTCGCGAGTTTTCGAATCGAACCGAACTCAATTTTAAACTTTTAAATTGAGTCAAATTCAATAATACTCAAATTCGATTCGACAAGTTTACTGTCCTAAATTATCAACAAACATCAACTTGGGGACTCCAAATTCCAAATCCTAGGGCATATATAGCAGAAGAGAGTCACAGTCAAGATTGTCGATTCCCTTGTGGGGTCGTTAGCCTTTCGGGCGCAATCAACGCAACCCTAATTAACTCAATCTCAGCATTTCTGAAACTTAAAAAACCATTATCATCATCGTACATAATCTGTCATTATACAGTTCATAATCCACTAGGGAGGCTTGATGGTTTGAAATCGCATGTTTGCATTAATGGCTAATAGCTATACATTTTAGAATTTAGAGCCTACGTGAATCAAACTAACTCATGCATGCCAAAGCAAAATCATGGTTTTCCATTAAATAATCATTTTTTTTCTAAAAAGTGAGAAAAGTAATAAAAAGTGAGATTCAAATTTTAAAAATAGTTTAACGTTATTATTATTTTTAAAAAAAGATCTAAATTAAATTTATGCATAACACTACTTGACTCGAGTCATCTAGGGAAAATAAAATATCTTTTAACAACTAGAACCACTTTAAGGGTTCTTAATTTTTAATATTTTTATATAAATTTTAAATAAAAAAAATTAAATACTAAAGATTTAAACATGAAATTAATAAATATAAATATAAATATAGTTCTTTCATTATAACACCTATAATATTTTATTGAATATTTTTTTAAATCTATTGTATACGATATTTTTATTCATGGATGTTATAAGGGTGACAAATCTAAGCTATATATCTATATATAGTCACTTATCATGTATGATCTCATAGAGTAAAGTTAAAACAATTCAATTCAAGATTTATTTTGAAAAGTAAATATAAAAAGTATACAATGAACTTTGATCAAATGTATAATGACATACATAAATTTTGATCTGATTCAATTGTATATATGAAATTTTTATTTTAATTCAATTACTCATATTTAAAAAAAAAGTACATACAATTACTTTTATACTTAATATATATATATATATATATATATATATATATATAATTATTTATTTATATAATATTTAAAACTAAAATGATGATTAATTAATAACAATTTTAATGCCAACGAGAGTTAACACAAGTGGTTGGGATTCAGAAATTTGAGCTTGTAAGGCCAAGCTCGAATCTTACTACCGTCACTCTTGGTTAGACCTGACAAACTTGACCAAAACCCGATTACCCAAACCGATTTACCCAACCTAATACCCGATTACCCGAACCAAATTTAACCCTACCTGAAAGCCATATGAACAAAAATTAATCCGAACCGAATAATAAATTAATTTAAATAAAATTGATAATTTATTAAAAATATTATATTTATAATAAAAATAATAGAAAGTTTACTTATCTTATTACATAAGAGGAATATAAAAGCAAGAATCTAATTGTAAGATTGAAAACAGTAATAAATAAAATTTACTTATCTTACTTGTAATAAAAATATTATATTTATAATAAAATTAAATAATATAAAACAAAAAACAAATAAAACAAAGGAAATAATATTAGATTTATAATAAAAATAATATAAAGTTTATATATGTTATGACTAAAACTTAACAAAAAAAAAGTTATGTATTATTTTTTAAATTTAATAAAAATATGAAATTTATAATTGGAAATAAAATTTTAAGTAAATTTTTTTATCAAATAGTTCTCATTATAAACTTTTCATTCAAGATCAATAAAAAATTTTGATAACAAATTCTAGCACGCATTATAAGATCGTATTTGTGTTAAATTATTGATTTATCATCTCTAAACGATGATTTAATTCAAAATATTGAACGATTGAGAATTAAAATTAGGCCTAAATGATAAGATTAACAAACAAAAAGACATTTTGTACAAGAATATATTAATGATTCTATATATACTTGATTATACTCATAATCAATTCAACCCAAATTGGCATGATATAAAGGTTGACCTAAATTGAAAATCAACTGATCCGATATTGACCCGACTCGAAATATAACCGACCCAAAAATCAACCGATCTGATATTGACCCGACCCAAAAAATCAACTGATCTGATATTGATCCGAATCGAAAAATAACTGATCTGATAATCACCCAACTCGATACCTGACCCGATCCAATTTATCGTACACCCTAACTAGATCCAAACCAGATCCGATCCGATCCAACCTTAACAAAATTAAACATAATATAATCTAGAGCCGAAATGACCCGACCCAAACCTGATCTGAATGACCCGTTTGCCACCTCTATTCTTGGTGGACAATCTACAAATTACTATATAAATCTCAATTGAGTCTTAGGTATATTCTGACCCTAGACTAGGGAATCACCCCTGACCTAAACTTTGTGTATAAAAAAATAACAATTTTGATAATTTGATGAAAACACATACAATTTTAATATTTTTTTATTTCTCTTGTAATATTTTCTTCTTGTTGTTTGTCTAGGAGGATTGTATAATCAAACTTAATTTTATCCAAATAGTTGTCACCCACCATTTTCATCTGCACTATTCTGTCAATGATGACGTATGACTTGTGTGTTTTCCATTTGTAAAGTTGGCATTTACGAGGAGTTAGTTTGTTAGGGTTTTAGTTAGTGCATGTTTTATGTTAGTGCATTATAAATTGCTATCTTCCGCAGTATTGTATTCACTCAATGATAATAAAAAACACTCAGAAAGTGGAGTTATTCTTAAGCTTTGTTTCCTTTATTGCTTGGCTTATATCTTGACATATTCCACATATTTGTCATAACATTAGTTATATGTTCGTTCCCTTCTTCTTTCTCCTCCTAATCCATCTAGTTTTTGTATATCTAAATTTTGTAAGTTAATTATTATATTTAGTAAGTTTTACCCCTCCTTTTTCAATAGTTTAAGGGGATCATAAGGATAATATTTGCTTATAATCTTTCTTAAATATCTATAAAGCACACACATCCTACAGGCAGAACTACTTGAACCTATAATAAATCTTCTCCTTTCTATTACAAAAGTGAATGTTTTTGTGTCCACTCTTGTAGCACTTTTTTTCTTTTTTTATAATTGAATTTGTCATTGTTACTTCAGTTGGCGTTTACTTGATTATCTTATTAATCTATTCATGCTTTAGATTCTTAAATTGATTTTCTCATATTGATAGGTGTTCGCGATCACCCCAAATATGTCACACTTGAATTGTGATGAAGTCAATTATTAAGATACCTTAATATTTTATTATTATATTAATATTAATGACATTTATCCTTCACTATCATAACAATGGTATTTGTTCGTATCTTTTATTTTATTTTTTAATTATTTAAAGTTTTTTAACTCTTTGTTTATGTATTCCTAATTTTATTATTTACTGATTAATTTTTTTATTTTAGATTTCTTTAAAGAAAAAATATATGATTAATAAAACTAATTTAATAAAACTAATGATCTCCACAACGTTACAAAATTAAGAAAGTAAAAAGCAGATAATTTAATGATATTTTATTAATTAGTTTTATTTTGTCTTGCGTTGCTTTCCATTGATTATGCTTAAAGCAACTTATGAAAACTAATATTCACATTTTCCTATCATTTTTCTTCTTTGATAATTAATTTGAAAAAGAAAATCAAAATAGAGAATGAATGTGAAGGGAGTGGACTGTGGACTTACTGGCCCTCTTCAAGTCTGTGTGTTCCATCTTTTTTTTGCAATCAATTAGGATTTTCTTAAAGCCATTGGATGAGTCCAAAAGGATAAACTAAGTATAAATACGAATATGATATGCTAATTAAGTGTTCCATTATAACACAAAAGTGTATATCTTATATAATTAAGATGTTCATAATTATTTAATATATTTAAATTTTAAATTCATCACATCACCTTGATGATTTAAGAGAGTGTTATTCTTAGATTCGAACAGCTACGTCTGTAAGGTATGTGTACGTTGTTAATGCTAAGAAAGATTATGAAAAGATTTTAAAAACTATAGGTACTCATCTATAAACGGAACGAGTTCCATACAATTTTCGTCCAACCAACAACGATCTTCCCGAAAAATTACTGTTTTTTTAATTATTTGTGTTAGACACCGTTAGATAAAATATTACAGATCTAACACCTTTGCAGAAAGGCGCGGCCCATGCACCGCGCCTTACACCAGATGGAGCCACATCAGCGTAAGGCACGGTGCATGGGTCGTGCTTTTCTGCCAGTTGACACATGCGCCAGAAAGGCGCAGTGCACGGGCCGCCCCTTTCATAATTGTATCTGAATTTCTCGGCTTTTAAACTTTTCCCTCGCCTATAAATAATACGCTCTCAACCCGTAAACATCACCCAACAATCCTCTTATCTTTGATTCAGAAATTCGTTCGATCTTTCGTTGTAAGGTAATTTTTTTATAAATAATATTTTTTTATATATTATTATTTGAAAAAAAAATTATTGTACTAATTATTTTATATTAATTTTTGTGGTTGTAAAATTGGAAAACGGGATCATACGTCGAAACATTTTCGTTGATACGGTAATAATATAGAATTATATTATTTAAATTATTTATGCTTATTTGTAAAAACTTTATTGTGTTATATTTTAATTCATATATTATTCATTTAATTAGGCTTATTTCAATTTTTTTGTTGCAAATATAAGTCTGTCTCCCTTTTAAATTCTCAGAATGACGTGAATTTCAGCTATTGTTTACTATGATGAAGAAATTCAGGAAGATGAAACCGACATTGTATTCGTATCAAATCATTATGTTAAAAAATCATTCAAGAGAAACATAACTCTTGAGGAACTGATAACGAAGATTTCAAGGAAGGTTCATGTTGGAAGTACTAGAAGATTGTCGTCGCTTCAGTACATATTTCCATCATCAGTGTTTCCGTTAACTTATACAGCGTTCGAACTAGCGAACGATGATAATGTTGAAATGATGGTTGATTCTCAAAATCATTATTCAGACACCGATACGGAGATGTATGCAAAGTTTGATGAAGTGTGTGATGTTCGGGGTACGTCATTAAGCTCTCACTATGGGCTGACTCAACAAGTTGATCAAGTTGACAGCCCAACTATAGTAATGTGTAATGATTTTAACGCCATAATGGGAAATCCGCATCATGGTGCCATCCCATCAAGTTCAATTGGGAGACATTCATCAGCAACTCCTTATGATCTATACCGAGGTGGGTCCACAAACAATCCGTATGGCAACATCGCGTCCAGTTCAAGGGGAAGGCATTCATCTGCCAATTTATTTGACCTAAATATGGAGATGCCCTCGACGCAACAATTTATTCAGTTTCTATTTGACACGATGACTTCAAGCTCCAGGGGAAGGCATTCTACTGCGAGCTTCTTTGATCTCAATGTAAAGATGTCTTTGTAACACCCCAAACCCGTATCCGACCCGGATCCGAGTCTGAGGTGTCACATTGACTTTTCAAAACATTTTCTTTACAAATTGGTTAAAAATTCAAATTCAAAATTCGAGAAAGTGAATCATTTTCATTAACTAAAATATTTGGTCTTACAAAACCTATCAGAGCATATTCAATACCATTCTCTTAGTGCATGTCAACTTCAATTAATATAATAACATACATAAAATTTACAATTATATTTTTAATTTGAACTTCGTAAAGAAGATGCTGACCTGTTTTGCTCCTCTTAGCATATCTTCTCGCTTTTTCGGAACCTACGTGTCAAAACACTCACACGCTAAGTCGATGACTTAGTGAGGCATATATAAACTTACTATAGCATATCATAACTAATTCCTATTATGTACATTTCATGTAATCATGAGAAACTATATAATGCATCCGAACGTATACACACACATTTATATATATATATATATATACATACCATTTCATTTTAGCGATTATTATGACTCCTGTTTAATATATATATTGTACTTATTACATTTTGTATATCATACATATACATATGTTTCACAAATAACCACACATTT
The DNA here is from genome assembly GCF_006381635.1 of Hibiscus syriacus. Taxonomy (NCBI): domain Eukaryota; kingdom Viridiplantae; phylum Streptophyta; class Magnoliopsida; order Malvales; family Malvaceae; genus Hibiscus; species Hibiscus syriacus. Next base: position 338,203 of record NW_024061975.1, on the reverse strand, counting down.
ATAATTCTGGTAACATGTTTCGTAACACAAAGCATATAAATTGTATGTAATAAATTTATCATTATCTCTTTAATAATCTTATTTACGTTCTTTATCTTTTAGTCATATGTTCTTGTATCTATTATTCTTAACCAAGACATATACACATCATCATATCACATATATCACTTCACCAAACAAATATAAACATCACATATAATTTTCAAATATTATATCTTTAATGGCCCATGTACACATGTGAGAACTATAGATATGTGAGTCTATAGAGGTTGTCCACTAATGTTGTCACCACAGCTCGTATATATGCACCGAAGTGCCACGTAGAATTGCACCGAAGTGTCGCGTAGAAATACACTGAAGTGCCATATAAGATTGTCCCTAAAGACCACGTAGAAAATTCCTTAAGAATCATATACATATGCTAAGGACCAAATATGTGTCTCAAAAGACCTCATACATGTTCCAAAGAATACATATATGTCCCGAAGGACCGCGTAGACCCTTGACTCTTGACATGCCAACTATACCTCTAGCTCTCATGACACATAACATGGGGATTAATATTTATGTTATCACACATTCACATATTTATATCACATATACACATAATCTTATAACTCTTTCACATAGCTCATTGTCACATTTTCATAATATTACAAATAGTCACGCAGTTCATTTTCATATCATTCACATATACATATACTTATATAAATAATATCATTTACATATACATATACTCATATAATCAATATCATTTCTCCTGTAATCACATAGATCACATCTCATAACAGACATCATGTACATATAATAACTTATTCATATCATATAAATTATGGTTTGTACTTTTATACTCACATATATCAATATCATAGAGCTTGGTTCACTTTTTCATGTTATCATACCAACATATAATCTTATATAAATCCTATAGGTAAAGCTATTTATCTTTACCTCATTTTCCTTTTGTACCAGCTTACATGGTTTATTATACTAACCTGTACAATAACATATAACCCTTATCATTTATCTCACATTATTTAAATAAGATTTTATTATATTCATTTAATTTAGTTTCACACAACTCTCATAACCTTCTCATAGGGTTTTATAGTTCTTCGTTTTATACCTCTTATATCATAGTTTCCTTTTAAGTGTATCACTCTTTCCTATAGTGCTTATCCTATAAGTTTGTATCATCGTTATGTTCATATCCCCTAATTTATATATCATTTTCATAGAGTCTCTTAATTTATTATCTTCTAATTTATATTTTGTTCTCTTAAATATTCTCATAGTCATATATCTCCATGACTTATCACTTATATGCAGTTTACATCTCATTCTTATGTATCACAATAAACCTTGGCTTGATTATTCTATCAGTAACATATACCTACATGGCTTGTTTCTTACAAGCATATCTTTACATAAATCATGTATCATATACAATGCATATCAACATATATCACATATAATCATATCAAACTATGCTCATGTTCATGACTTTATGCATATTACTCTAGGAAATAGACTTATCGCAAGTCAAATTTCCAGTAAACATTACATATCACTAATATGTACTCACCTGGCCTCACTAGTCAATATCGATCTCTTATCTTTCCCCTGATCGATCTTGCTTATCAATGGTTTCGGAACTCGTTTAGGCTATGTATCTACATAATTATACAATTTAAGACAATTATTAGATACCTACACCTTGTAATTCGATACTAACAATTTAAACAAACTTAATAAACCAATATTCACTTTTTCCTTTAGGGGGTATCGATACCCTACTTAAGGTATCGGTACCCTCATGGCATTCTGTGATTTTTCGTTCAAGGGGTATCAGTACACATTCATAGGGTACCGATACCCTATGCTCAAAACATGTTTTTCACCCGAAAATTCATCAACTCTTTTCTAAATATCCTCATACAAAGCTCCTTTCAGACCACCAAACTTAACTGCAACCATTTTAATTAACTTCTATCCTTCTCATACCTTATTATCTACCATATATCATTCAAATTCTTAAAACCAAGAATCATACCAAATTTTTCATGTTATCCAAATTTAATTCTAACTCTTATAACTTCTTATTCTCATAAATGACAAGTCAAATTCAACCTCCAAATTCATTTAAACTCTCTAATTCAAATTTTCACTTAGACCCTCCATATCTAAAATCATTTATAACTCAAAACTCTTTGAGTTTCTAAGTCCCTTTTTCCTTCCATCATCTTTCTTAAAGCTTCATTAATCAAAACCATGCTTGACTCTTAAGAATTAACCAAAATAAAACCAACTCACCTTTTCTTAAGATCTTCATGGTGGAGAAGAAGAGAATGAAGAAGAGAAGAAAACTCTGGATGTTTTCTCATATTTCCCACGTTTTATATAACTCAAAAAGGGAAGATAAAAATATTTCCTATGAAAAAACCATTTTACCCCTTTAGTTTATCCATCTTTACTACTTAATCCAAAATCCTTTAATTAAATCCCTAAACTTTTAGCTTATTTCTGAATTAAGTACAAAGTTTCCAAAATTTACATTTTAGTCACTGAACTGACTTTTGGGATGTTACAAATCTCCCTTCCTTTTAAGAAAATTCATCCTCGAATTTTCACTGCATACCTTTATAATATTATGTCTTCTAATATTTTCATGTTGCTTCCTTTACTTAATATTTCCTGTTACCGCTAACAAACTTACCATTTTCCCCCACTCAATTCTTCATATACGTCCACATCTTTATAAGTCCATATAATATCATTCATTATATAAACAATAACCCCAATCCATTTCCTCAACATTATAAATCAGTTAATCTTTTTCATCATTCTCTATGTGCCTTGCACATAAATCAAACTTTTTTCTCATTTCTTAATCCTTGTCTATATTACTATACACACAATCTTTTCATATAACCCTTACGTATTTGTTCAAAGAATAATCACTCATTCCCGTTCTTCTAATAATTGAAAGTTGTATCATTTCAATATCAAACTTATAACTTATATCTCAATATACATCTTGTCATACTTGATCTTTTAAACTTCATCTTTGACTTTTCCTATCCCTTTATTCTTTCATTCCTTCAAAAATCAAAATCTTCTTATACACATATCATATCTTTTCTTTAATGTTCACATACTCTTATCTTATCATTTATACTCATCTCTGATTACTGATCTTCATCGCATCTTCGTAACTTTGATAATCCACTTTACTTATACAGAACCTCATTCTTTACCATCTCTTGTACTTGTAATTCCTTCCTTAAAGCCCCCTTTTTAAACATACAAATACTTATTTCCTTGCTTAAATCATATTTATATAATCAGAACCACATCCAAATCTACATCATACTTGATTAACTTAACTTTATATTTTCTTCAAATCTTATAACTCTATTATCCATACTATTACAGTTAATCAATAATAACTTTTCAATTTAGGGTATAAGCCTTAATCAGACTAATCATATACATCTTCTCAGTTGAAATCCAACCAGTGTAATTTACTCACTGATCAAACCCACACTCTTATTCATATACATTACTATTTCCTTGTTGCTTCTATTACCTTACATTTCCATTATCAAAATACATAATCATGTCTCAATGCACACCATACTTAGTTAATTTACAATGAAATCATCTTCTAATCTTTTAACTTTAATATACTTACTATCACATAATTTTGTTAGTCAGCACCAGTTCTTCCAATCTAAAGCATAAACCTTCATCAAACCATTCAAATACATTGTTTCCAGTCGGAATTATCTCAACAATAGTTTACTTAACTTATCAAATCCACATTTATTCCCATACACCATGTAATTTCCGTTGTTCCAACCCAACATTCTAACTTTCTTTATCTTATAAACTGATCACTGATGTACCCATTCTTAAACTCTTCTTATCAATTCGTAGCTTACTCAAACATACGTATCATCACCTTCTTCACTATATCACATTATTATGATCAAAATATACAACTGTATCCAGATCCACATCATCTTTGGTTATCTTATCCTGATAATATCTCAAAATCTTATAATTCTAATACATTTTCCATCACATAATCTGGTTAGCCAACGCTAACTCTTTCCATCTAGAATGCAAACCCTTATTATATCCACACTCTTCCTTATATACTGTAATATCTCTTTGTTTCAATTTCATCACTCTGGTTTCATTTATCTTGTAAACTGGTCACTGATTCACTTATTCTTGAACTCTTCTACAAATTCTAATAACATCATCAGATCTCTTAACTTTCTTATAGTGACACTTGTGCACCATATTCTATCTTATCCGCGTAATAATAAAACTACTCCATATCATTTTTCCGATTCGAAATAGTGAAGAACTTTTATCACTATTCGAATATGATTTCAACTTTTTGGAATCAACCTTTGATCTTACGAGGCACTTCCTGAGGTGTCCGCCCTTCATCATGTCTGGCCAGGGCAGGTGAATTACTACCACTATCAGGTTTATCGCCTCTTAATTCACTTTGACCATTCTATTCTCATAACTATCTCATAATAATCTTATTCTATTAACAAGACAACATACTCCTTACACTATCATATCAAAAAAAATTCACTATATGCTGCCATGTACACATTTTAAAACTCTTTTACCTTCGGTTTCAGCCTAGAATCGGCTAAACCTTAGCTCTGATACCATTAAATGTAACACCCCTAACCCGTATCCGACCCAGATCCGAGTCTAAGGTGTCACATTGACTTTTCAAAACATTTTCTTTACAAATTAGTTAAAATTCAAATTCAAACTTCGAGAAAGTGAATGATTTTCATTAACTAAAACATTTGGTCTACCAAAACCTATCAGAGCATATTCAATATCATTCTCTTAGTACATGCCAACTATAATTAATATAACAACATACATAAAATTTACAATTATTTTTCTGATTTGAACTTCGTAAAGGAGATGCTGACCTGTTTTGCTCCTCTTAGCTTATCTTCTCGCTTTTCCGGAACCTACGTGTGAAACACTCACACGCTAAGTCGATGACTTAGTGAGGCATAGATAAACTAACTATAACATATCATAATTAATTCCTATTATGCACATTTCATGTAATCATGAGAAACTATATAATGCATCCGAACATAAACACACACACACACACACACACATATATATATATATATATATATATATACATACCATTTCATTTTAGCGATTATTATGACTCATGTTTAATATATATATATATATATATTGTACTTATTACATTTTTTATATCATACATATACATATTGTTTCACAAATAAACACACATATCATCATATAATTTTGATAACATGTTTCGTAATACGAAGCATATGAATTGTATGTAATAAATTTATCATTATCTCTTTAATAGTCTTATTTACATTCTTTATCTTTTAGACATGTGTTCTTGTATCTATTCTTCTTAACCAAGATATATACACATCATCATATCACATATATCACTTCACCAAACAAACATATAACATCACATAGAATTTTCGAATATTATATCTTTAATGGCCCATGTACACATGTGAGAACTATATATATGTGAGTCTATAGAGGTTGGGCACTAATGTTGTCACCACATCTCATATATATTCACCGAAGTGTCACATAGAATTGCACCGAAGTTTCACGTAGAAATACATCGAAGTGCCATATAAGATTGTCCCTAAGGACCACGTAGAAAATTCCTTAAGAATTATATACATATGCTAAGGACCAAATATGTGTCTCAAAAGACCTCATACATGTTCCAAAGAATACATATATGTCCCGAAGGACCGCGTAGACCCTTGACACTTGGCATGCACACTATACCTCTAGCTCTCATGATACATAACATGGGCATTAATATTTATGTTATCACACATTCACATATTCATATCACATATACACATAATCTTATAGTTCTTTCACATAGCTCATTGTCACATTTTCATAAGATTACACATAGTCACGTAGTTTATTTTCATATCATTCACATATATATATATACTCATATAATCAATATCATTTCTCCTGTAATCACATAGATCACATCTCATAACAGACCTCATGTACATATAATAACTTATTCATATCATATAAATTATGGTTTGAACTTTTATACTCACATATATCAATATCATAGAACTTGGTTCACTTTTTCATGTTATCATACCAACATATAATCTTATATAAATCCTATAGGTAAAGCTATTTATCGTTATCTCATTTTTCTTTTGTACCAGCTTACATGGTTTATTATACTAACCTGTACAATAACATATAACCCTTATCACTTATCTCACATTATTTAAATACGATTTTATTATATCCATTTAATTTAGTTTCACGGAACTCCCATAACCTTCTTATAGGGTTTTATAGTTCTTCGTTTTATACCTCTTATATCATAGTTTCCTTTTAAGTATATCACTCTTTCCTATAGTGCTTATCCTATAAATTCGTATCATCGTTATGTTCATTTCCCCTAATTTATATATCATTTTCATAGAGTCTCTTAATTTATTATCTTCTGATTTATATTTTGTTCTCTTAAATATTCTCATAGTCACATATCTCCATGGCTTATCACTTATATGTAGTTTACATCTCATTCTTATGTATCACAATAAACCTTGGCTTGATTATTCTATCAGTAACATATACCTACATGGCTTGTTTCTTACAAGCATATCTTTACATAAATCATGTATCATATACAAATCATATCAACATATAACACATATAATCATATCAAACTATGCTCATGTTCATGACTTCATGCATATTACTCTAGGAAATAGACTTATCGCAAGTCAAATTTCCAGTAAACATTACATATCACTAATATGTACTCACCTGGCCTCACTAGTCAATATTGATCTCTTATCTTTCCCCTGATCGATCTTTATTGTCAATGGTTCCGGAACTCGTTTAGGCTCTGTATCTACATAATTATACAATTTAAGGCAATTATTAGATACCTACACCTTGTAATTCGATACTAACAATTTAAACGAACTTAATAAACCAATATTCACTTTTTCCTTTAGGGGGTATCGATACCCTACTTAAGGTATCGGTACCCTCATGACATTCTATGATTTTTCGTTCAAGAAGGTATTGGTACACATTCATAGGGTACCGATACCCTCTGCTCAAAACAGGTTTTTTCACCCGAAAATTCATCAACTATTCTCTAAATATCCTCGTACAAAGCTCTTTTCATACCACCAAATTTAACTACAACCATTTTAATTAACTTCTATCATTCTCATACCTTATTATCTACTATATATCATTCAAATTCTTAAAACCAAGAATCATACCAAATTTTTCATGTTATCCAAATTTAATTCTAACTCTTATAACTTCTTATTCTCATAAATGACAAGTCAAATTCAACCTCCAAATTCATTTAAACTCTCTAATTCAAATTTTCACTTAGACCCTCCATATCTAAAATCATTTATAACTCAAAACTCTTTTAGTTTCTAAGTCCCTTTTTCCTTCCATCATCTTTCTTAAAGCTTCATTAATCAAAACCATGCTTGACTCTTAATAATTAACCAAAATAAAACCAACTCACCTTTGCTTAAGAGCTTCATGGTGGAGAAGAAGAGAATGAAGAAGAGAAGAAAACTCTGAATGTTTTCTCACATTTCCCACGTTTTATATTACTCAAAAAGAGAAGATAAAAATCTTTCCTATGAAAAATACCATTTTACCCCTTTTGTTTATACATCTTTACTATTTAATCCAAAATTCTTTAATTAAGTCCTTGAACTTTTAGCTTATTTCAGAATTGAGTATAAAGTTTCCAAAATTTACATTTTAGTCACTGACCCGACTTTTGGGATGTTACAGCCTTCTAGTTCAAGGGGAAGGCATGCAAGTACCATGTTGTTCGACCTAAATGTGGAAAGCGTGCAGGAACCCTCATATCTACTAGAAGAACCGCTTCGTGAGCTAGGTGTGGATGGTGCTGAGACTGGACTATTTGTTCACCCAGAATTTCAACTCCGATTATGATGATAATGTAGATGAAGTTCCCACAAATGTGGTACAATTTGAACCTCCAGCATACATGTATGAAGCTGACTATGGTGCATATACGTGCCAGAATTTACGGATATGATATGCCTAATCTCGCCGAATATGGATTTAACTCATCAATAATTAATGGTGAGTTATATTTAGGCATGGAGTTTTCAAGCAAAGAAGAAGCGATGACGGCAATAAAAAATTACATGTAGTGCTGGAGGGATCAATCCCAACTTGGACTCTAAAGTGATCTGCCAAGCCATCATGCCCATGGTAAAAGTAAGCACCCATATAGCTATTGCATAACAGATCAGTGGGGTGCCACTCGACAATCGCATAACAGATCGGAGAGACCTCCGCCATCCAAACATCTAATGGGCCCCTGAACTCATGCGGGATGTAAATCCTCATATCATCATTAAAATAAGGAGTTCATTCAAACTTAAACAAATATATATAAATCTTATCAAAATAATAATCTAATTATATAATGATAATACAAAATAGATTTTCAAACATTTAAATACATACCTCTGTGCCAGCCTTCTGATCAATTAGTAGACTCATTAATTCTAATTCATCAGGTTGATCCCGATGATTTTTCCTGTCAATAGACCACCTATTTAAGGAAATAATTTTTATTATATACTAGATAAAATGATTAATATGTGAAATCAATATTGTAATTACCTCAACAATAGCGGGAATAGGAATGGGTTTTTCACAACCGGACATAAAAAAGGTATGCGATACCATGCCCACGACTGCAGCAGAAGGAGACATTCACCGATATCATTTTCCCTATAGTCAGTAACTCGACACATTTCCCTATACAAGAATGCCAAAACTGCTGAGCCCCAACTCAGTGTTCCAGCCAGATAAAAATCGGTGAGATGCCGCAACCACATACAGTGAACTTGGTTGCACGATTTGTCTGGCATCAGCAGCCCTCCTATCAGCTGTACTATACATGCCCATGCATAATTTTTTACCTGATCCTCCGAGGCGTCCTCACTCAAATTCTGGAAATTTGTATCCAACCATATTAACAGAATCTGACCACCGTTAAAATTTGGTGGGACACCTCCTAGATATTCCTGGCACAACGAATTCCAGTTACCGTACGTCACCCCTGAAAGCACATCTTCATCTACCGGAAGCCCCAAGTGCATGAAAACATCCTCCAGCGTAATCGTGCACTCTCCGCACGGAAGATGGAATGTGTATGCCTCCGGTCTCTACCACTCGACTAATGCAGAAATCAGGTTCGGTTCTATCCTACAGTGTCCTTTATATCTAGTTGTGTAACCGAATCCAGCCTCGACTAAATACGACCAGACATGAGTTGGTATCTCTAACTTAAGGTTGCGGATAAAAAGATATAATATACGGTCACTCTCCTAAAATTATTAATAATTACAAAAATTAATATATAAACTAATAATAAAAAATTAAATAAATAAATTATTACTAATAATTTAAATTAAAATAAAATTTAAAAATGTTATCGTATTAGAAAAATGTCTTGATATATGATTTCTATCCAAACGAAGCAGACTGCCTTCCATTTTATAAATACAAAAAAAATATAAAATAATTAAATAAAATACTAAAATATTAATTTAATTGAATATAATATAATATATTACATTCTATCTAAATAAAATTTGATCGGGGTTTGGTTTGAGAAGATTTGAGAGGATTTGGTGTGGTAAAAATAGTTGAGATGAGGTATATATAGGATGAGATGGGGAGTGTGAACGGTCGGGATTAATTCTGAAAGGCGTGACTTGTGCACCGCGCCTTTCTGACGCGTGTCAACTGGCAGAAAGGTGTGACTCATGCACCGCGCCTTACGCTGATGTGGCTCCAGCTGGCGTAAAGTGCGGTGCATGGGTCGCGTCTTTCTGCAATGGATGCTAAATCCATAATATTTTCTCTAACGATGTCTGACACGTAAATAATTAAAAAATCAATGATTTTTCGGGAAAATATCCCCAACCTACATAACAAGTTTTAATATCTTAATATATTTTATAAAATCACATGTAGACATGACAAGTTCCAATATATTATAACAAATGATCTAAATATTAAATTAATTATCTAACAATTATATTTTTTTTTATTAATATGGGGTAAGTATAAAGTAGTATATGTTCAAATATATCTCTCAACTATTTGACACTAAACATTAACATTTCTAGTGCTCGAACCCGGTATCTCAAATAATAATAACAATTTTTTAAATTTCTTTTCGCTTACAATATTTCTTATATCTTGCTGTCTTAAATACAGTGAATTTAGTAAAAGTTGGGTATCTTTTGGCGGGACATACGGTAGTTGAATGTTGATAGGATAGAGTGATGTGACTTAAAATACAAAGGAACCAAATTTCAAGAATGATTGGATTTGGCTGACAAACTTTTCTATGAATTTCAACATTTCTAACTAACATATTAACATCCCTAATAGTCTGCAATTTTAAAATTATTTATTATTAGATTAAACATATATTTCTCAGTTATGATCCAAACAAAATCAATAAGCCCTGATTTGTTACAATCTAATTCTTTTAATTGGATAAACTAAGCATATAATATTTAAATTATTAATTTTATTCTGTTTTAATGAAAAAGTAATAATTTAAATAATAAATATATAATTTATCTTTATTAATAAAGGTTTACAATCTAAATAGATCTAATTAATTCAAATATTTTTTATTAATCTGAGATAAACACAATGCAATATCTCTTTAAATATAAATTTCAATCATTTGAAATTGAACACTCATACTCTTGAAAGTCATAGTGCTTGAACCCTAAATCTTAAAAAATGATAACAATTTTTTTAATCGATCGTTTGGTTCATACAAATTAAAAAATATTGATACATTCAGAAATGTTAAAATGTCAAAAATTCGAAAAGATAAGAACAAACAATTCTAAAAGACGCAATTCCATGTGTTGGGTTTACCAGCTTGCATTTGCTTCTTTTCTACCGAAAGGTGATATGAAATGAAAGCAATAGGCTTATTATGCTAAGATAGAAGACAATATTCCCCGGTCGGAAATTAGACAAAAGTTGAAAACCACCTTCATTTACAAGTTGGAATTAACAAAAGGCTTTGGTAGGTTAGTCTTCTGATGGAAATTTTTTGTATACATAAGGACTCAAACCCGAGACGTTATTTAAACGATATTAAACTACTTACAACTTGAACCAACCACCGTTGGTCTTCATTATGGTCTTTAAACTAACCGTAGCTCATACAATTTTGTCCCTATCCCGTCTATATTAATTTAATAAGAGACAATAGTAATTACCTAATTTTATTCGGACAATTTAATTTGAACGAAAAAAATAAGTTAAATGCTAATCAGATATTTTATTCTAATTTCTTTTCATATCTCATGTAATAACATATTTAGGCAATGTACTGGCAGGATTGATTTAATTTCCTTAATTAGAGGATTGTGTATGTTTTAATCTTAGTCACCGATATACATGATCTTCATTATTGGATATGGGGAGACTCAACTATAAATAGAGTTATTTTTATCTCATTGAATACACAAAAAACAAATAGAATTCACTTTTCACCTTAGAGGAAGAAGAGAGAGAGAAAAAAAGGGAGGATCACTCTAAGAATTGTATTTTGGAAGATGCAAGCAAAAAGAAGATTTATGCTTAAAGATAATTCTTTTTTTTTATTTTATTTATCTTTTATTCTTGTTGTTTTCAAATAGATTTTTTTTAATCTAATATCTAACATTCTCTGAGGCTTCTCGATGAAATCCGATGATCTTCTTTTTATTATTATTTTCTATTTTTTTTACTTATGTGCTTGTTGTTTTGTTAGTTTCCGGTCTTTTTTTTATTCGAAAATCTCATTGGAGAAGAGAAACTTGATGAACGGGGATAAGGTTTTCAAAGAGATCTTTTTAGATTTAATCTTTCTCAAGACTTCTCCATGAAAATCGATGATGAATCTTTAAATTTTTATTATCATTTTAATTTACTGCATTTTAACTTTTTTTCTTTTTCTATCAACATGTTTAATTTTGTTTTAACTTTTTAAAATTATGGTAGATTGTTTCTAGGCCTATAAACGAACCGAATGTTCAGCGAACCGTTTGGCAAGAAGTTCGTTTATGTTTGTTTATTTATTAAACGAACGAACATGAACAATATTTTGTGTTCATTTAATTAAATGAACGAACACGAACAGAGGGCTTGTTCGTTCATTTACGTTCGTGAACTTTCGGTAATATGTTCGTTCATTTATGTTCATTTATGTGCGTTCGTTTATGTGCGTTCATTTATGTTTAACTCAATCTCTCTAGACCCATTTAAAATATTAAAACCCAATAAATTTTAATATGATACCCATAAATATTTTAAAATTCAATTAATTTTAAATAAAAATAAAAAGCCCAAAACAATTAAATAAAATATAATCCTAAAATTGTTAGGAAATAAAAATAATATATTTTCATTTATATTCGTTTACGTTCGTTTATTGTGTTCGCTTATGTTCATTCATTTGTGTTCGTTTATCATATAAATGAACGAACATGAACGAACACGAACAAACTACATTCATTAACGAATGAACACGAACAAGAAATTTTTTGTTCGTTTACGTTCGTGTTCGTTCATTTATTCGGTTAAGGTTAAACGAACGAACATGAACATACTCCCGTTCGTGTTCGTTCGGTTCGTTTACACGCCTAATTGTTTCTTTTCTTAATTTCAAATTTTATTTTTTTTTCTTTAGTTTGATTTCTTTTAAAGTTGCTTGATTTATACCAATTTCCTTATTTTATTTCTTTTAGTAAAACTTTATTCTAATTTGATTTTGTTTTCCTTTTCAGTTTCATTTTTTTCTTATTACTTACGTATTAATTTATTTTGCCTGACATTTAATTTTTTTTATTTCTTATTTATTTAATTTCTAATATACGGATGGATACCCTTTAACTATTACATCTTTATTTTATTTGCAATTTGTAACCTCCTCCATTGTAGTTATGTTGTGTATTTGTATAATATATGATATTTATTTACTATTTTATTTATGTTGATATATAAAATTTTAATTAGTGTTTATTGAAGCATGTTGATCGACTTTCATGACTATCATAACCATTTTTTTTAAAATTTTATATTTTAAAAAAATTATGACTTTATTAAGAAATTGGGATTTTTGAATTAATTTGATTAAATTGATTAGGGAGTCACCATCGACCTTTGGGCTAGGTAAGGCAAATACCTAAAAAAACATCTTTTAAAACAATTTTAAGGAAAAATCGTTTTAAAGAAAAAAATTGGTCTGCATTATCAAAGATTCAATTTAAGGGATTCATGCGTCGATTACGTGTGGGGAAGAGTTATTACCCCTATAATGCCAAAAATTGGTACTTAGTCGCGTATATATTGTCGTAAATGGTGGACATCGTAAATTTGAACCAATATTTAAATTACGATCCTTTTATTGAATTTTGAATAATTTATTCCGAATTTATTATTAGAGAAAAATTCTTTAATTTGAAAAAGAAATTTCAAGATTCGCAATCCTCCATCGGAAAAATCATCTCATCTATTTCTTATATGTAAAAGAATATTCTCTCCCGAATTATTTAAAAATATTAAATTATATTGGAAATTAATATCAAAGTTTGCATGAAATAATCTCACTTCTTCTAAAAAGAACTTAAATTGTCAATAAAAATTAAATAAAATTGAATAAAAAAAATATTACAAAATAGAATGAAATAAAATAAAAATATTACTATCATTTAATAAATGAAAATATTCAATTTAATTCAAGTTCATTGTTCGATCGAATGTCATCGAAATGCACTACTCCTATCAAGCGGTGTTTTTCATGCCCATTCTACGACGAGCGTCCTTGACCATGTTCAAATAAGCCCATTTCTAGCAAAAATTGCAATAACATAATAATAATAAGCACAAAATAAATAAAATACAAATATGTACCCGCTTTCAAAGTACGCGTACAAAACTAATATGACATAAAAAATATGGTTAATAAAATTTATGATTCTAAATAATACTTTTTATCTACATATATACATACACAACAAAAAACATAAGCATATGGTCCGATTAAAATAAATAAGGAGAAGAAAAGGATTATTTAAACATTAACCCAATTTATTTACATCATAACTCAATCAAAATGGTGACCAAAGTAAACATACGACAAACTTTGAGGGATACAAAGCATAAATAAGTATGTTTTGGGCATATATTAAACAAAAGGACTAAAACGTAACAATCTAAAAAATCAATAGATCAAAACACAAATTTAACCAAAGCATGTCAATAACCCTGTAGTGACTAAAATGTAAGTCAGATAAAATAAAATCCCGAAGCATAAAAATGTAAACTTGTATTTAAGTGACCAAAATGAAATTTTACAAAATCAAAACTCCTCCTTACACGATTAACCCATGCGCTAAGCGCATTGAACCCTAACGCCAAAATAGCTTCGTTCCGTTGGATGGTTATAAATCACCTTAAGGGTTTTTGAAACCCGATTTTCATTTTAACTTCCCCTCAGTCGATTCTTACAAAACAAAAGGGGGAGCTTTCCTTCCAAACTCTCCCGCCATTGAGGAAATGCATAAACAGATCCGGCCGCCGACGGAGGAACAAAACCTCCCTCGAAAACCTTATACTCTCGGCCAACCTACCCTCACTCAAAAGCAACCTCCTTTAACCCCTACCCACCATCCAAAACCTAATCCCAAAAAGGTAAAGATATTACCTTTAGTGACCCACACGGCTCCCTGACTCCGGCGTACCAACGATGGTCCTATTTTACTGAGAAAGAGGTGAGTTTTTTTCTTCTCTTGTTCTCCCTTTTCTTTTCTTTTCTTTCAACTGGTTCCTTTTTCTTCGATCCCCTTATTATCCTCCTTTGTTGATGTATGTTGGTTTATATATCCTTGGTTTGGTATGATTTGGTGAAGCTATGGTGGTCGGTTGATAGGGGGTATGATTTCCCTAAACCCATGTATTAAAAGCTCATATTTTTCGGTATTAATCAATGTTTTTAAAACCGGACCGGACATTGAACCGGTGAAGGTACTGGTTCACTGGTTCAACCAGGTTCAATCGCGGTTGAACCGGATTTTCTATAAAATAATATTTTTTTTAATTTTACATAATATTCAAAGCAATATTAATATATATGTAACACTTTTTTTAAGTTTACAATATTAAAAGGTATAAAAATATCACAAGTCATAACATATATAAATTTAAAACCATAAAATCAAGTGAAACAAAATGATTCAAATCAACTACAACATAATATTTAAGGTAAAACATATTAAATAATAAATATAATTATATAACTATAATCAAAAAAAATAAAATTGGGGATTAAAAAATCATAACAAATGATGTCATTTGGTTTAATTAAAAATAATAATTTCACCTCGCTAAGAAACATAGAAGAGCATCCCAAAAGTTTAAAGAGTAAAAATATGAGAACAAAACAATCCCACATGGCTAAGAAACATAGAAGAGCATCCCAACTTACTTCTATAAATAATAGAGGTAAATTGACATTCAAAATCATGGAGCCTTTTGGTGAGCACAGAGCGAACTATTCTTTCACTTAAATTGAGCTCAAATTTTAGGCTTCAATCGAACTTTTAATTATTTTTTGAGTTCGAGTCTTTTCGAGTTCAAGTTTTAATATTATATTTCGAGTTCGAGTTGAACTTGATAATTTTTAGCTTGTGAGTTCTTGAGTCGAGTTGAGCTTATTTTTTAAGTTTTCGAGTTCGAGTCGAGGTCAGCAATATTCAAATTTGACTTGGCTCGTTAAACAAACGACGTCGTTTGGTTTAATATTTTTTAAAAAGAAAAAAAGTGAACCGGCAGTTCAAACCGATTTTATCGGTTTTTAGCCGGTTCACTCCAGTTTTACCGGTTTTCAGCCGGCTCTACCAGTTTTCAGCCGGTTCATTGCCATACCGGTTTGGTATGATTTGGAAAAGCTATGGTGGTCGGTTGATGGGGGGTATGATTTCCCTAAACCCATGTATTAAAAGCTCATATTTTTCGGTATTAATCAATGTTCTTAAAACCGGACCGGCCATAATAAATGGAAATTAAAATCCGGGCAAAAATAAGTGCCTAAAATGACATTTTAATTAATTATGTCCGATAACCTGACAAGATAACTCAACCTTTTTCACAATCTGATTAAAATATAATATTTGTTTATCTTAAATTATCAAAAAGGGCTAATCCACCTAATAGTTCGATTATGGTAATTTAAAATAAATAAATATAGGATAGACCGTTCGACTCTATTTGATAGTCTAGTCTCGACATTTATAAATGTTTAAGCATCCTCCATCTATCTTAAAGGCTTGATTTCTTATTAACAAAATATTTATTTGTTGCATAATCTTAATTAAATGACATTTCTCCTCAATTCGAGGTGTTGAAACGTTGCTAGTTTACGTTTTAAAAATTCATAAGAAGAAATATTGGTAATTCACCACTTTGGTTGGAAAATATGGGGCACTGTCCTACTCAAGTTGTATTTACTTAGTTGAAAAAGGATCATTAATTTAAAATTTGAAGTAATAAATTTCATTGTAAAAATAATAATTAATCGACTAGGTATCGATTTTAGGGCATTGTGTGGATGCTAATCATTTCTTATACGTAATTGACTTCCGAACTTGTTTTCCTGGAAAATAGACCAAAAGTTGTTTTAATAATTTTTAAGTTAAAATTTTATTAAAAAAAAATATATTTTTGGGAGATTCAATCACTCTCAAAATAAAGATTGGTGGCAACTCCCTCAAACCACATTTTTCGGTTTTTTAAGAAAAACTCAATTTAGTCAAAAACGAACCTAAAGTCAGTTTTTGATTTTTCGGAACGTTAAGACAACAATATTCATTCACACCTTGAAAAACTTTTAGTTTTATATATTTGTAAGATTGCTAGATAGAAAATGAGAATATCTTCATTAAAAAAAAGAGATAATCTCAATCATTTATTTTCACTAATTCAACGATTTTAAAATTAGGTAACCTAAAAATATGTAAAATTTAAAAGTTTAATAATCCAATAAAAATTAAAAGTTTTATGTTAATCGTAAGTGAATCAAAACTAGTGATGCGCATGGGTTGGGTCGGATTTTCGATCCACCGGACCCGAAAAATATACACCTTCGACTCGACCCGAAATAATATATTTATTAAAATATGAATTTAATTGAAAGAAAATAATATATAGAGGGGTGTTATTTTAATTATCCCTAAATATATAAGATAAAATTACAATTTCTTTCATTTCATGTTGGGTCAAGTATTTTCACCCTAAATTGGAACCCAAAAAAAATCCGACCCTATTAGGTCGAAACCCATTGGATTTTGGTCTCATGTCCATCCCTAATCATAAACATTTTAATAATTACATTTGTTAAACTTTGATAGCATTGTTCTAGTTAGAAAAAATTCGATCATCTACCTTTATATAATAGTAGATTCATATTGATATTCTTGTCGTGAATTGGAGTTCATTGTTAAGCGGTTATGAAATTTAATTAGTTATGTTTAATTAATAGTAAGTTTACATTACATGTCATCATTTTAACAGTAACGTCTTATCAATTTGAACCTACTAATAATATCATAAAAAGTAAATATAAAAAGTAAATTTCAAATTTTAATATAGTGAAAGAACTAAAACAATAATTATACCTACTGAATCAACTCCGATAAATCCGATACCAAGTTGAACACGTGACGACTTTCGTAAGAGCAAGAGCCTTATTCACGAGTATTAATGGTATCAAAGAACATGAAGAAAAACAGTAGCCAAATAGTTCAGTACATATATTGTTACACGGGCGGTTATTTGGTGCGACGTCTTAATATACGATTAAAATAAAGCGTTACTGGTTTTGTTATTATTTTAAATGATAAAAAAATACCGAAAAGTTATTATTTTGACCGGTTATAATTCCCTATATAGGTAAACGCGATAAAAAATCTAGTCAAAAAATAATATTTTCAGTAAAAAACACTACTTAAAACATCATTTTTTGACTAGATTTTTTTTACCGTATTTATATATAGATAATTATAACCGGTCAAAATAATAATGTTTTCGATCATTTTTTAATCAATTTTGTTATTTAAAATAATAACAAAATTAATAGCATCTTATTTTAACCGTATACTAAGACGCCGCACGTGAGAGTTTACCATTGTTACACACTGAATGAAGCCGTGAACTTTGATTTACCAGAGAGACGAAGGAAATTTTGAATGAGTTGCGCTCCAACGATCAAAATGAAATTAGGATCCACGTGATTCATCCAACGGTCACAAATCCTCATGTGAAAATCTTTAAACTTTGATTCTAGGCGTCACAGATTTTCATTTTCCTTTCCTTTTCCAGCAATATAAATACGAGGGGTAAACATTGTTTTCAATTCACCAAATTTCACTTTTCCCCCATCATCATACCTTCCTCTCTACGTGAAGAAAAACAGAGCATGCCCCATGTCTGTTTTGCAAACTTTTGTTCTTTTTCCATGATAGAATATAATTTCCCCCTTTTTTCTGGTTTTCTCCCATTCAGAGTTCTTCCTGTCAGACCCTGCATCAGCGAGAAAGCCCTATAATTTTTGCAAAAAATCTCTGATTTGATCAAGACCCACCTTCCAAAATGCAGATTCTGATCTGGGTTTTTAATGTTCTACTCATTTGTTCACCTTTGTCACTAGCTGAAACAATCTCCCAAGCTCCACCTGTTTGCTCAGAGGCTGATAGAGCTGCTCTGCTTGGTTTCAAGGCCAAAATAGTGAAGGACACAACAGAGTGTCTCTCTTCGTGGATTGGACGTGATTGCTGTGGAGGTGATTGGGAAGGTGTTCAATGTAATCCAGCAGGGAGGGTCACTGTATTGGCACTTCAAAGGCCTGCAAGGGACAGTAGCCTCTACATGAAGGGTACTTTGTCTTCTTCTCTGGGTAGTTTGCCTTTCTTAGAGGTGTTGGTCATAAGTGGGATGAAGCAGGTTTCAGGTCCGATCCCGTATAGCTTCTCCAAGCTAACCAGACTTACACAGTTGGTCCTTGAAGACAATTCCCTTCAAGGGAACATTCCTTTAAGTTTAGGTCAGTTATCCCATCTCCAAACACTCTCATTGGCTGGTAATCATTTAAAGGGGGCAGTTCCTCCAAGCATAGGGGATTTGAGAAACCTTGTGATGATAAATTTAGGGAGGAATTCCTTTTCAGGTCCTATCCCTACTAGTTTCAAAACTCTTCTTCATTTGCAGTCTTTTGATCTCAGCTTCAACTCATTGTCGGGTTCTATCCCTGAATTTATAGGACAGTTGCGAAACATTACTTTTATCGACCTCTCCAATAACCACTTCTCAGCTCAGCTACCCATTTCCATATTCAACTTGTTCAGTCTATCATATCTGTCATTGAGCCACAACCAGCTTACTGGAACCATCCCGGACCAGGTAGGGAATCTGAAGTCTCTCACTAGTCTTTCATTGAGTAGCAACAAGTTTATAGGTCACATTCCAGCCTCTATTTCAAGATTGCAGAATCTTTGGTCCCTTAATTTATCCAGAAATGGGTTCTCTGACCCTTTACCAGATGTCCCTAGCAGGGGCATCCCTTCACTTTTGTCAATAGACCTGTCCTTCAACAACCTCAGTTTGGGGACAGTTCCTATCTGGATCAGAGACAGACAGCTTTCAGATGTAAACCTAGCTGGTTGTAAACTGAGAGGAAGCCTACCAAAGTTTACAAGGCCGGATTCATTGAACTCCGTGGACTTGTCCAATAATTTCCTCACTGGGAGCATTTCAACATTTTTCACAAACATGACAAGTCTGCAGAGACTGAAGCTTTCAAATAACATGCTGAAGTTTGATCTTTCAGAGCTCAAAGTTCCCGATGGGATTTCCTCTATTGATCTTCATTTGAACCAGGTATGCGGCTCTCTCTCGAGCATTTTAAATAACCAGACAAGCAGCTTCTTGGAGGTTATAGATGTGTCGAATAATCGCATTACTGGTACGATACCAGAATTCACCGAAGGGTTGAGTTTGAAAGTGTTGAATATAGGAAGCAACAAGATTGCAGGCCAGATCCCAAGTTCAATCTCGAATCTTGTTGAACTTGAAAGGCTGGATACTTCAAGGAACCTGATAACCGGCACTATACCGATAAGTTTAGGGCAATTGGTGAAGCTTCATTGGCTCGATATTTCCATCAACAGGCTCACTGGAAAAATCCCAACTAGCTTGTTGGGAATTAAGGTTATGAGACATGCAAGCTTCAGGGCAAATAGACTATGCGGAGAGATCCCACAAGGCCGACCTTACAACGTCTTCCCTGCTTCTGCTTATGCTCACAATCTCTGCTTATGTGGGAAACCAATGCCACCTTGTAGGGGAAAGAAACAGGGGATAAGTCAGTGAAATGCTGACTTAAATCTGCCCGAAGTAGAAATATTCATGTTTTTACAGCACTAGCTACATTTTTTTACCTTTTCCCATCAGTAATTTCAAGCACAATTTTACTAATAACTACTATGGAAACAGACATTGTTTCAGTATGAAGTTTTAACTCTATCTAAGATAAATAAATTTTCTTTTTATTACTTGCCAGCTTTGCATAACCATTAGATTGAGACAATTAATGCTATGAAAGAACACTTTTGTCTTCAGAAATGTCGACACAAGAAAATTTGAGGACCACCTCTAAAGATGAAATCTTGTTATCATCACTACTGCTAATTCATGAAACTTTACTTTAAAGTAGAAAACTCGCTTCAGGGCTTCACATGTCAAAGAAGACAATATAACATGATTGCCAAAGAAAGGGAAAAATTCTTGTCAAAACCCCGACACCTACCAGAATCCATGACGTTAAAGGAGATGAAAAATGCGTATCAACCCCACAAAATGGGGGGGGGAGGGGGTCCATGGAAAAAAAAACCATGCCACTGAGGCACTAACAATCATTAATATTTCCTTTTCAACAGCATATGTATCCTTCTCTGAACCTCCCTGCTCCTAAACAAACAAGAAAAAGTTGATACTCAGCTGTCAGCATATTTAATAAACGATAGACCAAGGGACCACCAGATAAATCAAATGCCAGCTCTTAAGAAAATGCTGAATGAAGCCTTCTGAGTTATTTCATCATTGTCTTTGTCAGCATTGTTAGCCTCTTAAGAAAATGGTTTCTGATCAAACGCGTCATTTATAATTGATTAAGTTAACATTCTAGTTCCAATGAATAATAATTTAAAATAGAGTAATAATGACTGAATATCAAGGACTTACTACTTCTAACTGACCCAATTTAACAACCTTCCTTTGCAACCTAAGTTTCGTTGATGAAATGCTTAATATCTAAAAATTAAAAATAAGAACCATCTGAATCACATCAGTGAGAAATATGTACCCCTGTAACATAGTTTGCATCTGGCTTAACTTCCTTATAAGATTTTCTAAAATCAACCCTGGAAAGTAACAAAGAATTATCTGCCAATTTTAACTCATGGAATTAAGAGGAAAAAAGGCTAAAGAAAGGGCCCTTGCATGAATAAAAAGAAAGCAGTAGGAAGATGTTTAGGGGCATTAGGATCTTAGCGCTTCCTCAATTTCTTCAGGTGTATTCTGATTTGGAAGACTTCTTCCTATATAATTAACATAAACATATATAACTTAAAACTAAAGTGGAAAACCACAAAGGAGTCCAAAATAGAAAACTCTATGAAAGTTAAAAAAAAAAAAAGAACACCTTTCAGCAGGTTTCTTCTCCACTTCAGCAGGCGCCTCAATAACTTGAGCTTCTAAATTAAGGGGAAACCAAAAGAAATCCAAACTAATAATAAATCCCACCACCACCATTTCTAACAATCCAAGCTAACATCTATTAGATTAGGTGAACACAGAGACACCCAAATTCATTTTGATCTTACCATCAAGACAACAGTTATGCAGAATAAGAGCCACCACTACAGCTTTGTTAAAATCTTTCCTGCGATTTTTTTCTTCTTTTGGTAGGAAACATTTTGTATGATCAACTATAACACTTGGAGGTTTTCCAAATTTCATTGTCTTTGAATTACAGATGTGATAAAGGGATCTTTTATGGAGGCATAGTGAAGTGATGGATATACCTCATCAACCATCATCTCAAAATATTTGTACGCCTCTAACTTGTCTCTCTTGTTACATAAATCCATGAACCTTGATGCCATAAGTTGAGACTGAAGGATAAAATCTTTTATCTGCCGTACTCTACGACAACTCTGTTGTCCTATCGAATCTTATATACAGATAAGCAACTTGAGTAACGAATTATAAATGAGCATCAGAATGTTAACAATGATAAGCCAAGATGGCATTGTAACTCCATGTATTTGGAATGATTCCCCTCTCTATTGCCTCAGCCAAAAGTTGGCAAGCCCCATCAACTTTATCATTCTTGCAAACTTTTTGATGATGCAATTGTAATCGAACAAATTTTGCATTATTTGCATCTTTTCATTCCATCTAGCACCCCAAATGCTGAGTGAATATAGTTGGCCTCGCAATGTGCACGCATGAAAACAGGGTAACTACAAGCATCTGCCTTAATCTCATTCGATCCCATCTGTCCAAACATCTTGTAAGCTTCATCCATGCAAACATCTTTGCACAAGGCATCCAACAAGCTAGTTTAAGAAAGAACATCAATAGAGCAAACTGCGAGTCATAACCATCTCATCAAACACTTTACATGAATGACAAGCTTCACCAATATCTCCCCAACCCCTCACCAAAATGCTGCAACTTTTTGCCAAACTCATTCTCAACTCAATCAAAGAACCCTTGGGCTTGTTTTACAATATTCCTTTTACATGAAAAAAGCAAAAGCTGATCAACATCATGAATCCTAGGCCTAATTCCAGACTCCACCGATCTGTCATAACAATTTTTTTAAAGAAAAATAATTTCAAAAATAATTATGACTAGTATCACTACGCAAATTTACTCTACAATAAGCTTCGAAAACAAACCAGAAATTTTTGGGTTTACCAAAAACACTTTGCTATCTCAAGTTTTTAGTAAGAAATCCCATAAAATAGCAAACTGTTCACTGCATCCTAATATATCAACAAAAATACGATAGCTTGTATCACTGTGTTGAAAACCCGAAATATTTTCAGTCCAAAGAATGAATCTGTTGGCTGAAAACCCAAGAGTTAAAACGTTTCAAGACTTGCTCAATGAGCTCAATGGATCCTGGGACTGGGCCCTGAAAATTCTTAATTATCAAATATTTTAGATTTTTCTTTCTATATATTTTTCTATTGATAATATATTTTCGCCCTTAAATTTTTATAAGTTCATTGCCTTCTAAAATTTTATATGTTTGCCCCTAACCTAAAATCTTAGGTCAGTCCCTAATTAAGAGAGTGATCTAAGTCGTGGTGAGGGCTCCTATGATCGCTTAGCGCGCAACACATTTCATTTACGAGGTTTGATAATAGCTAGAAGAAACTACAGAACTGCACTTCATCGCATTTCAAAGTTTCAATAAAAGAGATCGTTAATTAAACAAACCAAAGGAATTTAATTGCAAGATGTTTGAATAAAAGAAAGTTACTAAAAGTTTAAAATAAAGGTTGAAGGTGGGAAAAATCAAGTATACCATTTAGCGAAAGCACTGCCATCTTCGGCGCGGACAAGAGAGGCGGCAGGGGCAGCGGTTGAAGCAACGGCGCCCGTTCTCTTCCTTGACAAGGAGAAGGGGTGAAAAAGAGATGGACAATGCAAATTCAATTTTTGGAAAACGCGCATTTTCCTGTTTTTATTTATTACCCCTAATTTTGGCGTTTTCGGGTAATATTTTGTCAAATTATGGTATTGACCCTTTTAATATGCTAAAATTTATGATTTAATCCAATAATTTAACTTGACATACATTAATGATCTCCCTAGTTGTACTATTTCATTAATTAGTCTGACTAGTTAGCTACTTTTCATATACAGTGACGTGATTAGGGTTTGGTTTTGAGATACGGGTTTAAGTTCAGGTTTGGTTGGGTTTCTAAGTTTGGGGATTCAAGTTGATTTGAGTTTTCAAACTCTAGTGGATTGGTCCGAACAAAATTAGTGCTCACATAAAATATAAGAAAATAAAAATCAAGCCATGTGTCTAACATTCACTAAGTAATAATTTTTTATTTTATGTATTTTAAGATTTTTTTAGTTAAAGTAATGCTTTATTCAGTAACTATTTTAAACAGTACTGCTAGCATTATCATCTTCCTACGAAAACGAAGGCACTATATCAGGAGTGATGAACTTGGCACAATCTGCACAACCCACTGAAGCTTTATCAACGCGGCCACGTGCTCCAGGATGGTCACCCGAGCTCGACTATAACCAGCCAAACGGATCTCCTTGATAGCCTACAAATTATCTAGCTCCACAAGAACTTGGCCACCACCCAACTCCTAGGCACACAACATCCCCAAGTACACCCTTCATATCTCAGTTTCTAGTAACGAGCATATACCTATATATTTGGTAAAACTCATCTTCTATTTTCTACCATAATTTTGAATAATTCCTCCACATGTAGAATGACTTGATTTCATATTCTGAGCTCCGTCCATATTTACTTTCGGCCAACCACAAAAGGGAGGCTGCCATAATTTTGCCCCAAAATTTGAATGTACCTGCAATTAATAGTATCTATTTAGAATAATTAGAAGTAAACTACATAAATGGTCATTGATGTAACATCCCGAATTCTGGGCTAATAGTTTTGGATTTACCCGAGATGCATGTGGACCCCGTGGATTTCATAATTGAAGTCGATGGGTCAAGTTGGACTTAATTAGGTTAGATTTGGGTCCAATTAGTCATGAAAGGGGATTTTTGAACTAAAGGCAAAATACGAGGAACCTAAAGCGTAATAGATCGTTAAAGGAAAGAAGATGATATCTTACTCTTTTATTTGTGTTTTGGGCATGGTGTCACGGACTTAATCTCTCAATAAGCCTCATGTCCTTAGCTCCTTTTCGCCCCTCGTAATAGCTAAGTCAGCCTCACTCAAACTCGTGCTAGTGTGGGAAAGGATTGGCAAGGAAACAAAGAAGAAAAGAAAGAACTTTGAAAGAAAGCTTGTTGATATGCTTGAAAGCTTACAACTCTTGGATGATTTACAAATGAGGATTCTACACCTATTTATAGCATCCCACCTCCTCAATGGACGGTGGAGATCGACTTGATCCTACGGTAGGGAGAGATTCTCTAGAATTCTCCATAATTTCCTACTTAACATGGAAGACTCTAGAATGCTTCTAGAATACTCTACATATGTACAAGTCTTGAGTGTTCTAGAATAATCTACACTATTATATCAACCTCCAAGACCAAATGTGACCCAACATAGCCAAAATAGCCCAAAGTGTGGGGGAAAAGCCTAAGTTCGTGACATCCTCCCCCACCTATTTCGTCGTCGTCCTTGTCGCCTCGTACGCTTTGAGATGTTCTTCGAACTGCCACAAGTCTTCAACTAGTTCCCATGTTTCCTCGGACTATGGTAGTTCTTTCCACTTGATTAAATATTCGATACGCGGTGGGACTCCTCTCTTGCGGACCGTCCTGCTTGTGAGCACCGTTTCAACCTCTTTGTCGTAAGACTTGGTTACTACGGTAGGTGCTCGATGTGAATACCCTCGGCTTGGGTCTTCCTTGTCGGCATGATATGGCTTGAGCATACTTGGAAGACCGGATGAATCTTAAGTATACTTGGCAAGTCTAAGCGATAAGACACTTTACCCACCTTGGCAAGTACCTGGAACGGTCCCTCGTATCTCCGTATTAGTCCTTTGTGAACGCTTCGGAGAGCTTTGAGCTGTTGTGGCAAAAGCTTCACAAGGACTAAGTTTCCAACGGAGAACTCTCGATGTCGTCTCTTCTCGTCCGCCCACTTCTTCATCTTCTTCCTCGCTTTCTCTAAACATGCGCGGGCGATGATGACGTTCTCCTCCCATGACTTAGCCATCTTGGTGGCTCCGGGACTTTTGCCGTCGTCAAGTGGCATTGTCAATGTGTGCGGTGTGAGCGATTATTTTTCAGTCGCAAGCTCGAACGGACTTCGGTCTGTGGCTTCACTCCGCTGCAGGTTATAAGAGAATTGGGCAACGTCTAGTAACTTTGCCCAATCTCGCTGGTTGGCACTCACAAAGTGCCACAAATAACACTCCAACAAATTGTTCACACGTTCGGTCTGCCCATCAGTTTGAGGGTGAAAACTTGTGGAGAAATTTAACTCGGTGCCAAGGAGCTTGAATAATTCCGTCAATAGGCGTCCGGTGAATCGAGGGTCTCGATCGCTGATGATGCTCCTTGGTAAGCCCCAATGCTTCACGATGTTCTTGAAGAAAAGTCGCGTGGCCTCCTCCGTAGTGCAATCCTTGGGGCATATTATGAAAGTCCCATACTTGGAAAATCGGTTCACGACGACCATGATCAAACCGTATCCCTCGGACTTGGGTAATGCACTAATGAAATCCAAAGTGATCGAATTCCAAGGTCTTTGGGGAACTGGTAAAGGTTCGAGTAATCCTGCCACCTGTCGGTTCTCCACTTTGTCTTGTTGGCACACAAAACAAGTTTTCACGTAAAGCTCCACGCTATCCTTTATATGGGGCCAAAAGTATGATGTCTCTAGCAATGCCATAGTGCGCTTTTGACCTGGATGATCAGCCCACTTGGTGTCGTGACACTCTTTGATAAGATCTCGCCTTAAGTTATTCCACTTTGGGACATAGATTCGTCGTTCCTTGGTGTAGAGTAGACCGTTCTCTACCCAAAACTGTTGGGTTTTCCATCGCTAGCCAGCTTCACTAATTCTCTAGTCATTGGATCTTGCTCAAGGCCTTCATTGATGCGCTCCAACACGGTTCCCTTGGCTAGAGAGATCGCAGCGAGCTCTGCCTTTTGACTTAAGGCATCGGCTACAATGTTGGCTTTTCCCGGCTTGTATTCCAACGTGTAGTCGCGGCTAGGAAGTACTGCCACCTGGCTTGTTTTGGTAACAACTTCTTCTGAGTATGAAAATAACTCGTCGCCACATTGTCGGTCTTGATGGTGAAGTGTGCGCCTAGTAAGTAATGTCTCCATACCCGCAAGCAATGGATGATGGCCGTCATCTCATTCTCTTGCACCGTGTACCGTCTCTCGGTGTCGTTCAGCTTGCGGCTCTCAAATGCTATCGGATGTCCTTCTTGCATTAGTACTCCCCCGATAGCGAAGTCGGATGCATCGGTATGCACCTCGAACGACATGGTAAAGTCGGGTAAGGCCAAGATAGGTTCTTGGCTAACTGCTGCCTTCAGGTCTTCAAAGGCCTTCTGACATTGTTCAGACCACTCCCATGCCTTCCCCTTCTTAAGTAGATCCGTCAATGGTGATGCTTGCGTCGAATAACCCTGTATAAACCTACGATAATAGTTTACTAGACCAAGGAATGACCTCATCTCACTTACCTTGGTCGGTGGCTCCTACTCGATTATGGCCTTGATTTTGTTCCTGTCCATTAATAGCTTCCCGTGGCCGATTACATGTCCAAGAAAGTGTATTTCCTCAGTGGCAAACGTGCACTTTTCCTTCTTGACGTACAACTCATTCTCTCGAAGTATCTTGAACACAATCCTCAAGTGGTCTATATGCTCCTCCATGGAGTTACTATATACCACGATATCGTCCAAGTACACCACCATGAACTGGTCCAAGTACGGTTGGAAGAGCTTGTTCATAAGCGTGCAAAATATCGTCGATGCATTGGTTAGACCAAAGGGCATGACCAACCACTCATACAATCCGTATCGGGTGATGCATGCGGTCTTTGGCTCGTTGTCTTCTGTAATTCGAACTTGGTAGTAGCCTTTTTGCAAGTCCATCTTCGTGTACAACTTGGCTCCTCCAAGTCTGTCAAATAAATCGGCAATCAAAGGAATCGGGTAGCGGTTCTTAATTTTTACCTTGTTAAGTGTCCGGTAGTCGACACACATGCGCAACGACCCATCGTACTTCTTCTGGAAGAGTACCGGTGCGCCATACGATGCCTTCAAAGGTTGAATCTTTCCCGTATCGATTAGCTCCTTGAGTTGCCTTCGAAGTTCCTCAAGTTTGGGTGGGGCCATTCGGTATGGTGCCAGGGCAGGCGGCTTGGCACCGGATTCCAACTCGATCTTGTGATCCACCTCATGCCTTGGTGGAAGTTTATTTGGTAACTCGGGTGACATCACATCCTTGTTCTCCTCTAAGACTTCACGGATGATTGGTGGTAGGTCATCCATTTTCTCGATCTCGTCACGTTCCTTTAGCATGGCCAAATAAGTCATGGCCCCTTTCTTGATGCCTCTACCAAGTTGCATGGACGAGAGTTGTTTGGCATCTCGACCTTGCTCTTTCGGTGCCTCGACCGTGGGGATCATGCAGGGAGACCCTTTCTCCAAGATGCAAACTGAACTAAAGGAAGACATAAGGATAACGGTTACCTGTCGGAGAAAGTCCAACCCCAAAATAACCTTGAAGTCATTCATGGGAACGACTGAAAAGTTCACTTGGCCCTTCCAAGTGCCTAAGCGTAGCTCGACCCATCGTGCCATACCATGGAGTGGTACCGCTTGTGTATTTATTGTCTTGAGCCATCCTGTGCTCCAAATGTACTTTAGGTCCAAACGGTTGGCTTCGTCTTTAGACACAAAATTGTGGGTAGCCCCCGTGTCCACCATAGCTCTCATCAGCTTCTCATTGATCACTGCTTCCACATACATGAGCCCATTACTCGGTGTTGGTGTTAACGACTTGGCCTTCAAGGCGTTTAGAACTTGGAGTGACCCCATCTCGGCTTGAGACTCTGTGTCTTGACGATCGACGATGGCGGACAATGAACCAAGTTTGGGATAACTACTCATCGGATGCGGCCCTTTACACAAAAAATATCCTCCTTTAGGAACGAAGGCCTTTTTCTTCTCTTCGTAGTCCCTTCGGCCCGGACGTCGATCTCGATCTCCCTCTTTAGCTTGTGCCCTTCGGTGATCTCAATCTCGGTTGCCTTGGTTGTTCTCCTCTACCTTTGGCTTGATACTAATCCTTATTCTTCGTTGCATTGGTGTGGGAGTAGGGTTGGAAGTTGACGAGTGACTCGGTGATGGCAATGACCTCATCAACCGTTCTAATGTCCCGACGGTGTATCTCTTGCTTGGCCCATCCTTGTAGTCCGTCAATGAAATAGAACAAGAGATCGTCTTCAGACATATTGGGGATTTGAAGCATAAGGGTTGTGAATTCTTTTACATAGTCCCGCATAATACCCCGCTGCTTCAACTCCCGTAATTTCTTGTGAGCCTCGTAGACCACATTCTCAGGATAGAAGTGCTTCTTGAGTTCTTTCTTGAACTCATCCCATGTATCTAACCGACAAGCCCCTCGCTCTATGTCGGCATGTTTCCTACGCCACCATAACATAGTAGTATCTTAAAGATATAAGGCAGCGGTCTTTACCTTGGCGGCCTCGTCATTAAGGTCGATTCCTTCGAAGTATTGTTCCATCCGCCATAGGTAGTTTTCGACTTCCTTGGCGTCCCTTGCCCCGTTGAACCCTTGCGTCTTGGGGCACTCGACCCTCGGGGTGGAGACGGTGATGTTAGCACCCCCGCTAACGACAACCCTCTTACAGAGTGCCACGTCCTCCCGCATCCCCTCGATGCTTTCACGTAAGGCTTGGATCATATCCTCTAGCCGTACGAACTGAGCTTCCACCTCGTTGTTGGTCTCTTCAGCACTCCCCTTGAGCGCGTCAACTTGCTCCAAGACATGGTCTTCCAGCGTCTTGAAGTCATACTGGACCCTCTCCAGCCTTTCGCCAAACTCCGCCACCATTGGTTCTAAGGAATTTCCTTCGCGGGCCTTACTCTGGTCCCTCTTCTTCTTCGGGTTGGTGAGTGCAACTTCTCTCCCACGTTCCTCAGTAACAGTTGACTCGTTCGGGTTCCCGGCCATTCTTACAAGATTCGTGCACGATATTTATGCCTTAACCGGCTTTGATACCAACTGTCACGGACTTAATCTCTCAATAAGCCTCGTACGGCCTTAGCTCATTTTCTCCCCTCGCGATAGCTAAGTCAGCCTCACTCAAACTCGTGCTAGTGTGGGAAAGGATTGGCAATGAAACAAAGAAGAAATGAAAGAACTTTGAAAGAAAGCTTGTTGATATGCTTGAAAGCTTACAACTCTTGGATGATTTACAAATGAGGATTCTACACCTATTTATAGCATCCCACCTCCTCAATGGACGGTGGAGATCGACTTGATCCTATGGTAGGGAGAGATTCTCTAGAATTCTCCATAATTTCCTACCTAAAATTGAAGACTCTAGAATGCTTCTAGAATACTCTACATATGTACAAGTCTTGAGTGTTCTAGAATAATTTACACTATTCTATCAACCTCCAAGACCAAATGTGGCCCAACATAGCCAAAATAGCCCAAAGTGTGGGGAAAAAGCCCAAGTTCATGACAGTGGGGTCTCTTATTTTCATCATCTATTCTTCTTTTCTTCTTTCTTTCTTCATCTCCCTTCTCCATAATAAGTTTCAAACTCAAGGTGAGTGGTTCGGGTTTCTTCCTTTCATCCTTAGGCTTCAAAATCGTTATTAACCTTCCTCATTTCTATCTTGTGTTAAGAAATCATTTTCTTCTTGCTTGGCTAGAGAAAAAGGTGGAGAATCAACCAAGTTCTAAGAGAGGAGTGTTGGTTGGCTAAAGAAGTTTCATTTCGAGATTCTAACATCAAGGTAGTGTATTTCTAATCCTTTGGAGTGTTAAGGCTTTCATAAATATGAAGATTTGTCAAGATTTGTATATTTAAGAATTTTAGGGGTTATACTTGATTTCATGATTAAATGGTATTTTAGATGTAAAGAAGGTGTTTTTATGCCACTTTAAAACCCTAAGTAACCTCCTAAAGCTTTATCAGATGATTAGGAACCAAACTAAGACTATTGTAATGATTTTTTGGTGTTTCCTATGTTTAAATAAGACATTTATTTGTTTGAATATCGATATTGGATGAACAATATTGATAATGAATAAAATGGGATGAATTTTGGGGAAAATAGTTGGGAGTATCGATATTACCTCTACAGTATCGATACTCAGGGTAACAGTATTGATACTGGGCCACTTTTCAGCAAATAGAAGCCATTTTTGGTACCAACACTCATAGGGGTATCGATACTTGACTCTAGGGTATTGATACTACAAGTAGATATAGATACTACCCACTTTGGATGGTTAGATTTGACCTCTTTAAGGTCCGTAAGAGCTAAGGATGATTCATAATGATGGAACTTAGTCCATGGGGACATAAAGGGCCAAGAGGGCCTAAAAACACTCATAGGGGCGGGTTACAACCGATGTAACCATACAAGCGATATGATAAGTAGTCATATTACGAAATAGAGAAGTTGTATTCTCAGGAAACGTTAATAAACCGAGAATGTACAAGTCGTCCCTTCAATTCAAGGTGTATTGAAGGGAAGTACGATAAAAACCACTAGAGTGTTATTACCTAATAATAAACCCGAATCAGATAACATGCTAGTTATTATTACAACCAATGAATAGCAAGCAAGGTAACCATCGTTGAGTCGTGAAACCATAGAGAAAGAAATGACTAAAACACCCTTAAGTAACGAAAGAAAAAAATAGAGCAGCTTAATAACTAACATCAATAATAGATTAATAAGCCCTCACATAACGTTCTAAATTAGGAACCGTGAGAGATAGCAGTTAGTGAGAGGATGACCTCACTTTAGTATGTTCATCTATGTTTGGGTGTAGCCAAGCTATTTTAGTTGCCCTAGTCGGGCATTGTGAATGCGCAAGGCACTTCAGTGACTAACTAAGACGTGAGGCCTGAGGCCTCACGAGGAGAGGGTTAGCAATATCAGTACCGATGCTATTTGAACCCTCCATCATCAACCTGATGGCTATGTGAGACCAGAAGATCGTTCAGCAAATTAGTTGGAATTTTACTGATGCTATATGGCATTGGGTTCCCTCAGTTAACTAGTGTCTGATGGCTATGTGAGACTAGAAGATCATTCAACAACTTAGTTGAAATTTTACTGATGCTATGTGACATTGGGTTCCCTCAGTTAACTAGTGTATGATGGCTATGTGAGGCTAGATACTAGTGAGGGTTACATTCAGACAATGCAAAGCAGTGCCAATGTTGCATTCTGATAATGCACAAAAGTGTCAGTGTCGCATTTAGATAATGCATAGTAGTTACAATCAGTGCGGTTAAAGACCCTTTAAAGGTATACTAATGGTGAGGCCCTTAGTAGAGGATTAAGGGAAGCATGAGACTTCTACTTTAGCCATAGAACAATTAAATCTTAAGTAGGTAGCAGTTGATTTAGATCATTCATGTACCTACTTCTTAGTAACAAGTCTTTAGCATGCATGTGTTTATGAGACTCATAATACTACTCTTGATTAGCGATTATACTACTGATCTTGTAAGCTCAATGTTTAGATGTTTTCGTTCACAAGTTTTTAGCTTGGGTCGTTTGTGGAGCACAGTTGTAGCAGGACTTCCAGCATCTCCTTCAGAGTACTGTATTGTAGCTTTAGTGGGCATATGTATTCATAGAACCTTACTAATGTATTTGGTTTATCAAACTTTGAGTTTGTATTATTTGGTTTTAAACCACATGTCACGAAGCTCCGATTTTTATAAAGTGTTTTTAGAACTTTTATTTACGTCCATTATGATGTCATTCAATATATTTGAAATGAAAACAAATAGGTTTTGAAAATCAGGGTTGCCTCTGCAGCACAATGTAGCACTTTAGGCCCAATCGGGTTTAGGGTGTTACAATTGAAGTATAAGTAAGTTTCTTTTTTAGCATTGAAATTTTAAAAGCAATGAAATTGCACTTTATTGTTTTATAATAAATCGGTCACTCGACCGTTAACAATGGTTTCCCTCTTAACGGAATATTAACGTGACACGCCAAACTAATTTTCTAGGCTCCGTTTGACCACGCATGACAAGAACTAACCAAGTCTACTGAAGTGACCAGTACATCACGAGTTTGTGATTCTCTCCCGAGTCTATCATAATCATATAAGAAATGCAGAAAGTAAGTTTAGTTTTCTCATGTTCACACAAGCTAGCTTCATGAAGAATTTAAGATTCGACTCAGAATTTTTTGGGGGATTACCTGGGTTATATAAGAGTCCAGAGTGGTAATCAGAATCCTCAAAACTGCCTCAATTTATATATACAAATATAAAAATTTAGATACATTCGTTCCTTTCTTCACAAAATGAAATAATTCATTGACTCCTTAAAAATGGCATGCTTAATACTGGGAATAGAAAGCGGAGGGTCTTACTCTGTTCATCTTTGTTTTGCCAAAGAAAATATTATGTGGCAATGAAGGGGAAAAGAGTCAAACAACAAAATAAGTGATGTTTTGCTTGATTTTGATGAGGGGTGGAATGCCAAGGAAATCGGGATAATGAGGTTTTCAAAACTGAGCAGAGTGTAGTGTGTAGGGGTTGACGGACTCGACACTGGGTTTGAGTTAAAGTGTGAGGCACGGCTTGATCAGGTCGAGTGCATAAGCGCAGATGAAGCATTTTGGTGGTGCTAGAGGTAAGCAGACGGCTGGTTATAGGGGCATGGGTGAACCTAGGGTATGCACCATTTATGTAATCCACCATCACAAAAAGCTTTATGATACAGTAAGCATATACAAATGTTAGATTCAATGTTCACTTAAAAATTTACATCATTCTTCACTTGGAACCCACAACATACACAAATCCAAAAGAAATACTATTATTTCTTCTTCTCTTCATTTTTCTCAATTTTTTCAACAGTCTTGTCATGACAACTCCTACACGAGACATCATAAGAAGATCCACCAAAAAAAAATGTTTAGACATCTTCTTTCCATGATTTCGGAAACCAAAGAATCTCCTCCTATAAATATTATTCCTACAAATATTATTCGTCCAAGTAATAGTCAACTTAATTGAGTGTCCACAATTACAAAGTGGTATGTTGATCGAGTCTTTCATCATCTCATCCACTTGAAAATCTCTTTTTTTTTTCCTGAAAACTTGTTCTTAAAAGAATATTTATGTTTGAAATTAGAGTTTATTTAAGTATTAGGGACTTTTTAACGAGAATTTTTTCTTGGAGTCAAAAGTTGGTCAACTCTTGTTCTGTGTGATCAAACGGTTCCAAGTAAGTTAATTTAATGTGCTACATCAGTTTTCCATTATTGGAGTAATGATTGTTAACAACCGAGTAATCGAGTTGTTATAAAACGATAATGTTAGTTGAATTAAAAACTTTGATTCATGAGTTAGTCCATACTCCACCGTATAACTCTGAGAATTTGAAATCAACATTCTCTGTCCGTCTTTCACCATTGTATTTGGGTTCTAAAAGAAATATTAGTTGAACCAAAAAACTAAACACTTAAATATTAATTGAATCAAAACTGAAAATAAAATCATTTGGAATGATTGATGGATAGTACAAAGGATATTACTGCCTTTGCTTTTGTTGATTCCTTCATCTTTCTCCAAAACAATGTGGGGCTCCGGAAGAGTGAAATTTTCCCAAATTTTGGCAATGCAAAGAAGAAAAGAAAAGAAAAGTAGATGGCTTTGTAAAAGGCACACCCCAATTTAGGGCTTAACAAGTGGTGTGGCTCATGATTTCATCACTAAAGCCCCCCGTGAGAGAGACACCCAGAGGAATCTCACATTGTGGAAATGAAGAAAGAAAGGTGGTGGGCAAATCAACAACGTGCCGGTCAATCAATTTCTTTTTCCACTCAAAACCCATCACCCCTTCTACTAGTATTCATGGTTATTAAAAGTTCCCCCTTAGATCCACTCTCAATCTCAATCCTTTGTTTACAAGTAGTAGCAAACATATTTGACCGGTTAATCAAACAATTTATCTTTGTTCCTTCATATTTTCTTAGGTTATGGGTTCTAGATCTATTAGGTATACTCCCCGTATTTCTGCTAAAATTCTTCTTCCCCTTCCCTCTAGGCAGGATTAGGATTATATTTTAAAAAATTAAAAAAAAAATCGTTTTGCAAGTCGAACTAGTTTTAGATGATTAAACTTTCATATCATTTTAAGTTCAAATCAGTTTTAGGTTTGAGTCATTTTGAATTCAAATTAGATAATTTCATTTTAGATCTGACTCGTTTAAGTGTTACAAGTGAATTTTAACATGACAAATCATTTTAAATTTTGTTATTCGAATTTAATTTGAGTTCATATTTAAGATATTTTTTATTTAGATCAAATGAAGTCAAAGTATTAATCTCTTAAACTAAATTAGACTAAGTCAAATTTAAATTTATATTGATGGAATTAAAGTTGAGAAAATTGATGTACTCTCATTTCATTTAAAAAATACAATGATATCACATTACAATATATATATATATATATATATTTATTTATTTATTGAAGGAATCAAACGACTTCAATTGTTAAAAGAATAATTATTATTCCAAGAAGTCTTGAGTTCGATCACAACATCTATCAGAATATCTAAACGTTCATTGTCAGTTATAAGACTTTCAGACAATATTATCCCGTGATACTCCAAACTAATAAAATACACATATATATATATATATTATTATTTAGTGTTTTGGGGTTAAATTTGAGTATTTGACTCAATTCTCTTACACAACCTTTATTTTTATTTATTTGTACCTTAACTGCCTCTTTGCATAAACTTTACAAAATCACATTACATATAGGGATATTTTACATTAGAAGAAAAAACCCAAAACTTCAATCAAAATCATAAAGACAAGTAGCACATGACCTTATTGGTAACATCAGACCCATATTTATAATTATATGAATATGCTTAGAAAAAGAAAACTATGTAGCAATATTCATCACTATTGCTTTACAAGTACATAATTAGCAAACATTGGGGCCAAACCCCACGAACCCATTGCCTCCATCGAAGGAAATTTGGATCCCCTCTTGCTGGATGTTCCCTATTATTGAAAGTCCGGAACCTGAGGGAGCAAACGCAAAACAGAAAGTTCCCATATCATCAACCGGAATAAGAAAGTTCCTTGCCGGTAGGGTCAAGATCGGTCCACCCGAGAAATAGAACGATATTGTTGGAACCCGAACCGAGATGAAACCCGATAAGTTATAACATGTATCAAAGATGGACAATCCCGAGGCACGGGGAAGGTTAGCCGTTTGCGAGATAAAAGTGTCGCGAAAGGCATTGTAAGCTGAGGTTGGGAACCTTGTCACGGCCGTGCCTGTGTCCATAACAACTCCTCCGAACCCTAGTTCGGTGAGTCGGAAGATGTCGTTGGATATGGGCACCGAAATACCTCCTACTCCGAGACCTGAAAGCCCAACATAGTAAAAACTCGGGGCTCGTGGGTTACGTAGCAAAGGGACCCATGAAGCCCCGACGGGCATCGCTCCACGACCGAATACCAATGACCCAGATGCATCGGTGCCCCGACTCACTAAACAGTAGCTAAATGCACCACCTGTTTGACCACCCAATTGACCCACAAGTGACATGGATCCACCTCCAAGGCCCAACAACCCGGCTGCCCCGATGAACATGCCCCGGTTAATATGCCCGCATCCGATAGCCACGTTTTTAACCATGGTTCGACCGAAAGTGAGCGTTTCGAGCGCCAAAGTCCCTTTCGTATAAGATCCATCACCATACGAAACTTCGTACCGGCAGGACCGACCAGAATTGCAACCCGAATTCTCGAGCCGATCACAAACTGAAGATCCACACGAGACGCCGGCGAAAGAAGCGGAATCAGCGGGGTTGAAAACTGGGTCGGACTGTCGATAGCATTGGTTACAAGGTTGACACTGGACCCAAACAATATCACTGCCCGAATCAATAACCATATACTGATTCCTAGGAGGGCTACCAACGCCTATCCTCACGAAATACTCTCCACTTCCTTGCGCCATTCCCGAAACGACATCCGACCCAAAATCGTCCAGCTCGTAAGAAGCGTTACCATCGTGGGTTCCGCCGCCGGGGAGACGACGGAAGAGGCTTGCCACCCTTTTCACGTCCCTTTCCATATTTGCTTGAAAACGGCGGCGATGGTCGTGCAAAGTAGAGGTAGCGTTGGAAGATAACTTGTCTCGATGGAAGAGTTTCAGTTTCCAAGTCCCTGGACGATCAGTTTCGGTAACGTTGGAGAGTAGATGAAATTCAGATGGTTTGAGTGGCTTTAACATCTTCGTGTCTAAAAGAGTTTGTTTGACGTTCAAGAGTTGAAAGGGAGGGTAAGAGGCAGTGGCAATGCCAATGCTACATAGGGTTAATTGCAGCATCGTCATCAGGATTGTTGACATTGCTGCTGGTGAAGGTAATGACATGGTCGTTGAGGATGGTAATGGAAGGGGGGGGTTATTTGAGTAGGCGGGTTTAGGCCTAGAAGAAGAAGAAGGACATGTGGGGTTTGGAAATTGATGAACGAAGGATTAAAGATGTTTCTGTTTTGGTTTTTGCACTGATCATCAAGGTTAGCTTAAGCCCACGAGAAGGAGAGATGAATGTGCTTAGCGGACCTGGAATCACGTTTTGCAATTTAATTTGTGGGGCTGCTTCCTTTGTGAAGAAGACCTTGCGTATCTGATTAGCTCCTTGAAGGAAGCGCAAAAGTGTGAATATACCTTTTGTGTATAGTATGGTTCGTCCACACTACTCAATGTTATAAGTTTAAGAAGCGAATTAATATATCTAAAAATTTAACATCGGTAAAATGTCATTTTACCGATCAAATTTATCAATTTAGTCATTTAATTAATTAATTTTTTGGGTAAAGAACACAAATGATCCCCGACTATATGACTTTACTTTATCGAATCCCCTAACTATTAAAAGTTATAAAATATTATCCGACTATAAGGCGTTTTATTGAGTCCCTTGATTATTCATATGTTCCTAAACTCACCATTTTTCATTAAAAAATTATGACAATTTGAGCTAGACGTTAATTTGTTAACTAAGATATGATAGTCATTTAAGATCTTAGGATCAATTTTTATCATATCACAGTTAGCAGGTTAACGTCCAGCTCAGACTGTCATCAATATTTAATAGAAGATTATTGCTTTGAAACATATGAATAGTCTAGTAACCATTTTGTAACTTCTAATGATCAAAAGATTCAACAAGGTAATGCCCTATAATCAAGGGACCATTTCATAACTTTTGATAGTTGGGGACTCAACAAAGTAATGCCCTATAGTTAGAGGACCATTTGTGTACTTTACCCTATTGTTTATTATATTTTTGTATCAAACTTTTATTTTTATTTTTTAATTGGCTCAAATATATAAGACGTTACTTTGTTAAAATATTTATTTCATTTTTTTAATTTTTGCCCTATTGTTTATTATATTTTAATAAGATTAAATAGTCGACGGCAATTTAACAACTTAATTATTCCATCATCTTCAAATTAATTTATTAAAAATAAAAAATAAAAAAAGTAATAAAAATTTAAATAAAGTTAATAAAGTCGAAGGATAAACTAATTATTTATTAAATTATAATAATTATTCCGAGATGTTCATATTATCCCACTTTATATGGATTTAAATCTCAAAATTTACTTTAAAAATATAATATTTCTGTTTAGTCAAAGAAAATAATAATTGTTCTGATAATC
Organism: Hibiscus syriacus; assembly: GCF_006381635.1. Classification (NCBI taxonomy): domain Eukaryota; kingdom Viridiplantae; phylum Streptophyta; class Magnoliopsida; order Malvales; family Malvaceae; genus Hibiscus; species Hibiscus syriacus. The sequence goes on along the minus strand of NW_024061975.1, from coordinate 299,266 downwards.
GATGAGATAATTATTAATTGCAAGGAGAGCAAAAGATACCAAAACTTTTGGCATTGCCCTTTGGCCCCTTTTCAGTGTTAACATTGAAAGCATATTCATATTATCCCCTTTTCAGTGTTAACATTGAAAGCATATTCATATTATATAGGCATTAATGAAGAATATAATTGATTAGCAATGAACCCAGTCACGATCAGATGTTAATTAGCTAAACTTGTCTTTTCTTTAAATTAATTAATTGAAACCCAAGAGATATATAAAGTGATAATCTTGGCCTAAATTTTAAGCTCCTTTTCGGTTTATATCTTTTTCACAAGTTGCATGCTCACCTGTACTTTATCAATCGTGACAGCAGCAAGAGTAGTGCATCCTCTCCTTTATTTTAGCTCCATCGCGGTTGAATCTTATATATATATATATTAATTAAATACGAATTAAGTGACTGTAGTGCTTAAAAAGATTATTGTTATCTTTAGAGATATCGAGTTCGAACACGATCTTTACATAAATATTTATGTGTTTATTATCAAATGATTCATAATATTTCAAATAATTATTATCTTGTATTCACTTATTATATACAGGAGAATGGGTAGATGATGAAATTGTATATCAGGGTAATGATCTGACTGCTTGCCCATGGGCCATGCACCATGGTGATATCATGATGAACAATTTGCCTCTTTAGATGTTCACGCATGATGCTGTTGGCTGGCCATGCAATAAAAATGAGAGGGAAACACACAAGGGGTGATCGTGGCTATATGGATAGACCGAGTGAGGACGATAATCCTTCTATAAATTTTAAATTTTCATATAATATAAATATTTTTTTTTGTAGATATTTGTTTTCGCCTGGTCATTTTATTTTTAATTTTTATTTATCTATTTTATTATTATTATTATTATTGCAAGCTTGTTACAAACCCAAATCGGGCGCCAATTACAAAGGGCTAGCTAGCCAAAACGTTACAAAATTGACTCGAACGCCCAAATGCGAGAAGCCCACAAAATGAAACCCAAGGTAGCTAGGGTTTCATTCTATTCTCCAGCCGCCTAGTCTCTCATTTGTTGGATCAGGTGTCACCCAATGGTGCAGATTAAAGGACATTAGGGTTTTATCATAACCCATCAGCCGTCAACACTCCTCAACCGTTGGATCTGATCAATGATCTAACGACTCTGATCATTTGGAGAAGGTGTACCTTTTGATTTTTGCGTGTGTGGCACACGTAACGACTGTTCGGCTCCTACGTGCATGGGATATTTCGGATAAGGGTCCGTTGAGCTTTGATTTTGTTCATTTTGGTCCCCAAATCTAGTTTTTCAGGTTTTCAAATTTAACAGTTTGTTTTGTGCGTTGTTCATTTTAGTCCTATGTATTAGGTTATTTTAATTTATGTTGTTATCTTACATTTTTCTTGTAATTTGAATATTGTTTTATTTTGGTCCCCATGTTTAGATGATTTAAGTTCTTTCATGTTTGCACATTTGATATGTTTTGTTCGAAACTTTCATTTTAATCATATGCTTGTTTATGGATAAAGCATGATTCCTGTGCCCAAAATTATGTAACTTTTGGTATTTTAAGTCAAAATGTGGATGGGTTTAATGTGTTATGATAACCTGGAATTTGTTTTTCTTTTAAATTTGGTCACCAGTACATGCTGCTTTGATGTGTGTTTATGTATTGATTTTTATTTTGATAATGATGAATATTTTACATTTAATAGAATATATAATACATGTTTGGTACTTTCCTAATACATTAACTTTGTAAATACTTCTTTGTTTTTAGTTTTATTCCATTAGATTTAACATCATAGACTGTTTAATATGTGTCGGAACCGTCTTTCGGGTAGGCCTGGAATTGGGCTTCGACTTAGGAAAATGTGGATTGGGAGTCGCCACTGATCATTTATTTTATTAAAAATGGGTTGATCGGATACCTTATTTCTTACCTGATCTGCGTCTTACCAGTGATATGTCGGATTCGGGAGTCGGTTACAGTTAAGGAAGGGTTAGCACCCTTGAACTGCCCTTTCGGTACTACGTAATTTCCAGTTGTCTTAGATTAAGAAAATTGATAGTTTAACTTAAAAGGTAAAATAACGATCCAAAACTTACCTTTGATTGATTGAAAATGTACCCTTAAAAGGTCGATAAACGTGTTAGATAAAAAACGTAGTGAAAATAAGGAAAATGAAATAAAAGTAATAAAAAATGAAATGAAGTAAAGATAAAATAAAGTAAATAGATTACATAGAACAAATAAAAATAGAAGAGATTAGAAATAAAATAAAACGAGGATAAACCTAAAGAAAATAAATCAGAAAATAATAATAATAATAATAATAGTAATATATATATATAATGAACAAATGAAAAAAATACAAATAAATAAGTAAATAAAAAATAAAGGGGATAAAAAATAAATAAATAAAAAGAAAAAATATAAAAAAAAAAGTAAAATTGAAAAGATAGAGATATATATATATATATATATATATATATATATATATATATATATATATATATATATATATATATAAACGTTTAAAACAAAATATTAGGAAAATATAATAAAAAATATACATAGTAAATAAATAAAATGGATAAAAATAATACATCTATACCTATATATATATATATATATAAATGGTTGTCTCTTGTTCCCATATATAATAGGGTAAGGGGGACGTAAGATAGTAGGCTGCCCCCAACACTAGGTTGAGAACAACTTCCGTAGGAGACCTCCGAATTATGAAATGCCCTCCATGTAAAAATATATATATACTAATATTAATATTAAAAAAAATAAAGGTAAGAAAATAAATTTATACATATAATACTAATACTAAAGAAAGTAATGTACGTAATATTAAAAAAAAGAAATAAATAATGCGAGGGGACCAAATTGAAAGGAATAACAAACTAGGGTACAAATTTTGAAATAATTAGAGGATTAAAATAAGGTTTAAAAGAGAAATAGACCAAATGGGTGATTTACCCTTCTTGTTTAGAAAACATGCGGGTTGCATGTGGGCACGAGTCAGGTCGTGGAGGTCCTGGCGGGTCATATAAAGGCTAAACTTTGGCCTAAAATGCTCATTTCCTTTATTTTGAAACCATGCAACCCCCTCCCCCTCTCTAAATTCTCTGGGCTGTTCTTCCAAGTAAAGAACACATGCCCCGTTTTCCAGAAAATTGGCCCTCGACAGCCCCGTATCGCCTTGTCGACCACCGTGAACAGCGCCAGTCATCGTCATCGGCTGTGAAAATTTTTATTTTTTATTTATTTTTTTGAAACCTCAAAAACTCCTTTTGTTCCCACTTCAAAAATCAATTTTTTTTTTCAAAAAAAGGAAATAGCCTCGGGGTAGATCTAGGGTCGAAACTTTGAAACCCTCATCCCTTTGGTCATCGACGTTCGAGTCAACCAAAAAGAAAGAGAACAACCACGCATGCAAAATCATAAATTCAACAAGGTAAAAAAAACAATACCTTTCTTATTTCACTTCGAAATGGTTACAAGCTGCTTGTGTTCATTGTTTTTTCGTTTTTTGAATGTTACTTGGGTATTTGGTAGTCTATTTCGTGTGATCTCTTCTTGTATTTGTATCAACTGTCTTTACAATGGATTCGATTACATCTATTTATACTGAAAAAAAAACTAACTATTTTTAGTCTCCTATTTAAAATAGAACTCTAATGCGAGTTGGTTCCTTTGGTTGTTTTGGGTTGTTTGTTGGTGTTTTGTCCCATGCTTCCACGTTCGTTGGTGGCAGAGAAATCCGGTGTTGGTGCATGAAGAATGGTGAGATATACTTGTGGCGTTGGCTTGGATGAGATGGGGTTAGGGTTTCTAGAAACTTTAATCTGCTGCGTGTGGGCTTGCTGCTGGGTAACATGGGATTGTTGGGCCACTATTTGTTCTTGTAAACGGGCTGGGTGACCTGTACAAAATGTAAAACAATAAAAATAAATAATAAATAATACATATTATATGTTTATTATAATATATATATATGTAATGCATAGATTGATGGAATGAGGTGTCTACAACTGCCCCTCTTTGCTTATTATCGTGTAACGAAAATGGAGCAAAGATTAATAGACACAAATTTCATCCATATCAAATGTCTTTTTTCAATTGTTGAAACTGGTTTGTCAATTTAAATTACGAAATGACTCACTCGTTGTGAGTTTGAGCCAAAACTAGAAAATTCTGAGCACGAATCCTTCATCGTGAAGTTGAAATCAAACTCAGAGTATTAGGAAGTAGCTCATGGATTGTCTTCTAGCCCAAGATACTTCGTCGTGAAGGTGAAACTTGTCCTGAAGACCTTGGTGTTACTGTGTGAAGTTAGGTCAATCTTTTAGGGTACGATACCCTTCATTGTGAAGTTGTATATGGCCCATTCGTCGTGAAGTTGAGCCTGAGAATTGGATATATTTCGTCGTGAAGTTGAAATCCAATGGAAGTTGTGCTGTTTCGAGTCCAATATCCTTCGCTGTGAAGTTGAAATTAACTCTGAAACTGGAAAGTTTACTGACAGACACTCATTCTTTGAGTTGGATATCCTTCGTCGTGAAGTTGAAATCCAATCTAGAGAGGGATGCTGCTTGTGTGCACGATTCCCTTCGTCGTGAAGTTGAAACCGCGGGCGGCCCATTCGTTGTGAAGTTGAGCCTGGAATTGGATATCATTCATCGTGAAGTTGAAATCCATGTAAGTTGTATGTTTCGAGTCCAATATCCTCTGCCGTGAAGTTGAAATTGGCTCTGAAATTGGAAAGGCCCTTCGTTGTGAAGTTGAGCCTCAAATGGCACGATATCCTCCGTCGTGGAGTTGAAATCATGGATGTGTGGATACGATATCCTCCGTCGTGGAGTTGAAATCGTGGATGGCCCCTTCGTCGTGAAGTTGAGCCTTGACTTGAATATCCTTCGTCGTGAAGTTGAAATCCAAGTATTGTATGTTGCGGGTAGACATGATTCCTTTCGTCGTGAAGTTAAAACCGTGGATGACCCCTTCGTTGTGAAGTTTGGCTTCGAGTTAGATATCCTTCGTCGTGAAGTTAAAATCTACTCTCGAGTAAATTGTGTCGTTTCGAGCCCAATATCCTTCGCTGCGAAGTTGAAATTGGCTCTAGCTAAAACCTGCAAAGTTATGCATATACGTGATGCTATGAATGCAATGCTCCTAGGTATGTCTAAAATACATATGCATCATATGTTATTTCGGGCTCTGGAGAGAAATCTCGATCTCCGGTTGCCTATCTGAAATCTTGATTTTGGAATCTTGAAGTTCTGATTCCCGATCTTGAATTCTTCAACTGTGTAAATATGACGTGCATATTTTTTCCTTGATTTAGGAAATGCTTCTCGACCATCTCAAGTATGTGCATGAGTCTTGATCGGCTTTCGGGTACCTATACTTTCCAATGAATCTTTGTACAGTAATATGCGATTATCTTTTACAGAAGAAAACAAATCATTAGGTTTAGATTCAATCTAAGATGCTCAAAGGGAATTGATCTAGAGAAAAGATTGTTTTTATTCATGAGGAAAAAGAACAAATAATATATGACAAACATTCTGGAAAATACATGATGAAGTGTGAAAGGAATGTCTTAGATCTCGATAATATGGGCACTTCTGAACTGAAAAGCCGTTAGGTGACTTTGAACGCAGTCTTTGCCAAGGGATCTTCGAAAATGCGACAACGTTCTGGAGAGTGTAACCTTTCTCCTACTCGCTGAGTTTGTAGAAGATTCAGATGTCGAGATGTTTCCACTGTCAATATCTAATTGCCCTTTCAGTTTTTTAACTTGGGTCCATCCTTGGTTGTAAGACGCCCTTTGCGGGTTTTCTTCTTAAACCAAACTTATTTTTCTTTTGTTCTTTTTTCTCTTTTTTCTTTTTTTTTTCTCAATTTAGGACGCCATTTCGGGTTTTCACCCTAAACGTTTTTTTCTTTTTTTTCTTTTTTTTGAATTAGGATGCCCTCTCAGGTTTTCATCATAAGAGAAGTATTTCTTGACTGCATCCGAATTGATGGGATGTGGCAGTTCAGGTCCGTCCATTTCAGCCAGGACAAGGGCTCCTCCGGAAATGGCCTTTTTCACGACATAAGGTCCTTCCCAATTTGGCGACCATTTTCCTCGGAAATCTTTTTGGACTGGTCAAATTCTTTTTAGCACCAGATCTCATTCGCAGAATATTCTCGGGCGTACCTTTTTGTCATGCGCTCAGATTATTCATTTCTGATAGATTTGACCATGGTGAATAGCTTTCAGTCTCTTTACATCTATCAGATTCAGTTGATCATATTGGGATTGCCCCCATTCTGCATCATCCAATTTGACTTATGTCAAGACTCAGAGTGATAAAATCTCTACTTTAATGGGCAGCACTGCTTCCATTCTATAAGTGAGTGAAAATGGAGTTACCCCATCGAGGTTCGTACCGAGGTTTGGTAAGCGAACAAAGCAAAAGACAACTTCTCATGCCAGTCTTTATAGGTCTCGGTCATCTTCTCCACTATCTTTTTGATGTTTTTGTTTGTTGCCTCTACTGCTCCATTCATCTTTGGTCTGTAAGAAGTAGAATTGTGATACTTTATGTTGAACTGTTCACAAGCAGCATCCATCATCTTGTTGTTCAAGTTTGTAGCATTATCGGTAATGATCCTTTCAGGTAAACTATACCGACATATGATCTCTTTTTTCAAAAACTTGTAAATAGTGGACTGAGTAACACTGGCATACGATGCAGCTTCTACCCATTTTATGAAGTAATAGATGGATACAAGGATGAACCAGTGACCATTTGAAGTCTTCGTATGTATTTGCCCGATAACATCTATGCCCCACATAGAGAAAGGCCATGGTGATGTCATCACATGAAGTGGATGGGGTGGAACATTTATTTTATCTCCGTAAATCTGACATTTATGACATCTTCTAGCATAGTTGATGCAATCATTTTCCAGTGTGGACCAAAAATAATCGCATCTCATTATTTGCCTCGACATCATATGTCCATTTGCATGTGTTCCACAAACCCCATCATGTACTTCTTCCACTATCATCTTTGCTTCTTCAGCATCGACGCACCTTAACAGGACTTGATTATGGCTTTTCTTGTATAAGACCTTCCCGTCAAGGACGTATCCAGCTGCCATCCTTCTAATGGTTCTTTTATCAGTTTCGGTGGCTTTCTTTGGATAACTTCGATGTTTGATATATTGCAGAATGTCGTAGTACTAAGGCTTAGTGTCTTTCATTTCTTCAATTTGGTAACAATGAGCCGGGTACTCATACGACTGCATGTTAATTGGCATCATTTCAGACTCCCCGCCAGCCTTGAATGCGGCTGCCAAGGTAGCTAAAGCATCAGCCATTTGATTGCCTTTTCTTGGCACATAATGGAATGTGACTTCATTAAACTCTTCGAGCAGATCCATTACTAGTTTCTGATATTCTACCAGCTTTATATCCTTGGTTTCCCATTCTCAATGGAGCTGATAGATTACTAAGGCTGAGTCTCCGTATACCCGCAAGGTCTTTATATTTTTCCCTAGTACAACCCGAATTACCAAGACACAAGCTTCGTATTCTGCCATGTTATTGGTGCAATCGAAGTTGAGTCTGTTGGTAAATGGGTAGTGATTCCCTTCTGGAGAGATCAGGATTGCCCCGATACCATGTCCTAATGCATGTGATGTACCATAGAAATGCATTCTCCAGAAACTGTCTGTTGAAGTACTTGTTTCTTCTAAGGATATAACCAACAAATCTTCATCTGGGAAATCAAAGTCCAATGGCTCGTAATTCTCATCGGTTCTACTTGCCAAGAACTTCGATATGACACTTCCTTTGATTGCTTTCTGGCTCACGTACTCGATGTCAAATTCAGACAAGAGTATCTGCCATCGGGCTAATCTTCCAAATAGAGCAGGTACACCCATCATGTACTTTAAAGGATCTAACTTGGAAATCAGCCAAGTAGTGTGATACTGTATGTATTGCCTGAGTCTCTTTGTAGCCCAGACTAGAGCCCATCAAACCTTCTCTATATGGGATATCTGATCTCGCAATCGATGAACTTCTTGCTCAGATAATAGATGGCTCTTTCATTTCTTCCAGATTCATTATGTTGACCCAGGACACAGCCTATTGAGTTCTCGAATATGGAGAGATACAAGAACAGAGGTTTGCTTGGGATAAAGTGCATTAGGATAGGGGTGTGAGACAAATACTCATTTATTTTCTTGAATGCAATTTCACAGTTTTCATCCCAAGCTCCAGAGTTGTTCTTTCGGAGAAGTCGAAAGATTGGGTCACATTTGTCGGTTAACTGAGATATGAACCGCGCTATGTAGTTCAATATGCTCAGAAAACCTCGGACCTCTTTTTGTGTTCATGGTGGAGGTAGATTCTGGATAACCTTAACTTTATTAGGATCAACCTCAATGCCTCTCATGCTGACTACGAAGCCTAACAGTTTCCCAAATATTACCCCGAAGGTACACTTATTAGGGTTCAGTTGAAGTTTGAACTTCCTCAATCTCTGGAAGAGCTTCCTAAGATTCTCGACATGTTCATTCTCGATTTGTGCCTTAATAATCATGTCGTCGACATAAACCTCGATTTCTTTTTGCATCATATCGTGGAATAAGGTCACCATAGCTCTCTGATATATTGCCCCGACATTCTTCAATCCGAAGGGCATCACTTTGTAGCAGAAAGTTCCTCATATTGTGATGAATGTGGTATTCTCCATGTCTTCAGGATGCATCTTGATCTGGTTATATCCCGAGAATCTATCCATGAATGAAAAGAAAGCGTTCCCGACTGTATTGTCTACCAACGTGTCAATGTGGGGGCAGAGGAAAGTTGTCTTTGGGACTTGCTTTGTTAAGGTCCCGGTAATTAACTCACATGCAAACTTTCCCGTCTTTCTTCGGAACATGCACTATGTTGGCCACCCACTCCGAATACTTGGCCACTTGAAGAAAACCGACATCAAATTGCTTCTTGACCTCTTCTTTGATATTAAGAAGCATTTCTGGTCGCATTCTCCTTAGCTTTTGATACACGGGTTTGCATTCTGGCTTGATCGGTAGTTTGTGAACTATCATGTCTGTGTCTAGTCTCGGCATGTCTTGATATGACCAGGCGACCACATCTATGTACTCCTGAAGTAAGACTTTTAGGTTTTGTCTTGCTTCAGCTAGAGATTTGTGCCGATTTTAACCTCATTTCTGTCATCTTCAGTGCCCAGATTCAAGATTTCGATCGCCTCCTCATGTGGTAGTATTTGGTTTTCTTCTCTTTCTACCATTCTCAACAATTTGGTAGGCAAGTTGCACTCCTCTTCATTGTCACTTTCATCGAATTCCCCAAGACAAATGGTCGATTCAAAATCTACCTCCGGATCAGAATCATCAGTGCCTATATTATTGCCATCTAGGGACCTGAAGGAAAAGATAAACGTGTATGTGTGAGAACAAAATATCCCACACGGAACAGACAATAATTAAATTCGAAAGAAAATGGAAATGAAGTACTGGAATGAAGAAGATAGACAATGAATTCAAAAAGAAATAAAAGAAAATTTATTTGCCATAGAAAGAGAAAAAAATGCATCTTTTATTGAAATTAAACAAAATGTTTATTCACCTTTACAAAAGATCACTTATTGCCCCGGGTATAGGCAAATAAGGATAATTCGAATATTACTCTGAAAGATTCTTGTAAACCACAGGTAATTCTTCCACCGACCAACTGCTAGGCATGAACCCAAGTGGCAGAGGGCATATCCCAGATCTATCTTCGTTGTCAACATCTTTTGCACAGAATTGATGCTCAGATCTTCCAGAGCCGCTTCTAAATCGAATGAGGTGTTTCAAACACATAACAATCTGACTTGAATGTATGGTAAATATGTGGGAATACCATGGTTTTCCATTGAAGTTCACTTCCAATCAACCTGGCTAATCTTCTCTCCCGATTCTTCTGGACTTCCTTCCTCTTTTCATGGTAACTGGGCTGGAAATCGAGACCAAACTGGTCTAATTTTGAAATGGGAAGGACTGGACTAATCCTTTCTTGTAACTTCTTCCTAAACCCCTTTCCGGTCCTGGCATCTCAGCCCAAGGTTTGCTTGATCTCCATTCTGGCACATTTGGAAATCCAGGGTTTAGGAATCCTTTTTCCTTCTGCCACGAATGTGGCATTCACAAACTCCAGGGAGCGGAAAGAGCACTCCATCACTTCCTCATCTACTTGGATATACAGGGCCTCCGTGGTCACACTTGCCACGATATCCTCCTTAGTATTGATGATTACTAAGGCCCCGTCAATAAAAAAATTAACTTTTTGATGTAGTGTTGACGGTATGCACCTACTTGATGAATCCATGGCCTCCCCAAAAGACATTTGTAAGAAAGCATGATATACATCACTAGGAACTCAACATCATATGTGGCAGGTCCGATGGTCAATGTCACATCGATCTTACGAATAACCTCTCTCTTGGTTCCATCAAATGCTCGGACCACGTTATGAAAAGTTCTCATATATGAGGTATTTACTGGCATCATTTTCAATGTAACCAAAGGCATCACGTTCAGGGCTGAGCCGTTGTCAATCAACACGCTTGGTAGGGCATGCCACTTGCAATACGTAGTAATGTGCAATGCCTTTGTTCGGCCTCTTCCTCCGGATGGAATCTCATCATCAGAGAATGATATGAGATTATCAGCTTGAATATTATTTACCATTCGATCCATCTTGCTAACTGGTATGTTTTGTGGCATGAAAGTTTGATTCAGGACTTTCAACAGTGCCTCCCGATGTGCCTCTGAGTTTAACAAAAGTGTCAACATTGAAGTGCGCGTTGGCAAGTTGTGGAGCTATTCTACGACGTTATACTCACTATGTTTCAAGAACTTGAGGAACTCCGTAGCTTATTCCTCCTTTATAGGTTTGTTGACAACTAGCACATCTTCTTTGAAGGGCTCTAGTGGTCTCTGCCCCACTTTGCTATCACATTCTTTGGAAGTATTCACCTGGCATTCGTACTTCCATGGCACTTGTTGACTGTCCTTATATTGAAAAAGCTGAGGTGTTGTGATCACAATATTGGCTTGTATTGTTGCTGTCATCTTTGCCTTAGGGATAATTATTAAAGGACTACCCCTGCCGTATTTCTTTCTGATGATTCTCCAGTAGCACGAACTTCTGCTTCTGGGGAATCCTGAATCTCTTCGTAAAACTCCAGCTCTTTCTTGTTCATAATGAGCTGGACTAATGACTTGAATTCTGGGCAATCTTGCACCTTATGCCCTTCTTCGTTGTAGTAATAATAATGGTTACCATCTTCAATCCCTGTTACACGTGACTAGGGTGTAAGAAGCCCCGCCTTTACCATTTAGCTCCATACCCAAACCAAAGGAGCTTTAACTTCCGAAATAATGGTTTTAATTCTCCTGCCGGTCTCGGCGGTGACTACATTGATTCCAGTCTCTGAATGATTGGGCAAGGGATTCTGTGTGACATTTGTGTTCCAGAGTTGAAATGGATCCAATTCTTATTTCGCATTCGTTGTACAAGCCTCTTGAATGCGAGATAATTTTCGATTGATTACCTCTGTACACCGCTATGATATTCACAGTGGGCGTTTTCGTCAAACCATCTCGGATAGGGGGGCTTTATTGGATCCATAGGGTAAGGCGACACCGCGTGAGTGTCGAAGAGCTGTTGATATAACTCTTTATACGTCATGGGAGTGAGATCAAACTGCTCCCTTTCTCTATCCTTCCTTGGATCTCTCTGAGCTTGGTTAGAAGTATCGGATGGTACAGCTGCATTTGTTTTTGAACTTGAGATCGTAACACCTTTGGTGGCATTGTAGGTGTTGAAATTGATGATCTCTCACTCTTTTTTCTTCATAGGAGGCTTTTTACTAGAGTCACCTCCATCAATTTTTCATTGTTTTATAGCCAGTTCGACCATTTCACCGGCCATGACTAGATCTGAGAAAGTTCCTAATGTAATTGCCACCAGGTACCCGAAGTAAAGTGTCTTCAGGGTCTATACAAACAACTTTCTAGTTTCATTTTCATCCAAGGGTGGATGATCTTGCACAGATAAATCCCTCTATCTCTGTGCATACTGTCGGAAACTCTCGTTATGCTTTTTCTCCAGGCTCTTTAGCATAACCCGATCTGGTATCATATCATTAATATGTTTGTACTACTCCAAGAAAGACTTGGCTAAGTCCTTCCATGTCTTGATATGAGTTCAGCTGAGCTGGTTGTACCATCGGATAGCTGAACCGGATAGGCTCTCTTGGAAGCAATGGATGATAAGTTGGTCATTCCCCCATATCCTGTCATATTCCAACAGAACATAGTGATATGGGCTAAGGGCAGCTGTTCCCGTCGAACTTTTCGAACTCCGGGACTTTGAATTTTGGTGGAAGCACCAAATCTGGAACCAGGCTCAATTCCATTGCGTCAACTCCATAATAATCATGGTCCCCTTGGACCATCTTTATATGGTCTTCCAACATTTTGATCTTCTCTTCCATCTTCTCTGCCTTATCCTCCTCATCAAAATCCAGGATAGGACAGTCGTCTGAATGACTGTCAGGGTTGGTTGTAGAAGCTTATATATTTGTAACCGATACAACTTTCCCTTTGGTGGCAGATGAATCACCTTGCAGTTCAGGTAAGATCCCGGATGAGATAACCACTTATGGTGTCGGTGGTATAGCTACCATTTCGGATGAACCTACCCTTGGTGCACTGGCCTACTGTAAACCCGACAACTTAGCCACGATTTGGTCAACCAAAGATTCATGTTTTTCGTGATGGAATCCAGGGTACTCTTACTGTTCTAAGCCATTTTGTCTTCCAGCTCTTTTTATAATTTTGTCATGTTCTCTTCAATCTTTTTGATTATGGCCTCCATTTATCTCTTCTTTTCTCGAGTATTGTGCGGATGATGTGTATCTAATGCTTGCGATGGTAAATATGGTGTTTGCTCTTTCTCTTTCTGAGACATGTTCTGTTAATACGAATGTAAAAACATGGAAAATATAAAAATAAAATGAAATATAAAATGCAAGGAATGCAATGCATGATATATGCAATTTAGAGGCATTGATCCAGAAAAGTGTCCCTTATTATAAATAATCCTTATTTAGACAAAAATGTTTTATCTTTTAAGAGACATAAAAACAATCAAATGTACATCCGGACTAAATCCTCTAGACCCCAAACAACTTCTAGTAGGTTGACAAGTCTTTTGCCTTAATCCGTCACTGGTTGAATGCCTTGTTGAACCACTCCAGCTTCCCTCGCCAGTCCATGTAGATGACGGGCTGCCTTCTGTACTTGATCCAAAAAATCTCGAATGACTGCGTCTCTATCCTTCACCCTTTGTTGTGCTTGCTCCTAACGAAAACACCACTGTAAACCTCCGTCAAAAGGCACTATCTGAAGCTCACTCGCTTGTTTTTTGAACCCATCTACAATAGCTTCTAAATCAGCTATTGTCTTGCCATATTTCTCATGTTGTTTCTCTAGATCAGCCATCCAGATTCTCAAGCGTTGGTTCTGATGTTGATTGTCTGCTAAGCGCATCTGAGCAGTCTTCAACTGTTCCTTCCAAGCTCTTTCATCAAGTCCCTCGAACTTCCTCTTCAGGCTGTGAGCTTCGTCTTTCCAGTATTCAGAGGTCACTTTCAACTTGGAGTTATCCTTAACTTTATCCTGATACCCCTTTCTGAAGTCTTCGAGCTCGAAATAGATTTTCTTTTATTCCTTCTCCAGTTTGTCTGCTCGATCCTTCTGAGAGTCGGCATCTAGCTTCCACTGATAGCGTTCAGCTTCAAGTTACTTTACCCTTTGCTTCAACTCATTATTCACAGCTTCAAACTCTGCCTTGGTTATCTCAAGTTCAGAAGGGACAAGCCTGAAATGTTCCTCCATGGTCCGGATGTCTTCAAAGTCTGGCACCGGGATGTTGTCATTTTTTCTCAATCTTCGCCACTCCACATAATCCAGAGTAAGCATGTCTCTGACAGCTACAATATCCATCCGAAATACTTTCTTCTATGAATCGACTGGTTCATTGATCATCTTCTTATAGTTGTCACTATGATACATAAACTCTGATCTAGCTAGTTCACATATTGCTGGGACAAACTGACGTGCACCATACTGTCTAAGTGCCAATAACGGAGCATACTCAACTGCACCCCAAAGTCCAAGTAGGATCATAGTGTCAGAATCCCCACACCAGAAAAGAATATCACTGAGGAACAACCAGGGGGCTCTCGAGGCAATATCCCGGTTCTGAAGATGAGTGAAGACTTTCATCCACTTTTCCTTTGAAGTGTCTTCATGCCATTTCATAGTGATGAACTCTCCCAAATGTGAATAGGTAGTGCTAAATTGGCGATAGGCAACTTCATTAGTCTTCCAAAAGTGGTTGTAAATCCAGACTTGAAGGAGTTGAGCACACCCAATGAACCTTCCTCCGCCAGTTTTTCTGCAATGGTTAAGAGATCGAAAGGTTTCGGCTAAGAGAGACGGTGCTGGGTTGACTCACCTCGGAAGTTGTTCAAATAGCTCCACCACAACAACATCAATGTATCCCAAAGGCTTCGGGAATATAATCAGATCATACAGACCCAGTGCAAATAGGTCTATTATTTTCCACTCATCGGGATGATTCTTCATCAGTTGCTTGATATGAAGCCAAGAATTCCTTCCCCGCTGCCTTTACATCGAGCCCAGTCAGTTACCCATTTTTCATCAACCCCGACAACCTTGGCCAGTGCATTCTTGAAAGGCTGACTTTTGATGTGTTTAATGTAGGCTCGCTCTAGTTTGATGCTTTCATAGTGCAGCAGTGTAGTGTACTCTTCAATGGTGGGCACCATGTCCAGTTAAAAGTGAAGCAACCATATCCCGGGTTCCAGAATTGAACCAAAGATCTGATTAAGGGCTCATCAGTCTTAACATGAAGCAAAAGTGCAATGTCAGCGTACCGTTGGCTGGACTTCTGTTTCTGATCATTCTTCCAACTGTCCCAGATGTCTCGAAGCTCTTGTACATCGTCTGCTTCAGGCTGATAGAGGTGTAGCTAACCAGCTATGACACATAGCTTCCTTGAAGACTGTCTCCCTTTTCCTTCTGAGTCTTCTAGGATCATAGTTGTACCTCGAGGTTTTTTAGATCTCTTGTATTACAACACCTTTATCCATTAATTCATATTATTTTGTATGTAATAATCACCTTTTTAGGGATCAATAGCCTCTTGTTATGATGCAAATGCTAAAAAACAAACACAAAGGCAAAGAGTTAGCAAAATAAATAAATAAAAAGAATGAAGAAATAAATAAAGAAAAGTAAAAAAAAAGCATGGTTAAGGTCAAAATATCCTAGGTTTTGGAATTTGGTTTCGGGGTAGGCTCTAATTCTCCATAGTCTCCTAGTTTAGGTTCTAAAAAACAGTACCCGAGTTCTCCTTGCCGGCACCCCATTGGGCTTACCAGACCCTTAGTCCTAAACCCATCACAGGCTTGTGTGGGCTCAGTTAAACTCGAGAGGACACATTCCCTTATGTCTATGCGGTGAATAAATTCACACGAAGACATAAGGTATATGAATCCCGAAGGCTACTTGCTAGGCATGTGCGGTGAATAAATTCACACAAATACATCGCTTTCACCCCCACTTAAATAGGGTTCAGAGCTCGGGTTTAGAGCCTTAAGTGAAAAACAAGCTTTGAAGGAAAAAATCATTAGAAAATGATTAGTACAACTATTTACTTGAAAATATAATCAAAAGTAAGCAATAGGGATCGAAATGTTACCTTAAAATTTAAACTTACCCTTTTCGTTAAAAAGACAACTGGAAATTACCTTAGCCTGATTCACTTACCTGTCCCCAATGGAGTCGCCAAGCTGTCGGAACCGTCTTTCGGGTGGGCCCGAAATTGGGCTTCGACTTAGGAAAATGTGGATTGGAAGTCGCCACCGATCATTTATTTTATTAAAAATGGGTTGATCGGATACCTTATTTCTTACCTGATCTACGTCTTACCAGTGATATGTCAGATTCGGGAGTTGGTTACAGTCAAGGAAGGGTTAGCACCCTTGAACTGCCCTTTCGGTAGTACGTAATTTCCAGTTGTCTTAGATTAAGAAAATTGATAGTTTAACTTAAAAGGTAAAATAACGATCCAAAACTTACCTCTGAATGATTGAAAATGAACCCTTAAAAGGTCGAGAAACGTGTTAGAAAAAAAAGGTTGTGAAAATAAAGAAAATAAGGAAAATGAAATAAAAGTAATCAAAAATGAAATTAAGTAAAGATAAAATAAAGTAAATAGATTACATAGAACAAAGAAAAATAGAAAAGATTAGAAATAAAATAAAACGAGGATAAACCTAAAGAAAATAAATCAGAAAATAATAATAATAATAATAATAGTAATAGTAATATATATATAATGAACAAATGAAAAAAATACAAATAAATAAGTAAATAAAACATAAAGGGGTAAAAAAAAGCAAAAATATAAAAAAAAAAGTAAAATAGAAAAATAAGATAGAGTAAATATATATATATATAAACGTATAAAACAAAATATTAGGAAAATATAATAAAAAATATACATAGTAAATAAATAAATGGATAAAAAATAATACATCTATACCTATATATATATATATAAAATAACGATAATATATATATATATAATAAAATTATAATATAGTAAATAAAAAGAAAAATATACTTAAAAATATATATACACTAATATTAATATTAAAAAATAAATAAAGGTAAGAAAATAAATATATACATATAATACTAATACTAAAGAAAGTAATGTACGTAATATTAAAAAAAAGAAATAAATAAATAAATAATGCGAGGGGACCAAATTGAAAGGAACAACAAACCAGGGGACAAATTTCTAAACAATTAGGAGATTAAAATAAGGTTTAAAAGAGAAAGGGACCAAATGGGTGATTTACCCTTCTTGTTTATAAAACACGCGGGTTGCGTATGGGCACAGGTCGGGTTGTAGAGGTCCTGGCGGGTCATATAAAGGCCAAACTTTGGCCTAAAATGCTCATTTCCTCTATTTTGAAACCACGTAACCCCCTCCCCCTCTCTAAATTCTCTGGGATGTTCTTCCAAGTGAAGAACACAAGCCTCGTTTTCCAAAAATCTATTTTTTATTTCTTTTTTTGAAACCTCGAAAACTCCTTTTATTCCCACTTCAAAAATCAATTTTTTTTCAAAAAAAAAGGA
The DNA here is from genome assembly GCF_006381635.1 of Hibiscus syriacus. Taxonomy (NCBI): domain Eukaryota; kingdom Viridiplantae; phylum Streptophyta; class Magnoliopsida; order Malvales; family Malvaceae; genus Hibiscus; species Hibiscus syriacus. The sequence goes on along the minus strand of NW_024061975.1, from coordinate 281,919 downwards.
AATAGCCTTGGAGTAAATCTAGGGTCGAAACGTCGAAACCCTCCCTCCTTTGGTCATCGGCGTTCGATTCAACCAAAAAGAAAGAGAGCAACCACGCATGCAAAATCAGAAATTCAACAAGGTAAAAAAACAATACCTTTCTTATTTCACTTCGAAATGGTTACAAGTTGCTTGGGTTCACTGTTTTTTCATTTTCCGAATGTTACTTGGGTATTTGGTAGTCTATTTCGTGTGATCTCTGCTTGTATTCGTATCAACTGTCTTTACAATGAATTCGAATACATCTATTTATACTGAAAAAAACTAAATATTTTTAGTCTCCTATTTAAAATAGAACTCTAATGCGTGTTGGTTGTTGTGGTTGTTTTGGGTTGTTTGTTTGTGTTGGTGTCCCATGCTTCCACGTTCGTTGGCGGCCGAGAAATCCAGCGTTGGTGCGTGAAGAACGACGAGAGAAGCTTGTGACGCTGGTTTGGATGAGATGAGGTTAAGGTTTCTGAAAACCCTAATCTGTTGCATGTGGGCTTACTGCTAGGTCACGTGGGATTGTTGGGCCACTATTTGTTCTTGTAAACGGGCTGGGTGACTTGTACAAAATGTAAAACAATAAAAATAAATAATAAATAATACATATTATATGTTTATTATAATATATATGTAACTCATAGATGGATGAAATGAGGTGTACAATATGTTAATATGAAAGGTACCCGTTAGTTTTTTTTTAAACTTTAAAACGCTTGTAGATATGTATATTAGATTTATTAGATAAAGATAAAATATTAATACATTACCTAAAGTATATCCCAAAATATTATACATATGCAAATGATCACTCGATCATATAAATTTAGGTTCTTTGTTTATTTATGTGTCATCTTTTAACTAAATTGCATATTAAATTGTAGGAGACCTTCATAAGCACGACTTGACTTGAGTCGAAATAATTTGACTAAAGGAATATCCGTTTATCTTGAGATTAGGGCAAGTGATTGTCTTAAAGAATAAGAGGTCGCTTTCAATAATCTTAAAATAAAAGGTATCTCATCAAGTGAAACTTAAAAAATTTGATTACATTTAAAATTTGAGACTGAGAAAAGAATATGTTCTTTTAATTAAATTCACCGAGAAAAGACTTTTAGATCGAATCTAAGGTCTCATCTCGATGTATTTAAATAATTGAACATCCTTATTCTCATTAAAGGTCGATGAAAATAATTAATTAATTGTATCCGTTTGACGTAAGCATTTAATTTTCGTTTTTTATGTGTTTTAATATGATTTCAAAGATAAATCGTATTCGAATTAATGATGAATTTTAGGTCGAAATAGTAATATATTTTTTTATTTTGATTAGAGTAAGAAATGACTGTTTTAAGGCATGAAAGGTCATTTATTCTCGATAGAAAATAATTAAATATTTCCTTTTTCCCTCATAAAATTCAAAGAATGTTTTTATTGTTATTTATTCATTTAAATTTGGAATTAATAATCAACTTTAGGATGAAATTGTAATATTTCTTTATTTCGATTGGAGTAAGAATTGACTGTTTTAAGACATGAGAAGTTGATTATTCTCGTTAGGAAATAATTAAATATTATTGTGTTTCGTCCTAAAATTCAAAGAATATTTTTTGTATGATATCTTAAATTAAATTAAATTTGATCTCGTAAATTTCATTGCAAAGAAAACTAATTAATCGACTAGGTATCGATTTAGGGCGCCGTGAGGGTTCTAATCCTTCGCTACAAACCATAATTTTTTTAATTAAAATTAATATTTTTATTAAAATGACAAATATGTTTCTGGGTGTCCAATCACACCTTAATCAAAGATTGATGGCGACTCCTCAAACCATGTTTTATCATTAAAAGATCACCAAATTATTCGAGACGAGATCTTTTAAAAATCACATTTAAAAAATAAATTTGTTTTTTTTATAAAATCATTTTGACATTGTCATATATTTTTTTAAAAATTTTAAAAATATAATTCTTAAAATTTTATAAATTTATCGGTTTACGTAAAATCATAGGTCTGTTTTTGAATGATTATGTAAATGCATAATGATTGCACGACGTGGGACTCTCATAGTCATAGCTAAGCTAATACCAATTATTTGGTGCATGTATTAAAGTGGTTACCTTTGCATTGTTAAGTAACCCCCAGCAACAACCGGCATGGGACAACACGGTTCTGTAATCATTTATGCCCTTCTCCTCTTTCTCATGTGACACTCTCATAGTTGACTAATGCATTCAGTTCGGGAAAATAATAGGATTTATAGTTTAAACTGACTCGACAATTTTAAAAAATCTTATTGATAAATATTAGATGTACTAATAAGAAGGGTAAATATCATGTTTAGTATTTCCATTATCACTTTTGTTTAATTTTAATAATCTAATTATTTTTTTTCAAAATCATACACAATTTTATGTTTTGGTATCTCAATCACCCACAGTAAAAAATAACATAATTGGTGATGTGATTTTTTTATTTTTTAATAATGATGTGACATTTTCTTGTGACGACACGTTCGTATCACTTTTAATTTTTAAAGGTGGATAACTAAAATTAAATGTTAGGTATAATTTTAAAAAAATATAATTGAATGATTAAAACATAACAAAAATAATAATTGAGATGCTAAACGTATAATTTACCCTAAGAAATATTATATTCTCAACAAGAGTACAATCTATAATGATAATTAAAATATTTCTCCTATTGTCGCACTATGATCTCCTTCGTATCTAAGAAAAGTTGTTCTCGCACTATGTTCGCATTTGTAATTTGTAAATTAAAATATATGGTTACCTGAATATTCTGAGCTTATGTAAATTTGTACTATCTGGTTCTAGAACATTAAAATCCTTATACTTCTATTTTTTTTCATTGAAAATACCTTAGTGCTAAACTTATACTATATATTTAGAAAAAGGATTAAGTATTAAAAGGTGCCCAACTTATGCCTATTTTTTAGTTTAGTGTAAAGTTTACTTCGTTCCAGTTTAGTGCTAACGTTTTATTCCGTTACTTAAAATGGGTCAAGTCGTGATAGACTTTTAAGTTTGGACGATAACTCATTAAAAATGCCACCTGGCATATTTTTTTTAATATTTTAGGTCGTAGATATGGAGACCCGATGTGGATTCGGGTCCGACAGCGGCTATCTCAGGCCATACTGGGCAAATCGAGGTGATATCATTGAGATGCGTGTGCACCGTGGTGGTGTACGATAAGTAGGGATCGTATATTGAAATCTGATCATCGTGAGCGAACCATTTTCTCCGGTAGAGAAAGTGGAAGGAACAACGTCTGAAGCCAGGCGTATAGTATCGACGACTGAGGCGTCTATCCCTCGAAGCGACGATGGCAAAGAGGCAAAGCGGAGTTGAGACTCAACACCATAATAAAGAGCCTACTCGACGAGTTTTTGGATAGAAAACCGACAGAGGGTGGTGGAAGGGAGGCGGTTAGAACGAAGGAGAGAGAGAAGAACGAAGAAGATTTATGGGTCGCGGTAGATGAAGATGGGGTTAGAACGGGAAGAAAAAGACGGTTGGAGAGAGCAACGAGGAGGGAATCAGGACCGGCGGAGTGGAGGCTGGAAACGGTGGTCTCAAAAAAACCTGTCGTCGACGTTGAGCTTTATGCGGCAGCCGAGAATCTTTGGTTGGAAATTTCGTCTCCATATCTACGACCTAAAATATTAAAAAATATATCAGGTGACATTTTTATTGGGTTAACAGCTAAACTTAACGGTCCGTCAAGGCTTGACCCATTTTGAGTAACAGAATGAAACGTTAAGAACCAAACTAGAATGAAATAAACTTTAGGGACTAAACTAGAAAAACAGACATAGGTTACACACCTTTTATATACTTAAGCCTTAGAAAAGCAAGCCCATGTGACTTTAGAATGAAGTGTTTTTATGCTTTTTCTTTTTCTTGTCACTGCAAACATAAGCAATACCACATTAGCTATAGATAGTGCAGAAAGTTGAGTTTCTTTTGTCGTCAAATCGTAAATAATTAATGGCAAAAAAGTGATAAATAATTGAATTTATAAAATATGAATAAATAAAAACAATAGTAATATGCATACCTTTCCTCCCCTCATTTGAGTGGAAGATTAGTTTAAAAGAAAAGATTGCTCCTAATCTTATATTTTAACCCCCAAACATGGCGGCTGATCTAATTCTTTTTTGGCTGAGTACTTGCTTTTCATAATGGTATTTAGTGCTAAAAATCTAATTTTTACTAGGGTAAACTACATGGGTGACCACCGAACTATGGTCATCAACCAATTTGACCATCAACGTTTAAAAGTGATCAAACATACCACAAACTATTTAAATGGTTTAATCAAGCCACTGATCGTTAATTTTTAACAGATGTGATGATGTGGCCTTTAATAAAATTGGCATAATTATATATCTGGTCCTTGATATTCACACATTCTATCAATTTAGTCACTATTTTAATAATTTAATTAAATTCACCCTCCAATTATATAGTGACACGTGGCCACTGGGTCAAACAACCCATTTGGTTTAAAATTGCCCAACATTTTATATATTTTGTTCAAGGTTATTTCACACATGTGTGATGTGTGTGTGTGTATATATATATATATATATATATATATATTAAATTATAGTTAATGTAAAACTTAAAAATAAAAACGAGTTTAATATTTTTATTTAAATTATTTTTATAATTACTTTAAAATAATAATATATAAAATATAGTAAAAATAAAATTATATTAAAATTATTTAGAGAATTCAAATCAAAAAATAAAAATGAGTTTAATATTTTTATTTAAATTCTTTTCTAAAATTCTTTTTTAAATAATAATATATAAATTATATTAAATAATAAAATTATATTAAAATTATTTAGAGAATCAAAATAATAAAGAGAATCCAAATAATAAAATAAAAATAACTTAAATTAAAAATAAAAATATTAAACTTATTTTACTGTGTGTGTTTGGTCTAGTGGCAAAGGCTTGCCCAGGGCCTCTTAAGGTCCCTTTATTTGAATCCCCCCTCCCCCCTCAAGATTCTTTGAATGTTTAATTTGTTTTCCCTTTACATAGGTGGTGACATGTCTCACCACTTGATTGTGAGAAATTTTATTTAATTAAAATATTAAAATTAATTAAACTAAGCCTCTAATCATATAATACCATGTGACATCTTTGGATTGGAGGATTAAAATTTATTTAATTGAATTAAAATAATGACTAAATTGATAGAATGTGTAAATATCAATGATCAAATATATAATTATGTCAATTTTATTAACGACTACATCATCACATCTGTTAAAAATTAGCGACTAGTGGCTTGATTAAACCATTCAAATAGTTTGGTGGTTTATTTGATCGTTTTTTAAACGTTGGTGGTCAAAATGGTTGATGACCATAGTTCGATGGTCGCTTGTATAGTTTACCCTTTTTTATTATAAGCTCCTCTATTTTTTTGTATCGATCCAAATATGCATTTACCTTTTCTGAATAATTTAAAGTGAGTACAAGATAGTATTAGATCAAAATTTTATTATGAGCTCCTTTTTTGTCTCGATCCAAATTTGAAATAAATTAAATTGGAAATATTTGAAAAAGAGGCAAGTTGTATCAAAGCAAACAACGCCCTTTGAGAATTTATAAACATGTCTTTGTTTTCCACTTCATTGGAGTTAGTAAATTTAGGCATCGCATGACTTTATATTAAGTGTCAAAGTCAACTTTTTTTATATTTTAAAAGAAATAAATTTATAAAATTTTAAGTGTGAAAATAAATTATTGATAAAATATATAAGAATTATCTAATATATATGATAATTTGAAAATATATAAAGAGAACGACTGTTTTATCTATCCTCCTCTCAGTCCATCTCTAATGAGAACAATTTTGATTTAAAATTTGAGAATATTGTAGATAAGTGTAGACACCTGTTTTTGTTCGGGTTTATAAAAATATTATATTATATTATATATATTTTTATTTATTTATTTATTTATTATTATTATTATTATTAATATATTTTTATTTTATTATTTTTGTAGGCCCCGCACTCAACAACCTCGATTTAGTGAGATTCAGAAAATAAACCAACGTATTTGAGTCATATTAAAACACTAAAACCAAAGTATTTGAGTCCTATTGAAACACTAAAACCAAAACATTTTGAGTCCAAGTAGAACTCTAAATCTGAGCTAAAAATAAGTTTCTTTAGACTATAAATAGACTCATGCATCAACAGGAAATGACATAGAGAAAAACGTGGAATCAAAAGTAGAGGAATGGGCAACGGTTTGAAAAAACTGAGGGAAGAAAAAGACAAAAAAAATAAGCGTGGAGGATCCAAAGCCAGTATCTAAAAGCACGAGGAGTGGCAGAGCATTTTCATTGCAAATTCAGTTTCTCTACACGCAAAACATGGGAGATGTAACAACTTTTGACTTATTCTTTTTATTTCATTATTTATTTATATACTTTATATATATTTTTCATTTTCTCCTAATTTTAATATTTTTTTTTTTTTTTTACATTGTTATATATATATATATATATTTCATTTTTTATTAATATTATTATATTAATATTTTTTATTATTCTTTTCTCATGTTTATTTTCATTTTTACAATCCAACATTTTTGATTTTTTATGGATACTTTCAATCGATCAAATATAATTAATTCGAATTGAATTTTTAAATTTCAATATAAATTTTGATTTTCGCGATTAAGACAACCGATGAATTAATTGGTACCGAAAGGGCGATTCAAGGGTGCTAATCATTCCTTGACCGTAACCGACTCCCGAACCCGTCACGTTTATGGTACAACGAATATCAGGTAAGATGGTGTCCGACCTACCTAAATTCGTTTTAAATGGTCCGTGGCGACTCCAATTCATTTAATCCAAGTCGAAGCCCAATTCCGGGCCCCAACCGAAAGACGGTTCCGATAGCTTGGTGACTTCGCTGGGGACAGGTAAGTGAGTCAGGCCGAAATTAATTCTCGGTTATTATTTTTAGCGAAAATTAAAAGTTTAAATTTTAATTTATTTATTCGATTTCAATTATTTATCTTTGATTATTTTTCAAATAAATAGTTGTACTAACGTTTTTCAATAATTTCAGATTTTCAAAGTTTTCCATCTCAGGATCTATACCAGGGCTCCAAACCCTTTTTAAGTGGGGGTGAAAGCGACGCCTTCATGAGAATTTATTCTTCGTGCGGGCCTAGCAAGTAACCTTCGGGATTCATATACCTTATGTCTTTGTGTGAATTTATTCACCGTGTGGGCATAAGAGAATGTATCATCTCAAGTTTAAATTAGTCCACATGAGCCTGTAATGGGTTTAGGACTAAGGGTCTGGCAAGCCCAAGGGGGCACCAGCAAGGAGAACTCGAGTACTTTTTTTAGAACCTAAACCGGGAGAGTATAGAGATTAGAGCCCACCCCAAAACCTCATTCCAAACCCTAGGTTGCTTTGTTTCCTGCCTTACTTTCTGTTCAAAGCATGCGAACTAGACAAATATGCGGTTAGGATTTGTTTGAAATTAACATGCGGGATAGAGATCATGTCCGGGTAGGAATTAAAGCATATGGGGTAAACATCATGTGGGGTAGGACTTTTATTTTTCATGATTATTTTTTATTATTTTCACCTCACTAACTCTTTTCATTTTTATTTTATTTTATTTTATTTTCATCACTTGCATCATTTAAAAGAGGTGTTGATCCACCAAAAATGTGTTTGTTAAACATGAATAATCTTCATTAATGTACAAAGGGGTTGTAATACAAGAGATGAAAATACAGAGGACAGTCTACAAGACGACTATGTGTCGCATTCAATCCAGAAGACGTGGTGCCAACAATTGAAGATTGTATCACTCTGCTGCATTATAAAGGACTCAGAATTTACCGGGTCTACATCAAGCACAATGAAAGTCTATCTTTGAAGAACTGACTGGCATAGGTTGCAGGGGCAAGATGAAGGGAGTCCCTTCAAATACAACAATGGCAAACCGATAGCTGAAATTGGAGACCCTTGCTGACGAATTCAAGAAACAGACAAATGAACTTCACATAGTTCATATCAATTGAGGGCTCCAATGATGTATTCGTTGGGAACAGGTTCAACAAAAGATAAATGCCAGAGCTGCAGTCATTCGAGACTTCTTGGGTCAGTACAAAAAGTAACTCAACATTTGCACGGTTCATCCAGAGAAGCCAGAGTGGTTTGACAGGTTATTCAACCGGTGATAGACGAAGGAAGAAGACTAGTCAACATGTCAGAAGCTGTCAAAATATTTTTGTCTCTTAAAAGATAAAACACTTTTGCCCCCAAAAAGGATTATTTATAATAACAGACACATTTTTTGATCAATGCCTCGAACATTGCATGCATCATGCATTCCTGCATATTTCGCATTATTTTTCTTTTTTATTATATTCACATGTCTCATAAAAAATGGGAACATTTTGATTCTATTCCCAGGACCTACAAAGAGCTTTACCAGCAACTTCTTGACACCCATGTAGTGTCACCATACTTGGTGGAAACCATGAAGTCCCTATACCCCAAGTGGTATGACGAGAATGTTCATTGTGAATATCACGGCGGTGTCCTAGGGCACACAATTGAGAATTGTTACGCATTCAAGAGAGTCGTACAAAAGATGCGTAACTAGAACTGGATCGACTTCAACAACTTGGGGGCATCAGTCCTATTGAAACACTAAAATCGAAGCATTTTGAGTCCAAGTAGAACTCTAAATTTGAGCTAAAAATAGGTTTCTTTAGACTATAAATAGACTCATACATCAAGAGGAAATGACAGAGAGAAAAACATGGAACCAAAATCAGAGGAAGGGGCAACGATTTGGAAAACTGAAGGAAGAAAAGGACAAAAAATAATCGTGAATGATCCAAAGCTAGTATCTAAAAGCACGAGGAGTGGCAGAGTATTTTTATTACAAATCCAGTTTCTCTACAGGCAAAACATGAGAGATGTAACAACTTTTGACTTATTCTTTTTATTTCATTTTTTATTTATTTACTTTATATATATTTTTCATTTTCTCCTAATTTTAATATTTTTTATTTCTTTTTACATTGTTTTATATATATTTATTTTTTCATTTTTTATTAATATTATTATATTAATATTTTTTATTATTCTTTTCTCATATTTATTTTCATTTTTACAATTCAACACTTTTGACTTTTTAGGGATACTTTCAATCAATCAAAGATAATTAATTCGAATTGAATTTTTAAATTTTGATTTTCGCGATTAAGACAATAGATGAATTAATTGGTACCGAAAGGGCGGTTCAAGGGTGTTAATCCTTCCTTGACCGTAACCAACTCCCGAACCCTACACGTTTCTGGTACAACGTAGATCAGGTAAGATGGTGTCCGACCTACCTAAATTCATTTTAAATGGTCGGTGGCGACTCCAATTCATTTAATCCAAGTTGAAGCCCAATTCTGGGGCCCACCCGAAAGATGACTTTGAGTTAGATATCCTTCGTCGTGAAGTTGAAATCTATTCTCGAGCAAATTGTGTCGCTTCGAGTTCAATATCCTTCGCTGTGAAGTTGAAATTGACTCTGAATGAAACTGAAAAGTTGTTTGTTGACAGTCAGTCGCCCATTCGTTGTGAAGTTGAACTTGTGTTGTCTCGAGTCCAATATCCTTCGCTGTGAAGTTGAAATTGACTCTGAATGAAATTGAAAAGTTGTTTGTTGACAATCAGTCGCCCCTTCGCTGTGAAGTTGAATTTGTGTTGTCTCAAGTCCAATATCCTTCGCTGTGAAGTTGAAATTGACTCTGAATGAAACTGAAAAGTTGTTTTGGGCCCGAAATTGGGCTTCGACTTGGATTAAACGAATTGGAGTCGCCACCGATCATTTATTTTAAAACAAATGGGTTGATCGGATACCCTATTTCTTACCTGATCTGCGTCTTTCCAAAGATGTGTCGGATTCGGGAGTCGGTTACAGTCAAGGAAGGGTTAGCACCCTTGATCTGCCCTTTCGGTACTACACAATTTCCAGTTGTCTTAAATTAAGAAAATTGTAATTTAAAATTAAAAGGTAAAAGTATGATCTCAATTACTTACCTTAGATAGTTTTAAAGGTGTGCCCTTAAGAAGGTCAAAAAACCATGTTAGATAAAAAGATAATAAATAAATTAAATTAAAATGAAGAAAAAACAAATTAAATAAAAGATAAGATAAAGAAAACAAAGATAAAATAGTAAGTAAAATAAAAATATATAAAAAATAAAGAAAAAGAAAAAATATATAAATAAAACAAATAAATAAAATAATAATAAAAAGTAAAAATATATATATATATATATATATATATATATATATATATATATAATAAATAAAAACATAAAAAATAGTAAATATATATATATAAATTAATAAAAGAGATAATAAAAAATAACATATATATATATGTAATCTAAAAAATAAAAATATATACTAAAGTAAAAAAGAAAATGTGAAATAAAAAAAATAAGTCAAAAGTTGTTACATCTCTCATGTTTTGCGTGTAGAGAAACTAGATTTGCAATGAAAATGCTCTGCCACTCCTCGTGCTTTTAGATACTGGCTTTAGATCCTCCACGCTTATTTTTTGTCCTTTTATTCCCTCAGTTTTTTTAAATTGTTACCCATTCCTCTGATTTTGGTTCCACGTTTTTCTCTCTGTCATTTCCTCTTGATGCATGAGTCTATTTATAGTATAAAAAACCTATTTTTAGCTCAGATTTAGAGTTCTACTTAGACTCAAAATGCTTCAGTTTTAGTGCTTCAATAGGACTCAAATACGTTGGTTTATTTTCTGAATCTCACTAAATCGAGGTTGTTGAGTGCGGGGCCTGCAAATATAATAAAATAAAAATATAATAATAATAATAATAAATAAATATATATAATATAATAAAATATTTTTGTAGACCCGGACAAAAACGGGTGTCTACAATAAGAATTTTTTTCTTTTTTTTTAAAAAAAATGTGTGAGTTTGAGAATTATTTTTGGATCTAAACAATTTGCTGCACTACACGTGGAACTCTCACGAGAGATTAAGAGTGACGAGTTCCACAAACTATATTAAAAATATGAAATTTGTCATATGAATTGGAACAAAATTGTATGAAACTCATCATTTCCCCAAGATGAGTTTCTATTATTTATTATATTTTATTAAACTCGCCACTCTCTCTTAACAAGTTTCAAGTGCACTGTAACAAATAGTTTAGATCTCATGACAAATTTCACGTGCATTGTAATAAATGGAGTAAAATAGTAACATAGAGATGAAGACATGAGGAGGGATTTATAGTACAATGGTCGGAAAAGAGAAGTGATATGTTAGAAAAACATGGAAGACGGGGGCAAAAATAAGTAGGAGATGGTGAAGATGGAAATACATAAGATATGCACCAAGTTTCCCAATAATTGACCCATTATTACCACCTAAAAGTTGCCTAATGCCCAACTATATTTTAAATTTGTGGGGTTTTTAAAATAATATTCCTATTCCTACATGTCGCTGTAATTCATGCCCATGCATGGTTTAAAAATGAAATGCTAAAAAGTTTTTTTCCAACAACCGTCCACTGAATTTTCTTTCTCCCCTTTTTGTTTCTTAAGTTTTATTTTTAAATAAGATCACAAACAACACAAATACGTGTATGAACCTGGTGTATCCCAATGCGCTTTCTCAATATAGCTATAAAACTTATCTCTACAATATAAATCTCAAAAGTTACAGAGACTACAATAATATTACATCTCTCCAGAATATTTCTCTCATAATTTTAAGGCTATAATATATCCTCTATTTATAGAATCGAATATTTGATCAATTCTAAGTTAACTTTATAATTAGAATTTGAGTTAATATCCAATACTTTTTGTACATCTTTGGTGTATCTCTTCGTCTATCTTTATGATAGTTTATCGATTGAGAATCGAACAACACAATGCATGGAAAGGTTACTGATATGCCATACTCATCAAATGGTAAGGTTTCTAGAAGACCAATATAACGGAAGTAGCTGTGTAGGATATATGCATGTACATTCGATCATCCTTAAAGGTTGTTTTTGCTTTATGAAAAAAAAATCATGGAGCAATTGGGAGGAACCCTTTTGTTCTCGTATAAAAATATAAATGGAATTCGTTTCATATCATTTGTTCTTATTAAGATAACACAATGTTTGGCCTTATTAGATATATGACTGGAACAAGGTTTGAATGGTCGAAGGTAACTCGAATTTTAAGAAAGGTCCGGTCCACCTACAAGAAGTAAATAGAGACCAAAGCAATCTAAAGATAAAGATAATGTTCGTGTTCTCTTGCGGACAGAAATCTAATCCTAAGCGAAAGATGTGAGGCCTCGATTGTAATCAATTCCTTCACTGAGGAATACAACTTATTCCCTCAAAACTCTCTAGACCTCTTTATTTTTGTTGCCTTTTTCAGTGACTAAAGGCGTACGGTTTGCTACGTTAAGATTCCAACACTTTTAAAGACGATATGTACGAACTGAACAACAAAATCAAACGTTGAGGGAAAATGCTAAATTTACTAGGGGTACCAAATGCCAGTCCCATAAGGCTTCAACTAGTCCACAACATAGCTACACTAATCCCCACCCAATGAATGGAAAACAAAAACTACCTCAATCACGTTTGAATTACACCCACCAGCACAGGTAACGTCAAAATTTCACACACACTAGATTTGTACCAAGTTTCAAAAAAATGCTTCATCTTTGTGCAGCTTTGAATGGTAACAAGTTAGTCAAATCACTTTTGTCCGCCAAGTCGAGAGAGGGATCACACCGAAAATGCAGAGCTCGTTGGTAACTACAGACACAGAAGTTGAGCTATATGATCAGTTTGCAAAGCTTCAGTAGAAAGTAGTGGTACCTCGAAACCTGTCATCAGTTCAATACGGACTCTTTTACATAGGATCTGCCACCTGAACTGCAAGAGTCAAAATCAAAAAGTTGATGAGCCACGACAGAAGAAAGATTAAACCTTTAGCTTAGAAATAGTACAATACTGTTACTCACGTGTACTTGAGATGAATATTCATAAATCGACGGTTTTCTTTGCTTTGAGATAGTGTTAGGGAGCCTTCAATGATTTGATCTTGTTCCACCTCTATTGGGTCAAAAAAGTATATCATTGTCTGCAAAATTTACATGCTAAACATTAAATAGCGTACTTCCTAGCAGAATTAAACCACACTTATATGCAGTTGTGTAAATGTCTGCAAACTCAGAATAAGCAAACTAAAATTAGTATGGTACCTGTTGCCAATGCGTTGGAGGATCCTCTGGTGCTGTTGAAAGTACAAGTGCTTCATTGGGATTGGAACGTTTCTTCCTTGGGATACCATCAACAGGATTATTACTTGATATGCCGATAATTGGGAATTGGGTAGGATTATTTGCAGGAGAATTTTCTGGCCCACTGAATTCAACATCAAACCAAAATCCAAATCCATGCAGAGGAGCTGGGAATCAAGAAAGTATGAATACTACCCTTAAAATGAATAGACACATAAAAACTGCAAGGACCGTGTAAACAGCATGAAACAAAAGCCTACTTAAAATGATAAATGGTGTGTAACAACTATAAACCCAAAGATCTTGACAAGAGAAGATAAATTTGATTAAATTATAGCATGGCATCTCAATTGTATAGTTCACAAAGCGCACACGATGGAAATCCTTGAACCAACAGTGTGCACAGAAACAGAAAGAAGATAACATATGGCATATATAAAAAGACAGATATCAATGGGAGGGTTTACCTCGCATCATTGACTGGAACTTATATGTTGTTGATACAGATTCTAACTCGTGGAGTTGGACTGTATAACAGTCTAAATGCTTAACCTGTTAAGCATAATAAATTTTAATACCACTTGATGAACAATCTTTAGAAGTATATAGTAACAAACAATGTATTAGAGCTCATAATTTGGTCATATAAGCCGGACAAATGCTGCTGGTAAAAAGAATGTCCCAAGCAACAGAATGTCAATATAATGAAGCCATTAGGCCGCCACATAAAAACCATTGGTGCACTTGCGACTAATGCCTTGGTGTTAGGTAAAGAGGCATAACTGCCATGATACACCTAACACTTGGTCAGGATGATTATTGCAGAAGTTTTGGCGAGGGTCATTTTGTCCCTGTAGTAAACCTAAATCAGCAATTTTATATCAACTTTTTTTATAATATCAATTTTTCCCTCGAACTCATTTTATTGCAACAATTTTAACATGCGACTGACGTTCACCGTTACGATGCTGGATTGGAAGTTAAGGATGTTGACGTGACGGTCTATTGTGCTGACCATGATGCTGACATAAGCAAGAGACTGAATTGATTCTTATAACAGAATTCAAAGGATAATTGAAAGCTTAAGGGGTCATTTTACTCTGAAGTAAACTCAAATCAACATTGTCATGATTCATGGTGCTGATATGACAGCATCTCTGCCACGTCAGCATCGTGGATTACCATGTCAACAGTTAATTGCCACATCATCATAACGATCAACTCAAACAAAGGACAAAATTGATGTAACTATATAATATCGAGGGCAAAATTGATTCAATTAAAAAGTAGGGACAACCTTGTTGATTTAGGTTTACTTTAGGGGCAAAAAGACCCCTTAAGCCTATAAAAAAAACCATAGGCCGGAACCAAATGTAATAAGCTACAACCGAGAAATTTCCAAAAAAAAAAATCATATATTTCTATTTACAAAAACTAAAATTTGGTCTTTCCGATTTCACAAATAGATTGGGAAAGCTAGAGGGCAATATAGCAAGAGAACTAGAAGACTCACCACATGTGGCCATGTCATAACATTCTCCCCTGTTATTGTCTCCACACATGGCTCTTCAAATGCACACTGTTTTGCTAATTGCAACATTGCAGACACTGTGAAACAAAATGAAGTCATAATTCACTGTTCCACACAATCAACACAGAAATAAGCTACAAGCAGAAGGCGTGAGAGCTGCAAGTTATAAGCAGATCAGTAGAATTTAATCTCACATATATGCATAAAAAATACAGATTTAATTTAGCATCATACTCACTATCAATTCCATAGACATTGCGCCAAAACTCAATGCTGTCTTGGTATCTGACAGGATGTGTGATGGGTGCCATGTACAACTGCAAGCAGTAAAGAGTGAAATAAACACAAATAAATTTTCATCATGAGAAACAGATTCAGCAACGCAATAAAAGTTCATAGGACTTGAGATTCAAGACAGCACTGAATAAACTATCAGGTTCAGCTTGTAGCAAAGTAAAATTACACTAGACTACCATTAAAATGGCACAAACCGTAGCATTGCAAGGAAGAATAAGGCCTCCACGTTTTAGCCATCGATCTCGAGCAGTAATAACACTTCCCAGCATGCTCTGGAAAAATGTAATGTGGAAGATCACAATATATATATATTTGAAATGCAAGAAAAACAAAAGTACAAAGAATAAGACATAACAGTCAATTGCATGAATAAAATAGTTCTCATCTCAAAAACTAAAAGATTTCCCGAATATCTCTTCAAAATAATTTAGATATGATGAGAGATTTCAACAATCACCTCATAAAGCAGCATGTAACCCATCCACTCTGAAACTATTACATCAACCTCTTCATCAATTTCAACATCCTGTAGAAACAATAACTAATAAGACATTCAAAAGGAGACAAATCAGTCCAAGGAAAGTAAACACATTTATCAGAACAGTGTGAAGCACATGGTTTCCTCCAATCCACCATCAAGTATAAGTTTATTGCAGATCTAGCCCCTAAACATTAATGCACAAAAGCCCTTTGATTCTTCGTCTTAAATTACCTACCTTGTACTTCTACACTTATATGCTTTACAATAACCACTGATTTACTGTCTCATCCAAACAAAGATGCCAATAGCAGAAATATGCTGTCATAGTGTCATTTTTCGAGAACTAATCCATGAATTTATAAACCTGGGTGTTGAAACCAAGCCAATATGAAAGCGGGCAACCCACAAAACAATATGTGGGTCAGTGACCAATAGGTGCAAGCTTTCACCAATTATGATCTTATGATCACCATAACAACGAGTGGTGTGTATATCAAGTATGAAAAAGATGTGACTGTTTAACCAAATATATCTCTACAAGGGGTACTACAATTGTAGGTATTGGTTGTAGTCATCTACCAATGTGAGCATCCCGAAGCTGCTATGGCAATCACTTCTTCCAAGATTCACATTTACAGAAAATTTTCCTCATTTTATAATGAGATTTAAACAAAATACCAGTATCCAAGCTATGTTGCTCGGATACGGGGACATGAAATGGAAATTTCCAAAATTACAGGGTATGGGTACGGAAAATATAAAATAAATTATAAAATGAAAATGCATGCTGATTTTTTCAACATTTTTTTATAATTTTAAAATTTATTTTATATTTGTCATAGATTTGTACCCTAAAATTTTGAAAACTGTCATTTCCTGTCCCTGTATCTATATCCATATCCATGCAACATAGATTCTCACTGACTTTCACAAGTTAAAGAAAGAAAATCTAACCCTAAGTTGGCCCTACAGGTCGCTAGTTATCCCTCCAATGAAAATTCAAGTTCAATAATTCAACTCCCCGGCCCAAACCATTTATGGTCATAGAATTCAATAAGCCTGGGAAGAATACATATAGGCTCTTGTTCTTGCAACCATTTAAGGACTATAGACATCTACAAGTTTGAGAAGAAAAGCCTACCTCAACTCGCCCATGCAATACAATGACCCTTTCAGCTAAGTTATTTGCTTTCACCACTTCATTGGCCTGCAATCAAACAGCAAATATTAATATAAACCAAATAGCCATTTTCATTTCTAAACAAGAACACAACCAAAGAAAGGTCCTGAGAAGTAAAGAACATATACAATTCCACAATATTGATTGAAAATTAGAATGCATGCTCTAATAGCTGTGCTAACCAGATCTCATAATCTCATTGTGAAAATGACAATGAGAGAAGGAAAATAAGCTAAACTTTAGGATTCTCCAAAGTGGAGGTAAAAATGCCTCATATAAGCATTTAAGTACTAATGCTACAAAATACCTGCACTGCAATATCACTGGCATCCACTGCATAAACCTGAAAATACATAATCACTTCAGATATTAGAAAGTTGTATTTAAATGAATCCATAAGCATCACAAGAATATAAATTTGAGGCAGCAAGAGAATTCTAAAAAAATACTAATGAACAAAATTGAAGTTCTATCTACAGTTTCTCTTGGTCAATAGATCAATATAAGACTACAATCTTCTTTATGATAAAATTATAAAATTAACAAAGAAAGCTAGTTAGAGAAAACCTAGAGGAAAGTAAAGGGGAAAAATAAAGTTTTACACAATTTAACTTCTAGCAATTACCTGCACTTATTAAATGATGCAGTCTTCAGAAACCAGTTGAAACCAGTATCACATTATTTGCAAAAAAAACTGAGATTTATTTAATCCTCAAATATATTTGGCCATATAACACTGTTATAAATATGCCAATCATGCAATAAGAAGGTCAGAACATATACCCGTTTTGCACCAGCTTGAGCACAAAATATTGAAAGAATGCCTGTGCCACATCCAACATCCATTACAACCTATAAGCATGGCCAAAAGCAATAATGAGGAATAAATAGAATTTGAAACAGTTCTTAAAACAACTAGGTTGTTTGCAAGCCAGCTGCTTTATATATAATATGTCTCAAGTAAACACAAATGCATTTCACCTAGGCATGAGATTATAGACTGTACAGTATAACATTGTGTTGTGACTGGTGAAATATGAGTCTTACACAAAATGGAACTATGATAAAACCTGGTATTACAAAGAAAGAGATCAAATATAGTTTTATAACTAGGACTACAATGATGATACCACCTTCCCCTCAATAAATCTCTGGTGTTGCATGATTGCTGCCCTGTAAGTTTCAGTTCGAACACGATCCTGTATGCTTCAGAGATAAACTATGATCAGTATTCAGTGGTTTGTCATGCATTTCTATTATTATTATTTTAAAGGCAAAAGGTTATCCAATCTTGCAAAAGATACCGGCTAGCAACTTTGTCAAAATTATATACAATTTACCCAAACCTGGATAAAATGTTCAACCGCAAAAAGAATAATGCAATACTTTTGGCTACAAATGCAAGATACAACCTTGCTTAAACGAAGTCAGAAAAGAAGCAAAGATAAATAATAAGTAGTAGGCAGTAGGCAGCATTACTTTCAACAAAAAGCGTGAGGACATTTAAAAAAAACAAAAAGTAAAAGAAGTTCACACAGTCCAGCAAGAAGTAACAACAAAACAAAAATGAACTCAGTTAAGGACGAATATGAAGAAAAAGAAATAACAAAAAAATAAAAGACCTTGATCATTTCTTCGTGGATGCCAATGTGGGCATAAGAGTGAAAGTAGGCCTTGTCGAAGTCCGTACAAGGGGGAGGGGGTTTCTGCTCTTTCTGATCGTCGTTGTTGGTGTTTTGGGGATTCTGGAATTCAGAAACCCTAAGCCCATGGGGGTTACGTGACCTACGACCTCCCCTCCTCCCACGACCTCCACCTCGCTTCTCTCCTTCGCCCGGCGGCTGCTGGTTGTTTTGGTGGTAAGCATTATTGAATCCCGAGCTTCCGTACATGTTTCCTTATCTTGATGGATCGTCGGAGAGCAGCTATTCAGGGGGCACGTTGTGAGAAGGGAGCCAGCCAACTGCAAAGTTCTCGTTGGGATTTTTGTCAAAAACCCAGGGCAAGGAAGCTGGTTTTCATTAGTATTTGTTGACTACCAAATCAAGAAAAGGGTTACGGGCTTTCGCTGTGCGTTTGGAACAGCTGGTAATGAAATGATTTGGGCAAACTAAACTAAACCATTTTGACCCAAACCCAAAACGAATCGTATGTTAACTTTTTTTTAAACGAACTCAAATAGAAAAATACGGAGACGATATTCTTAAAAAAAATATAAAAATAAAAATATTAAATTGAACGATACAAATAAAATATGTCCGTGACTAACATCTTATATCTTAAAAATTCGGCAACCTTCATAAAAATTATCTTTTATCGAATGAAATATTTTACAAAATGATAAAGGAGTGATGCAAATTATTTGGCATGTTGTCTTGCAACACAATTCTTATTATATTAGCAAATAACATTTTATCAAATAATGGATCTGACTATACGTGATCACCGATAAACTAATCATAAAATAAATATTGTGAGGACCTTTGTACAAGCACCAAAACGACTAAAAGCCATAAGAAACATGCCACGATAGCAAATAAAATGTGTCACACGAGTAGAAAAAAAAATTATAAGGAGGACAAGCTTCTTATTCAAAATTAGGAAAAAAATTCAAAGAAAATAAAACAAATGACATAATATGAAAAAAAAACAAGAAAATTAATAATCACTTGTGGTCGGTATTTAACATTAAGATTCATGTCGTTTTCGGTTAAACAAAAATCAAAGGAAAAAAAGGGAAGGCAACATAATACTATTGAGAAAAAACATAAGTTAGAGAGCCGCACAATGCGTTAGCTTAAATTAAATGTAAATTCAAATTAATCTCATTTGGTTAAAAAGTTAATAACTAATTTAAACTCAAAAATAAATTAAATTTGACACGAACCAAGTTATCTTAGCGGTTAAAGGTATGAATGTTGTCTCTAGAGGTTCTGAATTCAAGCATCAACGTCTGTAGAGGTGTTTGAACATTCATTGTCAAACGATTCATAATCTTTAGAACATGTACTACCTTGAATCACTTTCACTTAATAAAATAAATAAATCAAGCTTGAAATGACATAAATAAATAATATGAAATAATTTAATTTTTAATAATTTTTTTGATATATTATGTATACATTAAAGGTTAACTACGTATTTAGTCATCCACCTATTCTCATGGTCTATTTTGGTCACCTAACTTTTCTTTTTAAAAATCATACTTAACGTTAAAAAAATAATCATAATGCTAACATGTCACCATAAGGTAATGCAATATCATCATCGAAAAAAGAAAAATTATCACGTTAGCAATTCTATTTATTTTTTTAAAGGTGGGTGATTAATACATAACAAAAACGTAACATTGGGTTTGATTTAAAAATAAATAGGTGAGTGACCAAAACAGAACTGTGGTAACAGGTGAGTGACTAAATATACAATTTACCCTTAAACTAAATATGTTTCAATCACTCTTGACCTGAAAAGCATGTTTGTGTGTCTATATAATATGACTAAAATATTAATTATATACTAAATAGATTATATGTACATGTTGAATGAGAAAATATTAAATCATAGATATGAAGAAGAAAAAAACTTTAAATTGATTTGGTTACAAAATTATTGAACATGTTTGTCTTGTCTTATTATTTAAATGGTATGCGTATGGCTTTATGATGAATTAGATTGTTACTATGCCACGATAGCATCATTGGACTACTATATCAACACTATAAATTATTATATCAATATCATAACGGTTAATGTTATGTTTTGTTGTTCAAAGGATCAAATTGAGTTTTCAATTTTTTTCAAAAGTTTAAGGGTTTTAGTACCTTTAAGTCCTTTTTTAATTAGGACACGTTAAAAAAATATTTTAGAATCAGGGTTTAAGATTACATAAAATTAGTAGGTTTAGGGATTATTTTATCTTTTATGAGTAGGGATGGGCATGGGTCGGGATGGGTCGGATTTTCGATGACCCGACATGAGAAAATAATTCCTACACTCGAAACCCGACTCGACCCGCATTCAAAGAGATTTCATCCGACCCGATTTATATAGATGAAACTTGACCCAACCCGGTCGACCTGATCCAACCCAATATTTTTTTAATTCAAAAAAGATTAAATTAAAGAGAGAAAATTTTACATAAATTACTCACTGTCTCGTTTTCTAGCAATAATAAAAGAAAATGTATTAGTTTAGCTATGGTAGACACAATAGTTGCGTTTAAATTGGTGTTTCTGAAATATCAAAATAGAAAATGGAAGAATATCTTATAAATTAATCGAAGTTTGTTGCTTCAAAAAAAAAAAAGAGTATTCGTTGAATAAAATGAAAAATATTATGATTTTGTAACACCCATAATCCGTATATATCTCGAAATATGAGTTAAAGATATTACATCTAAATTACAAACGTTCGTTGAACATAAATACTTAAAATTTTATTTCATTATCAATTATTTTAAGTTATTCAATTACAGTCGTTCAAAACATTTATAACATACATGCCACTAACGAGTAAAAAATGTCTTACTGATACTATAAGTTGGCTTGATTTTCCAAGAAGAGATGCTTTCAACACTCCTTACTTCACTTCCATTTCTTTATCTAAACCTACGTATGAAAATCATCACACGCCAAGTAAAATTTAGTGAGACAGTAATATAGTTGAGATGAGATAAAACGTAACTATCATAAAGTATTATAAAAGATAAATCTATAATTTAAATAAAAACATTGAAAACTTTCAAATCAAGTTGTTCAAGCCATTTTCCTCTTTGAAAATCTAAAAAATAATCATCTCATGATTTTATAAAAAATCATATAAATTAACATCAAATATAACAATTACTTCATGTTCGTTTCACTCGTACACATTTCAGAACTTTCATTTCATTTTCATATTATTTTCTTTCATACACTTGTCTTAACATTCACATTTAGGGTCTGTTTGGTTGGGGGAAAATATTTTACGGTGTATTTGGTTCCCGTAAAACATAAAAGTCAATGAATTTGTTTTACGATCAATGAAAAACTCAAAGCAAAACACGGTAAAATGACTTACCGTTTGGAGAATGGTAAGTCATTTTCCTTCGTTTTCCCGTCCCTTGCTCCACAACAAAATATCTTGTGATCCAATGCCCTCCTTCGTTTACGGTGTGCGGGATTTCGGTTTTGGTTCTCATCGTCGTTTTGAGCAGAGAAGGCCAGATTGAATCAACACCTACCATTTCTAGGGTAAAGATCTACTATTTCTTCTTCTTTGTTTTTGTTTTTAACTTTTCTCTAATGATTTGGAAAGCTCTTATTATTTTTTTTTTAAATTCATGGACATCATTGAGCAAATTTCTATTTTGGGTTATGGGTAAAGTATTTGATTTGGGTGAATTTAGGGGATAAATTTTCTTTTTATCATTAGAAGTGATTAGTCGTCTGCAATTCTGTGTCTGATGTGAATTGGAATCTAGAGGCAGTTTGTCTTTGCATTTGCTTGAACTTTTTCTGGAGTTTCTTGTAGGATATGTGGTATATTTCAAGTTTCAGAGATTTATGATCTAACTGTTAGATTTATAATTCTTAACTGTTTTGTTGGGACATTTTTGTCTGCTGGAGTTGTTAAGAATTTGTTATTTGTCGACACGGTAGTTTGGATTTTGTTTAGTTGAAAAGAAAAAAGGGTTTGTGTTGGCATGTCAATTATCATCTATGTGTGTTGAAGCTGATCGTTTTGATTTAATCAGTTTTCTTTTATTGAGTAATAACTCACTAGAATTACATGTCCTTGTTAGAAGTAGTAGTTTGGCCTTTCCGTTTGGTACACTAAACTTATTCAAGACAAACTTTAGGAAATACAAACCTCAAGGACCGATTAATCGAACCTGTAAGGAAGTTGAATGATAGCTTTGGAAATAAAGAGAATTGGTAAGTATTGCAGGTTTGATCTTATGTAGTGGCATATGCTTATCTGTTCTTGAAAAAACATGCCTTGAAATACTTCTGATGTTCTTGTAACATCCTCAATATCGGGTTAGTGACTAGATTGAAAAATTTCATAAATTGGAGATTAAAGTAGGATAATTGAATAGTTCAATGATTTATTGGAAATATATGATGAAGGTTATTTGGTAATTATGGAATGAATTAAAGGGTAAAATAGTCAATTGACAAGTAAGATTTTTATTTTTCCCTTATAAGATAAGGAACCCACGTGGGAAGAGGGAAAAGGAAGTTCCAGAGTTCTCTTCATCTTTCTTATTTCTCTCCATCTTGAACCAAGGTTGCAAAGGTAAGTCCACTTGTTAGATAATTTCTTGTTGAATTCAAGGTTTGTTTATGATCATTAGATGATAATTAAGCTTAAATAAAGCTTAAATCATCTAAAAAGCAAATGATGGTGGAGTTAGGAGAGATTAAAGATTAAAAGTTTTCAAATGAAATCTTGGAATAGAGTTCATTACTCAAATGGGAAGATAAATTTGACTTGTCGTCAACTTAATTAAGAGATATGAAGTGATAGAATTGAATTAAGAACATATTGAAAAATTGGTATGATTATTGATTTCCATATGGAGAAAGGAATTTTGAGATTTAAAGGGTGATAAAGGGGTAGAAATGAGTTTAATTATGTATATGAGAGTTAAGAATATGGTAGAGGATGCAATATGAAGTGTTTAAGTAGAATTGGAGTGATTTTCGGGCTTAAAAATGAATTATGGGCTATATGCATCGATGCACATTCAATGTGTACCGATGCATCAAGGGTAAATTTCCAGAAATTGTTCAGTGTGTATCGATGCACCCATTAAAAAATAAAACATCGAATGCAATTAGTGCATCGATGCATAAGGAGTGCATCGATGCACCCCCCTAAAATGAAAACATCGAAGGTGATTTGTGTATCGATGCAGGGGTAGTGCATCGACGCACTTCAAAGGAAAATAGAATTATACCTTTCTTTTGGTCTAAGAATTGATAGATTAGTGTATATCAAGTGGATACTAATATGTATCAATGTATGATTATATAGATATCGAGCACGAACAAGTCCCGGAATGATTATCAAGTTATGATTCGATCGCAAGATAGGAAATTATAAAAATGAATTGGAACTTAGTAAGGCCAAGGTGAGTGCATATTAGATAGTGTATTATATTTAATGGAAATAAGACTTGTGACAAGTCTTTTTCCTCTAGTAAAATACATAAATTCATTAATATGAGCATATGGTTGATATGTTACATGTGTGTTATTGATTGTTGTATGTGTTAATGATAGGTGTGAATACATGTTTATATGATACATGTTAAGTGTTCATGATATATGTATACATGATAATACGATATAAGTTAAATTATACAATATGATACATAACTATAAGATAAGTGAATGAATGTATATATATATATGATAGAGATTATGTATGAGATATATGAGAAGAGGTAGATGTGATTAGGTGAAAATAATACAAACATATATTAAGCCATGTTATATGTGATAAATGAATGATATGAAAAGTGACATGAACTAAGTGAAAAGAAGCTACATGATTATATGTAAATGTGAAAGAAGTTAGGAGCTTATATGAACATGTGATATGAATGTGTATATGTGATACAAGTTATGCGACATAAGCTACGTGATATGTGACAGTGAATTACGTGTTGATATGACATAAGTACATGAACAAATGAGAAATGATATAGAGTTTTACACTTATATATGGTATGTGATAGAAGAAAATGAACATGTGATCATAAGAGAAGTGATATGAGTATAATGCCCATGTTAGGTGATATGAGAGCTAGGGGTATAGTTGGCATACCAAGAGTCGAGGGTTTACCTATGTTCTACGGAACATATGGACAGAATTACCTATGTCTTTCGAGATATATGGACAATATACCTATGTTCTAAGGAACATATGGACAGTTTACCTAGGTTCTTCGGGACCTATGGACAGTTGCCGAGGTTCTTTATGACCTCTGGATAGGTCATTCGGGACATTTATACGAGCTGTGGTGATAGCATAGTGGTGCACAACCTCAATAGACTCACATATCTATAGTTCTCAAAAGTGTACATGGGCTAAACAAAGAGATAACAATGAAGATAGTAATTGTGAAATATATGTGTTTTGTGATATGAATTATATGATATGATATGTGTGTATGAGTGATTATTTTATATGTTATAAGATATAGGATATGAACATAGTAGATCATATAAACAAGAGAATAGAAATATGAATGGTGATAATATGATAATGATGAAGAAGATAATAATGCAATGATATATATATATATATATATATATATATATATATATATATATATATATATATATATATATATATATATATATATATGAATGGATATATGTTTGGGTATGTGATAGCAGTAATTGTTCTTGCATGATTACAAGTTATAGTTTACATTATATGTTTATTGCATCACTAAGTCATAGACTTAACGTGTTATTGTTTTACACGTAGGTTACAGAAGCGAGAAGAGAAGTGAAGAAGAGGAAGACATGTCAGCATCTCCCTTACAAAATTTCAGATCCGAAAATAGATGATTTAAATGTGTTTGGTTAATTTGAATATAGTTGGCCTGTACTAATTGATTGAGTTGAATATGCTCTGATCGATTTTGGTTATTTTGGTCAATTATGTAAATAAACTGCTTTTATTTTAATGAAAGTTTTAAATTTTCTTTGAATTTTGTCAAGAGTCAAAGTTTGAAAAGTCAATGTGACACCTCAGACTCGTATTCGGGTCGGGTACATGTTGGGGGTTGTTACATTTAATGGTATCAGAGCTAAGGTTTAGCCGATTTTAGGCTTAAACCAAAGTCAAATGAGGTTTACAAATGTGTACATGCCAACTAAAAGTGAAAATTTTTGATCTGATAGTGTAAGGAGTATGTTGTCTTGCTAATAGAATAAGAATAGTATGATATTGTAGAAATCTGATTGCAATAGTTTCAAAATGAAGTGAGATGTAAATCTGATTGTAATAGCAATTCACCTGCCCTGGCCAGACAGGATGAAGAGCGGCACATCAGGAAATGCCTCGTAAGATCAAAAATTGATTTCAGGAAGTTAAAATCATATTAGAATAGTGATAACAAGTTTTCATTGTTTTGAATCGGAAAAGTGATATGGAGTAGTTTTATTATTTCTTGGATAAGATAGAATATGGTGAACAAGTGTCACCATAAGAGTGTTAAAAGATCAAATGATTCAGTGAGAATTGGTAGAAGAGTTCAAGAACAAGTGTATCAGTGACAAGCGTTTAAAATGTATAAAGTCAGAGCTTATGAGTTCGAAACGAAGGGATAGCATTGTGTATAAGCAAGAGTGTTTATATGATAAGGGTTTGCTGTTAAGACGAAAAGAGTTAGCGTTGGCTAACCAGAGTACGTGATAAAATGTACTGGAATTATAAGATTATAAGATATTGTCAGGATATGATAACCAAATATGAAATGGATCTGGATACAATTGTATATTTGGATCATAGTAATGTGGTATAGTAAAGGAAAAGGAAGTAAGGATTTGTATATTTGAGTAAAGCTGAGGACTGATAAGAAGAGTTTAAGAATGAGTATATCGATGATCAAATTATAAGACATAGGAAGTCAGAATGTTGAGTTTGAGCAACGGAAATTTCAGGATGTATGAGAATAGAGAAGAAATTGATAAGTTAAATAAACTAATTTTGAGATAATTTCGATTGGAAAGAATGTATATGATTGGTTGACTAGGGCTTGTGCCCTAGATTGAACAGATGTTATTGACTAGTTGTCAGATTAAAGGTGATAGAGTTATGAGATTGGAGGAAAAGATAAAGTTGAGTTAATTAATTATGATGTGAATTTGGATATAGTTGTGTATTCTGATCAGATAACTATGATGTAGATAAGGAGATAAGTAATTATATGGAGCTTTAAGGAATGAAAATACAAGTATAAGAGATGATAAAGAATGAGGTTTGTATAAGTGAAATTGATTATCAAAGTTATGAAAAGGTGATAAAGATAGGTAATTAGACATGAGTATAGGTGATAAGATAAGAGTATGTGAACATGAAAGGAAAGATATGATTTGGGTACAAGGAATAAATAAAGGAAAAAGGAAGTTGAAGAATTAAAGGAATAAAAGGTTAAGTAAAGGAGGCAACATGAGAACATTAAAAGGTATGTTCTTATTGGTATGTGCAATGAAAATTCGAGGACGAATTTTTTTAAAAGGAGGGGAGATTTTTAACATCCTCAATATCAGGTTAGTGACTAGATTGAAAAATTTCAGAAATTGGTGATTAAAGTAGGATAATTGAATAATTCAATGATTTATTGGAAATATATGATAAAGGTTATTTGGTAATTATGGAATGAATTAAAGGGTAAAATGGTCAATTGACAAATAAGATTTTTATTTTTCCATTATAAGATAAGTAAACCACGTGGGAAGAGGGAAAAGAAAGTTCTAAAGTTCTCTTTATCTTTCTTCTTTCTCTCCATCGTGAACCAAGGTTGCAAAGGTAAGTCCTATTGTTATATATTTTCTTGTTGAATTCAAGGTTTGTTTATGATCATTAGATGATAATTAAGCTTAAAGAAAGCTTAAATCATCTTAAAAGCAAAAGATGGTGGAGTTAGGAGAGATTAAAGATTAAGAGTTTTCAAATGAAATCTTGGAATAGAGTTCATTACTCAAATGGGAAGATAAATTTGACTTATCATCAACTTAATTAAGAGATATGAAGTGATAGAATTGAATTAAGAACATATTGAAAAATTGGTATGATTATTGATTTCCATATGAAAAAAGGAATTTTGAGATTTAAAGGGTGATAAAGGAGTAGAAATGAGTTTAAGTATGTATATGAGAGTTAAGAATATGGTAGAGGATGTAATATGAAGTGTTTAAGTAGAATTGGAGTGATTTTCGGGCTTAAAAATGAATTCTGGCTATGTGCATCGATGCACATTCAATGTGTACCGATGCATCAAGGGTAAATTTCCAGAAATTATTCAGTGTGTATCGATGCACCCATTAAAAAAGGAAACATCGAATGGAATTAGTGCATCGATGCACCCCCTTAAAATGAAAACATCGAAGGTTATTTGTGTATCGATGCATGGGTAGTGCATCGATGCACTTCAAAGGAAAATATAATTATACCTTTCTTTTGGTTTAAGAATTGATAGATTAGTGTATATCAAGTGGATACTAATATGTATCAATGTATGATTATATAGATATCGAGCACGAACAAGTCCTGGAATGATTATCAAGTTATGATTCGATCGCAAGATAGAAAATTATAAAAATGGATTGGAACTTAGTGAGACCAAGGTGAGTGCATATTAGATAGTGTATTATATTTAATGGAAATAAGACTTGTGACAAGTCTATTTCCTATAGTAAAATACATAAATTCATTAATATGAGCATATGGTTGATATGTTACATGTGTGTTATTGATTGTTGTATGTGTTAATGATAGGTGTGAATACATGTTTATATGATACATGTTAAGTGTTCATGATATATGTACACATGATAATGCGATATAAGTTAAATTATAAAATATGATACATAACTATAAGATAAGTGAATGAATGTATATATATATGATAGAGATTATGTATGAGATATATGAGAAGAGGTAGATGTGATTAGGTGAAAAATAATACAAACATATATTAAGCCATGTTATATGTGATAAATGAATGATATGAAAAGTGACATGAACTAAGTGAAAAGAAGCTACATGATTATATGTAAATGTGAAAGAAGTTAGGAGCTTATATGAACATGTGATATGAATGTGTATATGTGATACAAGTTATACGACATAAGCTACGTGATATGTGACAGTAAATTACGTGTTGATATGACATAAGTACATGAAAAAATGAGAAATGATATAGAGTTTTACACATACATATGGTATGTGACAGAAGAAAAGGAACATGTGATCATAAGAGAAGTGATATGAGTATAACGCCCATGTTAGGTGATATGAGAGCTAGGGGTATAGTTAGCATGCCAAGAGTCGAGGGTTTACCTATGTTCTATGGAACATATGGACAGAATTACCTATGTCTTTCGAGACATATGGACAGTATACCTATGTTCTAAGGAATATATGGACAGTTTACCTAGGTTCTTCGGGACTTATAGACAGTTGCCGAGGTTCTTTATGACCTCTGGATAGGTCATTCGGGACATTTATACGAGCTGTGGTGACAACATAGTGGTGCACAACCTCAATAGACTCACATATCTATAGTTCTCAAAAGTGTACATGGGCTAAACAAAGAGATAACAATGAAGATAGTAATTATGAAGTATATGTGTTTTGTGATATGAATTATATGATATGATATGTATGTATGAGTGATTATTGTATATGTTATAAGATATAGGATATGAATATAATGGATCATATAAACAAGAGAATAGAAATATGAATGGTGATAATATGATAATGATAGGAAAGAAGATAATTATATGCATGTGTGTATTTGATATATATATATATATAAATGGATATATGTTTGGGTATGATGTGATAGTAGTAATTGTTCATTCATGATTACAAGTTGTAGTACATTATATGTTTATTGCCTCACTAAGTCATAGACTTAGCGTGTGATTGTTTCACACGTAGGTTACAGAAGCGAGAAGAGAAGTGAAGAAGAGGAAGACAAGTCAACATCTCCCTTACAAAATTTCAGATCAGAAAATAGATGATTTAAATATGTTTAGTTAATTTGAATATAGTTGGCCTGTACTAATTGATTGAGTTGAATATGCTCTGATCGATTTTGGTTATTTTGGTCAATTATGTAAATAAACCATTTTTATTTTAATGAAAGTTTTAAATTTTCTTTGAATTTTGTCAAGAGTCCAAGTTTGAATAGTCAATGTGACACCTTAGACTCGTATTCGAGTCAGGTACGAGTTGGGGATTGTTACAATTCTAAACAAAAGGAGTCATATAATGGTAAGATGTCATTTTTAAGGAATAGGTTGTTCTAATTACCTTATCTCTGCACCAACAAATGGCTTCTTTCTGTTTATATCAAATATGTAATTTAGAAGAAGCTATGCGTGTTAATCATATGTTGTTGAGGAGATATGGTCCTGTAAATCTATTTATAGTGGTTAGGTCAGCATAGTATGAAGAGTATTACTGCCCTTATAAAGGTTGGTGGCTTTAGGTATCTTTTGAAGCCATAAGATATAAATAGGAGAAAGAGGGGTCTCAAGAGAAAGACAATGGTTTTGATGAAGAAGCTTCGCAAGACGGTAAGATGATATTTAATTTGCTCCTTTTTGTTGCTTTTTAATAAATTATATTTGTGGGATTTATAATTATGTTTAGGGTTGATATAGAGTTACTGGACATTGTTCATTTGATTTTTGTTTAAACTTGTTTAAAGGTAAAACTCATGTATTTTATTCGGCATATAGCATTTGATTCTTATGGTTATTTTTTAATTTCTTGAAAATTTTGTAACACATCTCACTGAGATAAAGTTGATCTTTTACTCCTTTCGATGTCAATAATATATGGTGATCAAACTACATTAGATGCATCAGTGTCTTGAAAATTTCTATAGCTTTAGCAAATATTATCTTTGATCGAACTGCATTAGATGCATCAGTGTTTTAATTTTTCTATGAAAGTTTAATCTTACTTTGATGTATTGATATAGAAAAGGGAGGCACCACCTGGTGAGAAACCAGAGCCAATTAGAACCCACCTGCGTAATATGATCATTGTACCCGAAATGATTGGAAGCATCATCACTGTGTACAATGGCAAGACATTCAATCAAGTTGAAATCAAGCCTGAGATGATCAACCATTACCTCGCCGAGTTTTCTATTTCGTACAAGCCTGAGATGATCATTTGTGGTGTATGAAGAGATAATTCATGTTGATCAAGTTTTGATTGTTGCAACCTTAGGCATTTTAATTAATGACAACTTTATATGCACCCTATAGTGCTATATAACCAGTTTGGCACCTCTTATTGCCAGAATTAGCACCCCATAGTGATATATAATAAGTTTGGCACATCTTATGCTTATTACCTCTTATGCCTGGCACATTTTATGTCAGAATTAGCACCTTATAGTGATATATAACCAGTTTAGCACCCCTTATGTCTTTTATCATATGTACAGAGTATTATAGAACACAATAACACCTGTATAATAAACCATGATACATCACTTAACATTATTATTGTCTCGGGAACATACCCTTATATGTGCCACAATGTAACATGTCACTTGTAATGTACATCAATGTACTCATAGGATCGATCAATAACCATTTTACTCATGACACCTTTAATGCCAATTGTACCAAATATTCAACACATATATAAAGGGCCTTTCAACAATTTCACAATCTCTTCTCAAACCATTTAACATATATCAATATTTTTGGGTAGTTCATACTTAAAAATCATTATAGAATTTTTATTAAAATATCTTTTCAGAAATTTTCATATAAAAACATTTTGGGTACTTTTATACCCAAAACAATTCATAAATTATTCGAATAACCATTATGAATATATTTCATAACTAGAATTAAACCATACTTTGAAATAATTTGAGGTTGACTTATCGTAAGTCGTCATCGATCAGAATAATTAAGTAAATAAACTGGACTCACCTTTGCCTTTCGTTTTTTAGTCATAGGAATCACCAAATTTGTTGTAATATGTATGACATTATTTACATAACACTGTTTTTAAATTATATGTTAGTATTTTACTAACATAGTCTAGTTCCAATAAAATAAATTCTATAAACATAAGCGATACTAAATAGATATAAAACTGAAGCAAACTTCCATCATGATACCAAACTTTTCAAAATAGCTACTTGATTCTATAAATATTCATCTCCATCATAAACCCTTCAACTTTCACAATTTTGCACTTAGAGCACTATTTATGAATTCTTTTTAGAATTCATATAAACTTTTCCATTTAATTCATAATAGTTCTTCACTATTATGGTCATTTCAATTTAAACACTAAAAATTGCAGCATATACATAATATACTGAATTTAACACTTTAACATTCCAACAACTTGCAATTTCATCCCAACATTCTTAGACTTTTCTAATTCAACCATCTACTTTAATAATCTTACAATTTGATCCCAAACCACTATTTAAACTTAAAAATCAGCATACTAATATAATTTGCAACATTAAAAATTCCATACCAAAATAATACCATCACATTTGAAAACTCACAATTAAGTCCCAATTTTTGAGACTATTAGAATTCCATCACTAAGTTTATCCAAATTTGCACTTTGATCCTAAATCACCCATTTAACTTAAAATTCCAACATTTCATCATTAAAATTCAACATTGAATACTCCAATTTAAACATTTATACATTAATGTTCCACAATTTTTCCTTATTTCTTTCCCTTTGGCCGAATACTTTTAAGTTTTCCTAGCATGAATTACATTTTGATTCAAGCATGAATTCATACTCTAATAACATTTTCATGAAATTCTCCTAATTTCATAATCTGATAAATGTCATAATTATCATTATAAATAATAGTTTTGTATCATTTCAAATAATTAAGATAGCATATAACATAAGAGTATCATAAAATGCATAGTTTACCTCAATTTCATATTCTGACAGTTTACACCACCCTCAAATAAATATAAATATGTATTAATATACATACTTAAAAATTATTTCGTTTCTACCATTAGAAACTAGGCTTGAATACGAATCTAACCATATAAGTCACTTCTTCTAGTTCCACTTATACAATTTATGGAAAATTTTCAAAGCTGACTTACAGAAACTGTTTTGAGTAGAATCTGTTGCCCTGTTTTCTGACACATCCTCGATTAAAAATTCATATCTTTTTATATACACATCAAAATCAATATCCATTTGTTTTAAATGAAACTATACTGATATACAAATCTAACGGTATAAATATCACCCTCTAATCACTTCTGTATAATTTATGATGATTTTTTAAACTTACTGTTCAAATCATAATTCCCATGTAGCTTTCCTAATCAACATCCTTAGCTTATTTCGTAGTTCTATTAGCTTACCAAATGAACATTTATACATAAATTAAAGTTCCTATCATCATTTCCATGCTATCTCAATCAATTCCATAAATCCTAACCTTTACCAAATTCATCTTTAAACATTTCCAATTGATTTTGATCATTATTCAAGCTTAGAAGTAATCTACAACATCAATAACATAAAAATCTTCCATCAAATCTTCAAAATCAAACATGTCCTTCATAAACACTAATTTTCAATCTCATCATACAAGCATGTTTTCCATGAAATTTTTATACCAAATGATAGAGAATTTCAAGAGAATTAAATCTCTATCTAATAACTTAATCAAAAAATCAATCATATAGCCTTAAAAATCAAAACAAAAATTTCTTACCTTTCTCAACCATGGAGTTCACGATTTATGGGGTTGAAGATGAGCTGATTTTTGCTTGATTTTATCAAGTAATTGTAGCTTTAAAATACTTAGGCACATTTTAATATAATTGAATATAAAGAAATTTCAAATTTGCAATTAATGAATGATAATTATAAAATGTCATTGAAATATATTTTATTAAAAATATCTCATAGTCAAAGATGAACCAATTTGACTTTGACTTTCTACTTTGGCCATGTAATTTTTGAAAATTGTATTTTAGTGACTAAATTTCAACTGTTCAACCCA
Source organism: Hibiscus syriacus (assembly GCF_006381635.1). NCBI lineage: Eukaryota > Viridiplantae > Streptophyta > Magnoliopsida > Malvales > Malvaceae > Hibiscus > Hibiscus syriacus. The sequence goes on along the minus strand of NW_024061975.1, from coordinate 248,242 downwards.
AATATGACAAATTAATTTCCATTCTACCGATCCATGCTAAATTTCACTAATCTAAAATATGAAAATATATTTTCATCATTTATCTATCATCCTTCAAATTTTCGTGAAATTTCGATTCAATCCGATTCTATACTTGACTTTATTGCTTTATAACTTTTAACACAATTCTCGTATTAAAATTCTAATTCGAAAATTCTGTTTTTAGGAAAAACTATTCATTTATGCGCCAAAATATATAACTTTTTAAAATTATATTTTATTCTCTGAATTTTCCAAAGTTTATACTTTGGCCACCAAGCTTTCAAAACTTATATTTTGGTCACTAACCAAAATTTGAGGTATTATAGATTTAAAGAACATTTTCACCCAGTGTCTTGTTTCTTTCACCATTAGTAAAGAACATTACTAGCTGCAAATTATTCGATAACTTTATATTTCTAATTAATGAAGTATAAATTAGAATATATTAATTTCAATTTTCAATGAACACTAACTAAAAACCGTATTGATTTATGATGAAATTAAACTGTAATTAGGGGGTAAATCAACAAAATGGTTCTCAGCTTTTACACATACAAAACCAACATAAAATAAAAAATATGGAGAAGAAGTATTTATCTTACGAAAAGTGAGGCTTTGTAACTGTTGAGTTTTGTTGCCGTCGAGGAAGAAAATTGAAAACTAAAGGACCAAGATTCAAGATTCTTGATAGATAAGGATAAATCAAAAACTGGGAAGAGTGAATCTTGTATACATGTCACCCGACCCGATAAGATATAAACCCGATTTTTTATAAAAAAAAATCCAATCTTATTGAGTTGAATTGGGTCGAAACCCATCGAGTCCGGGTCTCATGTTCATTCCTATTTACGAGTGATCATGTTGGAATTTTATGTGATTTTTTAGTATAAGATTAAATTTGTAAGATGATTAGGGATTTTAAAGCATCAAATTTGAAAACACAAGATATAAAATTTAAGTTACAGTTATGACTTGAGAGGAATAAAGTTATAAAGATTCTTTTAGGGTCTTTTAAAGTGATTAAGGATTTTATGTATTTAAAAAGTATATATGCATTATTTTGTTGGCTTGTAAAAGATATTGTTGGACGTTAATCTTGTCCAGTCATAACTTTTATTAGAGAATTTCTATAATATTAGTGTCATCTCTGATGTTTAAGATGTGATGTCTCACTTAAACGGTCAATTATTAATTTTTTTTTATCAATTTTTTAAAATTTGACTTTTTATTATTTAAAATTTATTATTAATAAAAATATGAAAAAATATATTTTAAAAATCTTAAATTATGTAGTTTTGAAATATATATTTTATGAAATTTAATTTTTTTAAAAATATTTAAAAATAAATATGGTCAAATATTAAAAAATTGACTTTAGTCAGTAAGGAACAGTTTTAGTGGGACGGAGGAATATTAATAATTCTGATGAAATTATACATAATATGTTTTGAAGATTATTTTTTTTAAAGATATCGGGCACTCTTTTCTTTTTATAAGATCCTAACCTAGTGTTGGTAGAAGGAGTTTTTAATAAATCCCTTTTATCTTAAAAGAAAAACAATAATCTTTAAAAACATATTATGTATAGTTTCATCAGAATTATTGTGTTTTCAAATCACTCGGACTCCTAATATCTCATTTTGAATTAAAATATCCCTTATAAATATATCTAAAATAGAATAAAATTTCTGAATTGGATTTCGTTCCATAATAGTTAGAAAATTATATTAAAAAATTCATTTTATTTTAAAATTGAATTAAAATACTATTAAATAAAGCTCGAATAATAGATTACGAATTTTAAATTAGTTTTTTTCCCATAACTATTCATTCAAACAAAACCGAACTAAAATGGAAATTGAATTAAAAATACCATTAAATAAATGGGAAGCGGAAACACAACAGCTAAAACCATGAGCCAGGGAGCACGTGGTTTGTTAGACACCTGAACTTTGTCCATTGCTCACGTGGCAATACATGGTAGGTTCATAATTTCAGTATTTTCATGACAACTTGCCTATTGTATCTACACACACTTTTCTTTCATGGGATAATGTCCCTGAATTTCATACCATTTTTAATTTAGTCCATCAACTCTAGGGGTGAGAATTCGATCGAGTCAAGTCAAAAAAGTTTTGTTCACCCCTAATCAACTTCCTATAACTTCCTCAATTCTTTTAATTTGATCCCTTTATTTTTATATTTACATTAATCCTAGAATTTAACATTTTTTAACTTAATCTCTAAATTTGAGTTTATTTAAAAATTAAAATTTAAAAATTAAAATGTATGATGGAATTCAAATTTTATAATTAAATTAAAAAATATCGAATTCAGAGATTAAATACTACTTTATTGCCTAATTCTCTTGTACACTTTATTTTCTTACTTTGTTAAGAAAAAAATCCAAAACCATCTTAGTTTACCAAATTAAGCCAGTCTTCAACCCATGTAAAAGAAGAAGAAGACAAAGAGCAACCTTGCCCATAAAGTTAAAAACTGAAACTTTGATTGAATAAAAAAAATTTGCTTTGAATTCTTTTTCATTTCTTTTTCCATCTTTGCATTTTGCAATTTGGAAGAAAAAGGAGAGAGAAAGGTAATGATTTATAGAGTCAATCATTGGGGGTGGCTAATAATATCACTATCACATCTCCTCCTACTCATATCTAATTTTTTTGCTGTTTGCTTTTTTTCTCTGAACAAAGTGTGCTTTTTTTTATAGCTTCTCTTTGTTCGAATATGCTATTATCTCGTCAGATACTGATGGCTGTTTCCAGTGTAATGGAGTGTGTGAGACTTGAACTGAACGGAGTGAGCCGTTTTCAATCCCAGCTGTTCTATTTGTAGCAAAGTTGTTGTTGTCGTTGGAGGTGATGGGACAATTGGCCCATCAGCGTCAGTTATATAATTTGTGTGTCTAGATACACTTTTCAATAGTGTCTTGATCTGTTTTCCTTTTGAATTTTATGCACACTATCTGTTTGTTGTTATTTTTCTTTACATGTACTTCAAATGTGTAAACTTTACACCAGAAATGTTCACCAGGGATTTTACCTTTTGAAAACAAAAGAACAAAAGGTGATGGTGGAGTAGGATTTGGAACCATCAAAGGTTAGATTCTTATGTTTTGGTTGGTTGGAAAAAAAGCTAACCTAGTGCTTGTATACTTCAGAAGAAAAAGTTAATCCGTTTGGTTGTCAGAATCTTGATATTAATTGTGGGTGGCCTTTTAATTCATGTCGATTTCTACAGTAAATGTGAACTACTTTTTAGGTTTTAATAGTGAGACAGCAAAGAACCCGAGGTTAGCTTTTTTGTTTTCTCGTTAGTCCTATTTCTAGACTTGAAATTCTTGAGATTATCAAATTATTGATTACTGGGTAGGAATCTTCAATGTGAATTATAAAAGAAAAAACATATATTTCTTCTGAAGAAACCCTTTGAATTGATTTATTTTGGTTTCGTTAAAAGTTCTTTTAGGAAGTTTGTTTCCTGTTTATGTTACTATTCCAAAAAAAAATCTTTTGCTTATTGTGTAAAGTTTTTTTTTCTAATATAGAACAGTGAAATGTATCTTCAAGTACCTTATAGATGAAACTTGTACTTTTAGAGTGATTTAATTGATCTTTTTTTTTCCTTTTTGTTCTGATTTCAACTTGAGTGGGAGATCAATTTGCTGCAAATTTTTAATCGTTTTGGATTTATTGAACACTTAAATATTCATATCCAGTATCTTCTTCCCTATAATTTAAATATTCTATCGGATCTGTTGATAGTGAAATCCACTACTGAAATAATCCTAGGACTATTCTTAAAAATCCATGATTTTGGATATGCGTTACAAGCTTAGTGAATTCAGTTCATTCTTCCTGCAGGTGATAATTCTAGACAGTGGATTTAGACAAGCCCAGATGTCTGCGGATGAGCCTGGCAATAGCTCCGAGTGGAGTAGAGAGCAAGATAATGCATTTGAAAATGCCCTTGCAACTTATCCCGAGGACTGTTCTGATCGGTGGGAGAAAATTGCTGCTGCTGTACCTGGTAAAACTTTGGAAGAGATTAAAGAACACTACGAGATTCTAGTGGACGACGTTAACAGGATTGAATCTGGCTTTGTGCCTCTCCCTCCTTATGATTCTGCTTACAGTTCAGTGGGTCAAGCTGGTAGTGAAGGAACTGGTAAGAAAGGAAATAACAATTTAGGGCATAATAACAATGTGTCAAACCATGGGGTTAAGAATTTGAGGTCCGATCAGGAGCGTCGCAAGGGGACTGCTTGGACGGAGGAGGAGCACAGGTGAATTAGTTCTTCTCGTTTAGATTTTTTATTTTGATTGACATATGCTCCTTCTGTTTTGCCCTTTGGAACTTTACTTCTTAGTATTCTTCCTGCTTCATATTTCGTAACAATGTGCATTTATTATATTTTGGAATCGCGTATCCCATCCGCATGTAGAATCTTTATTTGACAAAAATGTTTGCAGAAAATGCTTTCTACCTTTTGATCATTCTGTTTGTCGCTTACTGTTAGTTAGGTAGATTAGATCTTCAACGGTTTTCCTACTTCTGTGCGTTAGATGGCCATTAGATGATGAACATATCCCGAAATCATGTGAAATAATTGAAGTGAAAAATGAATTTCGATGTTACCACGTGGAAGCTATATAGTTTTCTATCTTCCACAAAATTATATCCCAAAAGAGAATAATTATACTATCGTCACATCTTACCTGTGTGACACTTGTGGCTGTTATAGGTTTACCATTTTATCTCGTCTCGCGCGTGCTAAACAACCATATAGCCTAACTTCCGACTTAAAACCGATATTTTTGGTTTTATTGCTTGATGTTGGCATATGTCTATAATGTTCAACATGCTGTTTTGGTATAGCAGTTTTTGGTTCTATTAGTAAAGTGCTTGCCAAAATTTGGTTCTAATATGGAAGGTTTATGGTCATAATAGCATATAGTCAGATTTGTTTCATCAATCAAGACTGTAAAATGGTGCTTAGGTTATATAGCCACGTAGGCTTTGCAGCTCGATTTGATTCACATATCACTTGCATTATGGTGGAAAACCATGCCTTTCCGAATAATAACCATTTATGATACATTTCTGATATGTTATTATATTATATACCTGTACTGTCATGATTTCATTTGATGGTTCCTGTGTGAGTTATAGATGCTGTGTTTGTGCTTAAAGTTTAATTCTGCACTTTCTTGTAATTTAATGGTGCTAAATTTTGCATGCACTACAAATAACCTCATTTGGGGTAAAACGTCGCTACCTGGTACCTTTGAAGAGGCGTGGTGTCTTTTTGGCTCATACCTTACAGAACGTATTATTCAGCTTTGATTGGCCTATAATGCCTGTTCTAGCCCATAGGAAATGTTCATGAGCCGGGATAACTCGCACTCAGGAAATTGCTCATTGTTTTATGAATGGTCTTTATTGTTATTCTTTGAATTTTGAGATGTATTTTGATATATCATTTGACCAATAGGCTTTTTCATATTATAATTGTAATGATTTTATCTTGGAAAGCAGGTTATTTCTTCTTGGTTTAGAAAAATATGGGAAAGGTGACTGGCGAAGCATATCCCGGAACTATGTGGTCTCAAGAACACCAACGCAAGTGGCAAGTCATGCGCAAAAGTATTTCATTCGATTGAACTCCATGCACAAAGACCGGAGGCGATCTAGCATCCACGATATCACCAGTGTTGGCAATGGAGATATTTCAGCACCCCAAGGACCGATCACTGGTCAATCGACTGGTGCTGCAGCTGGAGGTTTGTCTGGAAAGCCAGCAAAACAACCCTCTTTACATCCTGCTGCACCAGCTGGTGTTGGTGTGTATGATGCCCCGACTGTAGGGCAACCAATAGGAGGCCCCCTTGTCTCAGCGGTTGGCACGCCAGTGAATCTTCCCGGCTCGACACATATGGCTTATGGAGTGAGAGCTCCTGTACCTGGAGCAGTGGTTCCTGGAGCTCCGGTGAGCATGGGTCCTGCAACATACCTGATGCCCCATGCATCTTCTCATAGGTAATGTGTTGTTTAGCTGCCAAATGTACACAAGGACAGAAGATGACTATCTTGTGCAGATATCGGGTTACCGGATTTTCCAATTTAGCCCGAATAAGATTTGCTTATTTGCAAGCATTAACTAGTTTGTCTGTCGTTTGCTTAATCTTAATAAACCATAGGGATAGTGTTTACATGAACGTGTATAGGCAACTCTGGAAAAAGGGAACTGAACTGCTAAATATGGCAAAAGTAGAAACAGCATTTCGACTCCTTTTTCTTTCCTCATCCATTTTCTGATGCACACATTTGCATTAGAATTAGTCAATGCTCAGAAGTTCCATGGAAATTGTGTTTATGAAGAAAAGGGAAAAAAACCACCCACCATAACTTATTTTGCTATTATGAGCAGCATATCTGAGAACATTTCAATTCACTTGGTTCTTCAGTTCAGTTAGTAGGTAGTCTGGCAGGTACCAAAGTCATACTATGGGTATATATTCTTTAAGCTTTGACAAAAACAAGCCATGACATGGAATACCAAGAACTACCCCTTTAGATTGAAATCAAACTTGAAAGAATTCCCAAGGACATTGGAGAGAGCTGCTAGTGGTGCACAAAAAATCCGAATATCCGATTTTGCGAAAAAAATATCCGAAACCGGATTTGGGAAAAACCGGTTTTTTTTTAACCGGATCGGATTTTTTTAAACCGGTTATTTTAACCGGTTTGGAGAAAAAAACCCAGACCGGTTTTTTAACCGGATAAAAAACCGGTTAAAAAACCGGTTTTTATCCGAAAAAAAACCGGTCTGGGTTTAAAAAACTAGCCGTTAATATAGCCGTTTGTGACCGTTTTTGACCGTTTTTTTCTTTAAAAAATTACTATTTTACCATCCTAAACATGTATAAATAGGTTAGAGATGTATTTGGTTGATTACAACTTTCTCAAATCTTATTACACAACACTTAAACATCTCTCAAATCTTAGTTTTGTAATTTTTTATTCATCATGAGTAACACTGCTGAATCTTCCGTCGGGGGAAACCTTGAAGTCGTGAGAGTGATCGAACACACTCGAAACAAAGATATTTGGGATCACTACGATTTATGTGAGATGTCAAATGGCTCGAGGAGGGCGCGTTGTAAACTTTGTCTAAAGTTTCTTGCATCGGAAGGAAACACAACGTTGAAGAACCATTTGACAAAATCATGCAAGGCACTTCGCTCAAGATCGGATCCTAGTCAATCGAATCTTACACCGCAAGGTGGTGTTTTGTTTACGACAACGAAAAATTACGAGAAGCGTTTACAAAGTTCGTGATTACAAAAGCATTGCCGTTCGACCACTTTGATGATGAAGATTTCACGACAACAATTCAACAACTAATGCAACCACGTTATACTCAAGTAAGTCGTACTACCCTTCTAAAGAGATGCTATAAAAATGTGGCGTACGGCGAGGGAAAAAATGATTTTAGGATTCCAAGAACACCGTTATGGTGTGTCGCTTACATGTGACGTTTGGAGTTCCCCTCATAATACCGGAAATTCTTTTTTAGCCGTTACGTCACATTGGTTAGATCAAGATAATTGGCAAATGATGAAAAGAACAATCGCGTTTGAATTATTCGGTGAGCCGCATACCGGTGCTAATTTATTTACACTTTTAAAACGGGTAATTGTCTTTATAAATTAGAAAATAAAGTTTTTTCTATATCCTTTGATAATGCATCGAATAATACAAACGCGGTTCCAAGATTGAAAATATTACTTTCACCGATTTTAGACGGTGCGTTTTTTCATACCCGTTGCGTTGCACACATAATTAATTTATCCGTGCAAGCCGGTTTGGAGGTTATTGAGCCAATTAGATTAGAATTTAAAACAATGAAAATCGTTCTTTGTAACAACAACAAAAGACTAAATGATTATAAACGATTTGTAAGTCTGTTAATAAAAAAGCTTTGGGTCCTAATTTGGATTGTCCAACTCGTTGGAACTCAACTTGGATGATGATGCATACTGCCTTAAGGCAAAGGGAAACATTGCAAACATTTCACGATCGGCTTTTCGAGAGGGGTCATGTCCCAGACATTTATCCGGATTCGAGTTGGGAAACTATAGCCAAATAACCGATTTGCTTGAGGTTTTTAAAAATGCAACAACTTTTTTATCCGGTGTTTATTACCCTACTAGCCCGTTGGTTCTTAATCAAATATTTTTGTTGGCTACCCGACTAAATGACTTTGAATTTGAAACCGAAGTTTTTCAAGAAATTGGCTTTGCAATGAAGGAAAAACTTTTAAAATATTTTAAGGAGATTCCCCCCATTTTTACTTGTGCCGCCGCTTTAAACCCAACGTTAAATGTTGGTGGGGTTGAAACACTAATTGAACAAATTGCGTTTGCTTTTAATCTAACCGATGATGAACCCAACTTTGTCCAAAACCAAATAAATTATTTTAACAAATGTTTTCGAGACATGTTTGCAATTTATTTAACTAAATACGGATCAAGTAGTGTAATACACGATCAAATGAGAATGAATGCGGAATCATCTAGTAGACGTCCAAGTAACTAAATTTGAATCTTTTTAACACTCTTGTAAATTCTCAATCCAAACGATCACGTACTACCACCCCAAGTAGCGAGTTGGGAATTACATGTCATGCGATTTTCTATCAAAAATGACATTTGAAGAGTTTGAAAGTTTGGATATTTGGCTTGGTGGAAAGAAAAGGAAGCACAATTTCCGATTCTAGCCGCCATGGCCCGTGATTTACTAACCGTCCAAGCTTCTACGGTAGCTTCGGAATCCGCTTTTTCTGTTAGTGGCATGGTTATATCACAACGGAGATCAAGACTAAGTCCCGAGTCGGTGGAAGTATGCATTTGTTTAAAGGATTATTTGGATGGAGCGGCTCGTAAGCAACATATCACCACCCTAGAAGATGCAATTGATGCCGATTTGGAAGCAAACTTACACATTGAAGAAGTCGAACTTGGATATCCCCTCCAAACGAAGAAGGCGAAGATGATGAAGAAGAGATGGCAATGTAGTTTATTTTATAACTTTATTTCAATTATCGTAAACTTGTTTCAATTATCGAACTTGAAGTTTTTAAGTATTTGAATTTATCGAACTTGGAAGTTTTTAAGTATTTGAATTATCAAACTTGGAAGTATTTAAGTATTTCAATTATGTTGAGTTAATTAAGTATTTCAATTAAGTATTTGAATTTATCGAACTTGAGGTTTGATGCTTTCTCTTTGATTCTCTCTTGATTCTAGTTGCTTGATGTTTCTGTCTTTGATCAATGACTTCTAAGCTTGCTTAAATACACCTTGAATCACTTCTGAACGTTAGTGATAATTAATGAAGATAATATAGCCGTTTAAGTGTGAAAACATTTAATAAAAATGCTTAGAGCGTGGGGGAATCGGTACCCTCTCATAGGGAATCGGTTCCCTAAGTGTAAAATTCAAATATTTCGACCGTTGAATAGGGGGGAATCGGTACCCCTATGGGGGAATCGGTTCCCTCCGAGCATTCTGGAAATCTCGGAGCCAAACCATTCAGCGAGGAATCGGTACCCCCTTGGGGGGGAATCGGTTCCCTATGAGCAATCTGGAATATTAAAATCGGTTTTTTTATAACCGGTTTTTTAAAAAAACCGGTTTTTTTAAAACCGAAACCGGTTACACCGGTTAGGATATCCGGCCCTCCAAACCGGTTAGAAACCGAACCGGTTATTTTATAAACCGGTTTTTTTTCTATGGGAAAAAACCGGATTGGATAAAAACCGATCCGGATCGGATTGAAATCCGAATTATGTGCAACCCTAGTGGTGCTCTCTTTAAACTCTGTTTTAAAACAGAAAGATGAAAGGGGTTATAACAGTTGATCTCACATATGGCCATGGATGGACCCAAGGGGGCGGGTTGGGACAATCGTTTCCTAAAATTTTAAAATTATCACATATTTTAGATATTTTCTGTGTTTTTTATTGATAATCCATTTTTGTCTTTTAAATTTTATAAGTTCGCCTTCACAACATAAATCCCGTGCTCGTTCTTGCACATGGCCGCAATGACATTTCTCAAAAAATGCTCCATGTCACTGACTACATTATTATATCTTTCTCACCATGCAATTTGCTTCCCAAATCTCATCTTTCCTTTCTTATGTTTGTATTAAAGCAGTTGCAGACATCAGAAAGCTACAATGCCAACTCAGAAAGCTTGAAATATAGTCATCTTCTTTTCTTTACCTTCAGTATTTTTCGATGCGCAATAGCATGCAAACAAAAAATTTAGGTACAACACCTCTTTAAATACCATAAGCCAAAAAGATTCATCTATCATCACAAAAACACAAATCTTTTGATCATAGAAACTAAAAGAGAAAGATTTCCATCTCATTCATCAGAAAATGAAGAATCAGATACTTGAACAAGTCATTGGAGTTCCAATGAAATCAACATTGTATCAAATCGAGAGAACGCCGAGACGATACTTACCAGATACAGCTGGCCAGTACCGCATTCCATCATCTGCTGAAGGGTCTAACAAATTTATAAAAGGTAGTTGCTCCCTTTTAATCTGTGACGGGTTTAGATAGTCATAATGATGATGTTTTTGGTAATGAGAGTTTTGGTAATCACAGGCAAAGGAAATTTGATGAAAAAACTTGGGAAAAAAGCTGATACCTTCGCACATGGAGTCAGGGAACATGGTATGAGACACTCTAAACAAACATATATGTAATATACAAGTGTTTTATGCGTGTATCTATGTGTCAAGATCGAAATGAAATGAAAACTAAAGGTATTCTTTGAAACTGCAGTGAGATTGGGACCAAAGATCACTGAAACTGTGAAGAGAAAGTTGAGTTTGGGGGCAAGAATTCTTTAGATTGGAGGGATGGATAAGATATTCGAACAACTATTTAGTGTCAAAGAAGGGAGATGCTGTTGAAGGCATGCCAATGCTATTTATCAACAACAGCAGGTCCTCTAGCTGGTTTACTTTTCATGTCATCTTAAAAGGTTGCCTTTTGCAGTGACAGAGCGATCAAAATCCCGTCTCCGAATGGCGAATTCCTGAGAGTCCATTACAAGGTTTTGATTCCACATGAGAAAATAAAGAGGGTTAATGACAGCGAAAACATGAAGAGACCATCACAGAAGTACATGGATATTGTGACGGTTGATGATTTCGACTTCTGGTTTATGGGGTTCTTGAATTACCAGAAAGCTTTCAAGTACCTTCAGCAAGCAATCTCCCAAAGACTAATGCATGATGTACTACAAGTCACTTTCTAGATGGCTTACAATTGTATTCTCCACTGTTTCATCATATTATTTTTGTTGGTGAAATCAGGAAAAATCAACAGCTTTACATAATGTCAAAATATTTTCATTCCATTGAACTCCATGAACAAATATATGAGGCAATCGAACGTTGTCACCGGTGTTGGCTACAGAGACATTTCGAATGGTGCTTGCTGCAGCTGAGGTTCGTCCAGAAGATCAGCCAAGCAAACATGGCTCTAACCAATAGGAGCTCCCCTTGTACATAAGCTAAAAAAGATTTAAACAAAATTGAAAATTACATTGCTTAGGTGGCGTCAAAGCAATTGCTCAAAATTGAAAAACAAGCAGTGGATTCCTTTGAGGTTAAGTAATAGCTTAGCTTTATTTTCCTTAGTTTAATGACAAAAATTAGGCAATCTTTAATCTGCATGGTCATTTCCACCTCAGATAAGCTACAAGATCATTGCCTTTTAAAAAGAGGTCCTATATGGACCATCATCTTAGTCATATTTACAAGTTTCTGAATGATCAAATGGTGAAGAAATAAGACAGGCCAAAGAGAATTTACACAAAAATCAAATGACACAACTACTCTTAGCATTGAACTCCAGACTAAACCTTGAGTTTACACCATTCTGTTCATACAATCAGGTTTTTTTTTTATCTCCATCCTTATCTTATTTTGTTATAAAAAAAACCCCCTTAAAATGAATGGAATATTGTTTTTAGGGAAATAGTGATTATGACGGTTTTAGACGGTCTGCCCCTTTTAATTTAGACGAAGAATCACAGTTGATGATTTTAAAAAGAGGATAAAGATGACAATTTAAAAAAGAAATGAACAATGGAGCGAACTTAAATTTTGAAGAGTCCCCTTTTTATATTGCATGAGAGTTTATAAGTCTTCTCTTAGTATTGGTGCGATGGCTATTTACGGATTGGGAGGATATATAGACATGATTATCATTTAAAATGTAAAATTGACTCAAAACTATACCCTTCATATAGGCAGGTAAGTTTTTTGAAAGAATAATAAAAGTATATAAAAAATCTAGTTTTTCTTTTACAAATCCTAATTTTAATTCTACCTAGAGGGATGCGGGAAGGGGTGACAATAGGGGAAAGAGTGAGTACTTCCAGCGGATATAATCTATGATGAAAATATAAGAGAACAAAGATGTGTTTACTTATAAATCGAGTTGTTTTCCCTTTTTATTGGGTAATAATTATTTTTATTTTTAAGGGATGATTATTATCGCTGGAGGTCCAAGGTTCGAGCATGTCTTTTGTACTCTGTTGGAATATTTGAACATTTATTATCAAATTGTTAAGAATCTTTCAAACATATATTATCCTGTAATCACCTTATATTAATCGGAAACAAGAGTTAAAAACCATGAAACGGTGTTCATTTAGGAAAGGAAAATTTTGATATTTTTCAAGATTTTGACGGTAAGGAGGTTGAACATGATACCTTTTATTTAGACAAATTTGAAGTCGAGAGGAATCATAACTTCCAATGTGGAAAATTAAGGGATAATAATGATAAAATTTCGGAATAAAGCAATTTTGGAAAACATTATTGGGAAGAAGAGGCGACTAATTGCTCGTCTAAATAGTATCCAGAAAACTCTTGAGATATTCCATTATGCTAATCTTATCCGAATTGAGAGAGAACTTTGATTAGAGCTTGAAACTATTTTAGGTCACAAGGAACTATTGTTGATGCAAAAATTAAGGTGTGAGTGGATACATGATTATGATAATCACATCACGGCCATGCAAATTGATGGTGGCAATTGGTGTTATGATAAACAGAGGGGAGAATTATGGTCTTTTGTGAGTTTTGGTGATTCATCTATTTTTTATTTACATAAATTGTCGTAAATAATTGTTCAATAGGAGGAAAAAAGAATTAATAAACTGGAGAAAAATGATGAATAATTGACAAACGTTGTAATTGTCAAATAATTATTCCTTTTTCTCTAATAATTATGCTAAGAATGTAATATAGAAAAGAATGGTGTCGGTTCACAGGGATTCGAAAATTTCTAATTTCAATATGAATTGATCTTTAATCAAGAAATCTGTAAAATAAGAAAATTAAAAAGATGGGGTTTTGAATAATAAGGTAAACTAAATAAATAAAATAAAATTAAAGCGAAAGCAATAATAAAAATAGAAGAAGTAAATTGTAAAGAAATGATAAAGATGAGAGATAGCCTCTAGCTTCGCTTTGCCTCAATCCATCTCGATCACTGAAATAGATTTTACTTCGGATACTTGTCGGTTACAGTCTACAAGGTCCAACCCGTGTAACTTACTCTTTTCTCTAGTGAACTGATTTCCAAAGCTAATCCTTAAAAATTAGCCCTTGTTTGGATTAATATCGGCTATCGATATTAACGCCAATGGTGGTTAGGAAATGGAAAACCTCATGCTCGGACTATGGTGTCTCGATAAGAATCGAATCTAATCATGATTTCCCTTAGTGGACAACTATTAAGATTGTTCTTAGGGAATTGAATTTGCTACAAGCCGATTCTCCCTCCAACTTAGATCACAACGTCGATCAAACCAACTGCGCACTTTGTGTAATACCCCAAAATTTATCTAGGGACTAAATTGTAAGTTTTGAAAGTTTATTGGTTAAAGTATAAACTTTGAAAAGTTTAGGGACCGAAATTTTAATTTTTAAAAGTTATATATTTTAGCATGTAAATGAACCGTTTGGATTAAAACAAAAATTTTAGAGGGAATCAGATTTTCGGTACATGATTTGTGTTAAAAGCTATAAAGTAGTAAAGTTCGGTATTGAAATCGGATATTCGGATCGAACCAAAATTTTACGAAAATTTGAAGGATGTTGTTAGAAAATAGTTGGAAATATTAATTTCATATTTTAGATAAGAGAAATTTGGCTCAGAATGATGTAATTTTTCAGATTTGACCAAAACAGTGGAATTTTAGTGACTAAAATGCAATTTTTAAAAATTGCATGGACAAAGTAAAAAATTTAAATTCAAGTTGATTCATCTTTGACCAAGGAATATTTTAATGGAGAATATGAAAATGGCAATTGGTAATTTTTAAGTTTCATTAATGGCAAAAAAGGAATTTCCTAAGTAATTGAATAAAAAAATCAATTATATTATTATTAAGCCATGCGTTAGGATTAATTATTATTAGAATAATCAAGAAACTTGATCATTTTCAGCAACAAACTCTCCAAGGGCCGAAACTTGAAGTTCTTCAAGGTAAGAATTTTTAGTTTGAATTTTGAAGCTATTTACTTGATTTTTGAGTTTAGTTATTAGATAGAGAATTAATCTACATGAAATTCTCTATCATTTGGTAACAAAGTATCATGGTGAAGATGATTGTGTGATGATATTTGATGATTAGGGTTATGAAGAGTTTAGTGATTTTAAAGAGTTGTTGAAGGATTTTTATGTTTTTAATGTTAGTGATGATTTTTAAAGCATGTACAATATTTAGACTTAATTGTACATGTGTAAATAAGATTTGGCCATGTTAGGGTTTGTGAGAATGATGTGATTTTGATTCAATTTAACGTTGTGATGATTGGAAATGCATGAATTTAATCATAGGAGGTTGAATTCATGCTTGAAATTGAACAAAAAGTCCCCCTAGGTGACTTGAATGTATTCGACCATAGGGAAGAAAATTGGGGGGAAATATTGAAAAATTTCCTATGAATTAGAAATAATATTAGAAGTATTCTATGTTGTTTGGAGATTGATTTGGATCAATTTGGAACCTTAAAAGTGCAAAAGGGTTAGTTTACAAGTTTTTGGAATTGTGGTATATTATTGTAAGATTGAAATACTTGAAGGATTCAATGTTGATTTTGATATTTATAATGTTGGAATTTAAGTTGGAAGGCTGTTTGAAAACCAAATTGCAAATTTGGTAAATCTCTAGGTGGAATTCGAAAGGTCCCAAAGCCTTGGGGACTTGTTTGCAAGTTCTTAAATGTGGAAGTATTGTTTGAATAAATTATTGAATGCTGGAAAATTTATTACTATGATGAATTTTGAATTAAATATTGAGTTGGGGTTGAATTACAAATTTATAAAGTTAGGTGGTTGAAAATCGAAAGTTAGAAATGTTTAAGTTGAAATTATAAATGTTTGGAATGTTGAGGTATTGATTTGAGCATTTTTTAAAGTGCTGGAATTTTTATAATAAATGTGCAATGATCTTAATGGAGATATGATTTGTATGAGTATTCATGGATTTGTATGAGTATTTTGAGAAGTTAGAAATTATAGTGGAGATATGATTTAGTGTGATTGCGTTTTAATTCTGATTTTTATTTTATAAATTTCAGAATGTTAAAATCAGCTTATATTAGTATGATACTAATATGTAGTTTGCACACTTTGTGTTATTATTTGGTATTATCAGACCATGATAAATCTAGCAATCTGGACGATTCGAAAGAAAAAGGAAAAGCACGTGATTAAGAATATTGTGTAAAGGGTACTATAGTGAGACAAAGGTGAGTGCAGTTTATTTATTTAATTATTTTGATCGAGGACGACTTGCGATAAGTCAACCTCATTCCAATCTAGAGTATGATTTATAAAGCTTATCAAGAATGTTTTTATAATATTTTATATCAATTTTATGAATGATTTAGGGTATGAACTGCCCAAGCATAATATTTGATGATGAATTTATTTATGATACATGAGCCCATTGCATGTATAATGAGAATTGTTGGTATACTTGGCATGCCATTAGTTGAGTATTATCAATTATCAGCTTTGGTACATTCGTGTACCAATGTTATCAGTTATCTTATCAGCTTTGGTACATTTGTGTACCAATGTCCAGCACTGTTGGTGTTCAGGTTATGATTGCACTGAAGTGAATCATAACTGAGTATCAATTATGATTTGCATCGTGTCGTACATAGTGCACAACTTACTCACGTATCTTATGTTCTCATAAATATGCATTAGGTTATGAAAATGAAGTTGAAAGTTTGAATGATTTCCAGATGACAGAAAGCATGATATGCTTATTTTATTGGATATTGTTTATCAGAATATTCATGAGTTCATGACTTAAAAGAAATTACAGGTCTCAGTGAAGAAATCGAATTGGATAAGTTGGTTTGACAGTTTAATGTTTTAATTCGAATTATTTTATTTATGTTTAAGATTTTTTCCAGATTTTTTTCTCACCTTAAATTACTACTGCCTCACTAAGTTATACTTAGCGCGTGATGATTTTAATCCGTAGGTTCTAATAAGGATAAGTACGAGCAGTAAGGAGCCATCAGTGCATTTTTTTGGAAAGACATACATATCATCAGTATCAATAAGACATCTCTGATATTACTTTTGACTTTTAGTGGCATGTATAATTATGTCAATACTTTCTATTTATCGTATTTATTTTAAATAATCTGTAATAGTAAACTAGAACTATTTTAATTTATTTTTCTTAGTTTAGTTTTATTAGTATTTATGCATGAAAAAGAACAAATTATATTATTATGTTTTTAAAAGATTTCACGAAAAGACATGAATTGGTAAAATTAATAGTTAACAAATAGATATATTTTCCTACAACAAATAGTTTATTTATAAGTTGAGATATTCATAAAATAGATTTTAAAGTTAAAATAGAAGCGTTTTAAAACGAAACAATTTTTTATGAAAATTTCAGTTCAATAAATGTTTTATAAGATGACATGTCATCTTTGACTTGTATATCGAGACATATACGGGTTAAGGGTGTTACATTTATTGGTATCAGAGCTGTAGGTTTAGCCGATTCTCGGCCTAAACCGAGCCCATTTTATATTAGAAATATGTACATGCCACTAGGATGTCAAAATTACTGATGTGGTATGGTCTGATGATTTTATTTAGGATGATACTCCTTACTAACATGATATTTATGTGTTTGTGGTTAGATGTTGAATGCGGAGGGCTCTAGAAGAGCTATCAAATATGAGGTTCTTGAGGGAACCGATAGTGGAAGTAGTAATGAGGTTGAGCATGAACCTCAACAACAGGGAGCACAGACACATCAATGGATGCCAACTCTAGATCAGGGGACTTTCCTGCAAGCTCTTGAGGCTATATTGGCAAGATATCAACCAGCATCAACACCTCCCCTTCCTCCGCCACCACCTCCTACTCCTCCAGCTCCGAGAGTGCTAATTCCAAATGAATTAAAAAATTTGGGAGCTTCTGAATTTAAAGGTGATGCAAGTGAAGGTCTAGTTGTGGCCAATATGTGGTTGAATGATGTGAAAACTATGTTAGACAATCTTCATTGTTCTGATGAAAAATGATTGGAAGGCGTAGTTTCATTGTGAAGAGGAAAAATCAGGATATGGTGGACAAATGTTACAACATGTGTCCCTTCCGTTCAAATTACTTTGTAGTTATTCCTAGAGGCTTTCCAGAATAAATATATTGGAGAGTAGTTTATTGTTAAGATGAAGCAAGACTTTTTCAATATGATCCAGGGGAACAAATTTGTTTATGAATATGAGTGCGAGTTTAATAATCTCACCTGATATACTTCGAAATGGTCCCCACAGAGAGAGATGTATTCCAGAAGTTTATTCGAGGTCTTCTCCCCAGACTGAGAGAACTTTTGTTGGCTTTTAGTCTGACTATCTTTCAAGAATTGGTAAATAAAGCTAAGGATTTGGAAATGACACAAGAGGAAATAGTTATGTTTGATTAGAGGGGATAGTTAAAGAGATCAGGAGGATCATCCTCATCTCAATCTAAAAGAAGTCGAGGTTTAGGATATCAGTACCAGAGTAAATAGGAAGTCGGTGCTTCTACTCGTAGAGGATCTGAGGCTAAGGAAAAAAAGGCGTTAGGCATAGATGGTGGCTACAGGAGCTGACAGATCAACTCAGTCTCAGGCATAACACCCATTATGTCCGCGGTGTGGAAAGTATCAACATGGTGAATGTAAAGCAGGATTAGGAGTTTGTTTCTGATGTGGAGACCCTGGTCATTATATCAGAGACTGTCCGATGGAAGGAGAGAGATATGTTCATACAGAGCGATCAGTAATAATGCATCAGAGAGGTGGTTGAGGAAGAGGTAGAGGGAGGGATATTCAAATACAACTTTCCAATATGATATTCATGCTCCAGCCAAAATTTATAATATCAAGACTAGTGAGGATCGTGACGACCCTTAAATCACAACATATACTTTGTAGAACTATGTTTCTATATAACAAATTATGGCAAAATGTTTTTGTACTTGAATTGAATTTATTCAAAGTTTTAAAAGATTTAAAAAAATAATTCAAAGTCCATTTAAAAGATGAATTGAGCAAAAATTACAAGTAGTACCGATATTGTTCTTTGTAGTATCGATACCACATGAATGGATATAGATTACCCTACATGTAGTATCAATACATTACGCAAAGGTGGTACCGATACCATCAAGGTAGTACCGATACTACCATGAAGGCTCAAAACATCGAATACAAATTGGGTACCAATACCATGCAAGGGTATCGGTACCATAGTGCAAAGTAGTACTGATACCCCTTATGCAGTATCAATACTACAAGACTCCAATGGCTAGCAACAGCTAGTTGAATTTGAATTTAACAAAGGTAGTAACGATACCAAATATAGGAGCACCGATACTTCCTATTCTGGACAGCCTTATTTTGCAAGAAATTAATCCCCAAACGGATTCAAAACATCCCCAATGGCTAGATACGACTTCAAAATCATTTCAAGCTATAAAACTAAGCTGAGGACACTTGAAGAAGATAGAGAACAACTATCCAAGCAATCAAACACAAGAGAAGAGTTTTTCAATCTTATTTCATCTTTCTCTTGTAAATATTTTGTTCTTGTGAGCTTAATTCTTGTAAACACCTACCTAAGAGAGGTTTTCTCATTTACATTTCCTTTCATTGTAAAGGGTTTTGGTTCTAGCTTAGCCTGTTAAAAGCTAGGGAAATGTTATAGTTTAACCCGTGAAAAACTAGGGAGTTGTAAATCTTATCTCTTTTTCCTGTAAAAAGAAAGAACAAATTAGTGAATTTGTTGGAAAATCCTTGGTGAGGAGCTAAGGTAGTGGATGTAGACTTGGTTGAGAAGTCGAACCACTATAAATCGCTGTGCAATTTTCTATCTTTCAATCTCCTTACTTCCTAAACACAAAAACCAATCCAACCCCTCTTTATAAACTATTTCGGTTGTCGATTCGAGTTTCCGCAAATCTCAACAATTGGTATCAGAGCTTGACTCGTTATAAGGATTCACATCCTTAAGACGATCCTCGAAGAAGCTTTACCGATTCCTGATACAACCGACAAAGAAATGGCTTCAACCTCCGGTGCCTATTACATTGAAGATTCACATATTGTAGATTCACAACTGGTCAACAAGCCACCATTCTTCAATGGAACAAATTATTCTCATTTGAAGAATAAGATGATGTTTTTTATTTGAGCCTATGATCTAGGAGCTTGGAACTCAATTATGAAGGGTTACTCTACTCTACCCGGTGAGATAGATGATTGGGATGATTGGAGTAATGAATAAAAGAAAATGTTCCAGCATAATGCTAAGGCTATGCAAATTCTCTTTTTTTCTTTAATCCCAGATGAATATGGAAAAATCTCATCTTGTTCCAGTGCCAAATACATTTGGGATAAGCTCCAAGTCACTCATAAAGGAACCGACGAAGTGAGGGGTACTAAGATAAGTCTTCTCAACCATAACTACGAGAATTTCAAGATGGAACCCGATGAATACATCAAAGTTATGACAGATAGATTTTTCATGATTGTTAACGATCTCAAGGGATTTGAGAAGTGATCCCTAATGAGAAGCTTATGAGGAAGATGATTTACTTTCTTCTAAAGTCTTGGCAATCGAAGAAGATGACCATTATCGAAGCTAGAGACCTAAAGTCTCTCTCTTTCGACGAACTGATTGGTTCTCTTCTCACTCATGAGATGATGGAGAAGGAAGAGAAAGACGGTGAAGATAATAAAAACAAGAAAAAGAATGAGGTAGGCATTGCCTTCAAGTCCACCAACGAGAGCTATCAAGATTCGAGTGAAGATGTGGATGAAGACAATGATGAAGAAGAAGAGATGGCCAAGCTCTTCAAAGAACTAAAAAGATTCATGTCTTCCAAGAAAGTGAAGCATGAATCAAGCAAGAAGAAAGTCACCCGGTGTGCTTCGATTGTCAAAGAACGGGGCATGTCAAGTATGATTGTCCCCTTCTAAGAAAGAAATGACCATCTAAGAAGAATGCATTTGTTGCAGCTTGGAGTGATGAAGATGACTCCAATGATGATGAAGAAGTCGTCAACCTATGCCTCATGGCCATCGAATAAGATTTCGAGGTATCTTCTAACTCAAATGAACTAAATTTATGTTCTTTTGATGAGTTACAAGATGCTTATAATGAGTTGTATTTGAGATTTGAGACCACGAATTCCAAATATAATAAATTAATTTCAAAACTCAAAATTGAAAATAAATCAATTTTGAAAGCAAAAGTTGATTTTGAAAATCAAAATGAAATTTTGAAAAATGATTTAGAGTTTTCAAAAATCAAAATCAATGATTTAGAAAAAGAAAATTTTGATTTAAAAGTTCAGCTTGAGAGCTTAAAAAAGAAAAAAAAATTAATTTCTAAAAACAACTCATTATGCTTAAAAATGGTAAAATGTTCACATTGTCATTTTCATGGTCATTTGGAACATACTTGTCTTTTGAAGAAAGGAAAACAAGTATGTGTTCCCAAGGGAACAAGGGGCATTGAAACTAACGTCCAAGGATCCAAAGCAATTTGGATACCAAAATCCAAATAAATATATCTTATAGGTATGTGGGAGCAATGGTGATGAAAGTAAAGATATTCAAATGCTCTAGCCACACATGAAAAAGGAATGGGTAACCTCTAAGCTTAATGCTTTTGATTTTGGTTATTTTGGTTGCTCATTTTGATTTATGCATGCATGAGTTTTGATTTTGAATGATTTATGCATGCATGAGTTTTGATTTTGAATGATTATACATTATTTTAATCTCATATACGTTGAAAAGATGTTTTTGATGAACATTTTAAAATTTTAATGATTTTTCATAATTTTTAGTTCATCATAATGAATTTTGGTCAAAATTGGTTTAAATACAAATGATATCTCTCTAACAATTGATATCAATTTTTCAAAATGTTTTGATTTTATAACTTTTAATTTTTGACCTAAATTTGAATGTTTATGCAAGTAGTTTAAATGAAAATGATATCTCTCTAACAATTGATATTAATTTTTTTAATGCATAACATTTTTTTGGAAACCTTTATGCATATGCACTTAATTTCAATCATTAATTTTGCATAAAATATTTTAGACTTGGATATATTAAATTTCATGTACTACTAACATGTTTGTTATTCTTTGTTAAAATTCAATTTTAAGTGTCAAAATGTTAAAGCTTAATTTTTGTTTGAAATGCCCTTATTGAGGGGGAGCTTTGATTTTTCAAATGATTTTTAAATGTCAAATTTACCACTTACTCTCCAAAGTTATTTTAGAACTTTAGAGATGAATTATTTTTTTATATAACAAAAAAGGGGATAAGTTATGGTTTGAAAAATTCAATTTCTTAATGAAAAGGGGGAGCTTAATATTTTCATATATTTTGCAACAATTGGTGTCTTTTTCATTAAACATTTTATTAAGGGGGAGTTTCGCCAAAAACAATTTTTCATATGTTTTGTTATATCAAAAAGGGGGGAGATTGTAGAACTATGTTTCGATATAACAAATTAAGGCAAAATGTTTTTGGACTTGAATTGAATTTATTCAAAGTTTTAAAAGATTTCAAAAATAATTAAAAGTCCATTTAAAAGATGAATTGAGCTAAAATTACAAGTAGTACCGATAATTGTTCTTTGCAGTATCGATACCACATGAATGGGTATCAATACCTTAGGCAAAGGTGGTACCGATACCATCAAGGTAGTACCGATACTACCATGAAGGCTCAAAACATCGAATGCAAATTGGGTACTGATACCATGCAAGAGTACCGATGCCATAGTGCAAAGTAGAACATATACCCCTTATGAAGTATCAATACTACAAGGCTCTAATGGCTAGCAACTGCTAGTTGAATTTGAATTTAACAAAGGTAGTATCGATGCCCATATAGGATTACCGATACTTCATATTATGGTCAGCCTTATTTTGCAGGAAATTAATCCCCAACGGCTAGATACGACTTCAAACTCATTTCAAGCTATAAAAACAAGCTGAGGACACTTCAAGAAGATAGAGAACAATTATCCAAGAAATCAAACATAAGAGAAGAGTTTTCAATCTTATTTCATCTTTCTCTTGTAAATATTTTGTTCTCGTGAGCTTAATTCTTGTAAACACCTACCTAAGAGAGATTTTCTTGTTTATATTTCCTTTCATTGTAAAGGGGTTCTAGTTCTTGCTTAGCCTGTTAAAAGCTAGGTAAAGGTCTAGTTTAGCCCGTGAAAAACTAGGGAATTGTAAATGTTATCTCTTTGTCCTATAAAAAGAAAGAACAAATTAGTGAATTTGTTGGAAAATCCTTGGTAAGGAGCTAAGTTAGTGGATGTAGACTTGGTTGAGAAGTCGAACCACCATAATAGCTATGCAAATTTCTATCTTTTTATCTCCTTACTCCCTAAACACAAAAATCAATTCAACCCCTCTTTGCAAACTATTTTGGTTGTCAATTTGAGCTTCCGCAAATCTCAACATACTTTCTATCTTTATAACGAGCCTGTTTTTGTTTTGGTTGATACGGGCTCTACGCATTCCTATATTAGCTCGTAATTAGTTAAAAATAAAATAGCTAGAACCCATCAATAGTGAGATAATAGATGTAAACCCACTGGGTTTTAGTGCCAGAGGTATACTGATTAGTAGAAATTGTTCAATAAATATTTAAGGGGTTCTGTTCCTGGTGAATTTTTAGAGTTACCATTTGACGAGTTTGAGATTATATTGGGAATAGATTGGTTATCTCGGTATTATGGTTGATTAGATTGTCGCATTAAGCGATTATTTATAAAGGATGTAGAAGGTGCCGAGAAAATAGTAATTGGAGAAAAAGTGATATATTTGCCCAATGTGATATCAGCAATGACATCAACGAAAATGATGGAAAAAGGTTGTATAGCTTTCTTAGAAAATGTGATTGATACCCGAATATCTAAAATTTGATTGGATGATATTTCGACAGTTCGAGAATTTCTAGATGTTTTTCCTGATGATTTAGCCGAATTACCTCCTGATTGAGAAATTGAGTTTAAAATTTATGTTTTCCTGGGTACTGCACTTATCTCAATGGCTCCATATAGGATGGCTCCAACGGAAGTTAGTGTCACACCCCAATGTAGGGGCTAGTTTTAAAGTATCGAATTAAAGTTGTAATAAGGGAAAATTTTGGGACCAAATTGTAAGTTTCTAAATTTTCTGGGCTAGTTTAAAAATCTAGGAAGTTCAGGGACTTAACCTTAATTTTCCTAATTTTTTTGGATAATTAATACTAATTCTTCCCTGATTGGAAGCAAAATCCTCAAATTTATCTAAACCCTAGCCGTTGGCCCCCTATCGCCTCGATTCAGTTTCGTTTGACCATCTCTGACCTCCGCCACCACCCTCATTCGATGGATCATCTATCGACGACCATAACCTGAGCAAAACCATGTTGTTATACGTCGTCGTTCATCGCCAGTCGAGGTTTGAGTGTGTGACAACAACCCTCAAATCACACCTCAGTTTTTCACCAATTTCGATTGAACTGATGACCGGGACAACTTACCGCCTGCACTAGCTTGCTCCATGTCGTAGCCCACACAAAACCTATCCCTTGGGTCGATCCATTGCTATCGTTTCCTCGATCGTTGGTGTTGAGGTAAGTTGGGTTACTTTTTTGGTTGTTTGTTGTATTTAACAATAGATGTTGAATTAATTTTTGATGAATTGGATGTTGGGATCGATCAAGGAGTAATCCACAGTCATCCCTAAGCCCGTTGTCATCACCACACATCTCTGCGTACGCGTGGGCTTGCTCTGCCTGCCCTAGAAACATTCTAGAACCGGTCCAGCCGGTCTAGACGAATCTGAACTGAGATAACCCAACCCGACCCGTTGACTTTGACCGGTATGGCCATTGACTTTGATTGTTCTGACCATTGGCTTTGACTTTGACAAAAAAAGTCAAATTTTTCAGAAAAGCCCTATTTTATGTTTTTCGACTTCTTGATTTGATTCTGAAGGTCGTTTTGCCAAATTTACACTCGTTAAGCCAATTTTCAATGTTTTATCTTCGTATTCAATTTAGTTTCTCAATTAAGTTAAGTTTCTGACGTAAATTTGGTTGCTATGTATCTGAGGAATTTTGGACGTTGAATTCAAGTTTGAGAATGATCGAATGGAGTTTAAATGTTCGATCAGTGGGACACGTAAATCGAGGTAATACATTACTACCTTATCATGCTTTATGGAAAATATTAGAAATTGGTAGATACAATGATGAATATGATTGGTCTCATTTATATAGTAAATTATTTCTAAACTCAATCCAAATACGATAAAAAGTCTATAACCGAATATGACACATATGACTCGCGTAAGAAACTGGAAGATTAATCGAAAATAATTATAAGTTCAGTGATTCATTAATAAATGAATGGACTTTAAGATCCGTAAATTTTGATAATTTTTTTAAAAGGTTAAATATCAGGATTATTTGGATATGAAATTACCAAAAATAACCTATTCGGTAAAATTACAAAAATGCCTTTGTACTGTAAAAGACCAAGACTTCCCCTGATGGTGAAGAATAGCCTAGAAATGACATACTTGACCAATTATCATAAAATGTGCATATTGTTTGGATTGAAAGGAATTATTGAAATGTCCTCGAGCTATGAAATAACCTTAATTGTTAAAATGACAAAAATAACCTAAACTCTAAAAAGAATTAGAATATATTGAAGCATAAGTTATTAAAGGTAATACCACTGACAGAATTGAATGAAATGATGATAATACCCTAACAGTATAAAAAGGACTATGGATGGCTATGATAAGGGAGACGACCTGTGAACTTATATTATGATCAAGTTGAACTTAATGGAAGTACTGTATGTATTGGAATTTACAGAAATGACCAAATTACTCTGGAAACTCTGAAGTGACAGGGATCGACTTAACTAATAAATGGCCTAAGTACTCTCAAAGACCTTGAATTAAAGGAATGACTTAGATGAGTCTGGAAACGCTGATGAACATACATGATGTACCGTCTCTAATGGTTATGAACCGCGAATCAAGCATGTCGACATTTCCTGATATCATTGCAAAACAGAAATGAAATAAAGACCATTGAAATATCTTTTTGTTTCCCTAAGATTCATTTATCGATGATTCTGAAGATGATCAATTGACAAGAGTTGTCTGAATTAAAGAGTGAATACCCCTGAAGTGCAACGATTAGACCGGTTGGCGCTAGGATTTGTATAGTTCGTGTTAACTCGATATTCTAATAGATCGACACAAATCTTAAATGCCCTGAATATTTGTTTCTCTCTTATTAGATCAAATCACTAAGAATTCTTCAATAATTTAATGCTTAAAATGCCTCTGATTTCCCTGATAATGGAATTACTTCTGTCATATCTAAAAACACAAGTAACTCTAATACAAAGGATTCTGAATACCTTTTTGATTACATAGTGTCTCCGAAAAATATACGAATACTATATGATCCTTATAAACCATGTTCTGAATAAATGATGATTTCGTCAGCTAATGAATTTTTTCGATAGTGATTCTAAATTCTGGTATTTTATCGGTATATTGAAGATCTGTGTTTCCCTTCCTGATAAGATTATCATGTACCTCCGAATAATATCTGGAACCTCTAGTGTGTTCCCTAATCACACAAATGTTTTCTCTGATTTTAATAGTATTTCTCTGTTATCTGAAATACAGTTTGACCTCTGATTTATACTTTGAACTTTGATATATATTCTGATCTATTCTTTCTGTTCTGATCTCTGATCTCTGATCTCTGCTCTCTGCTCTGATTTCTGATATTGCTATTTACTGACTGAAAGTATTTTTATACGGGGTACTCTGGTATAACAGAAGACACCGGAATGTTCAGTCGCTGTTTGTAATTCCTTGTATATGTTCAACACTGACTGGTAATTCCTTATGGACCTAAGGCGACCCTTGGGTGAGCTCTTGGGCCCAATGGGCCTAGTGGTAAGACCTTATAGACCCTAAGGAACTCCTTTAGGGATGACACCCCTGTTATGTGCTTTTAGGTAAGACCTTATGGACCCAAGGTGCTCCCTTAGGTTGGCTCATACGCCCTTTGGGCCTATGGTAAGTCCTTATGGATGCAGTTCTGGAGAACTGCATATTGGCATTCAGTTGGAGGGTTTTACTATGGTTTTTTTTTAAATACGTTTTAAAAGTACTATTGTTTTAAAAAGATCTATACATTTTCACTGGTTTTGTGGGAACACACTAGACACCCTATTCTGATCTACTGAATCTAGTCCTTTGAACGTTTACTTTAAACTAGAAGCTTCCCATTTTTTACTACATGTTATATCAGTGGGACCTCAACTCATCATAAAAATCTTTAGATGTCTGAATTATCAAGGTAAAATTTGCTTACCTGTTATTTGTATGTTCTTTAGCATCATCTGGTAGTTTTGTATTATTGAGCTTTCCAAATCTCACTCTGTTACTCACCATTTCAGGTTAAAATGATCAAACCAGTGCAGTTTTCAACCTCAGTAAAGGAGTTCCACCAACGTTACTTGAGGAGTACGGTGCATGTGTTTAGGGGGCATGTAGGTTGTATTTTGTTTTATATCCAAGTCTGGAATATATTTTATTTATAAATATTGTTAAGTTCTACTTTTTATTTATAATTATTTTATTATTTTAAGCATTTTAACAAAAATTTAATTTTTTGGGATTTTTACAGTAGGTCACCCGCATCGGATCAGATTGAGTCACACACATCGATATGTGGGTGTTACACTCAGAGAATTAAAGGCACAATTACAGGAGTAACTTGATCAAGGTTTTATTAGACTGAGTGTATCTCCGTGGGGTGCACCGGTACTTTTTGTTAAAAAGAAAGATAGATCGATGCAATTATGTATAGATTATTGTAAACTGAATAAAGTGATAATGAAGAATAAATACCCTCTTCAAAGGATCGATGACCTATTTGATCAACTCAAGGGTGCTTCAGTATTTTCGAAAATTGATCTTCGATCAGGATATCATCAGCTAAAGATAAAGAATGAAGATATTCCAAAGACGGCTTTCAGAACCCAATATGGTCATTTTGGGTTTGTTGTGATGCCGTTTGGACTGACCAATGCTCTAGCAGCGTTTATGGATTTGATGAACCAGGTGTTTCTGTTGTATTTGGATCACTTTGTGGTTTTGTTCATTGATGATATTTTGTTGTATTCTAAGACTAAGGAGGATCATGACACACATATCCATATCATACTAAAGATGTTGCGAGATAAAAAGTTATACGCTAAATTGTCAAAATGTGAATTTTGGCTGTCAAATGCCGCATTTCTGGGGCACGTGATTTCAGAAAAAGGAATTAAAGTATATCCCAAGAAAGTGCATGCTATAGTGGAGTGAAAACCTCTAAAAAATGTCTCTGAAGTCTAAAGTTTCTTGGGATTAGCTGGATATTATCGTAGATTTGTGAAGAAATTTTTCAATAATTATATCTCCGCTTACCAAACTACTCCGAAAGGATGTACCATTTGTATGGACTGAAAAATGTCAAGAAAGCTTTAATATGCTTAAAAAGATTCTAACAGAGGCCTCGATATTAGTGCAGACAGAGTCAGGAAAGGATTATGTAATCTATAGTGATGCGTCCCATAATGATTTGGGATGTGTTCTAATTCAAGAAGGTAAAGTAGTAGCCTATGCTTCAAGGTAGTTAAAGGCACACGAACGAAATTATCTGACAAATTATTTAGAGCTAGCAGCTATAGTGTTTTCTCTAAAGATATAGCACCACTACTTATATGGTGAACGATGTTACATTTATATAGATAATAAGAGTTTAAAATATTTTCTCACTCATAAAGAATTAAATCTAAGGCAAAGGGGATAGATTGAGCTTCTCAAAGACTATGATGTTATTATTAATTACCATCCTAGGAAGGCTAATGTGGTAGCCGACGCACGTAACCGAAAAACCTTTGCTGATGTAAGAGCGTTAGATGCACGACTATCAATGGAAAAAGATGGTGCATTGATTGCAGAATTAAGATTGAGACCTTCCCTATTAGTGCGAATCAAGGATCTTCAAAATAAAGATAAGAAATATCTAGATAGAATGGAGCAAGTGAGGAAAGAGAAATGAAAGGTTTTTGAAATTAAGTATGATGGATGTTTATGTTATCAGGATCGAATTGCATACCAGATGATGAATAACTGAAGAAAGATCTTCTTTTTGAAGCTCATTATAGTCTTTTGACCATGCATCCAGGAGGAAATAAAGTGTATCAAGATTTGAAGAGTCGGTTTTGGTGGGCAGGTATGAAAAGAGCTATCACTGAGTTTGTTTCTAAATGTCTAACTTGTCAACAGGCAAAGACAGAACACCAAGTACCCTCGAGGTTTTCAACCTATATCCATTCCTCAGTGGAAATGGGAACGAGTTACCATGGATTTCATGACATGTTTACCTCTGACACCCAATAAGAAAGATTTGATCTAGGTGATCATGGATAGATTGACGAAGACAACACACTTTATTCCAATTCGAGAGGATTACTCTATGAATAAATATGTTGAATTATATATCATGAAAATAGTACGACTTCATGGAGTACCTATTTTTATAGTTTCAGACAGAGATTCGAGATTCGCTTTGAGATTTTGGAAGTCTTTACATGAAGTATTGGAAACCTGACTAAATTTCAGCACAACTTATCATCCTCAAACAGATGGTCAATCTGAGCGAACTATTCAGATACTTGAAGACATGCTAAGGGCATGTGTTATTGAATTTGAAGGATCGTGGGAAAAGTATTTACCTTTAGAAGAGTTTGCTTATAACAACATTTATCAATTAAGTATCAAAATGGCTCCTTTTGAAGCATATTATGGAAGAAAATATCGAACGCCACTGAATTAGTATGAACTAAAAGATCGAGATGTAATTGGTCTGAATCTGATTAAGGAGGCGGAAGAAAAATTGAAGGTAATCCAAGATAATCTCAAGATAGCGGCCGATAGACAAAAATCTTATGTTGATTTAAAAAGAAAAGAGATTGAATATCAAGCAGGTAATAAGATATTTCTTAAAGTGTCACATTGGAAAAAGATTAGAGATTTGGACGAAAAAGGAAATTGAGTCCAAGATTCATCGGGTCATACGAGATTATAAAGAGAGTTGGACCAGTAGCTTATCAGTTGGTGTTACCTCCAGATATGGACAAGATTCATATGTATTTCATGTATCGATTTTTCGAAGATATCGATCAGATCCTTCACATGTGATTACACCGGAGGAAATTGAGATTCAACCAGATTTATCATACGAAGAGGGTCAAAGAACTAAGAAATAAGACGATTCCACTTCTAAAAGTTCTTTGGCGGAACCATAAAGTTGAGGAAACAACTTGGGAACGTGAAGAAAATATGAAGAAAAAGTTCCTAATCTGTATAATGTAGGTATGTAGATACGTATAGAATATTTGAGGACAAATTTTCTTTAAGGGGGAGGAATTGTAATACCCCAAATTTTGTATAGGGACTAAATTGTAAGTTTTAAAAGTTTAGTAGTTAAAGTATAAACTTTGAAAAGTTTAAGGACTAAAATTGAAATTTTTAAGAGTTATATATTTTAGACTTTAAATTAAATGTTTGGATTAAAACAAAAAGTTTAGTTGGAATCAAATTTACGGTACGGGATTTGTGTTAAAAGCTATAAAGCAATAAAATTCAGTATTGAAATCGAATATTTGGATCGAACCAAATTTTACGAAAATTTGAAGGATGTTAGAAATAGTTGGAAATATTATTTTCATATTTTAGATCAGAGAAATTTGGCTCAGAATAATGCAATTTTTCAGATTTGACAAAACAAAGTGGGATTTTAGTGATTAAAATGCAATTTTCGAAAATGCATGGCCAAAGTGAAAAGTCAAAGTCAAGTTGATTCATCTTTGACCAAGGAATGTTTTAATGGAGAATATGACAATGGAAATAGGTAATTTTTAAGTTTCATTAATGGAAAAATGGAATTTCCTAAATAATTGAAAAAAAATCAATTATATTATTAGAAAGCCACGTGTTAGGATTAATTATTATTAGAATAATCAAGAAACTTGGTCATTTTCAGCAACAAACTCTCCAAGGGCCGAAACTTGAAGTTCTTCAAGGTAAGAATTTTTAGTTTGATTTTTGAAGTTATTTTCTTGATTTTTGAGTTTAGCTATTAGATATAGAATTAATCTACATGAAATTTTCTATCATTTGGTACCAAAATATCATGGTAAAAATGATTGTGTGATGAGATTTGATGATTAGGGTTATGAAGAGTTCAGTGATTTTAAAGAGTTGTTGAAGGATTTTTATGTTTTTAATGTTAGTGATGATTTTTAAAGCATGTACAATACTTAGAATTAATTGTACATGTGTAAATAAGATTTGGCCATGTTAGGGTTTGTGAGAATGATGTGATTTTGATTTAATTTGACATTGTGATGATTGGAAGTGCATGAATTTAATCATAGGAGGTTGAATTCATGCTTGAAATTGAACAAAAAAGTCCCTCTAGGTGACTTGAATGTATTTGGCCATAGGGAAGAAAATTGGGGAAGAATGTTGAAAATTTTCCTATGGATTAAATAATATTAGAAGTATTCTATGTTGTTTGGAGATTGATTTGGATCAATTTGGAACCATAAAAGTGCAAAAAGGTTAGTTTACAAGTTTTTGGAATTGTGGGATATTATTGTAAGATTGAAATACTTGAAGGATTCAATGTTGATTTTGATATTTATAATGTTGGAATTTTAGTTGGAAAGCTGGTTGAAAACCAAATTGCAAATTTGGTAAATCTTGAGGTGGAATTCGAAAGGTCCCAAAACCTTGGGGACTTGTTTGCAAGTTCTTAAATGTAGAAGTATTGTTTGAGTAAATTATTGAATGATGGAAAATTTATTAGTATGCTAAATTTTGAATTAAATATTTAGTTCGGGTTGAATTACAAAATTATAAAGTTAGGTGGTTGAAAATCGAAAGTAAAGTTTGAGTTGAAATTACAAATGTTTGGAATGTTGAGGTATTGATTTGAGTATTTTATTAAAGTGTTGGAATTTGTATAATTGATGTGCAATGATCTTAATGGTGAAGAACCATTATGAATTAAATGGAAAGGTTGAGGTGAATTCTAAAAATGAATTCACAACTTGTGGCTTATTTGTGTAAAATTAGCAAAAGACGAAAGGTTAAGGATGCAAATAAATATTCATAGATTTGTATGAGTATTTTGAGAAGTTAGAAATTATAGTGGAGATATGATTTAGTGTGATATCGTTTTAATTCTAATTTTTATTTTATAAATTTCTGAATGTTAAAATCAGCTTATATTAGTATGATACTAATATGTAGTTTGTACAATTTGGACAATTCGAAAGAAAAAGGAAAAGCACGTTATTAGGAATATCGCGTAAAAGGTACTATAGTGAGGTAAAGGTGAGTGCAGTTTTTTATTTAATTATTTTGATCAATGAAAACTTGCGATAAGTCAACCTCATTCCAATCTAGAGTATGTTTTTTAAAGCTTATAAAGAATATTTTTATAATATTTTATATCAGTTTTATGAATGATTTAAGGTATGAACTGCCAAAACATTATATTTTGATGATGGGTTTATTTATGATACATGATCTCATTGTATATACAATGAGAATTGTTGGTACACTTGGCATGCCATTAGTTGAGTACTTATCAATTATCAGCTTTGGTACATTCGTGTACCAATGTTATCTTTTATCTTATCAACTTTGGTACATTCATGTACCAATGTCCAGCACCGTTGGTGTTCAAGTTATGATTGTACTGAAGTGCATCATATCTCAGTATCAGTTATGATTTGCACCGTGTTGTGCATAGTGCGCACCTTACTCACATATCTTTTGTTCTCATAAATATGCATTGGGCTATGAAAATGAAGATGAATGTTTGAATGATTTCCAGTTGACAGAAAGCATGATATGCTTATTTTATCAGATATTGTTTATCAGAATATTCATGAGTTCAAGACTTAAAAGAAATTACAGGTCTCAGTGAAGAAATCGACTTGGATAAGTTGGTTTGATAGTTTAATGTTTTAATTCGAATTACTTTATTTATGTTTAATAATTTTTCATATTTTTTCTCACCTTAGATTACTACTGCTCTACTAAGCTATACTTAGCGCGTGATGATTTTCATGCGTAGGTTCTAATAAGGATAAGTATGAGCACTAAGGAGCCATCAGAGCATCTTTTTGGAAAGACATACATATCATCAGTATCAATAAGACATCTATGATGTTACTTTTGACTTTTAGTGGCATGTATAATTATGTTAGTAGTTTCTATTTATCATATTTATTTTAAATAGTCTGTAATAGTAAACTATACCTATTTTAGTTTATTTTACTTAGTTTAGTTTTATTAGTATTTATGCATGAAAAAGAATAAATTATATTATTATGTTTTTAAAAGATTTCACGAAAAACATGAATTGGTAAAATTACTTGTTAACAAATGGATTTATTTTCTTACAACAAAGAATTTATTTATAAGTTGAGATATTCATAAAATAGATTTTAAAGTTAAAATAGAAGCGTTTTAAAACGAAACAATTTTTTTGGCAAACTTCAGTTCACTGAATGTTTTATAAGTTGATATGACATCTTTGACTTGTATAACGAGATATATACGGGGTTAAGGGTGTTACACTTTGGATTGGAGAAATTGAGATGCTTGAAGAAATGCCGATTACCTCTCCTTGTCTGCTGAAAATCAAGAAAGAAATCTGAAGATATGAAGTGTTTTTGCAATTCTCATGAGAATGGATTGAGTCTTCGCTCAGCTATCAGCTAAAAGAAAATTTAGCGAAACATGGTAGAGATTATGCTTGGAGTGTAGAGGGAAGTAAGATGAAGAAGAAAAATAATTTTATTAAACTGAAAACCTAAAAACAAAATAAAGCCTGAACCAATTCTATATTGAATTCTAAACTTGTACATCTCTCAAGCTTCACCCCTAAGGATATTTATAGTTTTGAGTTAAGCTAATGAAAATAAAATACTAACTCTTAAAATATTTTAACTCTTAATTCTAACGAACTAAAATATCCTAATTAATAATTATTAAAAATCCTAAATAAAAATTATATGCAAACTAAATTCCTAATAAAATAATAAAATATCAATTGTTTGAATTCAATTGTAACTTTTAAATTCCTAAAGAATTATGGTTCACCTTGCTTAACTCCTTTGATCTTTCTACTTGGATTATTTAATCAGAGTTTGTGTTTGGATCAAACTTTCAATCTGATTGGCGTCGACCTTTCCCAAATAAATAGAAAATATGTTTAATTCATCTTTTAATTTTTATTTCCTGGAAAATAGTCCTGCACAAATTTGAATAAAAATAACTCAAGTTAGCACTATAAAAGTATATAACACGGATCAATTAATAACAAAATATTAACCAAATAAAACACTCATCAAATTCCCCCTCACGTATTCAATGTTTGTCCTCAAGCATGCCTTAATCAATCATAAAAATCTCAAATCATGAATCTTTCATGTCACAATGTACCAAGAAAAACCAAACAAGCTAATGATCACATCGAGTATTGAGAGCAAGGAAACAATCAAGCAAACAGACATAACTTAGTAAGAAATTTTAGTAAAAGCCAAGATATATCAATTATCCATCAATTTCAATGTGACAAGACTCAATACCTCACGAGGATTTACTCATTATCACTCAAAGTGTTTAGGGTAAAAGTAAGAAAATAAATCGCTCGAAGCCGGGATTAATAAGGACATTACCATAGGCTTGTAAGAAAATCAAGTCTCCACCACTGGTTCGAACAAGATGCATATAATCAAAGGGTCTTTAGCAAGGCTGTAACAAGACTTAGTTTGGGGTAGGAAAAAGGCCAAAAAATGGGTTTAAGTCTCAAGACAATAGATGCAAAATATATGAGTTCAAGCCACGAATTCATCAAAGTAAACACACTCGAAGAAGCTTAACCAAACAATTTTTTTTATTTTCTTTCGAACGCTTTGTTCGATCCAAAATCTTTTCTTTTTTTTCCAACTATTTCCTCTTTCTTCACTTAATTTTTTCGTTCGTGGAGCAAATCTATCTCATGTATTGACAAAGGTAACAAGAGAGGGAAAAATAAAAATTGAAAGGTTTAGGTTTTGTAATGTAGTAAAAATAAATAAAAGGGTAAAGGCTCAAAGTGGGTTCATTAGTGAATATATATAATTGTGTAGGCAATTTGGGTAGAGAAGTGGTTTAATCCTAAGTGCCCTAAATATCTTAAAGCATCAAGTTTCAACATGTGGTCTCGATATGCATTTAATCGCAAGTTCTAGAATGTCAAAATTAATCCAGTACACTCAATCAAACAAATGAACAAGAATGAAAAGGTATGCTCGTTTAGGCTCATATCTCACAAGAAGGGGTAATGTATATCGAATCAAGAAACATATCAACTCATATATTCATGAAATATCAAGCAAAAATTTTAGAAAAAAATACTAATCATGTTGTTTTTATTATGCCCTAAATCTGATAAAAGTGTGATCACAAAATTCTAAGGTGTTCAACGAAACAAAGAAAGATTCAATATTAATAACAAGATATTTCAATAATTCAATTAATGCAATTCAATTTCAAAAACGTAAATAAGCGAGTGATAATTCAATGCAATTTCTAAATTTTCTACCCTCTCACTTAAAGTATATTGTCCCCATATTTAAACTAAATTATATGAGAAAGAATAGAGATATTCCTCCTGTTTAATGACGTCCAATTAATGTGCGAATGGCGTTCAGACAAGGACAGAGGCTACGATTGAAACTCGTAACTTGAAAATATCAGCGTCTGCGATCAAATAGAAAGAAAAAGGTGAATTGAGTATTTTGGTGGGGCCCAAAGGTTGTGAAAATAAAAATTACGTGGGGCATGTTCTGGTTTAAAATCACATGGGTAATATATAATACATAAAACCCATGATTAGTCTTAGACGCACAAGCAAAAAATGTGAATGGGTGGGTAACATTTTTCGTGATGCGTATAAATCCTTAATTTTTTCTTGGAAACTTTCAATATGGCCCCATCTTCTTCTTCCCCTGAAGCCACCATCGTCGCCTCCGCCGTTGCAGCTGCGGGTGGTTATGCTCTTACACCTGACCTTCTCAGCCTTTTCCACTTACCCAGATGCTCATTCCTCCCTAATTCCTCCTTTCCTTTGAAACGACACCTGGCTCCTCCTCTGTTGTATACGACCCACTTTTCACAATAACTGTGCTTGTTTTAAAATCACATTTTTCACGATTTACATAATAAATATGCATCACAAAAAATGTTAGGCCAGTAAAATCCATATT
Source organism: Hibiscus syriacus (assembly GCF_006381635.1). Lineage (NCBI taxonomy): Eukaryota > Viridiplantae > Streptophyta > Magnoliopsida > Malvales > Malvaceae > Hibiscus > Hibiscus syriacus. Next base: position 212,126 of record NW_024061975.1, on the reverse strand, counting down.
CAAGAATTTTAAGTGCAGTTCTTTTTAGTCCAAATGTCCTTAGCAAGAATGACAAAATTTAAGGATAGAATTTACCTCGTTTTCATCAACATCGTCGAATTACTGATATGAATAATATTTCAAAGATGTGGATCGTCCCAGATATAAAATCGGGACTCTCATTTAATACGATTTACCTTAGAACAGCTAAGATCAGATGGAAGTACTCTCGTGGCTAAGTAGTTAACTATATCTACATACCATAGTATATGTTTATGCGCCAAAAACAATTTTCCTTATGGAATTCTTCCTCAACTGGTTCGTTGGTTTGAGAGGTAGGGATTCAACTTAGTTGAACTGCTACTAAATTTTCACATCATTTCTTATCTTTAATCTGAAGATTAAACTTCTGTAAAAGTAAAATCTATTGGATTAAGCGTGGTTTTCCTCTTTCTTGCTTAGTAGATATTTAAGTTGCATAATAAGAATAAACAGTAATATTAATATTGAGAAGATAATAACAAAATTTATCCAAAGCAAAATTAATAGCAAAGAGTTCTTTTTCAGTGGTCGAATAATTCCATTGAGATGCGTCTAGTGTTCGAGACACATATGCAATGACGTGGGGCTCTTTGCCGTTTTTTGTCCGAGTACAACTCCTATGCTTGAGTCACTTGCATCGCACATGATCTTAAAGGGATAATCCCAATTGGGTGGATGCACTATGGGTGCCAAAATGAGTTCTTTCTTTAGGATGTCATAAGCATCGTTGCATTCGTTGTCGAATTCGAAAGGTGTATCCTTTTGTAGAAGCTTACAAAGCGGCTGCGCTATCTTGGAATTTTTTTTTATAAATCTACAATAAAATCATGCATGTCTAAGAAAAGAACGAGCTTCCCTCACAGTTGTGGGGGTATGAGAGTGAGCAGATAATATCAGTGTTTGCCTTATCAACTGAAATTTCATTCATAGAAAAAATGTGACCAAGAATTAAACCTTTATCAACCATAAAATGACATTTTTCATAATTAAGCAGAAGGTTATATTCAAGTCATCATTTTAACACATTAGTTAAATTCAAGATACACTAATCAAAGGAATCACCATATACCGTAAAGTCATCCGTGAAAACTTCAATTCATTTTTCTACATAATTGGATGCATCTCTAAAATGTACCTGGCGCGTTACATAGGCCAAATGACATTCATCGATAAGCGAAGGTACCAAAGGGACATGTAAATGTTGTTTTCTCTTGATCCTCCAGTGTGATTGGAATCTAAAAAATCCTGAAACCCCATCTAGACAACAATAGTGAGATTTACCAGATAATTGTTTAATCATTTGATCAATAAAAGAAAGAGGAAAATAATCTTTACGAGTAAGTGAATTCAACTTCATGTGATCGATGCAAACTCTCCATCCGTTTTGAACTAGGAACTAGCTTACCTTTAGAATTTTCAACTGCCGTTACTTCCGTTTTCTTAGGAACCACATGGATTAGACTTGCCCAATTACTATCGGATATTGGATAAATGATTTCGACGTCTAAATTTTTTGAATTTCTTTCTTCACCACCTCCATCATTAGAGGATTTAAACGCCTTTGTCCTTCTCGGGATGGTTTCGCATCTTCTTCGATTTTAATTTTATGCATGCATGTCAATGGAATGAGGCCTTTGATGTCAGCTATAGTCCAGCCGATTGCTTCTTTGTGGTGCGTAAAATAGTTACTAAATCCTCTTCCTCCTCCTTTGAAAGTTTATTTGAAATAATAACCGATAGGGTGGCGTTTTCTTCTAGGAATGCATATTTGACTATAGCTGGTAATTGTTTAAGTTCAATCTATGGTACCTGCAAAATTAAGGGAAAAAGTTTAGATTTACTCGGGGTTAGGGGCAAATCAAATTAAGTAGAAAATATATTTTCTAACTCCCGGATTTCTTCATCGTAATTTTCTAATTCCTTGCACAAATCATCGGATAAATCAATCTCAATAAAATCATCCACCAAAGGTTCAATAACATCAATAAAATTAATGCTTGCAATATTATCCAGATGTTTTATCGCTTTGTAAAAATCAAATTTTACAACCTCACCATCAAATTCCATAGTAAGAATTTCACTCTTTACGTTGATTTTTGTCTGTACAGTGAATGTGCGGCCAAGAAGGATTTCAAAAGAAGAATTGATTTGATCAATTTTCATGCTGATGACATAGAAATCAGCCGGAAAAATTAATTCGTTTACCTTAACAAGAACGTTTTCAAGAAGTCCTTCGGGATAAATGACAGCTCTATCAACTAGCTTTAGTTTCCTTCAACGGCTCAGCAGAAAGTGAGTTATAAACAGGTAAGGGCAAAACATTAATTGAAGCACCAAGGTCACACATAGCGCGTTTAATTCCCACCTTGTCAATTTAACAAGAGATAACAAACATACCTTGGTCTTTTAATTTCGGTGGAAGTTTGCATTGAAAAATAGCTGAGACATTTTCACCTAAATTTACCTTTTTAGTGCCAGTAAGTCTCATTTTATTCGTGCAAAGATCTTTCAAAAATCTGGTATATCTCGACACTTTTCATATTACTTCAAGAAGCGGTATATTAATCTCACTTTTCGAAAAACATCAAGAATTTCATTTTCCTCGGTTTGTTTGTCACGTTTTACTAACCTGGAGGGAAAATGAGGTAGCATGGCGTAAGGAGAGATTATAGTAGGTGTTGGTTTTGAATCTTTCTTTTTATGGGCGTTAACTTCCTCATTTTCTTCTTTAGATTTTTTTCTTTTCTTTTTCTTCCTCTTCTACTCCAATCTCCTCTTGATCCTTCTGGGATCTGGTTTTTTTCTTTTCCTTAGAATTAGTGATAGATTCTTTAGGGATTGGTGTGATCATAGTGCCACTTCGAAGGGTGATGACACTAATGTTCTCTCGTGGGTTTGCGTCGGTTTGAGATGGTAGCTTTCCCTGTGATTCCATTCGTCCCACAGTCTAAGCCAGTTGACTTATTTGTTTATCTATTTCCTGTAGTTGTGCTTCAGATCGGTTTTGAAATTTCTCTTGAGACAATGCCAAACTCTCTACAATGGATTCTAGTGAAGACTTTGGCGGTTGGTAATGTTGTTGTTCAGGTGGTCTCGGTTGATATGGTTGTTGATTAGGCATTTAGTTATGCGAATAGCTGAAGTTCGAATGTTCCTCCACCCTGGATTGTAGGTATTGGCGTTCGGGTTGTATTGTCTTTGAGGAGGTCCTGGAAAATTTCCAACTGTATTAACTTGTACGGTAATGTCTTCTTGTAAAATCGAACAACAATCTGTGGGATGGTCCGACATTGTGCATATTCTGCAAAGTCTAGCCGTAGTCGTTTTTCCTACAACAAGGGTTTGAACAATATCAACTAATTTATCAATTTTATTTTCTAATGAAATTGTACTTATCTCGTGAACTCGTCAAGTGGGTTCACTCACAGAGCCAAATTATTGAGAGTTAGAAGCCATAGTTGAAATCAGATTTCTGGTCGCTTGTGGAGTAATATTAACGAGTGCTCCTCTGCTAGATGTGTCAATCGTCTCCATCTCTAAAGAAAGTAATCATTCGTAAAAATATTGAAGAATTGTTTGTTCCGGCAGTCCATGTTATGGGTATCTTGCACAAAGTTTCTTGAGTCATTCCCAATAGTCGTATAACGATTCCCCATTTATTTGTTGTACTCCTAAGATTTTTCTTCTTAATTTGTTTGCTTTTGCTGCAGGTAAAAACCTGTCAAGAAAAAGACGAGTCATATCAGCCGATGTATTAACAGAATTTGAAGGTAAATAAAATAACCAATCTTTAGACGAGTAAGCTAAAGAGAAAGGAAAAGCATAGAGTTTAATTTGATCATCGGATACTCCTTGTGGTTTTATGCTAGAGCAAACTAGATGAAACTCAGTAAGAAGCTTGTGAGTACTTTCGTTGGGCAATCCACGGTAAGTAGGTAGAAGATGGATCAAACCCATTTTTTGCTCAAACGGTGTCTCTCCATGAAGGAATGTGATGCATAACAATTGTTGTTCGGTAGGTGCCGTAGCTAATTCTCGGATTGTTTGTTGATCCATTGGAATTAGTTTCTCAAAATCTTCTTCGGCGTCAGAAAAGGCTTCGATGTCCAAATGTATCTCCGGCTTAGATTCGGATTGTTTTGATTGTTGTTGTTGTTGTTGTCGCCTTTCTAGTAGTGTTCGTGAACGTATTCTTCGGGCTAGTGCTTCGATTTTAGGTACCCAATCAACTAGTTCGCCTGGATTTTTCCTGGTCAAAACAAATTTTAATTAGTAATTTTATCGTGATCCTCGGAAACGACATCAATTTGACAAGTGTTGTAATTGTCAAATAATTATTCTTTTTTCTCAAATAATTAGGCTAAGAACGTAATATAGAAAAGAAGGGTGTCAGTCTACAGAGATTCAAAAATTTCTAATTTAAATTTGAATTGATCTTTAAGCAAGAAATATGTAAAACATGAAAATTAAAAAGATGGGGGTTTTGAATAATAAGCTAAACTAAATAAATATAAAATTAAATTAAAGCGAAAGCAATAATAAAAAAATAGAAGAAGTAAATTTTAAAGAAATAATAAAGATGAAAGATAATCTCTAGCTTCTTTTCCAATCAATCTGTATCGATCACTGAAATAGATTTTACTTCGGATACTTATCAGTTACAGTCTACAAGGTCCAACCCTTGTAACTTACTTTACTCTCTAGTGAACTAATTTCCAAAGTCAATCCTTGAAAATTAGCCTTGTTTTGATTAATATCGGCTATCGATATAAACGCCAATGCTGGTTAGGAACTGGAAAAGCTCGTGCTTGGATTATAGTGTCTCAATGAGAATCGAACCCGATCATGATTTCCTTTAGCGGACCACCGCTAAGATTGTTCTTAGGGAATTGAATTAGTTACAAGCCGATTCTCCTCCCCAACTGTAAATCACAACGTCGATCAAACCAACTGCGCACTTTGGATTGAAGAAATTGAGATGCCTGAGAAAGGTCGATCAACTATCAAGAAAGAAATTTGAAGATATGAAGTGCTTTTGCAATTCTCACGAGAATGGATCGAGTCTTTGCTCAGCTATCAACTAAAAGAAAATTTAGCCAATCATGATAGAGATCGTGTTTGACGTGTAGAAGGAAAGAAGATGAAAAAGAAAAATAATTTTATTAAACTAAAAACCTAAACAAAAGAAAAGTCAGAACCATTTCTATAGTGAATTCTAAACTTGTACATCTTTCAAGCTTCACCCGTAGGGGTATTTATAGTCTTGAGTTAACCTAATGAAAATAAAATACTAACTCTTAAAATATTCTAACTCTTAATTCTAACGAACTAAAAAATCCTAAATAAAAATTATATGCAAATTAAATTCCTAATAAAATATCAAATGTTTGAATTCAATTACAACTTTTAAATTCCTAAAGAATTATGGTTCACCTTGCTTTCCTCCTTTGTTCTTGCTACTTGGATTATTTAATCAGAGTTTGTGCTTGGATCAAACTTCAATCTGATTAGCGCCGACTTTTCTTGAATAAATAGAAAAACTGTTTAATTCACCTTTTAATTGTTATTTCCTAAAAAATAGAGTCATGCACAAATTCGAATGAAAACAGTCCAAATTAGCACTATAAAAGAATATAACACGGAACATTAATAACAAAATATTTACCAAATAAAACACTCATCAAATTCCCCCTCACTTATTCAATGTTTGTCCTCAAGCATGCCTTAATCAATCGTAAAAATCTAGAATCATGAATCTTTCATCTCACAATGTACCAAGGAAAACCAAACAAGCTAATGATCACATCGAGTATCGGGAGCAAGGCAACAATCAAGCAAATAGGCATAAATGTCTCATTCGACTAGATCATCTTATTGTTAAGGGTGTAAATGAATAGGGTGTTCGGTGAACTGTTCATGAATCATTCGTATAATGTTCGTTTGTTAAGCTAAATAAACGAGTATGAACAAAAAAATGACGTTTATTTAATAAACGAACAAACACGAACAAATGTGTGTTCGATTCGTTTATGTTCATAAACAATCTCATTTATGAGCTCGTTTATTGATTTGTTCATTTATATTCATGAACAAGCTCATTCACCCGGTTCTTTTTTTTATTTTAAATATTGGTGAATGTATGGACTAAATTGAACACATGATAAAAGTTTAAAATTAAAATGTGAATTTTAAGGGTTTTAAGTACTAGTAACATAATTTTATCTTTTTTCTTTAGTTCGCAAATGAAATGGTGAAACTAAAAATTGAACATATAAATGAACGGTAAAATAAAATGTTCGTGAACGCTAAATGAATATGTTCGTGAACATTTAAACGAACTCATTCAAGGAATATTAAACGAACATGTTTATGAACAATAAATAATCGAACACAAACACCTTCGAAAATAAATAAACGAACATGAACGTGATACTAAAAATTTAATTGAACACGAACACAAAAAAAGGAACATAAAAATAACCTTTTCGTTCAAATTGGGTTATTTAATTCTGAAAGTTATTGATATAATATAAATTAAATTAAATTAATCGAATAGATAACACCTTGTATACATTATAAACTAATAAAAAAAGTTGAACCGATTGAATACACACCGCGGAGAAACCGAAAAGAAACCATAATAGTTATACAATAGAAGGCAACAATTAAAGTGAGGTTTACGAGAATACAAGCATTCAGCATTTCTACTACACAAATGCTTAAACTTTGTGGGCATCAGTTATCTCCCTTCTTTTAAAACAATATACGTATCATGCACTATGCACGTGAATAATCACTTCAGTTTTGAAACAAACAAAACCTCCCACAATTTCTCTATGCAATAATTTCTGGAATATGCAGCTAACAGCAAATAAGTTTCATTAATTATACCTGGTACTGTTCCCCCTGCCCCAGAACTTTTTCACCTTGTCAAGTGCACCTTCTTCACTTCCAAGTTTATTCAATACCAGTTTTGTTTCCCGTAACCTTCCCGCGTAATCCTTCTTCCATGTTTCGAACATCTGCTTCAACCTTCGAAGTTCGCGATCCGGGTTCAGGCTTGCATCTACCTGCCCTGATTTGACCTCCACCAAGAACTTCGCATCGTCGCCGAAAACTTGACTCCTCTGCTCGAATTCCTCTGCCAACCGACTTATAACACTCAAACCTGCACTCATTGGTCTCAACCCGTTGCTCTCGGGGACCTCATTTGTGTTGACCGATGCATCTGAACTTCTCTCCGACTCGTCGACTGCTAGGCTCTTCTTTGCAATGGAGAGACTGGACTGTAGCGACCTCATTTGTTTCTGCCACACTTCTTCCATGGACTTCATTTTCAGCTCATATTCAGACCAACGGCTTTCGTATTGTAGGAGCCTCTGGTGGAGGATGTCATTTTCCTCTTCTTTCTCCCTCAGTGCAGCCTCGGCTTTAAGAACGCGGCGCTGTAGTTCAGCAAGAAATGATGACTTGACCAGCACTTCATCTGGTTCACTCGCCTGCATCAGAATTTAGTGTCTCAACTCTCAAATGCAGACAATATGAGGATGAATGCACATATCTTCTAAGAAAAAGTCAAAATTAATTAAAAACAATCAACCCTAACTTGTACGGTCTGGGCAAGAATAACAATCAGAACGAAGCTGAAAATTTAATCTGCGTAACAGATCATAGAACTTATTGTCAGATTGTCTGCAAACGGTTTGGAAGAATTTTTTTCATGTTCTTTTGAAAGAATGGCCAATATTGTCTGAGAACTGTGACCGAACTGCATGGAGACAAAAAAATATTGAAGGGGCTTGAGATTCGATGTTAATTTCAGGAAGCGTTGGCATTTAATACTCCCAAGCATCAGTAGTAAACTACTGACTACGATGTAAGATGCATATCAAAAGAAAAAGAAAACACTATTTAACATCGCTCCCCAGATAATGCTATTTGATAAATGGCAACAAGGTATTACATAAAGATCGAACCAGAAGTAAAATTTATGAGTTAAGCACAAAAAGATGATCATTGTACCTTAGAGACCCCAGACTTGAATCCAACATCTCCAGAAAATCTTCGGACCAAGCAGCCACGAATAGCTGCAGGCAGCATAGACAACATGATTAAATTATGCATGCTATTTGGATGGCATGATTATTAAACGCCGACTGTACTGTAAGAAAATGTCTAACCTAAACCTGCTTTGTATATTACTCTAATATCTTTCTAGTTTTCACAGCCAAAACCAAATTTATCAAATTCACTTATGGACTGCATTCAGTTTCATACAATGTTAAATGTTTCCCAGCCATCCTTTTTTAGCCTTCTCATGAATTAGAGAAGGGCACTTTGATGTACAATAATATATACTTAAACAATAAACAAAATCAAAATGCATACCTGATTGTATCACAATCGATGCATCACTAATGTTATTGAATGTTCTCTTAGCATTTCTGCCTTTTATCTGCTTTTGTATAATAACAGCAGCTTTATGTCTCCGCAGTAAAACAGCATATTCTTCCCTGGTTTTCTCTCCTCTGACAACTGTAGCAAGAGATATAAGAAAATCAAGTTTTGACAATTTCTAATTTATATCAATAAAAACAGAAAATGGGAATACATGATTGTAGGGTGGTAATTCCTCTTTGAAGCTCCTTAAAGTTGCAGCGAGCTCGGTACCCTCTAAAACAGCTTTGAACACGTAAAATACCATGAAGAGTATTATTTCTTGTATCCTCAAGAACCCCAATCTGCATAAATAACCTTATTTCAATTCATCAATATAAGAAGATAAATTTTACAGTGTTTTTTTAATGTTTTTACTATCAAAGAGCTACACCAACTAGCATTTATGGAAGAATTCTTTCATTCTACCTGCCCAGTACGGAAAAACAATTTTGTGTAGCCAACTTGATACATCTCAGGTAAAATGTTAAATTGATGAAGAATTGCAACTGAAACACTAAGTGGATCTTGCGCGGCAGCATTTTCCACTAGAAGGAAACCATACCTGAGGAAAGGTGCATAACAAACCAGCACCACCAATCAAAAACAGCCAAAATCCAAAAGAAAAATATGGAAAAGAATCAGATGCATAACAATCATGTATTAAACTCTCAAACCTGTCTAAAATACTGAAACAAAAGAAAAGTAAATGGTTCTGCCTTCAACAAAAAGAAAATGATTTCCTCTTCTATACCTTCTGGCAAACTTCTGGTGGGATATTCTAGTAGGAAAGCCAGACCGTGATATACGAACAACCTCTAGGACTCCACAACATCTCAATTGCTGCAAAACAAGTCCTTGTTCATATGATCCAGGAGACTGAAAGTTGTTGGGCTTTATACAACGGATGAAATGTGGAGTGGTGCTCTCTAGACGTTGCATTAGTTGGAAGAGTTGACCCTGTATTGCGGAAAGTAACATAAGAAGGGTAATATAGGATAAATTAACCATTAACCGCTATATTCAAACAGCAAGAGTTTACAACTATATACACTACGAAATTTTTCTAAGGATGGATATCTAACTTCTTTCAAACAACATTCTACATTCACAAAGGAATTGAACTCTTTTATATACCAAACATGTAAAAATGCTAAATCAATATTTCATCTGGCAATGTAGTAAGCTCACTATAAAATAATACAGAAACGGTAATCTGAGGAAGGATGGCAACCTACACAATTATTAATCTTAGAAACCTCCCTAATCACTAGGATTGTCATACCACCTGACCATGGATGAAAGATATAGGCAAAAGAAAAAGTACATATGCCAATAAGCAACGAAATCAGTTTTTCTCTGACTCAGAAAAATGAGATTTAAGAGATTCATGTGTTATTTGAAAAAGGTTTTAGATGAAACACAATAAAAGGTGGATCTTGATATTTAAATATAGACCAACAAAACAGATGCAAGAATCACATTTGAGACAATGGAAAGCGCATCCCATATTGATCAAGATTTCATTTCATGCAGCCTAGAAAGTTGAGACAAGAAATAAAAGAGGAAAAAAGAAACTCAAGATAAGATAAACAATGGCCAATTTTGACTTAAGATGTGCATGAACCTATAGCAAGAAGCAACAACATTCGCAAAAGCAACAAACTGTCATAAAATGTCAAGTTTGGATTGGTATACACAAGGATAAGGAGATGAAAACTATCTGCCGTACATTACATAGAAAGAATGAAAAAAAATATATACAAATCATTGGCACATATATACTTGCGCATCTAATTCAATAGAAGCTTCTTTCACATATTCATGCTTATTACATCATGAAGATTGATCATACTGAAGAAGTGAACACTTGAAATTTGGAAAGAACTTCACCTTAAATTTAGTTGCAACACTCAACTTTTGAGAATCTGCACCTCCAGCCTTATGTAAAGGACCAACTACAGGCTTTTCAGATTGGTTAACCATACTTGATGCAAATACTTGAGGAAGCTGGCATGAACTCGAAGACAGTAGTTGAATTGAATCCAGGTGCAGAAAGTCTCTGTTCTTCTCTAAAAATCCAGTTGTGTCATACGTAACCTGCATTGGGACCAAGATGAATTGACAAATTAGGCCAACTTTATCATACTCGTAATTATGATAATCACTATGTTAACACACATGGAGGAAAATGTAGTAAAAACTAAAAGTGACACATCTTTCATCCACCACCAATATGTTGAACAATGAATAACTAGTAGGAGACAGAGGCAAGTACCTTCGAAACACAAACGAGGAATAATAAAATTGACAACCAACGAAAATAATACCTCTCCGGCAAAATGAGAGACGGTGAAAGCTTTCTCTCGCTCTCCCTTAAAACAAGGATTCAAATTCAGATGCTGCTTGAGCTTGTTGGCAAAGGTATAGTCTGTGCCATTAGGAAAAGTGGACTCCTCATTTAACAAAGACAATAATCCCAAAGGTTTCTGCATCAAATTTAAAACATAAGATTGGAAGAAACATGTTTTATAAATTGATGCTGCAAAGAGTAAATGATATTAGTACTAGAAGCAAGCGTCAATATTTCAGACATGATGATGAACAACAAGATCAGACTAGAACTAAAGCTATCCCCTTACCTTTTCAAAAAGATGAAGACAATCTTGGTTATCATCAAAATCAACTTTTGTCCAATCAATTCCATCTTGAATATATTCCTAAAAGGGAAAAAGGATCAGTAATTGTGAAATTAACAGCCCTGTATGGATTAGATCGCATTAATAGCCTAAATAAAACTAACTGACCAGTGCAAAATCAAAGCAATATATTATCAACTTTTGTAAAAAGATTAATTCAAGAGTGTTTCTACAGAAATCTGATCTTTCAGCATTCTTCTCTGCATTAGTTCATGGTGGAGAAAGTTTATGCATGCCCTCAATTTGACTGCATACTTCAACGTCATTAATTATGCAAAAAAGTAGTTTCAACCATCATCACTGAAGAGTCAACGATTCATTACTAGTTTACTGCACACTTCCATGCAAATGAATGTGCAAAAGAAAACTATAATATTACTTCATACTAATTCATTATCCTTTCTAGCCATTGTTCCACATTATTAACCAGTACAAAACATACAGAACTAAAAAGGTTGAAGAAATCTATTAAGCTTCAGTCAGGTTCTAAATGCCATAACAACTCAGATCAATCAACTAAACTCGTAATCTAATCATATGAAATATAAAACAGAAGCTACCTCCTGCTCCAACTTGAATAAATGGCGATTAAAATGCTGCTGTAGTCTCTCATTTGCATAATTAATGCAGAACTGCTCAAAACTATTCCGCTGTAGAGAAGAAAAAGGTGTTGATTGGATAACAAAAGAAATTCTCAATTTGGATGTACAAGGAGCCATATATACATAGAGAAATAATAAAAGCATTATTAAAACATACATCAAATGATTCAAAGCCATAAATATCAAGAATGCTGATAGATCTGCCTGTTAGCCTCTTGCCAACAGCAAGTGATTTGTTAATTTGCTCTGCCAGCCACTCAAACAAACAGGCATAAATTGATTTAGCCAAGGCATCTCTTGTCTCAATCGCCTGAAAGTGAAAGAATATTTTTATTATGAATCTCAACGTCTAAATATTAGAATATAAATAAAATCACTTCAACTGTAAAAGTTTAGATTCTAGGACAATAATCAGTCAGAGAGGTCCATAAAAATGGTGAACATAGTAACTTTTGATAACTAATTAAGAAATAGAAGCAAGCAGTTTAGAAACTTTGTGAAGCTACAGTGTCATGCATGAGGCACAAAGGTAAACAAAATAACAAGAGAATTAAAGAGAGCAAAATCTTGAAATTATAGATGTCATGCTAATTTAGGTAAAACATGTAGAGTACTACTGCAAACCCAAAGATGTTATATAAGTTCAGCCATATTTGGTTCTCTAATTTGATTCTTCAAAGCATGGCAGAGCAGTTATATCCATATTGATTTCCAAATGAAGAGAGATGTGGATATAAGTTAGAATAGAATGAAGGCAATACTTGTGACCAAACAGGTTAACAAACAGAGAGAAAAGGATGTCACAGAAATGTTACTGAAAATTTAAACAGTGAGAAATTCTAGATCTGAAGAAATCTTCTCACATGCTCTAAGCAAACTGAAATAGAATGCCTACACTTTTTGTGAACTATTAGACAAATTATAGCATAGTATTTGTATAGAAAAGGATTCTTAGTTTATTACCTGTGATAGTGTTAGCTTTTGGACAATGTGATCATTACCAACTCGCATTTTGCGAGTTGATAAAGTCAGACTAAGATCTGCAATGTCACATCCAATCAACTTGGCAACATTGATTAAACCTGAAAAGCAATAGTATATTTTGTGATTAGATGAAGACAGATCAAAAGCAATATGAATAAAATAATGAAGACCATTTATAAGCAAAAACAAGTGACATAATACATAGGAAATGAAAAAAGGCCTGTCAACAGCATTAAAATGGAAAGAGATGGCAGGCAAACACAACTGCCTAATACAAATAGAAACAAATTAAAAAGAGAAAATCTAGTATACAGTACATTACACCTTGACCCTGGACAAATTACTGCAATAAAAATAAAAATAAAAGATCTAAAATCGCTAAAACAACAAAAAAGTGCAACCAGGGTGTAAACAAGCCATCTATCTTCGCAAGGTACTTGGTTCAGCTTGAAAAACAATAAAATTCAACTCCGTCATTGAAGAGTCAAGCTTGAGGTCAAGAGGCTAATTGAGCTTTCATTTTTTAGTATTAAGAAATCTCAATTCAAACTCGAACTCGAGGTCAAACATAAAAAATCAAGTTTGAAGTCAAGCATGTATCAAGCTTTCAATATTACACCAAATTAAACTTTATTGCACTCAAGTTGAACCTCAAATTTCTTTGAGCCACACTCGAGCACAAGCATATTATAGATTGGGCTTTGCTCAATTATACCCCTAGGTTTAATAAACAAATTGGATTCAAGCTATTGTTCAAGCATCGAACCTAAAACTAATTAGCAATAAAAAATTAAAAATAAGGCCAAAGCAAAGGCTAAACTTTAGTTTGGATTCTCCTGTGTCTCTATTCATTTTTCCCTCTCCAAGTCAATTTTCAGAAAGAAGAGGAGATTGAGAGAGGTGGTTAAAGTGAAGGCTATATGGTTGAATTTTCAAACATCTATGAAGGGTCATGAGGTATAATATAAAAATAGAATTTAAAAACATGAATCTAGTTCAGGCAGTAAGTCGTTTCACAGTGGTTTACAGAAATTTCTTACTTTCATCCTCCGCTGCTGCAACATGGTTTTCATTATCAATCATAGTGAATGACACATTTCCCAGCCACAGTACTCCAGCAAGCATTGCGAATACACTCTCTTGGTCTTCTTTGCTAACATGGACAACATCCAAAGCTTCCTAGAATAGTAAACAAAACCGCAAATGCCAATTACTTTCTCAATTATAAAGCATTAATCATGACAAACTTAAATGAATCAAAAAGAGATAACATCCATGGTAAATAAGCAAGTACCTTAACAATGTGAAATTGTTCAGCATCATCAACTCTTGTAATAGAATAGCAATTACTCTGCTTCAAATATTTATACTCGTCGACATCCTTCAAATTTAGCTTCTCTGTAGGCCAAAATTGAATGTACAAAGGAAAAGAACATAAGGTAATAAGAAGATAGAACACGATTCTTCAAATATAAGATTATTCCAAAAAACTAACAGCATAAAAAGGAATGCAACAACTAAACTAGTTATCTCATGGATACTTTTCAAATACCACATTTAAGAGAGTTAACATATACATTTTCAGGCCTTCATAGGGGAAACTCTAATTTGCTACTGAATGAAACAGCACACCCTAAGACAAACTCAAAGATGACTATAATCATAAGCAACCTAGCAATAAACTTGAGAGTTGAGTCCCTAGTTGTTTCCAGGAGGAAGCATATTAGATTAAAGAAAGATAAAGATAGCAACAAACTTGCCTCGGAGAGCACGAGGAGCACCAGCACACAGTTGATAAAATATATGGTAAGATCTTTCTCCCTCTGCACATTGGACCACTCTGGACTGCTCATATAATAGATTAAATCAGCAACACATATTTCAGAAAAATAATAGACCTAATGGCACATACGGAACAAGGTGTTGTAAAATCACCTTCTCTAGTAGAACTGCCATGTGAAGAACAAATCCAAACTTGATGTTAGCCCCTCATTTCAGGAAGGAAAAATAAATATGCTTAAACAAATGAATATCATCTCAGGATCTAGTAGTGCACTTACAGGTTTGAATCTTGGCTCCAGATATTTTTCCAGTTTCACTAAAATGGATTTCAATCAACTTTCCCTGAAAAATATTAACCAAAATTATTAGTATCTGAACTAATCAAATTTCAGTAAATTTGAATACTATGCAAATTGGTAAACCAAGTTAAACTTCGATAGCCATGAAAGAAAATGGAACTTACAAAGCGACTTGAGTTGTCATTTCTTAACGTTTTTGCATTCCCAAATGCTTCTAGGATAGGATTGGTCTTCAATATTTCGTACTCTATTCCACTTCCACCACCAAGAACTGCCAAATATTGCATTGCTATCTTTGCTGTCTCAGTTTTACCTGCTCCACTCTCACCACTACAAGTAAATAGCAACACAACCATTACATGCATGTACACATGTAATAAAAAAAATAATAAATACCTAAAATGTGCTCTGTGATTATGATCAGATATTTCATAATACAAATTATTAAAAATGGAATTTACTCTTATGAAATTTAAGGCTTTACAATTTACATTCCACATAACATATTTTCCAAACTGAATTAAAGTAGCACGGATACCAGAAAGGGATGCAAATCAAAGAACAAAATATTACACATGCACAGACCAAAAAATTGGCTATACAGAGATAAGTTGGATTAATCTAAAGTAGGTAAAATAATGGGAATCTCCTTGAAACTTGCAAAAGGGAGAAAAAGAGGAAAGATCCAAAATTTACCTAGCATGGTTAAATGCAACTGAACAAAAGATATTTTACAAATTCACGCACAAACTTAGAGATGCTAAACATAGAAAGAGCCAAAACTCAGAAAGCCAACTTTAATAGAAAACAAAGATAGAGATAATTCTTCAATAACTGTGCTCCATTTTTCATCTTAATTGTATCCTAACTCAATAGAAGTATTTGTTACAAAAAGAGTTGCATGCATGTTTCAAGAGGTCCTGAAGTCACAGCATCAGAGAAGCAAGGAACTTTTTAAAGTATTTGATCCTTAAAACCAAAGAAAGCATAGATAAATAAGAAAGTATATTTATAGCCAAAGGAGAAACTGATTACTTGTATAGGCATATTATTGTATTTTTTTTATTCCACAATCGTCTACAGAATGTGTTTCTAGTTTCCCGTTATCAAAAATAACAAATAAGGCATTCGTATAGGAAGCGCATAAAATAAAACTGGTGGAATCCATGTAGAATATATTAACAAAGAAGGGAAAAAAGGAGAAAGAATACCAACCTTATGATGATAGATTGATTAACTTCATCTGCCAAAAAAACAAAGAACCATATTAAAACCATAAACTCCTGATAATAACAAAGTTGATAAAAATAAAAATCAAATCTGACAACTATAAGAAACTAAAAGTACCTCGAGTCATTTCCCGGATGGCTGTGTCTGCAATTGCATAGACATGTGGACTCTCAATGGATTTATTCTTGTATGCTTCAATGTAATCATTGTCATATAACGGAACTTTCTTAAAAGGATTGATGGCAACCAAAACTGGTCCTGCTTTTGTCTAGATTGAGTATGATTATAACAACAGTGTAAGAGGAACACTTACCTTTAGGTGCAGATTAAAAATTGATGTAAAACAAGTTTGAACTCTTACATATATCATATCTTGATTGTATCTATATTGGAGATTGAACAACACTGATGGCTCATTTAAGTAACTAAGTTGCATGAGGTCATCCACGCCATCAAGGATATCAGGATTTGCAGGTATCAAACTATCAAGGTTCACCTTTAAAACCTACAAATGGAACACAATTAAATGCATATATACATAATGTAGGAACTCATACTCCATGCTTTCTTAATATTAGCTTACTTTCCCAGCTGGAAGTGAAATAACAGACTCTGTTCCCGAAGTCGACATTAATGTCCCCAGCTCCCAATTCCCATTTGGAAGTTGAAACCAATACTGAACCTTCTGAAACAGCAAGATTAAGTAATTCAACAGTTCAGCATGAGATTTAACATAAACACAGAAAAGAGTAGATCCTGTCAAAGCCAAAAGGGATAACCTAATATAAAACCAAGCCATAAGTTACCTTTTTTGTAGCATAGGAAGTTATGTCACTCCACCTGTGTCCATTGTTAGATTTTGATACTGAAGGCAACGGAGCAGTTGTGGAGTCCAAGTCCTCATCGCCAACAGGACTGTTTTCAGCCAGCTTAACATTCCCACTATATGGTGAATCCTCATGTCCCTGTTCAGTATCAGCAACACCATTTTCAACTCTTTCAACAACCTTGACCCCTGAATCTCCATTTTTTCCAGGAGAACTCAAGTTGGTTACACCATTGGTTTCCAAATTTAAATCAGGATATCCAAAGCAATCAGAAGTCGGAGAATCCATGAACCTAAAATCAACAGGCAAAGATTTAGTAAACCGGTGAGAAGGAGGAACCCTGGTTATCTGAGACATCTTCTCCTATGTGGTTCACAACGCTGAGGTATGAGCTTTCAGAGGAATAAAAAGGTTTGAGATTTAAAAGGTAAACTTCTTTTCAGTTTTCATTAAAAGTTTTATCTAGCTTTAATACAAGACCCCACTGGAAGATTTATCCAGGCAATGCAAATGGCGGGGACCATTGTTTAAGAGACAGACCCTAGTGCTCTTCAATCTTAAGTCACCATTAACAAGCTCAAAGCTTATAAGATGGTGAAACCTTCAAGTATCACAGTTGGAATTTATTATAATTAAACAGTTGGAAACGTTGCAACTTCATAAAAGCCTTGCACAGTTAAATCCTATCTAAAATATCAAAGTAAAATCCCTTCAAATCTTATGCCAAATCTTCAAGCTTCATGTAATTTCACCATGCCTTTCATATCAATTGGTTGCTCAAAATATAAAAATAACTTAAATAATATAAATTGTAAGGAAATAGATAATTAATGACCATTTCAAAGAAGTATTAAATAATTGTCAGAATTAGAAACGTTTCTTCATTTCTCTATTTTCTCATAAAACGGACAAGTAATAAGCCTTAAAAAACCAAACGACATACCAAATCTAACGCGATCCAAGCAAGCAAGAAAATAGAAAATAAACATCAGAAAAAAAAATTAAAAGCAGGAATATCAAAGTTTTCTTCACTTACCTGAAAAGAAACGGCAATGTGTACTTAAAATCGGAAGTGACTACTTCAAAGCACCGATCGATCTCAAAACCCTAGAAAACGCTCCACATTCCAAGTAATTAACATTTCAAACGAAAAAGCAGAAAGTGTTATCTTTTATTAAAAATTAAAGCCTTAAAAAGATGTTCAGTGTATATACTCTCACAATAGAGTAGAAGGACAGTGTAGAGGTATGTTTGGTTTCTGAGAAAATGCAGAGAAAATAAAAAAAAATAACAAATAGAAAATATGAAGACAGAGAAGGATGCAGCTTTTTCAGTCGCTACTGCTTTTCTTTTCTCTGCTTCACAGTTCACACCTTAATGGGAAAATCCTTTTTTATTTTTATTTGTTTAAAAAGATTTATGGAATTTCCCTTTTTAATTCAGTTTTCCCTCAAAATTTTGAATTTTGGAGGTTTTTTACCGACCGTATTTAAATGAAGATTTTTAACGTTTTACGAATTCCACTTGAAAATACTATTTTGCCATTTATTTTCAAAATATTGCCGGCGGGGTTTTTTTTTTCTTTTTGCTTTTTACTAATCTTTATGTTAATTTGAGAAATATTTGGTAAAATAAATAAGGATGGTCCCAACAGAAAATTTTAAATTACATTTATAATGCTCGAATTTGGGACTTCAAGTAAGTATATGTATAATAATACTATAATGATTTAACTATTTTCTCTTTTTTTTACTCTAATCATTAATCTTTTAATTTTTTAATTAGACTACTTAATTATTAAATAATGTCAATCTAATCACTCGTCGTTTACATTTAATCGAAATGTTGACGTTAGTTAATAAATTTTATATAATTACATATTTGGTCTTCAGTATTTATACATTTTATCAATTTAATCATAATTTTTTATTTAATTCAATAAATTTTATTCTCTTATCAAATGGTGGCATGTGTCATCGTTCAATGAATGTATTTTTTATAATTTAAATTTATTTAATTAGTTTATTTTTTCTTCCTCTCAGATGATGACATGTGTCAGCATCTGATTAGAAGAAAATCAAATTACAAAGAATGCCTTCGGTTGGAAGAAAATCAAATTATAATGAAATTTTCTAAACCCAGTTTGAGATATCCAACAGATGCAATAATATCAATTTTGAGTCACTATAACGACCCAACGAAAATTAAATTTGTAAAAGAAATTTAAAACATTTTTTTGACAAAATCATAAGCAGATAATCAGAGTTCAAATCATATTTATAAAAGTGGAGCTTCACAGTTCAAAATAACAATATAAAAATAATGCCAAAATTATGATAAAAGAGCTTATGCATCAAAATCACTAAAGATCCTGCAATAATATGCTCAATTAAAAATGAAAACTGGAACAACATGTGTAATGAAACTAATTTTGAATGAAGTTTAAACTACATAAAAGAAGTGGTGCAAATCAGTTAAACATACATATGACATGAAGTGACTAAAACATACAACATGATTCCAAGTAGAACAGATCATGGATCAGTCTCATCTTTAGGCTAGGCTTTTATCGTATGGTAGAAAGATTTTTATTAAATCTATAACTTTGGTCAGATATTTATAAATTATTAAACACACTAAAGGTGATATTTTAGATAATGTCAAACATATGCATAAATCAAACATATTTTACGGATCATATCAGATGCGTAGTAATTAACATAAATAATATTTAACTCAAATATGTATATAACATGTAATTTACACGTATGCATTAGATGTAGGTATCTAGATTATCACACCCCAATTTAGGGCTATACTTTTTTATTTTTTAAAGGGTTTGAATTAATATTTTATTAAAATTTTGAATTAAATTCATGAAACGGGAGAAATTCGAGGATTTGAAGGGTAATTTTATTTTTCTTAGTTAGAATGAGATATAATCCCCAACTTGTCGACCCACCTTCCCAAAATAACAACTCACCCACACTTTTCTTTTTGTTTTTCTCTCTCCAAGAAGCTTCCACCTCAAATTCGTCGCCAACCAGTTATTCGTTCATGACATTATCTGTACCATCACGTTCCTCGTCATTTTTCGAGTCGGTCGGTGTCCTCAATTTGACGCCGTTATCAGCGTGAGGAGTGGTGAGAAGAACGAAGTTTCTAACCGTTTGTGAGAGGAGTCTTCGTCATTCTCTTTTGAGTCAATCGAATTAATGGATTCCCAAAAGGGGGTGAATTGACAATTTAAAAGAATGATGAAAGATTTTTACAAGAAAATGAAAATTTGACACAAGCAATTTTAGAGTGGTTCAACTTCTTCAATGAAGTCTAATCCAATACCTTAGCTTCCACAGTAAGGATTTCAACAAATTCACTAATTTATTCTAACATTTTAGGATAAGGTGTAACCTTACAACACACTTAGACTTATACCTCAAAATCTCAAGTGTACAACCCTTCCTAAGAAGAATTTACAAATAAGCAAACTTTTGAATATCCTCACAAGATAAGATGTTTGCAAATTGAAGCTCTCACACACCCAAGAACACTAGAATGAAAAATACAAAGAATAGAATAGTGTTCTATGTAAGAAACACAAAATGGAATACAAATTTGGCTCTAAATGCTCTTTGATTGTTGGAATAGCTTTCTTATCTTTTCTTGCCTGTTTGAAGACCCCTTTTATATGATATCATTGATTTCTAGCTGTTTGGAGTTGTTGAAGGGAGTTTAGAGCCGTTTGGAGAAATAAATTCACACATTGAATGCAAACTTGCACAGAGGTTTCGAAACCATCTAGGGGGTTTCGAAACCTTAAGGAATTTTTGGCTACTCCCAAAATTTGCTAAAAAATAGACTTGTTTTATGTTTGAGATGTATTTTAAAATTTATTTTTGACATTTTGATCCTTAAAAATTATTTTTACAAACTTGAAGATTCTTGAATCGAATAAAATATTATTTTTACAAAATTTTCAATATAGTCCTTTGTTATATCAAAATCATTTAATTACATTTATCAATCTTCCCATTTTTTATATAACAAAACCACTTTCTAAAAATTTGTCAAAAATAAATTTTGAATAGGTCAAAATTTTATAAGTAAAAATTTTCATTTTTCTCCCCCTTTGGAAAGGAATTTAAAAGTGAATTTCAAAAATGAAAAATTTAGAATTTGATAAAGCAAATTTGACTAGAATTTTATCCCCTTTTTGTTAGATCAAAGTCAAATAACTACAAGAGAGAAGCTAAGATTAGAGCATAATACCAAATATCCAATAAATATCAAGATAACCAATAATCGCCAAAACATATCAATGCAATAATGTGTTTACCAACTAGCAAATATCCAACAAAATATTCAACCAAATATCCAAAGTTGTAGTAAAAGAAAATATCCATCGTAACATGAAACATAAAAGCATCCTAAAAGTCCAATAAACAATGTAAATGATCAATCCTCAATATCCAGATGAAAAGAGGAAGATAGACTTGAAGGATGATATGAGCCCTAAAAGTGAGCCTCTAAAGCATTAATACTAGTTCTCATATCATCAAAATTAGCTTCCATGGCATCAAGATGGCAATCAAAATGATCAAAATGAGTGACCATGAAGTCGTAGAGAAAGTCTAAGGTGACGAGAGGGCGAGGAGGAGTGGCAACAGCAGGTGCAACCTTATCAAAAGCAGTAGAATCATCAACCGGAGGAGCGTCATCACGATTTTTAACCCAATTTCCATTTTCAAATTTGAACCCCATTTTCTTAACCAAGGTATAATCAAGCTTGCTCAAAAGGGGCACGGGAGGATTAAGAGAGGTATTAATGGAGTGAGCACAAAAAATGTGGCTCAAGAAGCAAGTATAAGGTAAAGAGATAGTGGAATTTGATCATTTAGTGATAGTGTTGACCAAGTCAAGAAAAATATTTTTTGCAATATTCAGATGTTCCATGTTGCGAAAATGATGGAGCCGCCAAAGATCTGAGGAACGCATACGAGTGGTACGACACCTGAAGGACAAAGAAACCAAGTGATGAAGAGTTATAAAAGGCGTTCCTCAAAAGCAAGATGAGTGGGATTAGCATTAAGAATATCTTCAAAGGGAACTTTCGCATTCTTATTAAAAGGTCCATCAAAAGGAATTCCTAAATTTTTAGCAATGGATTTTGTAGTTAGCTCAAGTTCAACACCCATGAGAAATGATGAAAGAGTAAAGATCCTATTAGAAGGAATTTCCCTATGAAATGCAGCATTACAAAAGAATGCTCAGACAAGTTGAGTGTGATAAGATTGTATAATTGAGAGAAATAGAATCCATTTCTAATCAAGAAGAATATGATAAAAACTCAATTGATATTCACCCAACTAAGAAAATCCAAATCAAAATTACGTTCGGAGTGAATGGCACAAGTGATAAAATTTCATTTATAATGGGAAAGAGCTTTGAGATTGAGAAAACATAGGCTTTTAGAAGTTGGAGGTTTTGAAGATTGACCTAAAGATTGACTGGACCTGGAACATTTAAAAGTAAGTTTAGGTGCCATTTGAAAAGATGAAAACAAGTGTTATGACAAAGATTTTCCTTTTGGGATTTTTTACGAACACTTGATGGGCAAAGATGAATTTTGGGTTTTTAGTGAAAATGGATATGGGTAAACCTCTTGCATCAAAAACACATGCATATAATTCTAAATAACAATCCAATTTCAACAATTATATTCAATTTTTGCACAAATTAAAAAAATGGAATACTAATTGAAACAATTTTGCAAAAATTCCTTAATAAAACTTGAAATTCGATGAAAAGAATAAGTTCAATAGCGTGTAAAAGTTTAGTAACAAAATTTAACATAAAGTTTGAAGAATAATAAAAAAATTGAAAATTTATGAAAAAGAGAAAATGTGGGTTTAAAAGAAATTACACTTGAAATCAACAAAAGATAAAGAAAGAATGGCAAAGGAGTTGACCGGAGAGAATGGCGACACCAAAGAACTGATCAGAGCGACAAATCAATGGTAGCGAGATGGTGGTCGAACGATTTGGTGAGCTGAGGGTTTGGGTATTTTTGTTTGAATGGAGGGAATGAAAAGAAATAAGGTATTTGGGATTTAAAATATAATCCCCCGTGATTTTTAAAGGGGGTTTCAAAACCATCACCACGATATTTGCCTACTGCCCGATTGGTTTTGAAACCACTAAGGGGGAGTTTCAAAACTTATAGCCTAAAAAACACTCTACCTGATTGGTTTTGAAACCACCTGTAAGGGGTTTTGAAACATCTGCTCTAAAAGGTTGAAATAGACAAATTTGAGCAATAATTTCATCTGAAATAAGAATATATCATGCATGAACATTACAATGAATTTAGAATCATGCTAAAATGTAATTAAAGATGTTTGACATAAGTTCAAAAATTTTCTAAAATATTTTAATGAAAATTTTGGTTTTGACATACTTAATGAATTTTGAAATGTTCAAAACTTAGTCCAAAGTCATGAAATGACATGCATATCTCCCCCTTAATTTATGCATTGGATGACCATATAAAATCACTCAAGCATGTATAATAATCAAATTTAAGCCAAACATTCATATAAAAGCACACACAAAATCAATATTTTGAACTAAGACTTAAGGAATGCTAGAAAGTTCAAACTACTTCCTGAGTGTCCAAAATATTTCTTTTTCTAAAGACTTCGTAAAAATATTAGCTATTTGATGCAAAATATCACCATATTCTATAACTGCATCTTCCTTAAGGACGTGATCTCTAATGAAATGATGCCTAATTTCAATGTGTTTAGTTCTAGAGTATTGAATAGGATTCTTAGTGAGACAAATTGCACTAGTATTGTCACACTTAATTGGAATGGTAACAACATCAATTCCATAGTCTAAAAGTTATTGTTTCATCCATAAAACTTGTGCACAACAATTATCGGCCGAAATATATTCTCCCTCGATGGTTGATAATACAAAACTTTTTTGTTCCTTAAAAAACCATGAAATTAGTATATTTCCTAGGAATTGACATGTACCAGAGGTGTTTTTTCTATCCAATTTGCAACCTCCAAAATCCGCATCCGAGAAGGCATACAAGCTAAAGTTTGAGTCTCTAGGATAACAAAGTCCAAAACTATGAGTGTCTCTAAGGTATCTAACGATCCTCTTAATGGCATGTAAATGAGATTCATTAGGACAAGATTGATATCTGGTACACAAGAAAACACTAAATATAATATATGATCTATTTAAAGCAAGATAAAGCAAAGAACCAATCATTAACCTATATAATTTAACATCTGCACATTTACCTTCCTCATATTTGTCAAGCTTTGTTAAATTGCTCATTTGGGTGGCTTGAGGTTTCATGTTCTCCAAGCCAAACTTCTTTAGCATGTCCCTTATGTATTGAGCTTGATTGATGAAGATATCGTCCTTCATTTTCTTGATTTGGAGTCCCAAAAATAATTAGAGCTCCCCCATCATATTCATCTCAAATTCACCTTGCATCAACTTAGAGAATTCTTGACAAAGAATATCATTAGTAGCACCAAATATAATATCGTCAACATAAATTTGTACTGTTAACATGCCATTCTCTTTTCTTTTAATGAAAAGGGTAGTATCAAATTCCCTTTAGAAAAACCTTTTTTATAAAAAAATTTGATACTTTTATAAGAAGTTATAAGAGCTTGTTTCAAACCATATAAAGCTTTTGAAAGTTTGAAAACATGGTTTGGAAATTTTGAATATTCAAGACTTGGAGGTTGTTCAACATACACTTCTTTATTAATAAAGCCATTTAGAAAAACACTTTTGACATCTATTTGATAAAGTTTAAAATCATTAAAACATGTAAAAGCAAGAAATAATATATAGTCTTCCATTCTAGCTACTAGAGCATATGTCTCATCAAAATCAATTCCCTCTTCTTGAGTGTAACCTTGAGCAACTAGTATAGCTTTATTTCTCACTATGTTACCACTTTCATCAAGTTTATTTCTATAAACCCATTTAGTACCTATAGTAGACTTATTACTAGGCCTTTCAAATAATGTTCATACTTTGCTTCTCTCAAATTGCTTTAACTATTCTTACATAACCATAATCCAATGTTCATCATTTAATGTTTATTTGACATCCAATGTTTATCATTTAATGTTTATTTGACATCCAATGTTCATCATTTAATGTTTATTTGACATTCTTAGGCTCTATGATTGAGATAAATGAAACATAATTACAAATATTCTTAAGAGAAGATCTAGTGGTTACTCTTTTAGATGATCACCCAAAATTTACCACCTTTGACATAGTTGTACTTATTGGGTATGAGACCTCCATTTCCTCTAGAGTTAGATTCTTGAGGGCATCTTAAGTTTTCTCATTCTTTAATTCTTTCAATGATGATTCACCAACAATAGAACCAATTCCCTCAATGTGACATTTTGAGTTGTCACCAAAGGTTATTAATCCTCTACTTTTAGCTTTAAGCTCCAAGAACTGGCTCTTATCACCGGTCAAGTGTCTTCAGTATCCACTATCAAGGTACCATGAATTTGAACTTTTGTTTTGTACCTTGTAGCAATGCTCCACCAACAAACATATATTAAGTTTTGATTTTTGGTACCCAAATTCTTTTAGGTCCATTGACATTAGTTCTCAAAAATCTTGTCCCCTTTGGTATCCATTTTTCAACGATATTATTATCATTAGTAGCAATGAGTCCTTTGGGGACCCATATGCTTCTAATAAATTTTCTATATAAGGTTTTTTGGGGACCTATATGCTTGTAACACCCCTAACCCGTAATCAACCCAGATACAGATCTGAGGTGTCACATTGACTTTTCAAATCATAGATAATTAACAAATAAGGATAATTTAAATTTTTACTCATAAATAAAAGGTGAAAACCCTTAATTTAAAATAAGATAACAAAATTCACATTCATATTTACATCAAAGTTTTAATAATTTACATAAGTACAAAAGTAGGAGTTTACAAAACATAAATCAGAGCATTTCAAATTAAACATGTAGTACATGCCAACCGTTTACAAAATTAATAAAAACCTACATTCAATTTATCTTGATATGATCTTCAAGGGAGGATGATATCAATGACTAGCTTCACTCTTCTAATTTCTTCAAACCTACGTGTGAAACAATCACACACTAAGTCGATGACTTAGTGAGGTAAATACAAAAGAGTACTAACTTATAAACAAGGTCTTTAGTTATGCTATCGAAACATTGTATAAAGAATTCCAAATTATTTTTCATAACAAGAATGTATACTTTTGTATATTATTCATTTTATAACTTTGTTCCCAACATATACTACTGAGAACTCTAGGTATTTGAGTACATTGAGGTTATGCACTAATGTTGTCACCACAACTCGTAATTTGCATTGAAGAGCCACATAATTGTCCCGAAGGACGACATAGAACCCTCGACTCTTAGCATGCCAACTATACCTCTAATCTCATATATATACCTTAGGCTTTTAACCACATAATTATTTATCATTTATTATTTGAAGTATCTCTTATTTACATAGGCACTTTCACATTGAGTATTTTCAGATACACATATTCAAATATCACATTTCCATAATCATATACACATAATTATAAAACATAGCTTACATAATATAATTTTAATAAAACATTGTAAAATATAACATAAAGTAAATTTGAAGGTTTTCGATTGAAAACACTGAGGTTGGCTTATCGTAAGCCTTCCTCAATTCTAATACAAAATCAAGAAGTTGCACTCACCTTTGCCTCACTGAAGTCGTAATCAACTTATAATGTCGGGTTGACAATAAGTTGATTTTTTGCAATGTCTACACAAAACAATAGAAAATAAATATCGGAATTCTAATCACTTAGAACCAATCATAATAACTTAAGTTGAAAAAACACTTAATTTCTTAGTTCATGTTCAATAGTATCAGTACTCCCCCTACAGTACCGATATTTCCCCTTTATGGTATCGATACCCTCTTCTGGTACCGAACCTATTTTGGCATTCTGGAAATTTATCTTGAAAATGGTATCGATACTATACCCTTGGTATCGATACTCCCAATTCAGTATCGACATCTACCTCAACCAGTACCGATACTACCCTTTGAATTTCACTAATTTTGCCTTGAAGTATCGGTACTGTTCTTTCAGTACCAATTCTCCATGCCCAAAATTGTCATTTTCATTTCCAAAATCAACCAAAATCTTCCTAAATCTCTTACTTTTATCCCTCATTAAGCCTTTAAACTCAATCTTATGCATCCAAACCAACTTGTCTTCATTAACTACTCTTAAACATACAAAATCTCACTAAAACTCTTACATCTCAAAATCATACCATAATTTCAACCAAGTTCTTAATCATTTCTAATGCTGCTAACTCTTTAGTTAGATCATTGACAAGTCAAATTTATAAATAAAACTCCAAAAACTAAACCATATCAATCATTCATCTCAAAACCCATTTTACAAATTCATCTCTAATTCACTCCTCTTATTGTTTTACTCCTATACAAGCTTTCCTTAAGCTTATATAACACCCAACCTTCAAAACCATCCCCAAAAATTGAAGAAAATCAACAAATTTCATAATCTCACCTTTGGAAGTGGAGCTCACGCAGAGGAAGAAAACAAGAAATGTTCCAAACTTTCTTTCCTTTAAACCCGTACTTATCTCTAAATAAAGGAGATAAAATATCATTCAATGCAAAAATACCATAATGCCCTTGCTAATAATCCAAATTTGATAATAAGCCCTACACAAAATCCCATAATAAATCCTTGAACTATTCAAGTTATTCTAATTAAACCACTGAGTTTTAAATTCTTACATTTTGGTCATTGACCCGAATATTGGGATATTATAAATCTTCCCCTTAAGAAAATTTATCCTCGAATTTTCATTGCACAAAGAGGTGGGGATATTGTTTCCTCATATCTTCTTCACGCTTCCACGTAGATTCTTTTACTTTATGGTTTCTCCAAAGAACCTTAACTAGAATAATCGTCTTATTCTTAACTACTTGATTCCATACGCTAGAATCTGCACCGGTTCTTCCTCATATCTCAGGTCATATTGAACTTCTATCACGTCTGGAGTTATGATGTGTGCATGATTTGATTGATATTGTCGAAGCATAGATACATGAAAAACATTATGGATCTTTTCCATCTCTGGTGACAACGCTAACTGATATGCCACTGGTCAATTCTTTTCAAAACTTCATAGGGTTCAATAAACCTAGGACTAAATTTTCCTTTACGCCCAAAATGAAGCACTTTCTTCCAAGGTGATACTTTTAGAAAAACCTTG
Organism: Hibiscus syriacus; assembly: GCF_006381635.1. Lineage (NCBI taxonomy): Eukaryota > Viridiplantae > Streptophyta > Magnoliopsida > Malvales > Malvaceae > Hibiscus > Hibiscus syriacus. Next base: position 183,893 of record NW_024061975.1, on the reverse strand, counting down.
TCGCCTACTTGAAATTCAATTTCTTTCCTCTTCAAATCCACGTAAGATTTTTGTTTGTCTACTGCAACTTTAAGGTTATGCTTGATCACCTGAACCTTTTCTTCAACTTCTTTAATCAAGTTTAGACCATGAACCTCCCGATATTTTAATTCATACCAATTAAGTGGCACCATGCACTTCCTTCCATACAATGCTTCATGTGATACCATCTTGATACTTGATTGGTAACTATTATTATATGCAAATTCCACAAGTGGCAAATACTTTTCCCATGATCCAGTAAAATCGATTACATACGCTCTCAACGTATCTTCTAGAATCTAAATCGTTCGCTCTGATTAACCATCAATTTGTGGATGAAAAGCGATGCTAAAACTTAATCGGGTACCCAAAGCTCCTTGCAAAGACTTCCAAAATCTCGAAGTAAATATGGGATCTAAATTAGAAACTATTGAAATTGGAACACCATGAAGTCACACTATCTCTTTGATATACAATCCAGCATGATTTTCCATTAAGTAATCCGTTCGCACAGGAATAAAATGTGCAGTCTTTGTAAGGTGATCCACAATTACCCAAATTGAATCATTTTTTCTTGGCGACAAAGGAAAACCTATTACGAAATCCATCATAATTATTTCCTATTTCCATTGAGGAATGAAAATCGGTTGCAACAATCCCGAAGTCACTTGATGCTCAGCTTTTACTTGTTGACAATTAGGACACTTTGATACAAACTTCGTAATGTCTCTTTTCATGCCTGGCAACCAAAAACGCCCTTTCAAATCTTGATACATCTTGTTTCCTCCTTGGTGCATAGTTAAGGGACTACAATTTGCTTCATACAATATATCTCTTTTCAACTCGTCATCATTGGAAACACAAAATCGATTTTTGAAGTGTAAACACCCATTCGACTTTACATCAAAGTCCTTGACTTCACCCTTATCTAATTGTTCAAACCAGGATATACACTTATCATCCTTCTTTTACAACTCCTTAATACGCTCTAATAATAAAGGTTTCAAAATTAACTCAGCCATCAATGCATCATTGTCCTTTAACACGATTCAGGCATCCAATCTACGCAAAGTGGAAAAAGTCTTCGACTAAGAGCGTTAGCTACTACACTGGATTTCCCGGAATAATAATATATAATCACATCGTAGTCCTTAAGTAACTCATTCATCTTCTTTGCCTCAAATTTAACTCCTTTTGCGACAACAAATACTTCAAACTTTTGTGATCGGTGAAAATGTAGCAACGTTCACCATAAAAATAGTGGCGCCAAATTTTCAATGCAAAGACCACCGCTGCTAACTCAAGGTCATGCGTCGGATAATTTTTTTCATGGGGCTTAAGTTCTCTTGAAGCATAAGCGACTACTTTCCTCTTGCATTAATACACAACCCAAACCACTATGGGAAACGTTGCTAAAAATTGTGAAATCCTTGTTCGATTTTGGTTGCACTAACACCGGAGCTTCTGTCAAAACTTTCTTCAATGATTCAAAACTCTTTTGACAATCAGGATTTCAATCAAAAGACACATCTTTTCTTTACAATTTGGTTAAAGGCAGAGATATCATCGAAAAGTTTTTAACAAACCTTCGATAATAACATGCGAGACCCAAGAAAGTCCTAACCTCCGACACATTCTTCGGAAATTCCCACTCTAATATAGCTTTAACTTTCTGAGTATCTACCCAAATTTCCTCTGCAGAAACTACGTGTCCAAGGAAGACCACTTCCATTAACCAAAACTCGCACTTAGAAAACTTTGCATAAAGCTTCTTGTCTTTAACGTTTGAAGAACCACACGAAGATGGGCATCATGCTCCTCTATTGACTTTGAATACACTAAAATTTCATCAATAAAAATGACAACAAACTGATCAAGGTACGGTTGGAAAACTCTATTCATAAGGTCCATAAACGCTGCAGGTGATTTAGTTAACTCGAATGGCATTACTACAACTTTGTAATGACCATAATGAGTCCTAAACGCTATTTTTGGAACGTCTTTTTCTTGTATCTTCAACTGATGATACCCTGATCATAAATCAATTTTTGAAAACTCTATAGCTCCCTTAAATTGATCAAATAAATAGACGATCTTTATGGTCACCTCGTTAAGTTACCAGTAATCAATACAAAGGCGCATCGAACCATCTTTCTTCTTTATAAATAAAACTGGAGCACCCCAATGTGACACACTGGGTCTGATAAATCCTTTATCTAAAAGCTCCTGTAACTGAATCTTTAACTCTTTCAATTACTTTGGGGTCATACTGTAAGGAGCCACTGAAATCGGTGCCGATCCTGACATCACTTTAATTTGAAATTCAATCTCCTTATCTAGAGGTAAACCATGTAATTCTTACGGAAATACTTCTAGAAACTCTCTGACTGTCGGAATATCTTTAAGCTTCATTTCTTTGGCTCTAGTATATATTACATTAGCAGTATATTCTTTGCATCCTTGTAGTATTAACTTCCGAGCCGACATCATTAATATCACATTAGCTAAGGGATTAATTCTTTCCCTGACCACACTAGCCTCTAATCCATCAAAAGTTTTCAATATAACTCGCTTAAGTCGACAATCCACGTTGGCATGCTAATGATCAAGCCAATCAATACCTAGTATAACCTCGAACTCGTCAAAGGATAATTCCATTATATTAGCAAGGAATTCAATTCCCTGAATGCATATAGGACACCCTTGACAGATTTGTCTCACCCGAGCACTATATCCTAATGGATTAGTCACAATCACCTCGCTACGAATAGGTTCTAACAAAATTCTCAAATCTTTCACTAATTTACTACTAACATAAGAATAATTAGATCCCGGATCAATCAAAATTAAAACAAATTTACCAGCTATCTGAAAAGTACCTGCAATGATTTCAGGATCATCACAATCTTCACTAGTCTTTAGATTGTACACTCGAGCGGTGAAACGCACTTCAGGTTTAGCGGTTGACTCGGACTGATTCTTTCCTCTACCTCGACCTCTACCTATCATAATACAGCAGTGGATCTTTCTGTTTGGGCAGGCTCTCCCTTCATCAATGGATAGTCTCTAATAAAGTGTCTTATCTCTCTGCATTTAAAATAAGCTCTGAATACTCTTCGGCATATACCACTATGATGTTTCCTACAATATTGACATTGATTTGGCTTATCCACTCTGGACTCCACTGAGTGAGTTTGTCTGGCTCTTCCTGGATTTGATCATCTACCTGAGGATACTGCTGATTCTGCTCTAGTTTGAGGTCGAGAACTCAAACCTCAACTTTTTTTGTTTGAGAGGCATTGGACGACGCACCAGCTCTTTTATTCCATTGTGTTCTTTGCTCCACAAACTCTCGTTTTGAGCTCTCTCCAGAGCTTTAGCTCTGTTCACTACCTCTTGGAATAAAGAGAGGTTGAGTGCCAATAACAGCTCTTTCAATCGAGGCCATAAACCCTCCACAAATCAATCATAGGAGTCCTTATCCGTAAGGACCAACTCCGCTGCAAATCTACTCAGCTTGTTGAATTCGCACTCAAACTCATATACTGTGTGATTTCCTTGCTTTAAGCTCATGAATTCTTACTTCATCCGTCGAATGAACTGATCCCCTATGTATTTGTTCTTAAATTCTTCCAAGAAAAAAGACCATGTCATATGGTCCCTTGCAGCTCTCATAGTCACATTAGACCACCAAATTCTGGCTTGACCTCGAAGTAACAAAACTACCCCATCTAGCTTCTCTATTTCAGAACAATGAAGATTCTCCAGCATTATCTTAAGGTCATTGAGCCACAGATCGGCAGTAACTGGACCTTTCTCAGCTTTTCCTCTAAATTTGGGCGCTCCTAGGCTTCTCATCTCCTTAGCAACAATCATCTTAGGAGTTGAGGGAGCCGACGGTTGGAAACGCATCATAATCGCATTCAACGTCTAGAAGAAGGTTCCCTGATCTTGTAAATGCACTCCCTGATGTGTCTGCTCCTCACCTTGCCTGCTCGAGGCAGGTGAGTTGCTACTTCTTTCATTTCTATCTCCCGCTTCACTTTGGGAGCCCTCAAAATCTGACATCTAATAAGATCAAGTCACCTTGTCATATCAAAAGACTTAATTAAAAGTTGGCATATACACTTTTTAAAATAAAAACGACTTTATTTCGAACTTAAAACCAATTAAATCATAGCTTTGATATCAATAAATGTAACACCCCCAACCCGTACCCGACCTAGATATAGATCTGAGGTATCACATTGACTTTTCAAATCATATATAATTGACAAATAAGGACAAATTAAATTTTTACTCATAAATAAAAGGTGAAAACCCTTAATTTAAAATAAGATAATAAAATTCACATTCATATTTACATCAAAATTTTAATAATTTATATAAGTACAAAAGTAGGAGTTTACAAAACATAGTTCAGAGCATTTCAAATTAAACATGTAGTACATGGCAACAGTTTGCAAAATTAACAAAAGGCTACATTCAATTTGTCTTGATCTGATCTTCAAGGGAGTACGATATCCATGACTAGCTTCACTCTTCTGATTTCTTCAAACCTACGTGTAAAACAATCACACGCTAAGTCGATAACTTAGTGAGGTAAATACAAAAGAGTACTAAATTATAAACGATGTCTTTAGTTATGTTATCGAAACATTGTATAAAGAATTCCAAATTATTTTTCATAACAAGAATGTATACTTTTGTATATTATTTGTTTTATAACTTTGTTTCCAAATGCCCAACGTATACTACTGAGAACTCTAGGTATTTGAGTACACTGAGGTTGCGCACTAATGTTGTCACCACAGCTCGTAATTTGTACCGAAGTGCAACATAATTATCTTGAAGGACCACATAGGTTTGTCCCGAATGACCACATAGAACCCTCGACTCTTAGCATGCCAATTATATCTCTAATCCTCATATATATATATATATATATATATATATACCTTGGGCTTTTAACCACATAATTATTTATCAGTTATTATTCGAAGTATCTCTTATTTACACAGGCACTTTCACATCGAGTATTTTCGGATACACATATTCTAAGATCACATTTCCATAATCATATACACATAATCATAAAACATAACTTACATAATATAATTTGAATAAAACATTGTAAAATATAACATAAAGTAAATTTGAAGGTTTTCGATTGAAAACACTAAGGTTGCTTATCGCAAGCCTTCCGCAATTATAATACAAAATCAAGAAGTTGCACTCACCTTTTCCTCACTAAAGTCCTAATCGAAGTCCTTATCACGTTTGATCGAACTTATAATGTCAGGTTGACAGGAAGTTGATTTTGTGCAATGTCTACACAAAATCATAATAACTTAAGTTGAAAGAAACATTTAATTTCTTAGTTCATGTTCAACAGTACGGTACTCCCCCTACAGTACCGATACTTCCCCTTTATGGTATCGATACCCCCTTTTGGTACCGATACCATTTTGACATTCTATAAACTTATCTTGAAAATGGTATTGATACTATACCCTTGGTATCGATACTCCCAATTCAGTATCGATACCTACCTCAACCAGTACTGATTCTACCCTTCAAAATCCATTGATTTTATCTTGAAGTATCGATATTGTTCTTCTAGCACCGATACTCCATGCCCATAATTGCCATTTTCATTTCGAAAATCAACCAAAATCTTCCTAAATCTCTTACTTTTATCCCTCATTAAGCCTTTAAACTCAACCTTATGCATCCAAACCAACTTGTCTTCATTCACTACTCTTAAACATACAAAATCTCACTAAAACTCCTACATCTCAAAATCATACCATAATTTCAACCTAGTTCTTAATCATTTCTAACACTCCTAACTCTTTAGTTAGATCATTGACAAGTCAAATTTATAAATAAAACTCCAAAACCACATCATATCAATAATTCATCTCAAAACCCATTATACAAATTCATCTCTAATTCACTCCTCTTATTGTTTTACTCCTATACAAGCTTTCATTAAGCTTATGTAACACCCAGGCTTCAAAACCAACCCCAAAAATTGAAGGAAATCAATAAATTTTAGAATCTTACCTTTGGAAGTGGAGTTCACGGCAGAGGAAGAAAACACGAAATGTTCCTAACTTTCTTTCCTTTAACCCCGTACTTATCTCTAAAGAAAGGAGATAAAATATCCTTCAATGCAAAAATACCATAATACCCTTACTAATAATCCAAATTTGATAATAATCCCTACACAAAATCCCATAATAAATCCTTAAACTATTCAAGTTATTCTAATTAAACCACTGAGTTTTAAATTCTTACATTTTGGTCACTGACCCGAGGATTGGGATGTTATAATACTTGTAATAATTAAAGATATTTTTAACATAGTTGGGCTTTGAGTTTTCACCTTTTTCAAATATTTTTGTCCCAACATTGTTAAAAGAAGCTTTAAGATCATCAAGCTTCTTTTGATGATCATCATGAACTTTTAAAAGTAAGTTGTGGAAGTCTTGATTTTTATTTTTAAACTCTTCAAGTTTGACTTTCATATCTTTGACTTGACTTTCAAGTTCAAGATTAGTCTTAGAAAGAAGAACATTTTCATCTTTCAATTTTGAAATATTTTTCTTATGCTTTGAAATTGTGTTCTCAAATTCTAAGGCTAATTCATTATAATCCTCTTGTAATTCATCAAAGGAATAGTCATTTGAAATAAATGAATTGGAGATTACCTTGGAGTCATCTTCTATGGTCATAAGACACAAGTTGGCTACTTCTTCCTCTTTATCATTGGAGGACTCATCATCACTCCATGTACCTACGTGTGCCTTTTGTTTCTTCTTAAAGGATCCATTCTTCTTTAATTGCGGGCATTCAAACTTGACATGCCTGGGCTTTTTGCACTCATAGTAAATGATTGGATTTTTCTCCTTGGATTCATTTTTGAAGCCTTCATTCCTTTAGAATATTCTTTTTTTGTTGGACCTCATGAACCTCTTGAATCTTTTACCAAAATATTATTATTTCTTCATCCTCATCATCTTGATTTAAGTCACTTTCTTCTTTTGTAGACTTGAGAGAAACACCAACCTTTTTTCTTTTTCATTTCATTCTTTTCTATTTCTTTCTTTTCTCTTATTCTTCTTGTTCCTTCACCATCATCTTATGAGTGAGGAAAGACCCAATGAGCTCATCTAGATTAAGAGTCTTTAGATTCTTTGCTTCAACAATGGTGGTCTTCTTGGATTGCCATGACTTGGGAAACTATAGATCATATTCCTAACAATCTTCTTATTAGGAATGATTTTTCCAAAGCCTTTGAGACCATTGACAATAATCGAAAATCGATCAGTCATTCTTTTAATATCCTTATCCGTACTCATCTTAAAGTTTTCATAATTATGATTAAGAAGACTAATCTTAGTTTCTCTTACCTCATTAGTTCTTTTATTAGTAACTTCAAGTTTATCCCAAATTATTTGGCATTGAAATAAGATGAAACTCTATCATATTCATCGGGGCTACGTGCACAAAATAAAATATGGTTTACCATTGCATTGAGTTGGAACAATCTCATCTATTTTTCACTATATTCCGTTATCAATCTAGTTGGAGTAGAATGTCCACTCAAAATGATACTCTAAGCTCCCAAATCACTATCTTGGATAAAAAGCATCACTCTATTCTTTCAATAGACATAGTTGGCTCCATTGAAGAAATGAGGCTTGTTGATAGGTTGAGAGTCATTGATACTGTCGAAGCATGGTGTAGAGGCCAGTTCGATATATTTAACGTGTTATGTTATGTTGCTATATATAAACATGTTTGTGATCTTATTATATATATAGTTATATATATGCGACATATCTGACTTCTGAATAATGTGATACCATCAGTAATTTGCATATTGATGCATTTATGATATATGTATGGGATCTTCTATAGAGGGCATAATCCCGTTCTGATTCTACAAGGGATTAATTTCCCATTCTAACATCTGCATAGGATTAATTCCCCGTTCTGACATCTGCATGGGATTAATTCCCTATTCTAACATACGCATGAGATTAATTCCCTGTTCTGACTTCTGCAAGGGATTAGTTCCCCATTTTGACCTCTCCATGGGATTAGTTCCCTGTTCTGACATCTGTATGGAATTAATTCCTTGTTCTGACATCTGCATGAGATTATATCTTCCTCCTAACTCTATTTGGGATCCTCATATGAGGGATAAATTCCCATTATGATTTTGGTATTTAGTTTTTTATGTCTCCTTGTGAGGTAATGTGCATACATTTGATTCGGAATGAAATATAAGATTGTGAATTTTTGTTGGGACATTCTTATGGTAAAATATCTAAAATTTTAATATTGGTCGATTATTATTTTGTTTATTATTTTATACTTGAAATTTTTCTACATTGCGATATTACCTGATTAAATTTTAGAGGACTCGTTGAGCCTTGTAGCTCACTCTGTTTCTGTCATTCTTTTTCTGATTATCCAGATACATTACCAATTTGGCTATCAAAAGTATGGTCTCGATTATACACTGTATGCGGTTTAATATTTACTTTTCAGTCTTCTTAAAATGTGATATGAGCTTATTTATGATTTTATATTCGTTAAACATTTTTCAGAACGAAATATTAAAAAATTTCATTCGTGGATTATAGAAGTGATCAACATGGTCACCCTGATCCAATTGTAACTTCTATGTTGTGTCTAGGGGGTTACAATGTTTAACTGTATCAAAACATACAACAATATATGTTGAGATAGTAATGATATCAAGTCTAAGGATCATACATATAGTTATCACAATGAGAAATATCGTAATCATTTCATAATAATCCAAGAAATATGCTCATAGCGGGTCAATCTAATATATTGTTCTCTAACAACATATTTATGCATTGATTCTGACATCTCTATGTCAATGACAACGTATTGTCATCAATTAACAACATGTTAGCTTTAAACGTATTATTATTGTCCATGCCTATAATAATACTCGACTAATGACCTTTGAATAATAATCATATTATTATATGAACATGTAACACCCCAACCCGTACCTGACCCGGATACGAGTCCAAGATGTCACATTAACTTTTTAAAACAATATTCTTACAAAATAACAAAATGTTTGAACTTATATTAAGAAAATATGATAATATACTGTTGAATTATGTTCGTTATAACTAATTTAAGGAAAAATACGTTTTTATGAACAGTAATATATGGTATGAACAGTACTGTTAACAGTAATGATTAGTATCGAATGCTAAAATTTTCAAAATGCTACAGGGGTATCGATACCCTGCTATAGTAATTTTCGGCAAAACATATAAAACTCACAAAATACTTAAAGTTTCATAATTATACATTTACCATTTACATAAATACGTTTAAAACATTCCAAAACTCGATCAAAGCACACATACTTAATTTAACAACTTTGTTTACATGCCAACCTATTTATCATATAATAATATATACTATGAAATCTACTTCTGATCTGATCTCTGAATGGAGATATGTTGTTCCTTTGAACTTAGCTTTGATCCTCTCATTTTTCAGTACCTATGTGTAAATCACTTACACGCTAAGTCATAGACTTAGTGAGGCATATAAATATAATAACGATGTATTCCTTATGAATATGAACATGCAATCTATCAATTCAATCATGTCACATGTAATTCAATGTAAACAATAATAACATGATAATAATAATAATAATAATAATAATAATAATAATAATAATAATGCAATTACCTTTGATAACCTTTTATAGGCCCATGTACATTATTGAGAACTCAAGGTATTCGAGTACATTGAGGTTGTGCAATATGTTGTCACCACAGCTCGTATGGGGTCCCACTACGGGCATATGAAATTTGTTCCGAATGACCTATGTACTGTATTTGTTCCGAATGACCACTCCTTAAGAACCATATACATATTCCAATGGATCAAATCTGTGTCTCAAAAGACCCTGTAAATGTTCCAAAGGATACATATATGTCCCGAAGGACCACGTAGAACCCTCGACTCTTGGCTTACCAAATATACCTATAGCTCTCATATCATATACTATGGGCATTATTCTTATGTTTCATATGTTCATGTACTCATGTCATTTCTCTTGTGATCACATAGCTCATATCGCTTATCTCATGTCATATTTTCATGTCACATATTATATCACATGTGCATTTGATTCTATTCATATATATCATTTATCAAATCATATGAACATATATATATATATATATATATATCTTATGCATGTATCATAATAATTATCATGTATGCATGTTCATAACTATTGTACTATGAAAATCAAAGTAGGAATTAGACTTATCACAAGTCTTATTCCATTGTACTATACTTATAGTATGCACTCACCTTAGCATTGCTTTGATTCGATCCTAATTCTTTACTTGTTCTAGAACTTGTTTAGGCTCAATATCTACATAAACAAAATTTTTGAGATAATTATCATAAGCCTAAACCTTATAACTTGATGTTAATAACTTAAGCCAATTTAATGAACAAAAAATTCCATTTTTCCTTTATGGGGGTATCGATACCCTCCCTAAGGTATCGGTACCCTTATTACATTCTGGAATTTTTTGTTCAAGAGGGTATCGGTATACATACATAGGGTACTGATACACTCTGCTCAAAACAGGCTTTTTCACCCGAAAGTTCATGAGCTCTTCACTGAATTTCCTCATACAAAGCTCCTTTCATATCACCAAACTCAACTACAACTATTTTAACTAACTTCTATCATTCCCACACCTTATTATCTCTCATACTTCATTCAAATTCTTAAAGCTAAGAATCATACCAAATTTTCCATGTAATCCAAACTCAATTCTAACACTTATAACTTCTTTTTTACACCTATGACAAGTCAAATTCAATCTCAAAGTTCCTTTATTAACTTTTTTTTTTCTTCAGAAATTCACTTTGAAACCCATTCTCTTTAATCTTTCATAACTTCTTAATTTTTTGATTTTAAGATACTTAAGCTTTCCTTAAGCTTAGTTATCATCTAATGATCAAAACTCACTCTTAAAATCAACAAATAATCAATTAAACATAAAACTCACCTTTGCTTTAAGTGTTTCACGGTGGAGAAGAAAGCATAAAGAAGAAAAAGAAGAGAGTTTCCAGATAACTCTCTTCCCCCCACGTGAATCATTCTTATTGAGGGGGAAAATATCATTTTTGTCAAATGACCATTTTGCCATTTAATTCCTTTGATAATTACTAATTACTTTCAGGAAATATTTTTAAATAAATCATTGAACTATTCAACTATTCTACTTTTATCAACAAATTCTGAAATTTTACAATTTGGTCACTAACCCGGTATTGAGGATGTTACAAATCTCCCCTCCTCTTAAGAAAATTTGTCCTCGAATTTTTACTGCACATATTGATAAGAACATCTCTTCTACTGTTCTCTTGTTGCTTCTATTACTTAATCTTTCTTGTCACCTTCAGAAAACTTTTTTTTTAATCCTTTAGTTTCTCAACTACCTTTTTCCTTTATACATTCATATCATGTCACTTTTCATATGATTTCACATAAACATATATATATCATATCTTGTTCACATATATTTCTCATATAACTCATATCATTTGATTCATATCTTATTCTTATATTACATAAACACGTAGTTCATATCACTTAATCTCTTATATTCACATCACATATTCATATAAGCTCATGTATCTTATAGTTCTTTCACATAGCTCACTATAACACAAATCGTAACAACCATATTCATCATTCAACATTATAAATCCATCTCTAATTGCCTTATAACAGTAACCAAACTCTTATTTCATCATCATTTAACCAAGAACACAACCTTAAATCTTTTTCAAATACGATTATACATATACTTTACGAAATCAAACAATCTTTTCACATCACATTGCACACTTTTCTTTACTTCAATATCGAATTTATCATCTACACTTCCATATAGCTGATCGCTAGTAAATGTATATGCTAAGGCAAGCAAATCTGTGCAAGTACACACAATCTATGCAAGTAATATAGTAGTGAGTGAGTATCGTCTCCACAGGGATTGGATTAGAAATATATTTTCACCACAACTAGAACTAATGTCACAAACTAAGTCCTACTAAGTATTATCCTAAGAACTAATATTAATAAACTAAGAAAATGATTCAATGATTCCAGAAAAGTTTGGTTGAGGCAAAATTAATATGCAAACTAATAAAACAATTGATGATTTAAATATAATGCAAACAACCTCTCATATTCAGACGTGTCACAGAGCACTTATGCTAAACCATTATCTTGACAACAAATATTTTTAGTTTAGAATGACTTATTATGACTCACTAAAACTGCCCGACAAGATTACTAGGTATTCTTAGACGGTTGCTATGGCAATATCTCTCTGCGTTAACTATAGACATAGTCTCTCCTACTCTAGCATATATCCCTTTTAGTCATTTGAAATTCACTCCTTATCTCTAAGGTAGATAAGTTAGAACTTCACCATCCTGGATTCATTCAATTGCTTACGTTGATCTATCTTAATTCTCTCAAATTTAAGAATCACTTATCTAGACAAAAGGCTATCTCTCGATGCTCTTACAATGCCAAGACGTGTTTTACCAAAACCCAAGGCTATCTCTCGATGATCTTACAGTGCTAAGGTAAAATATTTAAACTATGAACAAAACAGTCATAAGCAAAACATACTTCATCATTCATAAACATAAAATATTGTTCAAGCAAAACAAAGTTTAACACCAAGTAAAGCATTCATGGTGATATCAAAGATCATCCAAAATTAAATGTTTAATTACAACCCCAAATAGATAAAGAGTAAAAAACAAAGAAAGAACGACTCCCAAAACCGAGGGCTCTGTCGCGACAATCCTGATCAGTACCGCGCTTGCCTTGGTGATCACCCTCTCTCGAGGCTTGATCACCGCTCTGCTATCATCTGGCTATGGAGGACACCAAGGAAGGTCGGTGGGTAGACGGTGGGAAAGCACTGCAGTTGCTTGCTCACGCCTTAGGTCAAGCTCTTCTCTATTATTCCCTTCGCCTCCTCTTTTTTGACGGCTACGGCTGGTTATTTATAAGGAAAATCTCCCAGGGCTTTATCTACTTTTGGAGTTTTCTTAACTAGCCGTTATTAATTGCCCAGACTTAAAAAGGAAAGGTGGTTGGTGGCTGTCAAAATAATTGAGGCTTACTTGTACGTGAAGTAGGTCATCCAGCTGGCGTGTGACATAAGCGGTTTAGCCACACTTGCTTCAGACTTCCTCAAATAAATCTTACCTTGGCGGGATAAATCTGCTCCTCATGTTCTCATCTGTTCTGTTGGCCTCTGCACTTTTTCATCGTCACAACTGAAATGTTCTTCCTTTGTAAGATTCCTGCACAAACACAACCCAAACAACCCTTTCCCTTCAGCAACATCAGTCAAACCAAATAAATATTGCCTAAGCAAAACTTATCCACCACAATCTAATATAATCTATATGCAACTAAAAATGCAATGCATACTTTGTCTAGACGAGCAATAACTTAAGTGAAAAGACTAGGAATTAAGTCTTGTTACGGAGTTATCAATAGCCTTTATCATAATGATCATTTAAACTCAATCCTTTTCATTTCTTTCTCCTTTTATTCTTTCATAACCAAGATCTCATTATTACATAACTAAATCATATCTTTCACCCGTTTTTTCCTATTTTTTTCGCATCACTTATACTTTTCTCTGATTATCCCTCTCTTTATTTCCTCTTCATAACTCTTATAATTCATATAAATTGCCCAAAATCTTATTCTTATACAATATCTTTATTCTATCTACTACTATCTATAGTTTCCTTTGAATACATTCATCTAAATCCACATCATACTTGATTAACTTAGTCTAATATCCTTTTCACATATTATAATTTTGTCTCCTTATTATTACAACTAGTCAATAGTAACTATTCAATCTAGGGCACAAGTCCTAATCAACCAATCATATACATCCTTTCCAATCAGAATTATCTTAACCATAGTTTACTTAACTTATCAAATCCACATTCATTCTCATACACCATAAAATTTCCATTATTCAAACTCAACATTCGAACTTCCTTTGTCTTATAAATTGATTACTGCTGTGTATCCATTCACAATCTCTTATTATCAATACTTAGCTTTACTCAAACATACGAATCCTTATTTCCTTCACTATCTCACATTACTTTGATCAGAATATGTATATATATATATTGTATCCAGATCCACTTTATATTTGGTTATCTTATCCTGACAATATCTTAAAATATGTTAACTCCAATACATTTTCATCATATAATCTTGTTAGCCAACACTAATGTTTTTCCATCAAGGATGCAACCCTCATCCTTATCATATCCACACTCTTACTTATACACAATACTATCCCTTTGTTTCGAATTCATACCTGTAGTTTCATTTATCTTGTAAACTTATCACTAACGCACTTATTCTTGAACTCTTCCAAAACAATATTCTTCATTTCTTGGTCTTTTAATATTCTCCTAATAACATTCATCCCCTCTTCTTTATATTGTCAATGTAGCAAAGAAACCACTCTATTTCAGAACTATATAGATCCTCTAACACTATAATTTTTAATCTATCTGAACTGATTAACTTTACTTTTTTCAATTTATAATTGACATTTGTATGCTAACTATATAACTAGTTCGATCTCAATTATTACTTCGAATCCCTCAAATAATAATTCCGTCAAATTAGTAGGGAATTCAATTCTCTGAATTCCAATGGAACACCCTCAACATATCTTGTTTATCCAAACACTGTACCCTAATAAAGTTGTTGTTACCATATTAATATAAATAACTTCTTATTGAATTCTCAATTCTCTCATCAATTTACTATTAATCTATGAATATGTAAACCACAAATCAATCAATATCATAACGTATTTATTATACAGTAGAAAGGTACTTTCTATTATCTCTGGATCAACAAAATCTTTATTGGTATTAATATTATACATTCGAGCAGTGGAGCGTATTTCCTGTTGAGTAGAGGATTCAGGTTGACTTCTGTCTCTTTCTCTCTAAGACATCAAAGAAAATCTCTCTGACTGTATGGTTCTTCTGTCCCCAATGGACAATCTCTCATGAAATGTCCCACTTTACCACATCGGAAACAAGCTCCGGTAACTACTTTACACGTTCCGCTATGGCTTCTTCCATAAATTTCACATTGTTTAATTTGACTTTGATGTGCTCGTCCATCACCAGACCCTACAGATTGAGTCTGTCTAGCCCTCATCTGATTTGATTCTCTAACAACAGATGCCATCGACTCTGAATGTGCTTGAGATCGGAAACCAAAATCTCTACCTCTCTTAGGTGGTGCAAAACTTGATGAAGCCCCAGTTCTTTTAGATGGTTGGGTTCTTTGATCCCCAAACCTTCCATTCTGAGCTCTCTCTAAAGCTTTAGCACGATTTACTACCTCTTGAAACGAGGAGAAGTTCATAACGATCAACATTTCTTTTAACCTCGGGCACAAGCCCTCTACAAACCACTCACATGCATCCTTCTCTGTTGGAATCAACTCAGGTGTAAAACGACTTAACTTATTAAATTCACATCCGTATTCATATATGGAGCGATTCATCTGTTTCAAATTCATAAACTCATGCTTTATTTGCCTGATGAATTGATCTTCAATGTATTTATGCTTAAACTCTTTCAAGAAAAGAGACCAAGTTACATGATCACTTGACAGCCTCATGGTGACATTCGTCCACTATATTCTAGCTTGTCCTCTAATTAAAGACACAGCTCCATCCAACTTCTCTACTTTAGAACAGTGGAAACCATCTAACATGATTTTCAAATCATTTAACTAAAGATCCGCTGCAACCGGACCTTCTTCAACTTCTCCCTTAAATTCGGAAGCTCCTAATCCTCTCAACTCCTTTGCTACATTTACTCTGGGAGTTGATGGAGCAGGAGGTTGGAAACGCGTCAATACCACATCTAACGTTCTAAAGAACACATCTTGATCAGCTACAGGCACTCCAGAAGGTGCCTGTTCTTCACCTTCCTGGCCAGGGCAGGTGAATTATTGCTTTCAGCAGGCCGATCATCTCCTGCTTCACTTCGAGAACTATCATGTCCAGACATCTAATAAATACAACCATATAACTCTATTAGCAAAACAACATACTTGTTACTCTTGTCAGATCAGAAGTTTTCACATCTATGTTGGCATGTACACCTATAAAGACACTCTAGACTTCAATTTAAGCCTAGAATCGGCTAAACCGTAGCTCTGATACCATTAAATGTAACACTCAACCCATACCCGACCCGGATACGAGTCTAAGATGTCACATTAACTTTTTAAAACATTATTCTTAAAAAATAAAAAAATGTTTGAACTTATATTAAGAAAATACGATAATATACCGTTGAATTATGTTCGTTATAACTAATTTAAGGAAAAATACGTTTTTATGAACAGTAATATATGGTATGAACAATATTGTGAATAGTAATGAACAGTACCGAATGCTAAAATTTTCCAGAATGCTACAGGGGTATCGATACCCTGCTACAGCGTATCGATACCCTGCTATAGTAATTTTTGGTAAAACATATAAAACTCACAAAATACTTAAACTTTCATAATTATACATTTTCCATTTACATAAATACGCTTAAAACATTCCAAAACTCGATTAGGACACACATACGTAATTTAACGACTTTGTTTACATGCCAACTATCATATAATAATACATACTATAAAATCTACTTCTGATTGGAGATATGTTGTTCCTTTGAACTTAGCTTTGATGCTCTCGCTTTTCAGTACCTACGTGTAAATCACTTACACGCTAAGTCATAGACTTAGTGAGGCATATAAATATAATAATGATGTATTCCTTATGAATATGAACATGCAATCTATCTATTCAATCATGTCACATGTAATTCAATGTAAACAATAATAACATGATAACATATAATAATAATAATAATGCAATTACCTTTGATAACCTTTTATAGGCCCATGTACATTACAGAGAACTCAAGGTATTCGAGTACATTGAGGTTGTGCACTATACTGTCACAACATCTCGTATGGGGTCCCACTAGGGGTATATGAAATTTGTCCCGAAGGACCTCTGTATTTATCCCGAATGACCTATGTACTGTATTTGTCTCGAATGACTTATGTATTGTATTTGTCTCGAAGGACCACTCCTTAAGAACCATATAAATATTCCAATGGATCAAATCTGTGTCTCAAAAGACCCTATAAATGTTCCAAATGATACATAAATGTCTCGAAAGACCACGTAGAACCCTCGACTCTTGGCATGCCAAATATACCTATAGCTCTCATATCATATACCATGGGCATTATTCTTATGTTTCATATGTTCATGTACTTATGTCATCTCTCTTGTGATCACATAGCTCATATCGCTTATCTCATGTCATATTTTCATGTCACATATTATATCATATTTGTATTTGAATCTATTCACATATATCATTTATCAAATCATATGAACATATATATATATATATATATATATATATATATATATATATATATATATATATATCTTATGCATGTATCATGTATCATAACTATTGTACTATGAAAATCAACATAGGAATTAGACTTATCAGAAGTCTTATTCCATTGTACTATACTTATAGTATGCACTCACCTTAGCATTGCTTTGATTGGATCCTAATTCTTTGATTGTTCTGGAACTTGTTTAGGCTCAATATCTACATAAACATAATTTTCAAGATGGTTATCAGAAGCCTAAACTTTATAACTTGATGTTAATAACTTAAGCTAATTTAATTAACCAAAACTTCCATTTTTCCTTTTTTGGGGTATCGATACCTCTCTAAGGTATCGATACCCTTATTACATTCTGGAATTTTTCGTTCAAGAGGGTATCGATACACATACATAGGGTACCGATACACTCTGCTCACAACATGCTTTTTCACCCAAAAAATCATCAGCTCTTCATTGAATTTCCTCATACAAAGCTCCTTTGATATCACCAAACTCAACTACAACCATTTTAACTAACTTCTATCATTCCCACACCTTATTATCTCTCATACTTCATTCAAATTTCTAAAGCTAAGAATCATACCAAATTTTCCATGTAATCCAAACTCAATTTCTAACACTTATAACTTCTTGTTTACACCTATGACAAGTCAAATTCAATCTCAAAGTTCCTTTATTAACTCTTTTTTCAGAAACTCACTTTGAAACCCATTCTCTTTAATCTTTCATAACTTCTTCATCTTTTGATTTTAAGATAACTTAAGCTTAGTTATCATCTAATGATTAAAACCCACTCTTAAAATCAACAAATAATCAACTAAACAGAAAACTCACCTTTGCTTTGAGTGTTTTACGGTGGAGAAGAAAGCATGAAGAAGAAGAAGAAGAGAGTTTTCATATAACTCTCTTCCCCCCACGTGAATCATTCTTATTAAGGGGGAAAATATCTTTCCTATCAAATGACCATTTTTCCCTTTAATTCCTTTGATAATTACTAATAACTTTCGGGAAATATTTCCAAATAAATCATTGAACTATTCAACTATTCAACTTTTATCAATAAATTCTAAAATTTTATAATTTGGTCACTAACCTGGTATTGAGGATGTTACAGAATATTAGTATATTTTAGTTTATTTAATACACATAAATATAACAAAAGAGAATAATGGTAATGTCTTTATTCTATAAATACGATAAAAATAATATGTCAATACAATCATCACATGATTGGTCTTTGGGGATACTATAACACCACTGGCTCATATACTCACTTCAAATTCCCGAATACAACAATTAAAATGAATTCTTTTAGAATTATTCTCAACATTTCCATTTTATTAAAAATGATACATTGTTGTTTAACTTCAATTCAAGCTACAATCATCATATTCAAGCATTCTAACAATGCATTCAAGCTTAGTAGTTCAACCTTTTTACAATTGACATTCAAATCTCAAACTTTCCTTTATTTGTGATTTGATCCCTATACTTGTATAAATTTTCAAAATTTTCCAAATCATAATCCAAAGCATGTAGAATCATTCATATATCATTTCTAGCCTTAGGGAAAATTTTCAATATTTTCCCCTAATTTTTCACGTAGGTCGAATACTATAGGGTTCCTCTATTCATCATTCCAATGCAATTTCAATCAATTCCATATAAAAAAAACCAAATTCAATCTTCTCCATAAACCCTAATATTAGCCAAATTCATCTTAATGCATTTCTAGTTGTTTTCAATCAAGTTTTATGCATGGAAATGATTCTACAACATCCATAACATCATAATATAACCTTAAATCACAAAAACCTAACATCTTTTTCATCCATCAATTTCATGAATTTGTAATTTAAGCATGGAAAGCATGAACAAATTACACCAAATGGTAGAGAATTTCATGTATGTTAATTTTCTATTTCATGCTTTCTTCCAAAAACCTAATAAATTGGCTTGAAAATGAAAAAGAAATTTCTTCTTACCTAGCTATGGAGGTCACGACAAGAATGAAGAAGATGAAGAAAATTTCTTGATTATTCTAACTAAATATCTATTAACACTAATCTTAATACTAATTTAAAATTCATTTTATGCTAAAAGACATCTTTACCCTTAAAATTTCATGATAATTATCATGACCGCGTAATCCTTACATCACCAAGTCAAATATAAACTAATATTTTATTAATTTCCATCTTTGTCCTTACATTTTTCCAAAAATCACAATTTTCCATTTTGATCCAACAACCCGATTTAACATGAAAAAATCAATTTAAATCCAATGATCTATGTTAAATTATAATAATTTAAAATATCAAAATGACATTATAAACCTTTTAAAGTCATCCTTCAAAATTTACTGAATTTTCAATTCGATCCAATTATCCAAATATTTTACCAAAATTTATCACTCCAAATCAAAAATCTGAAACCCATGAAAATATCATTCTTGGGGGTAAACTATTCCTTTATGGGGTCAAAATATATAACTTTTGAAAAATACAATTTGATCCCTAAATTTTTTAAAGTTAATACTTTGGCCACTAAACTTTCAAAATTTACATTTTGGTTACTAGCCAAATTTTGGGATATTACACCACCCCTGCATGTGGGCTTTGTTGTCTACCTATGAGCTTTTAAAAATCGATATGAACCAGCCCATACCACTCGAACTAGTCTAAACCGCTTGAATAACTCCAAATAGCCTAAACCAAATAGACAACCATTGTAGCTCGGAGACGAGGTAATACTTTACTATCTTATGCATGTTTTGTGGTACATGTTAGAAACTAGATAATGAATGATTAAAATGATTGGTAATGTCAATTTCAATGATTATTCTTAAACTCGTACTGAAAATGGTAATAGGATAGTAAATTGGTTAAGACTCGATTGAATTATATAAGGAACTAAAAAACTGATACGAAATAATTCCAAGTTAGTGATTAATCGATAAAGGAATTAATTTTGAAATTATTAAATTTTGATTATTATTTATAAAAGTATTAAGGCCATAAATACTTGGATAAAAATTACAAAAATATCCTTAAGATGTAAAAAGGGACATGAATGAACTCTAATAGTGGAATTAACTTGAAAACTCCCATTTGACCTGATAAGCTTACTAATTCACTTGTTAAATCTCTGATATGTTTACAAAATATGTAGTAATCGGTTTCTAGCCTCTGAGAGGGTAAAATACTTAGATTTATGATTTCTTGAACAAACACCCGAAGACTAAATTACTGGAAATAATGCATATGATTAGATCAAATAAACCGAAATAACCTCAAGCTTTGAAATGACTAAAATAACCTAAATATCCTCATGATTTAGAATACGTAAATGCCTTTAGATAAATTCTAAAGATATCGATAAACCTAAATGTTATACCATCCCTAAAGGTTATGGAGCACGATCCAAGCATGTTTGCCATTCTTGATACTGTTGCAATAAAAAAAATACCACCAAAATACATGTTTGTCTACTCAAGATCAGTTCGATGATGATTTCGAAGGTGATCAGTTCAACTGTATAGTACAATTAGTATAAAAAAGTGAACATTCATGAAGTATATCGGTCCGAATGATTGACAAGTATCGTAGTGCTGGAATCTATTTAGTTCGATTTGACACGAAATTTTGATTATTTGATATAAATCTTAAATATTGTAAATCATCGTTTTACCCTTATTGGGTTAATTTACTAAGAATTCTTTAGGAATCACAAAATGTTTAAAATGCCCCTAATGGCCTGAATAATGGAACCACTCATATTATATTCAAATCTTAAATAATTCTGATGTAAATGTTCCTGAATAACTTCAGATATACCTAAATCCTAAATGATCATAATGAACTTATTTTTGAATGCCTGATTAGATCCCTTAGATGCCGATAGATATCGAACCCTTTCAATGTGGATTTCATTTATGAAAGCAGCTCGATACTATCCGAAATTATGTGTTTCCTTGATGGTAATTACCAAGTACCTCTAAAGAATAAATTAGACCTCCTAGTGTGTTCCATATGTATTTGGGTATTTTTCTCTTATTTGAAACTATGATTGTTTTCTCTGATTTAAAAGTATGACACTGCTATCTGAAATAAAATTATGATCTCTGATTTTTGTTTCCTTATACAAAAATATATTTGATTCATGATTCTTGATATTACTGATGACCGTTTGAAAATTGATTTTATTCGGGGTACTCTCTCAGATCTATTTTGGAGTCATTGTAGGTTCATCTCCGATCAAATTGGTAATTTCTTATGAACTTAAAGTGACCCTTGGATAACTCTTAGGTCCAATGGGCTTAAGGACAAGCCCTTATGGGTCCTAAGAAATTCCTTTAAGATGGCTCCGGTGGCCCGGTACCATATGAACCAAATATAACACATCGGATCGCGCATCACTAAGATCGAATAATCATATCATATATAGGATATGCGGAGTGTTTTTTTATCGCCACTAAAGACATACTATGATAGGGGACCATGAAGCCACTTATAATAGTACCTGCTATCAGCCTATCACAATTACAAAACATAATATCTTTATAGAGTACATTAAAAAAGTCATACAACTTATCCACTTAGTCAAAGGAGCTTATCAAAATTTAAACATTCTTATAGTATTCTCAATCAGATTATTAGTCATATGGGCATTTAGATATAGCCAAAATTTTAAGGCTTTACACTCAAGAATTGCATTCAAGGGTAAATTAGTCTTTATTGAGTATTTAAAGTTCAAGACTTATTAATAAATCTTAAGAGTATTTTGATCACTTCTCTAAGTTTTAGAACTCTAAATAAACTAATACACATTAAGGGTATTTTAATAATTTTATAAGGTTTAAGCTTCAAGTTCAATTGTTTATATAAATACGTCTCGATCATGTTATAATTTTATGGTTTCTAGCTCATCTAATAACTAGTGACGCAACCAACGTGGTTATATTATGTATGGCATGTGGAGTGATCTCCAATTAGTAGCAAACATCATCATTTTCAATATCATGATGTTATATTATGCATGGCGGTTGTTATTCATTTATAATATAAACGGAAATACCTATATATAATTATGTTTAAGATAATATATAGTTTTATAAAAGTTAATTATCAATAGTTTATTTATATAAACTATGATTTATTTGTAGCATAATAATGTTTTCTTTTATCATATTTTATATATTTATTATTTTGTATCTTATCAAAAATCAACAAATCTAGCTGTGTTTATTCTTCAAAAATCTTATGAAATATGTAAATTTGAGAAGTGATTTTTTGATATATTAATAATGGCTTGAGATGAAATCACAAAGTTTTAGAGATTATAATTAAATTATATACTTTTAAAAGAGTATAATATAGTTTTTTAAGATATTAAATTAAAAATATTATTTTAAAATAGTTAAATAATAATTTATCATTATATTTTCAAGAAATCATTACATTATTTTTATAGATTTATTTGAATAAAATAAACTTAATGATTATTATTTAAAGGTTGTTAGTCTTGTGTTCGTGTCTATATATATATATATATATATATATATATATATATATATATATATATATATATATATTTCTAATTAATATTTAAATAAATTAATTAAATATACTAGAAATTAATTGATCTAGTGGGTTGAATCCTGACATCAACTCCTTGATGCAAATCCTCACATCACTGTTGGTTTCATTCGCAAGGAGGCTAATGGATCGGCTCATGCGCTCGCTAATTATGCTTCTATTTCAGGTGTTCCGTTTATATTTTAATCTGCTATACTATTTGTATTGCTTCGGTAGTATCCTTTGATGCTAATTCTAATGAATGAATGCCGTTATTTTCAAAAAAGAAAAAAAAAAAGATGAAACATCCGCATACCCACATACACTAAATTACCACGAGCCAAATTGGATTATAGCATACTAAATTACTTTAAATTGCAACTTCGATACGTAAGGTTAGATCTAGTGAAGCTAATGGAAAAAAACAAATTAGATGATATGAGTTCATAAGCATCCCAAGTTTTCATTTGGAAAAGGAAAAGAGAGTTGAGGGATAATATACAAGTCGTGTCAATTACAAAAGTTGATTTCATTTGCTTAGTTAAAGCGTCCCATTCGGCATGCAAGAAAGAGACGTGCCAATTTGCATTGCGTGCAAGATTTCAAACTACACACAAACATGGGCTTAAGGCAAAAAGGTAATTAAAGGGTCCCCTTCCACATTAAAGAAGTTGGTGCAATCAAAGGCCATTGCCCATCCATCTTCCTTTTTAAAAGTTGTGATCGCTAGTAATGGGGCAGCTGAGCCGAGTTCTAAATCTAATGAGGTGGATGCACATTATGGATTTAAAGCCAATACTGTCGATCTCCAGAAGAACACAACCAACATGGCTTGATTTTTTTCGTCTCTTTTTGGCAATCAATGTGGCTGACATGTATATAATGATTTTTACCCTTCAATAATAAAACCAGTGACAGTGAGTTTTTCACTTTTTAAAGAAACGAAACCTTCTGTTTCCTGTGATCATGATCTGGCCTATGCCACCAATAAAAGTTGGCAAGTGATAACTCCACATTTACAGGTAATTCTCAGGCCCTGAGATCAAAATGTTTCACATTGTCACCCTTAAATATGCAGAGCATGAGAAGAAGCTTTCCGTAACATTCAATGAAGCAGATATCGGGTTCGAAACCCTCTATGTAAGGGGCTCTGCAAACACGGGCTGTGGTTAATTTGTGCGCTTCGAGTAAATCCTGCGATCGAAGTGGAAAGGCCGCTGATTGCATCCTAGTCACGAGCCTAGAGAGCTTAAAGACTGCATTTCAGGCAATGGGAATTTTAGGCTCGCCTAAATTCACGAATGCCTCCGCACGTGCCATGCGTACCGTTGCAGCCTTCCAAGATACAAGGTGGTTCATGAACGTGCTCACGTATTTCGCTTTGTCGTTCTGCTTAGATGAGGACATCGATAATTTCAAGAATATTTTCTCATATCGGACCTAAAATAGACATCGTAGATCGAGTAACATACCTTGTAATCCAAATAATAAGCATGCTGCAATGGCAAACAAACAAACTGTCAGCACCTAGTAGCATGCTGGGGGATGCGGGGAATGTTGGAGAACAGAGAGACAAAAGAGATTACATCCCACGTATCCAAATTGAGGATGGGCTGCACCAAAGAAGATAGTTCAATTTTAAATTATAAAACACAGACTTAAATATATACAGATAAAAAATTTCTAGGCTGACTATTGACATACAATGTCATCCCACAAAATCAGATTGATCGAATTCGACATTTTCACTACCGCAAGCCGTTTTTCGTGCCTCTTCACTGAAACAATCAAATGAAAGAAATTAGTTGCAGAGTCAACTTGTTAAGAAACAAATCATGTTTCAATTATATGTTATCCTTGTCGAGTAGAAGCAACTGGGCCAACAGATGAATTCTCACTTTACATCAAAACTATAGCTGCTAATTTCATGTATATGGTGGTGATCCAATAACTATTGTTGGATCATATTTACTTTAAAAAAGAAAAGAATGCAAGAGAATGATGGAGAATGTAAGAATCACGAGCGAAAGCATGCAAATTATTATGTGATATCTCGACACATTTGCCACCTACTAACAAGAATATACAATGGCCAAAGTAGGGAAAATGAAATCTGTGGAAATGAGGCCCATGCACCTAGCAGAGAAACAGTCCATCAATAATGAAATAGAAATTAACTCGAAAAAGAACTTACAAACGAGCCAAACCCAGCCCGAGCCAAATAGCGAAAGAGACGTATCCACAAACTTCTCTCTGAAGTTTGTGAAAGACCCGAAATCCTTTTCAATCTGCTTCAGTAAACCAAGTTTGGGCATATCCCCTCCTCCAGGTTGCATAGACTC
This sequence comes from Hibiscus syriacus, assembly GCF_006381635.1. Lineage (NCBI taxonomy): Eukaryota > Viridiplantae > Streptophyta > Magnoliopsida > Malvales > Malvaceae > Hibiscus > Hibiscus syriacus. The sequence goes on along the minus strand of NW_024061975.1, from coordinate 158,316 downwards.
CCAAAAGAAGTCATGGTTCCACACCTGCAATTGTAAGCTCAAGTGCAGATCCTACATTAGACCGTTTTCCAACTTCAATGCACACAAAAAATACTACTTCAACACTCGACGATTAAAAGTTTTACTACAATTTCGATAGAACAAAAACGGATAAAGATTCGAGACACATTGGATGTTAGTACCACATGAACTAGAAAATGATATAAACTCACTCTAGGGGACAATGGTTCCTTAAACTTGTGTATCAGTGTATGCAGAGACCCAGGATTTTGTTTCAATCAAAGAATATTTAAATGAGAATGACGCATCAAATACAACCAAACAATTAAAAGATGAACGGTTGATGACGGTTTTTATACCTCGGCGGCATTGTTAAATTCGGGTAGGGGGTTCCCATTGTTGAATGTTGCTTTGACAAGTTCATCCATAGTGTAGCCATACAGTATGCCACTTTTCCCAAGCTGTTTATTAAGGTCGCCCACAAAGCAACGATGATGCACGCCCCAATGCACCTCTAATGCCCTCTTATACAAGGCTGTAAACCATCCTGCAAGAAGGTAATGGATGCAGATAAGTCCAGAAGCGGCCATTCAAAGAGCAACAAATTACTACATCATAAGTAGTTTACAATATGCAAATTAGCAGCAAAATACTCATTAAAACATCAGGGCAGAACGCATAAGTTTCATTCTGATTCAACTAGAATAATAACAAGTAAATAAAGAAGGGTTCACGGACCAGGTCATAAGGAGGGGTCTTTAGCCCTTAGTAAGCAACACTCGTAGAAACTATTAGCGACCCATTCGACTCTTCTTTTCGCTGCTGCAGCTGAATACATCAACAAAACATGTGATGGAGGAAAAGTCAGCAAGTACGGCTGAATAGTCAAAAGGTGGGGGCACGCCTAAATGAAAATTAAAGGGGGTGGACACCGGCGGTATGATGTTTATCAACAATGGGGGCACCCAATTTTTAATTAAAATTATAAATGTGTTAATTCATTTTTTAGCCACTGCACACTTTAGGGTATTTATAAGATTAGTCTTTAAGCTTCAACTATAAATACTCTAATCCATTTAGCTTCAAAATCATCCTAAAAATCATTTCTTTATCCCAATACTAGAGAATTTTATTGTGAGTAGTGAGTGTTTTGTAAACACCTGTAAATTTTCTCTCTTAGTAAAAGATCTGCAGCAGTTCGGAGACGCAATCAAATTGGCTGAACTCTGTTATCAATTTCGGGTATTATTTTTCCGCTTTTATTTCGAATTATCACTAATCTGGTTATAAGAAAATTACTCGTTAATCGGTTTATTTCCCAACAAATGGTATCAGAGCTTTTGTTGTAAATTTTGTCAAATTTTTTGCGAGATTACTATTTCATTACTATTCACATGAATAGTAAATTTTGTGAATAGTAAAAAATAATTTTGCGATACGAATTTGTCGACAGAGATGGTCTAATACACGGTGGTTCGCAAGAATTGTCAGAAACGATCCAAACGAAGTCAGATTCGAGTGGGAGCGATGGTTGCAGACGAAGGGAAGGTGAAAATTGAAAAATTCGATGGTGCGGACTTTGGCTTTTGGAAGATGCATATCGAATATTTTCTGTACCAGAAAAATCTATATCAACCACTATCAAGAAAGCAACTAGATGGCATGAAGAATGAAGATTGGGCTCTTCTCAACAGACAAGCCCTCAGAGTTATCCGACTGACGTTATCCTGTAATGTTGCTTTCAACATAGCAAAGGAAAAGAACACAGTGGGTCTTATGGCGGCTCTCTCCAGTATGTATGAGAAGCAATCGGTTTCAAACAAAGTTCATTTGATGAGGCAATTATTCAATTTGCGGATAGCGGAAGGGGCATCGGTGGCAAAATACCTAAATGAATTCAACACAATCACAACTCAGTTGAGTTCAGTGGAAATTGAATTCGATGATGAAGTTCGAGCTTTAATTCTCTTATCATCTCTACCAGACAGTTGGAATACTACTGTTACAGCAGTCAGCGGCTCATCTGGAAACAACAAATTAAAATTCGACGATGTGCGGGATCTGGTATTGAGTGAAGAAATTCGACGAAGAGAATCGGGTGAAGTATCAACCTCCTCAGCCTTGCACACGGAGTCTAGAGGGAGAACTTTAGAAAGAAATTCAAATCATGGCAGATCGAAATCCAGACGGTGAAAATCCAGAACGGGAAAGAAAGATTTTACCTACTATAATTGTGGCAAGAAGGGTCACTTTAAAAGAGATTGTCGAGCACTGAAAAAAGACACCGATGCACAGGAATTTGCCAACATGACAGAGGAGACAGGTGATGCCATGATTTTAAGCGTCAACAGTCCGATTGAATCATGGATCTTGGATTTAGGGGCATCTTTCCACTCCACCCTATGCCGAGAAAGCATAGAGAACTATGTCAGTGGTGATTTTGGGAAGGTTCATCTAGCTGATGATGAAACCTTGAAGATCGTCGGAAAAGGAGACATCCGATTAAAATTGCCAAACCAGACCACCTGGACGCTGAAAGGAGTGAAATATATTCCTAGCCTCAATAGAAATTTAATTTCTGTTGGACAGCTTGATGGAGAAGGATATAGTACAACCATTTCAGGCTGTGAATGGAAGATTACCAAAGGAGCACTCGTCATTGCTCATGGTAAGAAGACTGGTACTCTCTATGTAACCTCAAATTTAGAGAATATCATTGCAGCCACATATGCTAATGGAAAATCAAACCTATGGCACCAAAGGCTTGGTCATATGAGCGAGAAATGGATGAAGACGCTTTTGTCAAAAGGGAAGCTATCGGATCTAAAGAATGTAGATGTCAGACTATGTGAGGATTGCATCTTTGGCAAACAAAAGAAAGTCAGTTTTGCAAAGATTGGCAAGACAGCCAAGGCAGAAAAGTTAGAGTTGGTTCATATTGATGTATGGGGACCATCTCCAGTTCCATCTCTTGCAGGCTCACTATATTATGTCACCTTCATCGATGATTCTACAAGGAAAGTGTGGGTTTATTTTTTGAAGAATAAATCAGAAGTCTTTGATACATTCAAAAAAATGGAAGGCCATGGTGGAAAATGATACTGGTTTGAAAGTCAAGCGGTTGAGGTCTGATAATGGAGGAGAGTACAGAAACAATAGATTTAGATATTTCTGCGCAAATAATGGGATCAAGATGGAGACAACAGTTCCCATGACACCGTAGCAGAATGGCGTAGCAGAGCGCATGAACAGAACTCTGAATGAACGTGCCAGAAGCATGAGGATACATGTCGGATTGCCCAAATTTCTATGGGCTGAAGCTATCAACACTGCAGTTTACCTTATCAACCTTGGGCCCTCAGTTCCTTTGGATGGTGGAATACCAGAGGAAGCTTGGAGCAAGAAAGAAATAAACCTTTCACATTTAAGAGTGTTTGGTTGTATTTCTTATGTACACATAAATTATGTTGAAAGAAGCAAACTTGATGCCAAGTCCAATAAATGTGTCTTTGTTGGTTATGGTGGTGATGAATTCGGTTACCGATTTTGGGACTATGAAAATCGGAAGATCATCAGAAGCAAATACGTCATTTTCAATGAGAATGTGATGTACAAAGACATGTCAACCATAAAATCAAGTAGCTCAAATATCGAAGCTGAAATAAAGAAATTTGCTGAGTTTGAGGAGATTTTTGGAAATGATGTTCAAATCAATCCTGAAGCAGTTCAAGAAGAACTAGGCACACCAGAACTGAGACGCTCCTCCAAAATTCCTAAACCAATCCAGCGTTATTCGCCTTCTTTGCACTACTTGTTGCTAACTGACAATGGTGAACCAGAGTGCTATGATAAAGTAATGCAGGTGGAGGATTCAGTCAAGTGGGAGTCTTCCATGAAAGATGAGATGGACTCGCTTATGTCAAATCAGACGTGGGAATTAGCTGAATTACCATCATGCAAGAAAGTGCTCCACAACAAGTGGATTTACAAGATCAAAGAAGAGCACGATGGGAGCAAACGCTACAAAGCAAGATTAGTTGTCAAAGGTTTTCTGCAAAAAGAAGGTATTGACTACAATGAAATTTTCTCTACAGTCGTGAAACTGTCTACAATCATATTGGTGTTGAAAATTGTAGCTGCAGAGAATTTACATCTTGAACAATTAGATGTAAATACAGCTTTCCTTCATGGTGATTTGGAGGAAGAAATCTATATGAGGCAGCCAGAAGGCTTCATAGAGGCAGGCAAGAAAAACCTGGTATGCGGGTTGAAGAAGAGCTTGTATGGTTTAAAACAAGCTCCTAGACAGTGGTACAAAAAGTTTGATATCTTCATGAGTAGCAGTGGTTTTACCAAATGCCAAGCAGATCATTGTTGCTACATCAAGAGGTTCGACAACATGTTCATTATTTTATTATTGTACGTTGATGACATGCTCGTTGCATGCTCAGACATGCAAGAGATTATAAACTTGAAGCAAAAATTGTCGAAGCAGTTTGCTATGAAGGATCTGGGTGCTGCAAAGCAGATTCTTGGGATGAGGATTAAGAGAGACACAAAGTCGGGGACTCTGATGTTATCACAAGTTGAGTAGATCAACAAAGTACTCTCCATGTTCAACATGCAAGATGCTAAACCAGTAAGTACATATTTAGGTGTTCATTTTAGACTCTCCAAAGAACAGTCACCAAAGACGGAGGAAGAACGTGCACACATGGTGAATGTGTCATATGCCTCAGCAATTGGAAGTCTGATGTATGCCATGGTTTGTACCAGACCAGATATTGCTCATGTAGTGGGAGCTGTTAGCAGGTACATGAATAATCCGGGAAAAGTACACTGGGAAGTAGTCAAATGGATACTCAGATATCTACGGGGTACCACAAACAAAGTACTTTATTTCAAAGGTGGAGATACGATACTGACAGGCTATGTAGATGCTGACTTAGCCAGAAATGTTGACATCAGAAGAAGCACTACATGGTATGTCTATACTCTAGGAGGAACCGCAGTGAGTTGGGTTTCTCAACTACAGAAGATAGTTACTCTCTCCACAACTGAAGCAGAATATGTCGCTGTTACGGAAGCCAGTAAGGAGATGGTTTGGCTCCAAAGTTTCTTGGAAGAGTTAGACAAGAAACAAGAAAACAATGCCTTGTATTGTGACAATCAAAGTGTTATCCATCTAGCAAAGAATCCGTCTTTTCATTCCAGGACGAAGTGTTGAAACATTTTGATATTTCGATATAACAAATTAAGTTAAATGGATTTTAAGATTTTCCAAATGATTTTCTAAGTATATTCGATATAACTATTCGAATATCAAAACATTACTCCAAATATTTCAAAAATCATTTTTAATCCTTACTTAAGTGTAAAATTAAGTTTTAATCATAAAACAATTTCAAAATAATTTTACAAAGTATTTCGAACCAATTCAAAGCCAAAAATTACAGATTGCTCAGAGGGAACCGATTCCCCCCCATAGGAGGAACCGATTCCCCCTGAATGGTTTGGCTCCGAGATTTCCAGAATGCTCGGAGGGAACCGATTCCCCCATAGGAGGAACCGATTCCCCCTAAAACAGTTTTGCTCCGAGAATTCCAGTATGCTTGGAGGGAACCGATCCCCCCCAAGGGGGTACCGATTCCCCCCCTTTTACAACGGTCGAATATTTGAATTTTACACTTAGGAACCGATTCCCTTCAAGGGGAACCGATTCCCCCACGCTCCAAGCTGTTTTATTAAATGTTTTCACACTAAAACAGCTATAATATCTTCTCTAATCATCCCCAACATTCAGAAGTGATCCAAGGTGTATTTAAGCAAGCTTAGAAGCCATTGATCAATAACAAGAAACATCAAGCAACTAGAATCAAGAGAGAATCAAAGAGAAAGCATCAAACCTCAAGTTTGAGCATTTCAAGCCTATTTTCATTCAATATTCATTTTGCTTTCAAGAACACTTTTTGTGCTCAATTGTATTCATCTTTGAGTGTTCTTTTCTTTGTTCTAGAATTGTGCAAACATCTTACCTTGTGAGGTTTTCTTGTAAGTTTGCAAATTTGTAATCTTCTCTTTGGGAAAAAGAGTGTTCTCAAGAGTTGGGGTATACTCTTGAGGGAATTGTAAGGTTATCTCTTTGGCCTCAAAAGAAAGAACAAATTAGTGAATTTGTTGGAAAATCCTTAGTGTGGATAGCTAAGGTAGTGGACGTAGACTTTATTTGAGAAAGTCGAACCACTGTAAATCGCTGTGCAATTACTTTCAATTTTCTGCAAAAGCTTCCACAAAAATTTTAATTGCCAATTCACCCCCCTCTTGGCCGATTTCGTCAATCGATTAACTCAACAATTGGTATCAGAGCCTAACTCATTTGAAGGTTTTATCGCCTCTTGAGTCGATTCGGGAAGAGTTATATCGATTATTAAAGTCATCAATGGCCTCCGCTTCAAACTTCGATTCCGGTCTCGATCCGATGCCCGTCAACAAGCCTCCTTTCTTCAATGGAGCTAACTATGCCTATTGGAAGAATAGAATGATGTACTTCATTCAAGCAAGTGACATGGGAGCATGGAATGTTGTAGAAGAAGGATACATCAAACCTCTCACTCATCCAAGGTTGTGGAGTGAAGGAGAGACAAGAATGTTCCAGCTCAACTCCAAAGCCATCCATTTTATTTTTTGTGCTCTTGGACCAGATGAATACGGAAGAGTTTCATCGTGTACAACCGCCAAAGAAATATGGGATAAACTTCAAGTCACACATGAAGGTACAGATGAGGTAAAGAAATCAAAAATTAGTATTCTAACGCATAGCTATGAAAATTTCAGGATGAAACCAAATGAAGACATCAAAGCTATGACGGATAGATTTTCAACGATTGTCAATGGTCTCAAATCATATGGAGAGATCATCTCAAATGAAAAGCTTGTGAGGAAGTTAGTCTACTCCCTCCCAAAATCATGGCAATCAAAGAAGACGGCAATCATCGAGTCTAAGGACCTATCGTCGTTAACTCTTGAAGAACTTATCGGTTCACTCCTCACTCATGAGACGATGCTCGAAGATGAGGTGGACCTTGATAAAGTTGAAGAGACACCAAAGGAAAGGAGAAGAAAAATATTGGAGTTGCTCTCAAATCCACAAAATATGAGAGTGATTCTAATAATGATGATGATGACGAGGAAATGGCATTGTTTGCCAAACGGTTCAGAAAAATGATGAGACCTTACCAAGGAAGAAAATTCAAACGAAACGAAGGCCTAAAAAATGAACCAAAAGAGAATGACCCAATCATTTGCTATGAATGCAAAAAGCCGGGCATGTCAAATATGATTGCCCACAATTGAAGAAAAAGGGTCAATCCAAGAATAAGCACAAGGCTCATGTGGCTACATGGAGCGATGAAGAAATTTCCGATGAAGAGGAACAAGAAGTAGCAAACTTGTGCTTGATGGCATTCGGGGAAGATTCTAAGGTAACCTCTAACTCATCCGACTTTGATGATTTATCTTATGATGAGTTATTTGAGGAATACAATGGGTTGGCTTCGGATTATGAGAAATTGTTTTTAAAATATAAAAATGATGTTTCAAAATTGAAAAATGAAAACAAACTCATATCCAAAACCAACAACGATCTTGAAAGTAAAATCAAAGATTTGCAAATCAAACTAGAAGAGTTTGAAAAGAAAAATTTAGATTTGCAAAATTTACTTTCAAAGATCAATGATGATCATCAAAAGAAAATTGATGATCTTAAAACTTCTTTTGATAAAGTTGGAACAAAACATTTTGAAAAAGGTGGAAATTCAAAATCCAACTTTGTTAGAAAAAGTTTTAGAAACTACAATCATAGAGGTCCCCAAAGAACCTCTAATGGAAAAATCATTAGAAGTATGTGGGTTCCTAAAGAACTCATTACTACTAAAGATAAAATATCCTACACAAATGGATACCTAAGGGGACTAGGATTTTGGAAACTAATGAATATGGACCCAAAAGAATTTGGGTACCAAAATCAAAAATTAATCTATGTTTGTAGGGAAAGGAGCATTGCTACAAGGCACGGGAAACAAATTCAAATTCATGGTACCTTGATAGTGGATGCTCAAGACATATGACCGAGACAAAAGCCGGTTCATTGAGCTTAACGCCAAAAATGGAGGAGAAGTGACTTTTGGAGACAATTCAAAAGGTCACATTGAAGGTATTGGTACAATAGGTAATACCTCTTCCATACAAATTAAGAATGTTTTATATGTGAATGGATTAAAGCATAATCTATTGAGTATTAGTCAATTATGCGATAAAGGATTCAATGTCTTATTTGAAATTAATGTTGTAAAGTCATGACATTGCATCTAATCGGATTATGCTTGTTGGTCATAGAATAGGAAACATTTACATGGTGCATTTTAGATTCTATTGATATGACTAATTTATGCCTAGTTGCTAAGGATGAGCATGATAGTTGGTTATGGCATAGGAGACTATGTCATGCTAGTATGAGTGTTTTGCAACGGTTAATTCAGGAGACTTAGTAAGAGGATTGCCTAAGCTTAAATTTGATAATGATAAAATATGTGATGCTTGTGCTAAAGGAAAACAAAAACGAGTTTCTTTTAAATCTATTAATGATGTATCAACTAGTAGAGTATTACAATTGATCCATTTAGATCTTTTTGGGCCAACTAGAACTACTAGCTTGGGTGGAAAACAATATGCATTTGTCTTGGTAGATGACTATTCTAGATACTTGGGTTCTATTCTTAAGTACTAAAGATGAAGCATTAGAAAATTTCATCACATTTTCAAAAATAATCCAAAATGAAAAAGGTTACTCTATCACTAGTGTTAGAAGTGATCATGGAACTGAATTTGAAAATCTTGGATTCATTGAGTTTTGTAATTCTAATGGTATTAGCCATAATTTTTCAGCACCTAGAACCCCTCAACAAAATGGAGTTGTTGAGAGGAAAATCGAACTTTAGAAATGGCTAGAACCATGCTTTGTGAAAATAATTTGCCAAAATATTTTTGGGCGGAAGCCACAAATACCGCTTGTTATGTTGTAAATCGAGTAATGATTAGGCCAATTTTAAAGAAAACTCCATATGAAATTCTCAAAAATAAAAAGCCTAACATTAGCTATTTTCATCCTTTTGGATGTAAATGTTTTGTTTTAAACAACGGTAAAGAAAATCTTGGCAAATTTGATGCTAAAAGTGATGAAGGAATTTTTCTGGGTTATTCCTTAAATTCTAAAGCTTATCGTGTATTTAATAAAAGAACTTTAGTTGTAGAAGAGTCTATACATGTTGTTTTCGATGATAATCCCCTTCCGAGGAAGGATTCTTCTGTTAATGATGATGTAGGTATTGTACAAGCAAATGACGTTAGATATGACGTTGGAGAATCATCATCAAAGGAAGAAACAAAAGATGAGGAAACTCATGATCCCCTCGAGAATCCAACCATTGAAGAAAGGGAAGTATCTTTTCCAAGAGAGTACAACTATGTCAAGGATGGTGAAATTATAGGTGATCCATCAAAAGGGGTAACTACTCGATCTTCTCTTAGAAATATCTGTAATTATGTTGCATTTATTTCATGCATAGAGCCTAAGAACATCAAAGAAGCATTAAAAGATGAACATTGGATTATGGCTATGCAAGAAGAATTAAATCAATTTGAGAGAAGTAAAGTATGGACATTAGTTGAAAGGCCTAGTAATAAATCTACTGTAGGTACTAGATGGGTTTTAGAAATAAACTTGATGAAAGTGGTAATATAGTGAGGAACAAGGCTAGACTTGTTGCTCAAGGCTATACTCAAGAAGAAGGCATAGACTATGATGAAACATACGCTCCCGTAGCTAGGATGGAAGCAATTAGAATGTTATTGGCATTTGCATGTTTCAATGAATTTAAATTGTATCAAATGGATGTTAAAAGTTCATTTTTAAATGGTTTTATAAAAGAAGAAGTGTACGTGGAACAACCTCCATGTTTTGAAGATTCAAATTTTCCGAATCATGTTTTAAAATTGACAAAAGCTCTTTATGGTTTAAAACAAGCTCCTAGAGCTTGGTATGAAAGATTGTCAAATTTTTTAATTGAAAAAGATTTTTTAAAAGGAAAGGTTGACACTACATTGTTTTTAAAGAGAAAAGGTAAAGATTTATTAGTAGTTCAAATTTATGTTGATGATATAATATTTGGTTCTACTAATGATGTTCTTGCCAAGAATTTTCTAAGCTAATGCAAAGTGAGTTTGAGATGAGCATGATGGGGGAGCTCTCATTTTTCTTGGGACTCCAAATCAAGCAAAGAAAAGATGGCATCTTCATTAATCAAGCTAAGTACGTCAAAGATATGCTCAAGAAGTTTGGACTGGAAAATGGGAAACCTCATAACACTCCAATGAGCTCTTCAACAAAGCTTGACTTAGATGAAGGAGGTAAATGTGTAGATGTTAAATTATATAGGTCAATGATTGGCTCTTTGCTTTATCTAACTGCAAGTAGACCGGACATTATGTTTAGTGTTTGCTTATGTGCTAGATTTCAATCATGTCCTAAGGAATCACATTTACTAGCTGTTAAGAGAATCTTTAGATACCTTAAGGACACTCTTAGTTTAGGACTTTGGTATCCTAGAGACTCTAGCTTTAGCTTGCATGCCTTTTCTGATGCGGATTATGGAGGATGCAAATTAGATAGGAAAAGCACCTCCGGTACTTGTCAATTCCTTGGAAATATGTTGATTTCTTGGTTTTCAAAGAAACAAAATTGTGTTGCATTATCTACCACTGAAGCGGAATTTCAGCTGGTAGTTGCTGTGCACAAGTTTTATGGATGAAACAACAACTTTTTGATTATGGAATTGAAGTAGGTATTATTCCTATCAAGTGTGACAATACTAGTGCTATTTGTCTCACTAAAAATCCCATCCAACACTCTAGAACTAAGCACATTGAAATAAGACATCACTTCATTAGAGACCATGTCACTAAGGAAGATGTAGTTCTAGAATTTGTTGATACTTTGCACCAATTAGCGGATATCTTTACAAAACCCTTAGACAAGGAAAGATTTTGGACACTTAGGAGAGAATTAGGTTTGACCAACCTATCTTCACTTAGTGTTTAAAATAATTTTAGCACTTTTAATAAATCTTGAAAAATGCTTATAATAATAATTTTTGATTGCATTCTTGCTATTAGTTAGGGGGAGTTTGTGATTCTTAATGAAAATTAATTTTATGTTCAAAAATCGATTAAAGATTAATTTAATTGTTTGAACATAATTAATGTTTGATATATGAGTTGTCAATACCACTAGAAAAGATTAATTTAGCATTTTGTGCTTAAAAAATCGGATTTTAGCATTTTGGTGCAGAGGGAATCGATCCCCCCCTGAGGGAACCGATTCCCCCTTTGAAGGGGAACCGATTCCCCCCACAGGGGAATCGATACCCCCCTGGGGTTCTGTTAAAATCGGGCAGAACACCCAAAAACGCAAAAACCCTCATTTCCTCTCTTCTTCCGTTGTTCCTCTCCTCTAGATAACCCAAATCTCCATTTTTGTCTCAAATCAACGATATTAATCGGAATTTGCTTCAAATATCATCTTCTAAACCTGTTGAAATCATTAAAATCGTGCAAACAACATCTAAATCCCCTCAATCTTCATCTTTCAAGGTAATTTTTCTAAACTCTCTATTTCATTGTTTTTGAACATAGGATTAGTTTTAATTAGTTCTAGGTTGAATTAGTGATCGGGCATTGATTATTTAGTGATTAGAAACTAGATGTTACAACTAATTTCATCAAAAACACAAGAATTTTTCAATTTTTTTTTTAAATTTTCGAATAAAAAAAATTATTTTTCAAATTATTGTGTTTTGATTAAATTATGTTGTTGTTATGAAAAACTATACATATATTGTTTCTCAAAACTATATTTTCCAAAAGTTTTTCAAAAACTTTGCCCATTAGGATTGATTTAGAGAATCTTGAAATATTGAGGACTCATTTGAGTTTTGGGATTAATTGAATTGCATACATTTGTTTTTAAAATTGCAGGTTATCAATTCTATTCCGATTTCCTAAACCATGTCCAATCCTAAACGTCCTAGGTCTTCATCTAGTCGTTCTAGTCGTCAAAATCCACCTTCAAATCCTCCTCCTATCCCTCAAAATCCTATTCCAAATCTTGATCCTAACTTGACTATCCAAAATTCTTGTTTCAATCAACCGGGTCCTAAAGATTATCGTTATTGGTTTTACCAATATTTTGACTCGTATAAGATTAGGAAGAACGTATCCCATCTCTTCAAACTATGGTTGACATTAACTTTAAATATCTCCCTATCTTGCACGAATGGAAATTTGATAAACTTTTCGAACTTGAACCCATTGTCTATCATCAACTTGTTCGTATCTTCTACTGTAATGCCGTTTGTATCAAAAATCGTGACAAAACCAAAACCATAGGAGTGCGTTCCTACCTCTTAGGTCAATATTTCCATCTTGATCCGGATTACATAGCCAATGCCTTAGGCTTGGATAATGAAGGTTTATCAAACGAAAAACAAGTTTTAGGCTCACGATATAAACGGAATGATAATGCAAGTGTTTTAGATCTCCATGAGCGTTTCCTTCATCTCATGATCACTTGGTGGTTTCGACCATCCGGGGGTCGATATTCAACTCTTAGAGCTTTAGATCTTTGGTGGTTGCACTGTTTTGAAAACAATATAAAAATAAACCTCTCCGAGATTATCTTTGCTGAAATTGTTGAAACCGTTAACCTAGTGCCAAATAAGAAACTTTGTTCTTCACTAGTTTACGGTTGTATTCTTAGTAATCTCTTTTCTAAAGCTGAACTCCGAGTTGGTCTAGATGCCTCATTTCCTCTTAAGAAACAAATCAATCTTCTTTCTTTAACAAGAGCGGGATGGGTCAAAATAAGGAAACCGGTGCATGGGTTCGATCTTCTACTCCGGGAGCTAGTTCTTCACAAGCTCCACCCGAAGCTGACGAAGATCCTGAGTTTGAACAATTAATGAGGGATATTGATGAAGCTGAAGAAGAACCTGAACAACCCGAGGAGCAAGCACAACAATCGACTCAAATGCCTCCATATTTTCAATCCTTCATGGAGACATTTGATTTCCGTTATGCTACAATGGATTCGCGCTTTTCCTCTATAGAGTCTCATTTATCCACAATGGGAGCTCAACAATTAGAGATTCTTCAGGAGATGCGTGCAAACAATGAAGCAACCAATGCTCGTATTAATGAACTAACTCATGAAATGGCTGCTATGCGAGCCCGTTTTCCTCCTACCGATCCGGATGCTTGATTTTGTGTTTAGCTTTACAACTTTGAACAAAATGAATATTGTTTCAACATTTTGAATTGTTTGATTTTGTGGATTGTTGGATTTTGGATTTATGAATAGTGTGAACTTATATGTTTTATTCATTTTTGCATCATCATTAGCAATATGACCAATTTTTGCCATATCACATTATTTATGAATATTGATTTAAGAAACTAATGGCTAACCTCTCTTTTTGATTGTGATCTTAGCAGCTTAAGCTTATAATTAATAAATCAATTGGCTAAATGATTTCAAAACCTTGTTTTACAATGTCTTTTTGATTTAACAAAAAAGGGGGAGAAGAATAGGTGTTAAATGTTTTACATAATAAATTGAAGGTGTTAAATGTTCTACATAAATGTTTTACATAATAAATTGAAGAAGTGTTAAAGTAAGGGGGAGTAATTTCAAAACTTGATTTCAAAAATCTTAAAATTACTAAAATGTTTTGTTATATCAAAAAGGGTGAGATTGTTGAAACATTTTGATATTTCGATATAACAAATTAAGTTAAATGGATTTTAAGATTTTCCAAATGATTTTCTAAGTATATTCGATATAACTATTCGAATATCAAAACATTACTCCAAATATTTCAAAAAATCATTTTTAATCCTTACTTAAGTGTAAAATTAAGTTTTAATCATAAAACAATTTCAAAATAATTTTACAAAGTATTTCGAACCAATTCAAAGCCAAAAATTACAGATTGCTCAGAGGGAACCGATTCCCCCCCATAGGAGGAACCGATTCCCCCCTGAATGGTTTGGCTCCGAGATTTCCAGAATGCTCGGAGGGAACCGATTCCCCCATAGGAGGAACCGATTCCCCCCTAAAACAGTTTTGCTCCGAGAATTCCAGTATGCTTGGAGGGAACTGATCCCCCCCAAGGGGGTACCGATTCCCCCCCTTTTACAACGGTCGAAATATTTGAATTTTACACTTAGGAACCGATTCCCTTCAAGGGGGAACCGATTCCCCCCACGCTCCAAGCTGTTTTATTAAATGTTTTCACACTAAAACGGCTATAATATCTTCTCTAATCATCCCCAACGTTCAGAAGTGATCCAAGGTGTATTTAAGCAAGCTTAGAAGCCATTGATCAATAACAAGAAACATCAAGCAACTAGAATCAAGAGAGAATCAAAGAGAAAGCATCAAACCTCAAGTTTGAGCATTTCAAGCCTATTTTCATTCAATATTCATTTTGCTTTCAAGAACACTTTTTGTGCTCAATTGTATTCATCTTTGAGTGTTCTTTTCTTTGTTCTAGAATTGTGCAAACATCTTACCTTGTGAGGTTTTCTTGTAAGTTTGCAAATTTGTAATCTTCTCTTTGGGAAAAAGAGTGTTCTCAAGAGTTGGGGTATACTCTTGAGGGAATTGTAAGGTTATCTCTTTGGCCTCAAAAGAAAGAACAAATTAGTGAATTTGTTGGAAAATCCTTAGTGTGGATAGCTAAGGTAGTGGACGTAGACTTTATTTGAGAAAGTCAAACCACTGTAAATCGCTGTGCAATTACTTTCAATTTTCTGCAAAAGCTTCCACAAAAATTTTAATTGCCAATTCACCCCCCTCTTGGCCGATTTCGTCAATCGATTAACTCAACACGAAGCATATACAATTACGATATCATTTTATCCAGTCTCTTCTGTAAGATGGGATTTTGAAACTTGAAAATATTAGTGGAGCTCAAAATCCGGCAGACATGTTGACAAAGACGGTGACCACAGACAAACTGAAGTTGTGTTCAGCTTCAGTTGGCATGCTAGAATAAAATACCAGAAATGCTGCTGCATTGATCGAGGTGTGAAGACAGATTAAAATCAGTCTTCAAGTGGAAGATTGTTGGAGGAAAAGTCAGCAAGTGCGGCTGAATAGTCAAAAGGTGGGGGCACGCCTAAATGGAAATTAAAGGGGGTGGGCACCGGCTGTCTGGTGTTTATCAACAATGGGGGGCACCGAATTTGGTGCCCCAATTTTTAATTAAAATTGTAAATGGGTTAATTCCTTTTTTAGCCACTGTACACTTTAGGGTATTAACAAGATTAGTCCTTAAGCTTCAACTATAAATACACTAACTCATTTAGCTTCAAAATCATCTCAAAAATCATTTCTTTCTCTCAATACTAGAGAGTTTTATTGTGAGTAGTGAGTGTTTTATAAACACCTGTAATTTTCCTCTCTTACTAAAAGATATGCAGCAGTTCGGAGACGTAAGCAAATTGGCTGAACTCCGTTATCAATTTCGGGTATTATTTTTCCGCTTTTATTTCGCATTCTCACTAATCTGATTATAGGAAAATTACTAATTACTCGGTTTATTTCCCAACAATATGAGAAAGAAAGAGTATAATTTTACTTACAGTAGGTACTGAAAATACAGATATAACGATTGAAATTGATCACAAAGTTTTAATCTTTCGTGCAAACATTTTGGTGTGAACAGGTATTCATATGAACGAAAAAATGGGGTTTTTTTTTTGGCAAAAAAGGCAACAATCCGAGTGAGAAAGTTTGGGGGGTTTTGAGAGGGAGAGTGAAGTCGGTCAGCAGGAGATGACAAGCCATTCCTTTCCTTGTTTCTCGCGCTCTTGCTCATTGTTTGGATAATAATATTAATAAACAAAAAAAATAATATCAGTAAAGTTTTGTTCTTCTGGACTGGACTGGATTTTGGATTTGTCCCATCTAAGAGCTAGGGGTGTAAACGAGTTGAGTCGAGCTCGAGTATTGTTGAGCTCGACTCGACTCGAAAACTCTGAAATGGAGTTCGATTTGACTCGAAAACTCGTGAGTTTAAAATTTTTAAGTTCGACTCGAATTCGAAATCCTGAACTGAAACTCGTGAACAGCTCGAAAAGGCTCGAAATGAAAAAAAAATTCTTAAACTTAACAAGATTGAATTCTCAAACTCGAACCTGAACCTGAACCTTAAATACATGAAAGACTTATTGTATTTTTTAAAAAAAAAATCAACACATAAATGTTAATATTATTAATAATTTGTTTTTAAAAAAAATAAAATCTTAATATATTATGTTTTCAAGTTGCTCACGAGCTTTTCGAGTCGACTATCAAGTAGCTCGTTTCGGCTCGTTAAGAATTCAAGTCGAGCTCGAGTTCGAGTCGAGTCCATTCGACCCGAGTATTTATCGAGCCTTGACCGAGTCGATCTCGAGTAATTCGAGATCTGTCTCGTCTCATTTACAGCCCTACTAAGAGCTGCAGGAATAACTGTTGAATAATATTAGTAAACCTTTTGCTCTTCGGAATAATTTTAAGTTTAGATTGTTGAATTTTATAATCAAATTGAAATTTGTTAATAAGCCAATAAAAAAGCATTCTGCATGAGAAAATAAGATAATAAAGGTTTACATACATTACAATTGTCTTCTTTATTTGTCTGTGTGTGTGAATAAATTTGACATCGCTTGGGAAAAAAATTAGAATAGAACAATACATCTATGGTCTGCTACTTGCAAGCAATCTTTTCATCACTGTCATTCAGAGTAAAAACATGGATGACCCCATTATTTAAGTCAAAACAGCAGCAGAGACTACACATATTTCCCTCTGTATTTAGGCTTTGATTCTTTACTCGATTTCTGATCACCTGAGTCAACAACCTCTGCAGGACTGAAAACAGAAGTGTGTAGATTGTTGCCCTCTTCTAGCCACTTGGCATGACTCTCCTTGAACTCCAAATGCTTTATTCGAGCCGCCAATGCGAGTTCCTCTGTGTACGGGGATGTCTTTACCATGGACAGTAAAACCGACTGTATCTAGAGCTGAGTATCTGTTCAGATTGGCAACTAACTTGAAAAATGGATGCTCTGGGAAATGATCTTCCGACGAATCATCTCCTCTTGACACGGGATTAAAGAACACAAGCCTGCCACCCATAACAAGCATCCTAGCAGCAAGGTCAAGCAAGTCGTGCACACACTCGGCTAAGCTATAAGGTGCAGTTGATGGATATGGTCGGCCCTTTTGTCATCGGGGACAGTGTAAGGACCGAAAACTCCCTTGAGCAATTTTCGACCACGGATTTCAGTCCACCAGCCCGAACTCCATATGGCGGATGACAAATTATTGCATCAAACACCTATTCAAAAGCAAGAGAGAATACTTATACATCAAATAAGTAGGATTCAGGGTAGATTTTACACACTAAATGGATCGCAAAGGTTGCTTTGAAACTTGAGCACTTTCTCAAACAGTACTAGTTTACATCAATAACTCGTTATGATGGAATAGCAAACTAAGCAAATGTGTCGGCTACATAATGTGTTTTTCAATTTTCTTCAGTCAAAACAATACTTGAGAGGAATGTGATAAACAATCGTAGAGGTGGAACAAATCAAATTCACATACTGATAAAGAATGCACTACCATATTCAACAGAAAGCAATTTTTACAAGAAATTACCTCTTTTAATCCGGGACGCCAAGGAGGAAGGTTGTTATCTGTCCTGAACAAACCAATTGGCATCGGCAAGTTGTACTAAAAAAGACGCAGGGCAAATGAGCAAATAATCTCATGCAGATCCATTGCAGATAGATTTAAGGAAAAAGGAATTACTAGTTATGTTACAAATTCACCTGCTTGAGATACTCCAGATACTACAGTCAGGACCACGCCCATCGCGCACTACTCGAATGTCAATATCTGCACCCTGAATGAATTCACGCAGTTTGCAACCACACAAATTACTGCAACGATGTTGCTCATGATTTCCAAAATAAAAGCATTGGGGTGAAGAATAAAGCAGACAAAACAAGAGAAATACAACACCGTCGTCATTGCTCCAAAGAGAGCTGCAGAAACAAGGATGCTCTCCGTGCCAACAAAAGGGTCATATACAAGTTTCCCAGGAGCGCCTGTGCTTGATTGGCCATTAAGAAAGCCATTTCACCATCAATTGCTGTCGGGCCAAGATAGTTTCGGCTTTTCAAATGATACGTGGGGATAAGCTTCCTATCTGCTCCACCAACTTCCCTACCAAAGAATATTCTCCTTTGTGCTACTGGTGGAAGCCGTTGTTAGTTGCAGAATCATCAGTTTCCATGAGCCAGAAATTGTTATCAGGATTCTTCAAATTAACTCGACCCTGCAAGCTTGTTGATTACAATTACTATAACAAATACGATCTACGTAATCTGGACTCTTCAAATTTTCATATATCCATATCTGGCATATCTGTTCTGTGCTTATTTGGACATATGGAAAAGCATAAAAGAAAATAAAGCATTTGAGTGCCACTGTGTCAGACACATTTCCATCCAACACTCACGGCAAGTTTGGTAACATAGAGAGAATATAATTAAAAAACGCGCCAAAATATGAAAATATAATATATATGTTACCTTGGGCTTGGACTTCTTGAAGAACCCTCCAAATACTATGACAACGTAAGATACATACTCATCCCCAAATCTAGTATGTTATGATGTCAAAAAAATGTCTTTAACATTTAACTAAATAGTCACTTTGTCTTATTCTTTTTTAGGAACATTTTGACCCTCAACATTTCATTTTAAGGCAAACAAGCTCCTAAAGTTTGACTAAACGATAACTTCGACCCTATTCTTTCCTGCCAGAGAATTTTGGCCCCTATCTTCGTTTGTTGACTAACAGAATCCATCCACGGAGGACTTCTAGTCCAAAAAAATGTTAGGGGACTGAGAATGTATCATCTTATACTCATTTGATTTAGTAATTGAAATTCAATCGATTACACCTCGAAAACTATCGTTAAATTAGATTAGGTAAGTCTTTTAACAAAATTTACTCATCTGCTCAATTAAAAGCTTGAACAACTATCTTCTATGTTTTACCATAACTTTTTTTATGTTGTATTCGTCTTTTCTTAATAATTTTTTTATAAATGGTAAATATTTTGTATTTTTTTCAGAATTAAATTTAATGGTGTTTTTCTAGTTAATGTTTATATGAGTATCTTATTGATATATCTATATTTTGAAACATCGATTTGATTTTCTCATATTGATAGGTTCTTACAGTTACTTGGATAAATCGCATGTAAATTATAATAAAACTAGTTGTCAACATGACATTGTCATTATATTTACTTTTATGTTAATATTGAAGGCTCTTTTTTCCATGAAGAATCTTAAAGCCCCTGGCCAGATGGTATACAACCTATTTTCTATTAAAAAAACATTGGGAAATTGTCAAAGGTACTCTATTTTAATTCTCAAGAAACTTTATGGCCACGAAGCGAGTTGACGAATGTATCCTAAAAGTAAATTTGGTTCTTATTCCAAAAATTAAAAATGTTGATAGGATCACTCTTTTTCGACCTATTAGTCTTTTAATCTCTCTTATAAAATTCTGTCTAAAATCATAGTTAACAGATTGAGACCTATTTTACAAAGGATTATAGGCCCTTTCCAAAATAGTTTCTTGGCAGGTCGATGGGCAGCTGACAACATCCTAATCGTGCAAGAAGTGGTTCATACCATTATGAAGATAAAAGGTCGAAAGGGTGCCATTATAATTAAGATTAACCTTTAACGAGATGTATCAGTTTCAAGAAAACTCAAGTATATTCAATGATCAAGAGATACATTTTCAAGCCACATGTTTACAAGGTATTTATACACTGCTAAGAAGCAGTTACTGTCAACATGAACAAGCCAACAACCACTAACAAGCTAACTGATCAGCTAACAACTAACAGTCTACCAACTGTTACTGACTCAGCTAACATTCTCCCTGCATCTTCACCTTCCTTCCTTCATCGCAGCACAACACAAACTTTGTCTCGAAACTCCTCAAATGCTTCTTTTGACAGCGGTTTAGTGAGGCCATCCGCCACTTGGTGTGCAGCAGGCATGTAATTAACACAAATATGCCCAGCAGCAACCTTTTCCCTTACAAAATGCACATCCAATTCAACATGCTTGGACTGCGCGTGATAAATTGGGTTGGCACTCATGGCCACTGCACTCGTGTTGTCACACCAAATTACCGACTTACCTTGCTGTTGAACACCAAGATCAGTTAACAAGGTGTTAATCCATGTGACTTCAGCTGCAGCATCAGCAACACTCTTATATTCAGCCTCCATGGTTGACCTTGACACCGATCGTTGCTTCTTAGAACTCCACGCAACAAGGCACTTGCCAATGAATACTCCATAGCCCGATACTGATCTTCGATCATCCAGATTGGCACCCCAGTCTGCATCAGCAAAGGCTGAGACCAATGCTTTGTTGTCAGATGGTGAAAATAGTAGCCCATAGTTCACCGTACCTGCCAGGTACCTAAGAATTCTCTTTACAGCAGCAAAATGTGTCACTCGGGGTGCATGCATGAATTGCGCAACTTTTCCTACACTCAACGACAAGTCATGTCGAGTGTGACAAAGATAAAGCAGTGATCCAACAATGCTTCTGTACTCGCTTGCATTCTCAAGCAGCTCTCCTTCTTCGCGCGACAATTTGCATGCTGAAGTCATGGGTGTGGAACACATAGCCGCAGTTTTCATACCAGCCTTTTCTAGCAACTCTAAGGCAAATTTCTTTTGGCTAAGGACAAGAGACCTGCTACTCCTTAATACTTCAATTCCCAGGAAGTAACTTAGTACTCCCAAGTCTTTAAGAGAGAACTTCCCTTGCAGCATGTCAACAACAGCTTTAATGCCATGAGAAGACCCTCCCGTGATTAATATGTCGTCCACATACACTAGCAGATACACACGACTACTGCTACTGTCTTTAAAAAACAAGGATGGATCCGCTCGGGAAACTTGAAAGCCAATTTCCAACAAGGCTTCCTTCAGCTTGGAATGCCAGTTTCGGGGTGCTTGTTTTAATCCGTATAATGCCTTTTGTAACTTGCAAACCAAGATCGAGCCATCATCAGCTAGCTGCTCGAATCCTGGAGGTTGTTGCATGAAGACATCCTCTTTAAGATCACCATTAAGGAACGCATTATTTATGTCTATATGCCTCAGCTCCCAGTCATTGGAAACTGCCAAGGTAAGGATGACATTAACCGTGGAGAACCTGACCACTGGGCTAAAAGTTTCACAAAAGTCGTGACCCGGTACTTGAGTGAAACCCTTGGCCACTAAACGGGCTTTGTAACGATGAACAGAGCCGTCGGGGTTATGTTTAACCTTAAAGAGCCATTTGCAGCCAACTGCCGTTCTCCCAGGTGGCAGTTTAACTAGAGACCATGTCTCATTTCTTTCTAACGCCTCAATTTCTGCTTGAACAGCACACTTCCATTCTGAAGATTGGAGTGCCTCCTGAATACTTGTGGGAACAGCATCATCAAAAAAACTAGAGAAAGCTTTTGGTTTAAAGATTCCACACTTACTCCTTGTCAGCATAGGATGTGCGTTCTGTATTTGTCGTGGTGCAGACTATTCTGCAACTTCTTGTCTACAACCACTATCATCATGAGTTCCTAAGTCTGTACTAGTGTGTGCCTCATCAACATGCTCTTCTTCACTGTTTAGCTGTACCGAGTGCTGATCAGATTGACTTAACTGTGAGTCACTATGGCCGCTGTTACTTATATGTTGCTCAAGACTGTTTTGTACGTTCTCATCAGGTTCACCATTATCATCATCATGAGTTCCTAAGTCTGTACCAGTGTGTGCCTCATCAACATGCACATTGCTATTATCTTCATGTGGTTGTGATTCACCACTAAATGATTCATGCAGACTTTTATCATTGTCACCTTGTATGTTCACCAATTGTTTGACATTGGACACAATGTCGAGTTCCTGAGGGTAGTATGAGCGTTGAGCAATGGAACTCGAGTCATCGAGCCTTTCTTTAAAAGGGAAATGCCATTCATTGAACACCACGTGCCTGGAGATATAAACTCGCCCATCCCGAGCTAAGCACTGAAAGCCTTTGTGTTGTGGACTAACACCCAAAAACGTGCAGGGCTGAGACCGAAAGTCTAGTTTATGTCTTTGGAATGGTCGAAGATGGGGAAAGCAAAGACATCCAAAGACTTTGAGCAACTTCCAGTCTGGTTGCTTGCCATAGAGTTTTTCAAAGGGAGAAATTCCTTGCAGCACTTTTGTTGGGAGCTTGTTCACGAGACCAACCGCTGCGACAATGGCATAAGCCCATAATGTTACAGGCATCGAGGCTTGGGATAGTATAACCAATGCCAATTCAACTAGGTGGCGATGTCTTCTTTCAACCTTGCCGTTTTGTTCGGATGTATGAGGGCAGGTTAACCTGTGAGTAATACCAGCACTCGCCAGGATGTCAGCAAAAGGTCGAAATTCCCCACCCCAGTCACTTTGGACTGCCTTGATAGTCATTCCAAATTGTGTATGGACCATTTTCTGAAACAGTTGAAAAGCCATAGTTGTTTGTGACTTTGTGCGAAACAAATAAATCCACGTATAGCGTGTAAAGGCATCAACAAAGGATATGTAATATCTAAATCCATTTGAAGCAACATGAGGAGGCCCCATAAATCAGTGTGAACAAGCTGAAATGGAAAACTGTATTCTGTATTGGATTGAGCAAACGGTTGTTTGTGACTCTTGCCCACATGACAGGCAGAGCAAACTTTGTTTACATCAAAGGAGAGCTTTACATCAATTAGCTTTGCTACTTTGTTCAACGTTTCAAAGGAGGGATGGCCCAATCGCCTATGCCATAACTCTTCATCTTGCAAAGGCTTTGACGCTACGTTAATATCTCCTCTTACTGCTGCACTAGTTTTCTGAAAAGAGTACAAGCCATCTATTTCTTCTCCACTCAACAAAATTTGTTTAGTTGCTTCATCACGTACAAAGCATTTCTTGGCATGGAACTCAAGAAAGACACCGTTATCTCTAGCAAGCTTGGAGACCGAGAGGAGATTTTTGGTTATTTGGGGAACATGTAACAGATTATTCAATAATACACACGAGTAGTAGAAGGAATAACAGCTTTGCCAATCTTATCAATGTCAAGAGTTACTCCATTACCTACCGTAAGCTTACCTGGTCCAAGGAAGTCGGTTTGAGTAACCATGTTGGAGGCATCGGGGGTAACATGGTGAGTGGCCCCTGAGTCCACTACCCATCGATCAGCAGTGGCAGTGACAACATTGGCTTGTGGTTGCATGCTGGAAGAGGGTGCACCCAAGCATCCTTTAGAACAACATTCACAGCTTGAGTTAGCTTTCCCAGAGGTATAACGTGCATTCCCTGAATCGTCTTTTGCTGATCCATAACTTTCGGTTGTTACACATGTAAACTCTTCATCATATTTGTGCCAGCATCGATCAACCAAGTGACCAAGCTTGCCACAGAGTTGGCACTGCAACTTGGTTCGCCCACGCCCCCTGCCTTGATTTCTCACATTAGATCCATTAGCAGAGCGATTTGTCCTGGAATCTTGATGATTAGAAGAATTGAAGGGCCCACGACTGATACTGCCCTGAGCTACATTCGCACTGGCAGGAAGTAGCTCAACTTGCTCATCAAATCCTGCCAACTGAGATTCGGCATCCATCAACATAATGTAGATGTTGTCAAGGGACAGCGTTTCTTTCATTGTCGTTATGATGGCCATGAATGGCTGGTATTCGCGTGGCAAGCCTTTCAAGATCGTAACAATGTGTTCGACATGGGAGATAGCACTCCCACAAGAAGCAAGGGCATCGCACACCTCTTTGACTTGTGTGAGGTACGTGCGCATACTGTCGCCACCTTTCTTCAACGAGTGGAGTTTATAATGGAGGTTCATTAACGCTGTTGTGGACCTGTTTGCAAAGAACTGTAACACCGTTCGCCAAACTGCTGCAGCAGTTTCTGCTCCTACAAATTGAGGAAGAAGCTGGGGATTGATGGTCGATAGAAGCCAAGAAGCAACAGCACTGTCCTGAGCAACGAACTCTTCATAACTGTCATTAACACGTTCCTCACCATTCTCATCAACTACAGTTTCTGGTGGAGGCAGTAACGCTCCAGTTAAGAGTCGTTCAAGGCGATGGCTTCTGATGGTTAAGAGAACCTGCTGCTTCCAGAGCAAGAAATTGGTCTCATCAAGAACGATGTTGACCTTCTTGTTCGAGAAGTTCTTCGCACACCCAAGCTGAAGTTCCATATCACGAATGAGACACAAAGATATTCACGAGCAGCGGAGAGAAAGGAATTCCTCGAACTCACCCAGAACCACCAGCGACTGATACCATTACGAGATGTATCAGTTTCAAGAAAACTCAAGTATATTCAATGATCAAGAGATACATTTTCAAGCCACATGTTTACAAGGTATTTATACACTGCTAAGAAGCAGTTACTGTCAACATGAACAAGCCAACAACCACTAACAAACTAACTGATCAGCTAACAACTAACAGTCTACCAACTGTTACTGACTCAGCTAACAACCTTCAAAAAGCTTATGACAATGTGGATTGGAACTTTCTAAGGAAAACCATGCAGAATTTTGGTTTACCCCAAGACATGTTATGCACTGTATTCAAATAGTGAAGTAAAAGTGTCTAGGAGTGGAGAAAAAATCGAAGAATTCTTTCTTGGACAAGGAATCGGACAAGGAGATCCCTTATCACCTTATCCATTCATTCTAGTAATGGAAAGATTGTCTCATATTATTCTTGAGGAAGTTTATAATGGTGATTGGAAAGCCTTAAAACTTACTAGAAGAGGTACTAATGATAGTCATTTATTTTTTGCAGACGACATTCTTCTATTCATGGAGGCTAGTGCAACTCAAGTCAGTAAAGCTAAGGAATGCCTAAGACAATTCGGCAAAGGTTCGGGATTATCGATCAATCTTCAAAAGTCGAAGATATTCATCTCTCCCAATATTGTTAAAAAACACGGCCAATTACGTAAGTTCGTTATGCGAGATTCTTCTGTCTACCGACCTTGGGATTTATTTGCGAGTGACAATTATTCACAAGAAACAAATCTAGAATACTTATACGAATCTCTTGGAGAAGATTATGAACAAGTTGGTAGGATGGAAAGGAAAGGTGCTCTCCATGGCTGGACGACATACACTGATTCAAACGGTTACGGCTGCGATTTCCATCCATACGATGCAAACTACTCTTCTGCCTACGGCTATATGGAATAAGTTAGATAAGCTCAACAGGAATTTTTTTTATGGGAGGAGAGGCTGAATATAAGCACAATTACTTGGTTAATTGGAATATGATGTGCAAATCTAAGACGGAAGGTGGTCTTGGTCTCCAAAAACTGAGGGACATGAATTTGGCGTTAATGGCCAAAAATGGGTGAAGGCTTCATACGAATTAAGATTCCTTATGGTGCAAGATCTTTCAAAGCAAGTACTTAAAACAGTCACCTTTTATGGATTGTGAAGCTAAAAGTAGTAACTCCTTTACTTGGAAGGAAATTTTAAAAACTCGGCACATTGTTAGAAAAGGAAGTAAATGGAAAGTCAACACTGGTGAGTAGATCAGCTTCTGGCACGATTGGTGGCTGGGCAAGGAAACTCTTAGTAATCAATATCTAACATTGATACGTCTATAAGAACTGAGAAGGTTTCTCATTATATTTCTGAAAATCATGATTGGGACCTTCAGAACATTAGACAAATAGTGTCAGAAGATACTTTGGAACAGACTCGGAAGATTCACATCTCAAGTAATGATGGGGACCAAACCCAAGATACGGCTCAATGAGGTCATTCAAAAGATGGGATTTTTTCGGTTAGACCTGCTTTCAAAGATATCATTAACAAAAGTGAGGAGATGGCTAATAGCCAAAAGTTTTGGTGGATATGGAAAACTAATACCACAAAGCGTATTAGATTCTTCATTTGGCTCTGCTGCTTGAATAGATTGAACACAAACGAGATTCGAAAGAGAAAAAGATGACCAACGAAATGGACTGCAAGGAATGTCAGGGGTATTGGAATCTATAGAACACATTTTACGACACTGTAAAATAGCCAGAACTGTGTGGGAAGAGGTCGAACACTACCATACTATGAAACATACCGAAGAGGAAAACTTTATCGACTGGATCAAATGAAACAACTGCTAAAAAAAACTAATTCTGAAGGATCTCAATGGGATGCCGTGTTTACCACTACCATATGGGGTATTTGGAAGGAACCCAAACCATATTTGCAATATGGTCGCAATCTTGTACACGATATAGAAAAAGCAGATGCTACTAAGAGAAAAATACTTTACTCGAGAACCCGGATGAGTCATATGGATTAAATCCCCAAAGGGAACCTACGTTTTAAACTCAGATGGAGCTTGCATGAGATCAATAGGCATCGCCGTGGCTGGTGGTCTCCTTCAAAACGATAAATGGGAGTGGATCTATGGTTACATAACAAACATCGGTAAGGCTAATAGTCTTGTGGCAAAATTTTGGGGAATAAAACAAGGATTAGTTGTTGCTAAAGATATGGGTTTGAAATACTTAGGCTCTGTCTGGTTGGGAGACACATTCTCCCGTTTAGTTGAATAAATCTTACATTATTAATAGTAGATTTTTTTGGGTATATTATTGGGAATGTCATTACCTCCCTTTCTTTAAGTATTATTGGATTACCGGCGTTTTGGACTAAAATGTCCTTAAAAAATTTCTTTCAAAAATATTTTTATTCTGTCATAGAATAATAAAAAATTCTACGAATGTTAAATTACAAATTTATCCTTAAACTATTTTAGATTTACAAAAAAATCTATAATTAAAATTTTATATAAAATTCAGGGATTAAAATAAAATTTTACCCTATCATTAAACCTTTTTATATTTTAAATTTTGTAAAAAAATTATATAAATTTTATGAATTTAAATTTTTTAAAGGAAGTATATAAATATTTTTCAACTTATTAAAAAAATAAATATATAATAAGGATAATTTTGTCAAATATACATTCTAATAATCTTTTATTCCTTTAACCAAACACGATAATCTTACATTCCTGTTAAATCAACCAAACATAAAATACAATATTCACAGTAATCCTATTCCCTGATAATCTTTTATTCACATTGGTAATCTTACATTTCGTGAACCAAACATACCCTTAAGAATCGAATCAGACGCCGAAGAAGTGATCAAAATTATTAAAGGGCAAGCGTCGGAGGGAAACGATCTGCAGCAAAACATCATCGTGAATGAGTGTAGAAACCTGATGAAAGATGAAGTGATAAACAAAATTACGTTTGTATGGGGAGAAGTCAATAACTGTGCTGACTGTTTGGCTAAACTAGCTTTGAAGGATGAGAGAGGCACGAGAATGTTAAAGGACCCGCCGCCTAAAGTAAGACATCTGATAGAAGCATATAAGCGAGGAGATGAAACCCTAAAATTGTAAGCAGAACAACGGTGTCATTTTTCAATCCTTTGTACCAAAAAAAGATACTTTCACCGTTATTTATGATATTTGTTTGTATTTTCTATTTTTCGTAAGTGTTTGATTAGGTGATTTTTTCGAAAAATCATCCTAACTTTCTTTTATTTTTCATGTCAGACACCGTTCAGACTATATTTTTTTTATTTAACACCCTTTGTAGAAAGACGTCCCCTACACCGCACTTTACGCCATGTGGGGTAAGGCGCACCCCTATAACGCGTCTTGTTAAATGTATAAAAAACAGGTGTTAGTTTTGTAAATATTTTTAAACTAATGCCTAATATGTAATTAATTTCTATTAGAGTGATATTTGTGTAAAAACGTCAACTTTATCTATTTATTTTTTGTGATATTATTTTTAACAATAGTTAATAATATTTATTGACATTTAAAATTAATTGTTTAAAAATATTAAAATAAACTTTTAATTACAATTGAGAGATTAAATAAATTATTGTTTACTTTTTTAAAAAATAAATAAAAATACAATAAAAATGAATTAAAAATAAATAAAATTCAATAAAAATATAATGTAAAACTAAAACAATTTAATGCGTATGAGCTCTTTTCTTTTTCAATTCTTTTTTGTTAAATATAGTTGTCCACGTGCACACAAAAAAATCAAAAGTAGAGTGACTTTTATTGCAAAAGTCAATTGTAATTAAAAGTTTATTTTAATATTTTTTTATATTTTTAAATAATTAATTTTAAAATTCAATATTTTTTTAAAAAAATATATGAAATTTATAATTTTTTAAATTATAAAATGTTTATTATCATCATCATCATTTTGTAAAAGAAATAATAGTTATAAAACTTTTATAAAATTATTCATATTTTAAAATACTTTTAAATATTCTTTTGCAAATTATTTTATAACTCGACAAATTTTGATTTTTGCATGAAATTACACAATATGTATATTCTTTTGCATGAAAGTTATAAAAAGAAATGAGCTCATACGCGGGAGAAAATGATGAGACAAAACAGTTTTTGTGAAGATTGGGCAGAAAAGATCAACTCTTTGATCGGATGTTTATTCGTGGTACAATTGAGCTGATATTTAGACAGCAGTTAGACAATTTTGAGTTATTGACTTTGTACGATCAAATTTTCATTTGATCCTGTAGCTTTCCACACCTACGACTGTTTAACAATCATAAACTTGAATTTAGGTCTTGAGAATAGAGTATTTTAAAATTAATTGTTTAAAAATATAAAAAAGATTAAAATAAACTTTTAATTACAATTGATGGATCAAATGAATTATTATTCATTAATTATTATTTTTTAACAATAATTAATAATGTTTATTCATTTTTAATATTTATTTTATATTTTTTAAAATTAATATTAGAAAGAATATTTTAAATAAAGATATGATATTTTTTAGCTTCACATTATATTTTTATTGAATTTTATTCATTTTTATTGTATTTTTATTTATTTTTAAAAAAAGTGAATAATAATTCATTTGATCTCTCAACTGTAATTAAAATTTTATTTTAATATTTTTAAACAATTAATTTTAAAAGACAATAAACATTATTAACTGTTGTTAAAAATAATATCACAAAAAATAAATAGATAAAGTTGGCGTTTTTACACAAATATCACGCTAACATAAATTAATTATATATTAGACACCAATTTACAATTATTTACAAACTAGCACCTGAGTTTTTTACACGTTTAACAAGACGCGTTGCAGGGGCGCGCCTTACCCTACTTGGCGCCTGATCAGCGTAAAAAACGGTGCTAGGGCACGTATTTCTGCAAAAGGTGTTAGATCAGAAAATATAGTCTGAATGGTGTTTGACAGGGAAATAAAGGGGGCTAGGATGATTTTTCGGGAAAATCACCGTTTGATTAAGCTTTTTAATCATTTTCTTATAATCACATACTTAATTTGTGTTCTTTGATGATTTTCACGTAAGATATTATGAATTTATTATATTTTTATTTAATTAAAAAATCAAGTACTCTTATTAGTTAAAATATTAACTTTCATTCTATTTATCTAAACAACATCGAAGAACTTTGAATCTTAAATTTGATACGTCCATCTATGTATTCACTTTCTACCATGTATATAATGTCCATATCAACAGTTGTTTCAAATGAGAAATAATTTAAATTTAAAATATTATAATTATCAAACTAAAATAATAATAAAAGAACAAAGTTTTAATATAAGAAAATTTAAATATGCAAAGAGTACAGGGACGTGAGCATAAATAGATTTCTATTACGAAAAACCGAGCACTACTAAAACGTTTTAAACTTTAATATGGTATCAAGGATCGCAGAAGCCCCTATAGCTCAGTGGTAGAGCGTCAGTCTTGTAAACTGAAGGTCTGTAGTTCGATCCTGCATGGAGGCACTTTTAATTTTTAATTTTTTGCTTGTTTTCTTTTCTTCCCCATTATTGCCACTAACTTAAAAATATGTTGGAACTTGGAACCAAATAGCTGTAGTAAACTGGCACAAAACACAGAGATCGTCACAGAAACAAGAAAATTATAAAGCAGAACAGAAATTGAGGATTCGATCCTAACCGCCAACATCCCCTTTTGCTGGATATTCTAAAGGCCTTCGCATAACTTCTTTGGCTAATCTTCAT
This sequence comes from Hibiscus syriacus, assembly GCF_006381635.1. NCBI lineage: Eukaryota > Viridiplantae > Streptophyta > Magnoliopsida > Malvales > Malvaceae > Hibiscus > Hibiscus syriacus. The sequence goes on along the minus strand of NW_024061975.1, from coordinate 127,930 downwards.
ACTCTCGTTTGTAAATTGTAATGCAAAACTCTTATGACATGCAGGTTGAGAAACCTGATAACTGTGAACTTGCTGCTGCCTTCAAAGCAATTCCTACTTAGGCCATTATTCCATCCTCTTACCTAACACAATACCGGAGATACGAGCCAAACGATCTTAGTGATTAAGAGATGGTTATTATTCTTAGATGTCTCAGATTTGAGTACGACATATGTAAGTGTTTGTTTATTGTCTTCCGAACATCTACTTTATAATTATCTCGTACTAAAAAAAAGCTGGAGAATCAGTTTCTATATATAATTTTTTCCTTTTCTAATAGGAAAAGAAATAAAGGGTATTAAAAGAAATGGGAGTAGGGTTGCTGACGGGTTAACCAAGCATGCATGGGAACTCCCTGGGGGAAGCAATGATGATCCGGAATGAAGAATTAGTTTAGGCGATTGGCCTCTAACAAAAAATAAAAAGGATCAGATACATTGATATTAATATGATAAAAAAAAACTACTACAGAAATCTCACCATACGTAAATCAATTGAAAATTTTAAAAAGTTAATTGACTTGACAATTACATCTGCCACCATATTAATTTCACAGTTATCCAACATTTTACTTACATCTTGGAAATTGTTGGAACTAATGATGAAAGGGCTATAAGTAAGTGAGGATCACAGATGAGTTTAGCAGTTTGTGCACAGTTAGTTTGAACCTGAAGATGTTCCATACCACAAACTTTTTCACAAGACACATCTCTTTTAGTGGTATTTATCGAGCGAGTCGATCCCGAATTAGACAATATTTGATTCGTACTCGTCAAAATATTCTATGGTTTAACTCGACTCGTTTCTCGTTAAACTCGTTAAAATTTTACTAGGCTTGTTCTCTCTAAAAAAAATTATTGTTTGATTCATTGCTTGTTAAGCTCACCAAATTTTTTAGTATGATAATTAGTGTTTGATTTATGGATGTAGTAAATTAATAATTTAATAAATTTTATTGTTTATTAGAAAATAAATAGATTCATAAATTAATAGTAATTATTAATTAGTAATTTAACATCTTTTTATTATCTATTAGTAAATTAATAATAATTATTCAGATTTTTGTGAATGGGATGATTTTTAAGGTAATTGTTAAAAAAATATAAAAAATAACAAACTACTTGCGAATGACCGTACTCAACTCGATAAAGTATGTAGTAAAACTTGAGTTTGAATCTAATCAATCCAAATCGAACATTGATCAAATTTTAATCGAATTGTTCAATTCATTAAGCACATGAATCCCTTCACAGGTATTCATGTGGAGGAGTTGGAAAAATCAAACCATCAATCACCATAAAAGTTTAATTGTCTGGCATAATGTCAACAAATGTCCATAATATTTAATTAAATAGTTATTTTGACTCATATTCTTTACTTTAAAGTAGTTTTAACCCCCTAACATTTTATTTTGAGATATAAATGGAAATTATTAATTAACAAACTGTTAGCGTTATAAAATAAGGACATTGTTAGTCTAAAATGAAATATTGAGAGTCAAAATTCTTTTAAAAAAAGAATAAAATCCAATGTGACTATTTAATCATATATTAAATGCATTTTTACCCTAAAAAAATATTATAAGTAAAAATGATCTAAAAGAAGAAAATGGGTAAAAATAACCATTTTGATAAATATTAGGACTAATTTTTTATATTATGCCTAACTGTTTCAGCTAGAAGTTATCCTACCGTCCATACAGAGGGAGCGGGCTGAACAGATGATTGTATTTCAACCATTAACATTTTACCCTCAATTATTGACTGTTGAAGTGCAATTAATCAGTTTCAGCAGTATCTATTCACTGTTCATGGGCCATAAACTCCCATTTCCTACGGTATTATATACATAAAATACACGGGTAAAAATGCTCCCATAAAAGGAGCCAAAAACGCCATAAGAAGATTTGGAACAACCACCAAAGTCTGAAATGATTTGCAAAAGCATTTGTTGTTCCACTTGCATGTGCTCTACTTCAATGGCCAAATGATCTGTCCAAACCCCATGAATGAGAGGATATGGTGGTCCCAACCAAATTTTCCTCTGTTTAAAATCTAAATGGCCATGAAGATTCTGGGGATTGGGATTTTAGATGGTCCAATGACATCACAACACAATCCCCAAGTTTTTTATTTAATCCCCAATGGAAAGGGACCCTCCAATCAATTATTGGGACCTGCCTGCAATTGTTTAATAGAAACAAAGGTACAATTATTAATGGCTTTTGTACTCATTATCTCTTCACCAATATTTTGCTTTGTTTATTGCTGCCTTCACTGATTTTTTTTTTCTTCCCCTCCAAACAATGTACGCTATCAATTTTCAAGTCCCCATTTTCTTTTCCAGGAAAAAACCTCAAACTTCTTTCGGAAGGCAGCAATGCGGTCACCTTCTTCCTTGGCTCTTTTTCACAAGCAATCGATTTCAAATCATACGATGACTCAGTCGAGTCAGTCCATGAATATGCTTCTAGTTTCAGCAGTTCATGCTCATTCCCACACCCGTATCTGGGCCTCGTCAGGAGGGGCACCTGCCCAGAGACCCTATCAAAGTAAAATTAATTTTCATATTTTTCCTGTTGAGGCCTCCAACAAAGGTTAAAATTAATTTTTCTGTTTCCTATCGAGGGTCCCAACCAAGGTTAAAATTAATTTCTTTTTTCCTGTCGAGGCCCCAATCAAACAATTAAGACTAATTTTCTTTATTTTATTTTAAATTATAAAAAATTAATGCCTAGACTTATTTTTTAATAATAGTGCTGATCATCCATTAATAAAACAACACAAAGATTAAAAATTACAACCGTAAAAATAACCCAAAAATAAAATTTTAAAAGTGAATATTATTTCAATTTTTGTTTTATTTAATAGAGTCATTATTAATGATTATCCTCTTAGTTTTCCTATGCTCTTGATGTAATCAGTAAACCATATTTATGTTCAGTGGTTGTTCTCTTTTGTTTATAAAATGGGTCGTACGATCAAAAAAAATTATTATTTTGTTTGGATAATATTTTCTAAAAGTTGATAATTCTCTTTTGATGTTTTTTGTATTTGAATTTGAATGTGGTTATCAATTAAGATATAAAGGTTAAAAGCCACTCAAACTAAGTTAAATATAATTTATTAATTTATGATTGTGTTTTAATTTTATTTATGTATATTCTGACTTTTTTATTATGTTTATAGTTTGTAGTTGTCAATTATATTTTTGATTTTTTACTTTTGTTAATTATGAAATGTAGGTAAAAGTATATTATATCGTCGATTAATTTATTTAAAAGTGGGGTAAAATTTTAACGACAAGATTTAGATGCTATCATTCTACATTTTTTGCTTCATATTTTTATGGTATAATGTTACTTACACAAAAATTAGTACAATTACAAAAGGGAGTTTTAGATAAATTTTTATGCACTTAATTTTTTTACTATTTGTTATTAGAGGCCACATTTTCAAATTCGTCCCGGGACACCAAAATTTCAGAAACGAGTGTGTCATTCCTAGTAGTATTACTGTTAATTGACATGCAAGCCATGAACCAGACATCGAATTGCACAAATAATCAGTACCAAAACCAACATCACTCTTACATAGAGAAGTAGATGATAATAATAGTGATAATGTGCAAAAGAAACTAAAGTTGAGAAGAACATAATGGGTTTTATTCACAATACACGAAGGACACATTATTCGCACGCTGATAAATCTAAGAAACGGCTAAGAACACAGTTTTTTCCAAAATAAAGTTCTTACAGAAAGGAACCAAATCTTTCACACGGCAGTCTCCTTTGAGATCATGCTGTCAAACACAAATACTGAAAGCGGATGTGAGAGCCAGAACAAACCACATCCGTGGCATATTATGAGCTACGAACTTGACCATAATTTTCAACACTTGGCAACGCCAGGTGGAAGCAAAGAACTGATGATTCCTGTAACACCTTAAGCGAAAACAAAATGGAACTTCAGCAAATTAGGGAGACCATATATCCACAACATCAAGCCAAGCATAGTATCATCTTAGCAAACCCTAAACCCTCAAAACCCTATTCCCCAACCCCTAAAATTCGAGCTAAAAATGATCCTCCACATCCACACACATGAAAACAACAAGGTACACAAATATTTATAGAATCTATGTATTCATTTAAATATATACTCCAAGAACAACGGTAAAACGGCCCGCCGAAATTCAACGAGGATCATCGTCTCTTTGAGCAGAACCTCCCGGAGCACCCGACAGTGAGGCTAACAAATTCAGATTGCCGGGAAGGTAATTTCCAACCCTAGCAGCCGACGCTTCACCCATCGCTTGCTGTTGCTGAACGAAAAACGCAGCTGCAGCTGGTTGCTGAGCAGCCGCCTGTACCACCATCTCCGTAGGATGCGGGGGCGCGAAGCTCCATATTTGACCAAAATCAGGCCTCGCTGGAACAGCCCAGAACGCACCCGTGAGTGTCCCCGCGGGCCCCACGATAGGCCCAAGGCCCGGTCCCACCGTGGCCCCTCCGGATTCGTCCTTCCCGGCTTTATCGTCGTCGGACCTGACACGTTTCCCTAGTAGAAAAGGGGTGGGACCCAACAAAGGTTTATGGTGCAATGACGACGGAGAAGCAGTCGACGACAGAGAAGTTGAATTAGCCCCTCCGCGGACGGAAACCGACACGGTGGAGGAGCTGGCCGGAGTCGTCCCCGTACCCGTAGCGGCTATTATGGAAGGTTCAGCTTGGCGCAACAGCCACTCAATGGTCTGACCGTCGGATTTGTGACCCAACTCGCGAGTCAACTGAAAAACACGAGCGGCGCAGATGATGGGCATCCTGATTCTTCGGCCACGACCGTCGACTTTGCTGTGGCGGTCCTTGGAAGGATGTTTCTCGACGGGAAGGGAACCGTTGGTCGGCGCTTGTTGTCTCTGGGCATCCATTACTGCTCCGTTTGTAGCAGCAGAGTCTGAATTTGACATGCGACAAGTATATAGTATTTCTATTTGAGTCTAACTTAGAATTTCCCCCCTTTGGAGCTGAGAAGATTGCTTGCAGTACTCGAAGGTGTGTGGTGTTAAAAGAGAAGCAAAAAAATTTAATTGAAAACTGATCTAGTATTTACATAGAGGAGATGGGTTTAGGAGTAGGAGCAGAGTGCTAATCATTGAGCGGCAGCAGCCGGTGGAGACAGGTAGGGTCAGCAGAATTCTCTATTTAAAAAATTGATTTTTTTGCCTCAACTAAATTTGAAAAAATTTAATTCGAAATGATTTTGAATTATAATTTTATAAATTCGATTCGAATTTTTTTTAAATTTAAATATAATTCGAATAATTCAAAACTTTTACTTATTAGTAGATAAATTTTCATGTTTGAGTATAGTCATTCAATTATTATACATGAATATCATATATAAAAAATATTCATGTATTTTTTATTATCAAAAATCACATAAAAATGGATTGATATATATATAGATAAAGTAATATCATAATATTATAAATATTGATAATTAAATTTAAACACAAACTCAAAAATTTGATTTGAATCGACTTGAAAAAGTTTTAATCTAATTTTGAGTTGTAAAATAATATTCTTCAATTTAAATAATATTTTTGACTCAAGTTGATTAGACTATATCAAACGCTTACACCTAGATATAAGAGGAAAGGGCACATGCGTGGTGGCTCCCACTTCATACGTCCCTTTTTCAATCACCTTGCCTTTAATATTATCCTACCTATTGGTAAAATTGGGCCAATAATTCAATCGAATTATTTATTTGGTCCAATAAACTAATTTGATATTTATTTTAGAATTTACTCCAAATGCTATACTGTAAAGTAAGTTAGTTATATTCATATGACGAGTTTACTTGGAAATTAATTTTAAATGGACTCAATCTAAGCTCTGTAGGTTTGAATTGTTTATTATATTTTAGAGAATCCATTATATGGACATGATGATTTGAATTAAAATATATTAACTTTTATGAAATAATTAATATTTTTTATTAAAAAAATAAATTTATGAAAGAAAAAAAGTGAAACTCATCACGTTGGCATGATGAATTTGCTTGAATATAAAATTTCTAATATTATGTAAGGGCAGATTCCAACGGATAGTGTAAGTGGAACCCTGTCACACTAGCGTGACGAGTTCCAACAGTCATAATTGAAATTTTTAACATAAATAAGATTGAGTTTTTGGTATTCATATAAGAAAAATACAAGGTTTTGATAATTAAAGAATGTATCTGTGGCATCAAATTGGGTATTATTTGTTGTATAACTAATATTTTGACATAATAAATAAGAGCAAAATGTTTTTGGAGTAAATCGAATTTATTCAAAGTTTTCATCAAAATAATTTAAAGTCCAGTCAAAACCTTAAAATGAGTACTTTGACTAGAAATTTCAAAACTTCTACAAGAGTTTCGAAACAGAGTTTTGAAACTTTCCAAGACAGTTTCTCGAAAAGTTTTGATAATTTCCAATAGTTTCGAAACTATCACAAGAGTTTCAAAACTTTCATAAGTTTAAATACTTTGGGTCTAACGGTCATATTTTTCCAATGACTCTTTCGAAGAGTCGAAACTTTCCCAAAGTTTCGAAAATTTGTGTGCAGAAAATCTTCTAACGGCTTCAAACCTTCCCAAACGACTAGAAACGGCTAGTAACTCATTCCAACATATAAAAACAAGTTGATGACACTTGAAGAATGTTACACAACACCTATCCAAGCAATCAAACACAAGAGAAAAACTTTTCCTTCTCTATTTCTCTTTCCCTTGTAAATATTTGTGTTTTTGTGAGCTTTAATTTGTAAACACCTTCCTTTTTAGAGGTTTTCTTGTTTACAAATCTTTTTCTTTGTAAAAGGGGTTTTGGTTCTAGCTAAGCATTTGAAAAGCTAGGGAGTTTGTAAAAGTTATCTCTTTATCCTTGAAAAAGAAAGAATAAATTAGTGAATTTGTTGAAAAATCTTAAGTGAGGAGCTTAGGTAGTAGATGTAGACTTCATTGAGGGAGTTGAACCACTATAAATCATTGTGTAAATTTTCCTATTTTTATACTCCTTACTCCATAAACTTCAAAAAGCCAATTCACACTCTATTAGCATATTTCGGTTGATCGAACAAGCTTCATTGAGCCTAATATTTGGTATCAAAACTTGACTCATTAGAAGATCTATCAACCTTGAGACGATCCTTAAAGAAGCTCTATCCATTTTTGACACAACCGAGACTATGGCTTTCACCTTCGGCTCGTTCCACATTGAAGACTCTCATCTGATCGACAAGCCTCCATACTTCAATGGAACTAACTACCATCATTGGAAGAAATTAATGAAACTATTCATCCAATCAAACGATCTTGATGCATGGGATATGATCGAGAACAACTACTCTTTTCCAATGAAGAAGACTAAGGAATGGAGTAACCAAGAACGAAAGAACGCCCAACAAAATGTCAAGGCCATGCACATGTTGTTTTGTGCATTTGGTCTCGATGTCTATGAAGGTGTTTTTTTTGTTCAAATGCCAAGGAGCTTTGGAATTAGCTCGAAGAACTTCATGGAGACAAGAAAGAATAATCACCAAAGGTAGTGTGCTTGATGGCTCTTGAGGAGCCCAAGGTATCTTCTAACTTTAATGAATCTGATTAATATTCTTTTAATGAATTACAAGATGCATACAATGAATTATTTTTGGAATTTGAGACAATGAACTCCAAATATAAGAAAATGATTTCAAAATTTAAAGTTGAAAACGATTTTCTTTTGAAAGCAAAATTTGATTTTGAAAAACAAAATGAAATTTTGAAAAATGATTTAGAGCTTTCAAAAGTAAAAATTGAAAATTTTGAAAAAGAAAGCTTTGATTTAAAAGTTAAGCTTGAATGCTTAACAAAAGAAAAGGAAATCATTTTAAATAATTCATATAATTTCATAATGACATAATGTTCACATTGTCATTATCATGGTCACATGGAACATGTTTATCCTTTAAAGAAAGGAAAACATTTTAAAATTAGACAAGAATCGAAAGCAATTTGGATACCAAATCTAATTGAATGTCTCTTGTAGGTATGTGAGAGCAATGATGATGAAAGTGAAGATATTCAAATGTTCTATCCACACTTGATATTGAATGGGTAATCTCTAAGCTTATTTTGATTATCTTGCATAATTGGTTCCTCATTTGGTTTAAGCATGCATGCATTTTGATTTTAAATGATTTAATGTTTTCCATCTCATGTATGATTAAAAAAGTATTGTGATGAACATTTTCTAAAATTTTAATTATTTTTCATAAATGTTTGTTCATCATAATGATTTTTTGTCAAAATTGGTTTCAATGCTTTGTTTTTATAAATTTTAATTTTTGATCTTAATTTAAATGTTTATGCATGTATTTTTTTTTGTAAATGATCGCTCTCTAACAATTGATATCAATTTTTCAAATGCATAATTTTTTTGGATAACTTTATGCACATGTACTTAGATACAACAATTGATACTGCATAAAGTATATTAGACTTGGATATATTGAATTTATTGTGCCACTAACTTGTTTGTTCATCTTTGTTGAAATTTAATGCCTTTTAAGTGTCAAACTTTTAAAGTGAAATATTTTTTTGGAATGCATCTATTGAGGGAAAATTTTGATTTTTCAAATAATTTTAATTCTAAGTTTCTCTACTTACTCTTTATTGTTATTTTTGAACCTAAAGTTTGAATTATTTTTGATATAACAAAAAGGGGGAGATATAGGTTTGAAAAATTCAATCTCAATAATGAAAAAGGAGGAGCTTTAATATTTTCTAAAATATTTTTCTTTTTCATTAAATGTTTTGATAAGGGGGAGCTTTTGCCAAAAACTATTTTTCAAAGGTTTTGTTATATAAAAAGGGGGAGATTGTAGAACTAATATTTTGATATAACAAATATGGGCAAAATATTTTTGGACTAAATTGAATTTATTCAAAGTTTTCATCAAAATAATTCAAAGTCCAATAAAAACCTTAAAATGAGTATTTTAACCAGAAGTTTCGAAACTTCTACAAGAGATTCGAAACTTTCCAAGACAGTTTCCTGAAAAGTTTACTACCTCAAGAGTTTTGAAACTTTCATTAAATTTTTGATACTTTGAGTCCAACGATCATATTTTTTCAACGGCTCTTTCGAAGAGTTTTGAAACTGTGTGAAAAAAGTCTTCCAATGACTTTAAACCTCCCAAACGGCTAGAAACGACTAGTAACTCATTCTACTATATAAAAACAAGTTGAGGACACTTGGAGAATGTTACACAACACCTATCCTAGAAATCAAACACATGAGAAAAGCTTTTCATTCTTTATTTCTCATTCTCTTGTAAATATTTGTGTTTTTCTGAGCTTTAATTTGTAAATACCTTACTTTTTAAAGGTTTTCTTGTTTATAATTCTTTTCCTTTGTAAACGGGGTTTGGTTCTAGCTAAGCCTTTGAAAAGATAGGGAGTTTGTAAAGGTTATCTCTTTATCATTGAAAAAGAAAGAACAAATTAGTGGATTTGTTAGAAAATTTAAAGTGAGGAGCTTATATAATACCCCAAAACCTGGGTTAGTAGTTTGGGTCAACCCAAGAACTTTAAGTTAAGCCAATTAGACCTTCCAAGATAGCTAGACCAAGTTATATAGGTGTTGGGCCTAAGGTAGGCCCAAGAGTTAAAGCTAAGAGATAGTTTTAAAGTGAGTTAATAGGTGAAGGACCCAAAAGTGTAGTTTACCCATTTTGTTGAAGTTGAAAACTTTCCCCCTCTTTTTATATAATTTCACGTAACCAAACTCCCTATAATATCTCACCCACTCTTCTTTTTCTTCATTCAATTAGTTTTCATTTCTTATTCATTTCAAGAGCCAAGTTTCAAGCATTCAAATCTTAGATTTGTTTAGCCAAGGTAAGAATGTTTCTCTCCATCATTCAAGCTTTATTTCAAGCTCCATTTTGTGAGTTTTAGAATTTCTTTTCAAAATGGGATTTTGGGAGTTTGAAAGGAACATAGATATTTAAGCTTGTTTTGAGTAATATTAAGTAGTATAGAGTGTTTTAACTTAGTTTCCAAGTTAAAGACAGTAACCCCTAGTTTTGTTTTGATTAGTCAATGAGGTGGGTGAAGTTATAAAGCAAATGATAAAGTTAAGGTGACTCCTAGTTGAGTTGAGGGAGATTTTAGCAACCAATGAGTTCAAGTAACATACTCATAACTCTTTCATACTCCTAATGGTCATTAAAAATGAGTTCTAACTTGAGAGTAAGTTATGAAGCTTAGTGTTATATGTTAATGGTAGATTACATGATTTATGTTACAAGCATGATATAAAGCCTTATTTTTGCTCCTTGTAATCACACAAGACTTTAAATAATGTTTGGGAACCTCACTAGGCTATTTGGGATTGAAATATAACATTTCGTATGTGTTTTATGACTTATGCAGGTAGAGTATCGATATTAAAGGGATAATATCAATACTTGTTCTTCGTTTTGGGCAAATTTGTAAGTTTTTGGGTAAGAGTATCGATACACTTTCAAGAGTATCGAAACTTTGGGTCATAGTTTTGAAACTCCCAGAAAGTTTCGAAACTGGGCATAACAGAATGTTTAAAAGTATTGATACTTATATAAAGTATCGAAACTTTTGTAGGAGTATCGATACTCTTGGGCTAGTGTCGATACTTTTAGTATGTTTTGGCCAAAACGTTGCCCGAGAGGCGCTAAACTCATAGTATGACCATAAATGAGATCAAATAGATGTAAAAAACTAGAATAAGTGCTATAGAAGGTGTTTAAAGTTGGGGTATTGATACCTTAAGAAGGGTATCATTACCGCAAAGAGGGTATTGACACTGTAAGACCAATATCGATACTAAAGGTATGGTTTAAGCTTTAAAGCACAATTAAGTGTAGAGGCAAGCGAGGGTATCGATATTGTAAGGCCAATATCGATACCAAGGTTGAGAAATGAGCTTTAAGTCAAGAGAAAGTATAGAGGTAAGTGAGATTTCCCAAAAGCTTATAATTTCTCTCAAATAAACTACAAGTGAGAAAATTTATTAATGTTTAATTTCAAACATAGAAATAAGAAGAAAGTAGGGTGAAATGAGACTAGCCTTATCTGAATGCATCGAAAAATGATCAGGACTCCCAAGTTCCTTTAGAAAAGATATCAAAGTCAAAAGTATAGATTCAGTCCGAATATGCTTAGTGAGTGCGCAAGGCACTTTAAGTTGACTAGTATGGGTGCAAGATATGACACTTAAGGAGTGGGTAGTTAAGAGTGTAGTGTCCGATTTAGAAATTCTAGGGGCCACATTCTCGGTAGACTAGAGGGGTGTGTGAGCTCCGAGATGCAAAACCCTCAAGCGCACCATGATTTCTACCATATAATAGAGAGTGAGTATACGAGTATACTCACTAAAGCATAACAAAACAAACCAGTAGACTAGATAGCAATATACTTGATAGCTTGAGCATTTCAGTGATAAACTTTTAGTATGTTTTAGTTGTAGTGTGGCGCTGAGCTAAATTCAGATGTTTCCATGGGCAGGTTAGTAGATCCAGCAGTTGAAAAGCTTTAGAGAGCCCGAGGTCCAGATCCAGTGCAAATTCAGAGTACATCACAAGTTTCTTAAATGGCATGTATATTCATGAATTCAGTTGTATTGAGTTGTAAAGTCAGTTAAGAGTTAGTATGTATTTATCTATATATTTTGAGGGATCTCAGATGTAAAGATTCGTTTTAAAGTAAAAGAAAGTAAGAATAAGTTGTTAGCCACTTCGGTGGTTCTGTGTAGCACCTTAAATCGGTCGACTGTGTATCGTATTGGTCTAGGATGTTACAAATTAGGTAGAGAATATAGACTTCATTGATGGAGTTAAACCACTGTAAATCATTGTAAAAATTTTCCTATCGTTATACTCCTTACTCCCTAAACTTCAAAAAGCCAATTCACCATCTCTTGGCATATTTCGGTTATTCAAACGAGCTTCATTTTTTCTATGATTTTGGTGACTCGATCTCTGACGATTGGGATTCAAGCTTATTTTTAGATAATGAGTTGATATACCAAGCATTTATATCGATGTTTGAGAAAGATAAGCAGAAGAAGGAAGATGAAGATGAGTTGAAAAAGTTGATGAAAATGGAGAAGAAAAAGAAGAAGACGAAACATAAATATGAAGACTTATAATTTCAATGTAACAAACGACTTATAAAAAGGTTTAAAAAGTTAAAAACAATTGTAGGAAAATTGAAAAAAAAACGAAAGACAAATACGAAGATTTACCAATCTGACATAGTAAAGACAAATTTATACATATATTTAAACCATAAAAATCAACATTTTTCTATATTATTTAATTTTTTTACCTGTCACTACTATTCGTTTTCTACGTCGGATTAATAAGTCTTTATATTTGTCTTTCTTTGTCTTCTTCTTCTTCTCAAATTTCATACTATTATTTTATTCTTTTTATTCATCTCTACAAGTCATTTGCTATGTCAGATTGAGAAGTCTGATTAAGATGGTAAGAAGTGATCGCGGTGGTGAATCCATTGAATCATTTGGTGAATTTTGTTCACAACATGGTATTTTTCTCGAAGTAACACTACCATACTATCCTAAATTAAATAGAATAGCAAAGCAGAAGAAATGAACCTTAAAAGGAAATGATGAACGCAATGCTAAGAAATTCTGAGTTATTATTGAACATGGAAGTTGTTCTTTCAATTAATTACCTTTTAAAAAATGCTCCTAAAATAAAATAGACAATACACCATACGAGTTATGGAATGACATAAAACATTCTTACAACTACCTGGGGGTGTCTTGCAAACATAACAATGCATATATATTTCTTATGTATGAATCAAAGAATCTTAAGATTCGAAAGAACACGATAATGGAATCAAATAATACATCATTATTTGAAAATATTTTCCCTTATAAATCTAGGAATTTTGATCAAAGTAAAACAAAATGAACTTTAGAAACTAACAATGAAAATAGTCTAAATGTTCAATAAGAGGTTTGTAACATCCCAAAATACGGGTTAGTGATTAAATTATAAAACTTCAGAGTTTGGTGATTGAAGTAGGATATTTGAATAGTTTAATGATTTGTTCAGAAATATTTCCTGAAAGTTATTAGTAATTATCAAAAGAATTAAAGGGAAAAATGGTCATTTAGCATGAAAGATATTTTTCCCCAATAATATGATTGAATCACGTGGAGGTGGGGGAAAGAGTTATCTGAAAACTCTTTATTCTTCCTTTCTTCTTCTCTCAACCGTGGAAGCTAGGCAAAGGTAAGGGTTTTCTGAGTTGTTGATTATTTGTTAAATTAAAGGTTAGGTTTTGATCATTAGATGGTAATTAAGCTTAAGGAAAACTTAAGTTGTCTTATAATCAAAAGATGAAGAAGTTATAAGAGATTTAAGAAAACGAGTTTTTATATGAAATCATGGAAAAGAGTTGATAAGTTGAATTTGAAGTTAAATTTGACTTGTCATCATGATAATTAAGGAATGTGAAGTGTCAGAATTGTATTTAGAACATATTGAAATTTGAGTATGATTCTTGAATTACATATGAGGAATATAATTTTTAAGTTATAGATGATTTTCATGGATATAAGTTGGTTTAAGTAATGGTAGTTGAGTTTAATGATATGATAGGGGTTTAAAATAGAAGAATTGAGTGAAGAATTGATGATTTTCGGGCTTAAAGTACAATTTATGGGCATAGGGGACCGATACCTATGAAGGGGAATCGATTCCCCTTCTTGAATGAAAAATTTCCAGTATGTTCAGGGGGTATCGATTCCCCCTGGGGGGGGGAATCGATTCCCCCCTAAAGGAAAAATAAAATTTGGTTCAATAATCTGGCTTAAGTTGTTAACATCAAGTTTAAGGTTTAGGCTTCTGATAGTTGTTTTGAAATGTTATATTTATGTAGATATTGAGCCTAAACAAGCTCTGGAATAATCAAAGGATTAGAATTGATTCAAATCAAACAAGGCTAAGGTGAGTGCAATTTAATTTGTACTTATATTATCGAACAAACATTGGCTTGCGATGAGCCAGTAATGGAGTTACTATGGTAAGAAGTGACTCCTAAAATAGTATTTGATTGGTGATCGATGTGATTATTATTTGTGTTATGATCTATGTGAATATGCAATATGTGATACATGTTATATGATATGAAATAGATGTTTACACATACATGTGGTATGTGACAGAAGAAAAGAAATATGTGATCATAAGAGCAATAATAATAAGTTATGAGATTACATGTTTATATGATACAAGTGAGTTAAATTGCTATAAATGATAATGCTCATGTTATGTGATATGAGAGCTAGTGGTATAGTTGGCATGCCAAGAGTCGAGGGTTCCATATGTCCTACGAGACATATGATAGGTCCTTCGGAACACAGATTACATCCTTCGGAATGATAGGTCCTTCGGGACACAGATGACATCCTTTGGGATGATAGGTCCTTTGGGACATAGTTTATACGAGCTGTGGTGACAGCATATGTGTGCACAACCTCATAGTAATCACATACCTCTATTCTCAATAATATACATGGGCAATACAATTGAAAGATAAATTAAAGTGAATGTGATAAAAAAGAAGATAAGTTGCATGTGCGCATGACATAGATATATATATGTCATACGAAATATGTACATGCATATTGAAATGTCATGATCGAATGGTAAGAATGCATACTCATGAATCTACTGTTATATGTTTATTTATTGCCTCACTAAGTCTATGACTTAGCGTGTAAGTGATTTACACGTAGGTACCAAGAAACGAGAAGAGCAAGAATAGAAGTGGCAAGGACAGTATTATTACTAGAAGATCAGATCAGAAGTAATAGACAAAGTATGTATTTTGGTGTGTATAGAGTGTTGGCATGTAATAAGTCGTTAATTACGAGTACTCTGATGGAGTTTGTATTTTGTGGTCATTTTTATGTAAATTAACGTATTTTGCTTTAAACAAAGTTTTAAATTTCTCTGTTTTTCAAAAGAGTCAAAGTTTGAAAAGTCAATGTGACACCTCGGACTCGTATTCGGGTCGGGTACGGGTTGGGGTGTTACAAGGTTGAAACTGAAATAGAGCCAATGAGGAGAAAACAAGTAGAGTGGAGAGATCATTTGGACCAGACTTCTTAACCTTTATGTTGGAGACAAAACCTCAAAATATAGTGATGCTATACGATCCTCTAAAGGCACCTTATGGAAAGAAACCATTAAAAGCGAAATAGATTCCATCATGAAGTACCATACATGAGAATTAATGTATCTATAACACCCCAAATCCCGAGATAAGAGTTTGGGCTATCTGAATAGGGCCTTAGATTAAAATTCCTTAGCTTGTTAGAAGACTTGTTCCAAATGGGTTTGGTTTGGGCTTCGTTTGAGCCTAATATGTAATAAAAATAACATTTTTAATCTTATAGCAAAAAATGAATGACTAAAAGGGCAAATATCACATCTTTTAAAACAAAGGCTGAATCCCATTAATTTTTTATGATCTCACGTCTAGGCATCCTCTTTTTCCCAACTCTCTTTGGTCTATTCTCCTCCTTCCTTCACCTCTCATTCTTCCACCTACACAAAGCAACACAAGTGTTCACTTTGCTAGGCCTTCATTTTATTTTTAAGATTCTAAGGTAAAAAACAAAATATTTATCTCCTAATATTTTATTCAAGCCTTTAATATCATAATTTAGTCTCGGTGTTAAAAATAACAAGTTTAGTAGGGTTTTAAGAAACCATAGATTCCCAACCCGTTTTGATGGATTTGAGTTCTAGGAAGTGTCCAAAGCTTTATTCAAAGTTCCTAGATAGGTTAGTAAATAATTTTTCCTTGTTATGTTTAGTGAAAGAGATTGGAGAAAGCTCCAAGACAAAAGAAAAGAGAAGTTAGTTATTGGTTAAGTTGAGGAAATTTTCTAGCAGCATAGCACTAAGGTAACATATTTATAACTTACCTATACCACTTGTAGCTCATTAGGTGTGCATTGTTGGTTAGTTGAGTTCATGAAGCATGTATGGGCATTTCATGGAAGATTTCGATTATGATGTTATTCAGTACGAAAAATAACTCATCGTAATCCCTAATAACTAACATAAGACTAAATAATGCTTAAGGGCCTTAGAAGGGAAGATAGGTAGAGTTAGACACATTTTCATGCTCAAATCAGGGTATTTCTAGTTTTGAGTATCGATACTGCATGAACAATACGAATACTGTTCTTTTTATAGCCTAAAACAAGGGTGTTTTAGGTTGTTAATATCGGAAATCGTTCATGTGGTATTGATATTGTTCAGTGAGTATTGATACTCTGGGCTGAGGGTAGAGTATCGATACTCTCAGTAAGAGTATCGATACTATGATTTATTTTTAAAACATTGAAGTAAAATTTGGTATCGATACTCGGGGTAATATCGATACTCCAGTGTAGGAGTATTAATACTACCTAATCCACTCAAAATTCAATAGACATTTTTGGCATTGATACCAAGGATAGGTATTAATACTCAGAGGTTAATAACGATACTGAAGGGCTTATTATCGGTACCCTCGTCCTGATTTGGGTAGGGAACCTAATTTAATTCAAGTGTTCAGAATGGGAAACCAAGGGTCATTAGAACCTTATAAATAAGACTACAAATGATATCAACATAAATAAATACAAGAACAACTAGAAACTGTGTAAATTTGGATGACATAAAACTAGCCTTTGTATGACGCTCAGGAAACATCCAATACACCTAAGTTACTTCAGCAATTGACGATCATTTTTTTTTTTGTTAAAAATATTTGAATATATCTCAGATAGTTCTAAGGAACTTCAGTTGTCGATTGGGCGCAGATGCCCCAAGACTCGACGGAGTAAGTTGGTCGGGTGTATGCTTCTGATGCAAAAATTATGAATCTTACCCCGGTACCTGAGGGTATCCTAGGTAGGTTAGGGTGTCTAAGATGTATAAAATTCTTCCAACCACAACATTAGACCTACCTCAACACATTTTTTAATGCATTTGTATGTTCATGTCCCCACTTGTCAGCATGTTCATGTAATGAATACATGTAGTATAAGATAGTTATTAGTGTGTCAATGAGCTTATGAGTTAAATGTTCGAAATTTGTTTTCGTACGCAGGTTCATAGAGGGATCGACAAGGAGCCTATCGCACAATCATATACCAGACCAGTTGAATTTCAAAGTGCATCTTGAGTCTTTTTAGAGGGCATATACAGTCATACACCCTTGTATTTATTGTGTCGTAACTCTATTCAGAACTTATGTAATACGAAAACCCTTGGCTGAAATAGGTTTGCATAGCATAACAGGAATTTCATAAGAGTCGGGGATTGTTAAATAGCATTACGAAATGGTTGACGAGTTCTTCGCGTATTTGAAGTCTGGGTGCTCTTTCGAAATGGTTGATGAGTTCTTCGCGTATTTGGAATCTGGCTTCGGTTTTGGAGAGAATGCTGCTGATAATACCTTGATAAGTGTGATTCTCAAGCTAATCTAAGTCTTGAAATGAGGTACCTGATCAGATATCCGATCCAAAAATTCGAATATCCGATTATTCCTGATCGGATCCAAATCATTCATTTCCGTACCGGTTCAGGTCTGATACTTGCACATCCCTAAGTGACACCACTGAAACATATAGTATATGCAGGTTAGATTTTAAGGTGATTCAGTAACATATTCCGACATACATATACATTGGAACCTATTATTTATTTTCACGTGCTAATAGCTTGCAAATCTGGGCAAAGGACCAAAGAATCTATACAACAAAGTGAATCCGTCGTACAACAAACAAGGCTCTAAAATGAATTCAGATATACATCATATAAATACCAGACGGCAAAACTAAGACTTCCTTAGAATGTAACCACGTTCATCACAATTCATTTCTCCATGTTTCATTAGACATACTCTGCATTCCAGACACCGGATTCCATCACCATGTCTCCTGGAAGAAATGCTGATATTTTGCAGCATTTCAAGATCTGCCAAAAATCAAATCCAAATTAGCGTGCCATCGTTCAAATATGACTCCCGAAAAGTACATTCAAATTGACCATGAAAATGTGATGAAAAAAAAAACTGCAGGGAAATACTGCTGTACCACGCAAACATATGTGCTACAAGGAGAAGGTAGATGTGATTTGTGTAAATCACGAGATGACAATTCGGCCAGATATTGCACCAACGAGGATACACATGGCTTTAAGAACCCAGGCGAACCACAAGAATATTCAAATGCCTTAAAATTGAACAAAATAAAATACATCTATTAAATAACGCATAACACAAAACAGACATTGCATGACCATCAGAACTTGCCGGGAGATTCTTCCACGGGTTAAATATCAGAAATAGGGATGGGCATGATCCGACCCGATCGGGTTGGGTTTTAAAAAAATAAATAAAAGTCAGGTCGGGTTCGGTTTTAGGGTGAAAATACCCAACCCGACCCAAAAAATATAATCTTACCTTTTATATTTAGGGATAGTTACAATTATACTCATCTATATATTATTTTTTTCAATTAAATCCCTATTTTTATTGAATAAAAACAATATTTTTTATTATTTCAAGTCTGGTCGAGTTCGGATTATATATCAAAAAGTCGATTCGGGTTCGGTTTGGATAGAAGGTGTATATTTTTCGGGTCGGGTCAGGTTGACCCAAAACCGACCCGTGCGCATCCCTAATAAAAATATATAAATAATGTACATTTCTAGTCTTTTTCATTTCTCCCACTAGACACTAACTAATTTACAGCTGTAAACGAACCAAGTCGAAATCGAGTATTCTTGAGCTCGACTCGAAAACTCTGAAATAAAACTTGATTCAACTCGAAAACTCGTGAGTCTAAAATTTTTAAGCTTAGCTCGAATTCAAAATCATGAAATGAAGCTCGTAAAAGCCCGAAATGAAAAAAAAAATTAACCCGATCGAAGCCTGAAACTCAAATTCATACCTGAACCTTAAATACATGAAAACTTTATACTGAATTTTTTTTAAAAAGGCAAAAGGGTAACTTTTGCCCATGTAATAGACCCAATTTATCTCTTTCGCCCTTATCATTTTTCGCATCAATTTAGCCATCGAAGTTGCTCAATTGCATCATTTTATAACTCTACCCCTAACTTAAAACCTTAAATCATAATCTCATTACCTCTAAATCCTAAATACTAACTTAAGGTTTATAATTTATGTTTTTAAGTTAGAGGAAGGGCATAGAATGACGCAATTAAACAACTCTGATGACTAAATTGATGCGAAAATACGATAGAGACTAAAATGATAAATTTGGTCTACTACATGGGCAAAAGTGACCCTTAAGCCTAAAAAAATCAACAAAAAATATTAATATTATTAATAATTTATTTAAAAAAAATAAAATCTTAATATATTATATTTTCGAGCTGCTCACGAACATTTTCGAGTTGAGTATCAAGTAACTCGTTTTAGCTCATTAAGAACTCGAGCTCGAGCTCGTGTCCATTCGAATCGATTATTTTTAAAGCTTTGATCAAGTCGATATCGAGTAGCTTGTGATCTGTTCACTTGCAACTTATTCACATGATTTTCTTTACCTTATCACCTAAAGAGAACTTGGTTTTAGAAAGCGCCTTAGGCGTGCCTAGGCGAAAGGGGCTTATGGACGCAAAAAAAAAAAAAAGTTTCAGAAGGCCAAAGCGGGGCGACATACAGGAAGTTCACCACGCACACCGCCCTTTAAGTTTTTTGGTGAAGCATCGTTTCTACTACTTCAGCCGCCTTTCATCTCACTCTTATTTTGTTCTTCTATTGATCTGGTCCTGCTCAAGCACTTACTACTATTCATCATTCTTCCATCTTACCTCACAGGGATGAAAGAAAAGGAAGCTTTTACTTACCTTACACATTTGTACTTATTTCATACTAAATATGCTTATATTACTTAAATCATTCATGTCATGCTTTACTTTGATTTCTATGTCATGCATCACTATGTCATATACATATTTTATCATATGCATCTTATGCTAGGGTTGACGTTTTCATACCTTAGTCCTTATATCATGCATATTACATAAGTTACATGAATGATTTAAGTATTCCACATCTTTATATTCCAATCTACTTAGCTTATATTATGCTTATATCATGTTACATGTCATTCACCTATATTTGCATACTTAACACAGGCGTGCATAGTATTTCTTAGCTTATACAATTCTATCTTAGCGTTTTCAACTCAATCACAGGTGCATGGTTTGATTAAGGAAGCCAATTTGCTAAGGATGGAAGCTATGGCAGCTCAAAGGAAGCTCATCATGCCTTAAAGGAGCTAAGTTAAGGCAGCTAAACTAGTTGAAAGGGTAGCTCAAGTAGCTGAATGGGAGCTGAGCCTAGTTGGGAAGGAGCTGAGGACTAAGTAGCTGACTAGTGGACTAAAACTAGCTAGAGGGTAGCTGAGTAGCTGGAGTGACACTAGCTGTAAGTCACCTAGCTAGCTACCTAACCACTTACCTTTGGCGCCAAACCAAAGACATGTGCCTAGCATGCTCCATGGCCTAGCCATCACACACCCATTGGCTTGGAGACATATGCATTCAAGGTGTCATGTGCATTCCATGTGCAACCCGTTAAGCGCCAAGCATTAAGAGACACCATCTTTCGGCCAAACACCATCCAAAGCAACACCAAGGCCGAACCAACATCACCATTCAGTCATGCCTTCACAAAACATCAAGGACTACCCAACACAAGGCTTCACTTGAGAAAAAATTTTAGTGGCCATGTGATAAATGTCATATGTGAAAAGTTAGTAAAAAAAAAACCCTTGTCATTACTTTAAATTTTAGTTGCTATATTGGCAGCTAAAGCTACAATTTTCTTATGTTGCTAAGCTGCTTAAGCAAGTTCAGAATTCTTCCTTCAAACACTAGAGATAGGGATCAAACATGTCCAGTTCTCCACGGAGCAAAAAAAAAATGTAAGAGCCTCGATCTCCACTAGACCTGGTAAACTTAACCCGAACTCGATTATCCGAACCGATTTACCCGACCCAACACCAGATTTTAACTCAAAAATGATAATCAAATTTGATCTGATACTTGATCCATACCAGATTCAAGCCATACCCGACCCAAAATTTAACGAAACCGAAAGTAACCCGAACCGAAACCGAAAGAAACCTGAACCGAATTTTAATCCGATCCAAAAGCAACCTGAACTGAATTTAACTCAACCCGAAAGCAACCCAAACAGAAATTAATCCAAACCGAATAATAAATTAATTTAAATAAAATTGATAATTTATTAAAAATATTAGATTTATAATAAAAAATAATATAAAGTTTACATACGTTATTACATAAGAGGAATATAAAAGTAAGAATCTAATTGTAAGATTGAAAACAGTAATAAATAAAGTTTACTTATCTTACTTATAATAAAAATATCAAATTTATAATAAAAACAATAGAAAACAACTAAAACAAAGGAAATAATATTAGATTTATAATAAAAAATAATATAAAGTTTACTTATGTTGCGACTAAAAACTTAACAAATAAATTTATGTATTGTTTTTTAAAATTTAATAAAATTTTTAAATTTATAATTAAAAATAAAAAATTTAATAAAAAAATTATTTCTTTTTCAAATAGTTCTCATTATAAACTTTTCATACAAGATCAATATAAAATTTTGATAACAAATTCTAATATGCATTATAGGATCGTATTTGTGTCAAATTATCGATTTATCATCTCTAAATGTTGGATTAATTCAAAATATTGAACGATTGAGAATTGAAATTAGGCCTAAATGATAAGATTAATAAACAAGAAGACATTTTTTTTACAAGAATATATAAATAATTCTATATATACTTGATTAGACTCAAAATCAATTCAACCCGAATTGACCTGATCTAAAGGTTGACCTAAACCGAAAATCAACTGATCCGATATTGACCCGACCCAATATTGACCCGACCGAAATCTAACTGATCTAATATTGACCCGATCCAAAAATCAAGCGATCCGATTTTGATTTGAACAAAAAAACAACCGATCCGATAATCACCCGACCCGAAAATTGACCTGACCCGATACCCGATCCGATTTACCGTACACTCGAAATAGATCCGAACCAGATCCGATCCGACCCGAACAAAATTAAGCTGAATATAATTTAGACCCGAAATAACCCGACCCAAACCCGATCCGAATGACCCACCTCTAATCTCCACCTTCGTAATAACTATACTCCTATTATAGAGATAATGACCAAGCTGTATGTGTTGGCGAGTGCACAAAATGGACTACTAATCATCTCAAGTTCTTGCTCAAGCTCAGTGATCCTAATTCGTATTTTTTTACAAATGTTTGGAAACCAAAGTTTTATTACATCAACAATAAATGCAGGCATATCATTCGTTCACTCAGGACTTCCAATAAAAGAATGCATATATCCAATTATTTCGATTAATGTTTTCCAATCCAAGTCACATAAATTATACATATAGTTTGTTAACGAACATTGCCAGGACCTACTACACTCAAAGAGCATAATCACAGGGATGAAAATTTTGATAATATTTCATGCTTTAGAAGCATTCTCATTCTATTCTTCACATTCCTGTATGACTTTTTCATGCCCTACAATGGACCATAGGTATATAACCAAAACTCAGATGACTATCTTCATCGTGTTGGCTACTAGACTAATTTGATAAGCACGTTCACCATTCGTGGTACATAGAAAATTACACTAGAACCCAGATTTTCAACATCAGCAAATTTAAAGCCAACACAAAGGAAAGGGATATAATGATTAATATAGTTGTTAAAAAAAGGAAAATAGAATACTTACAATTCTCAATCCAAATCTTCTTGCCTGGTCTCCGCATTATCACCTGATCTTGAACCCGAGCCACGGCCCCCAAACGGCCAAGGAAGCGATATCCTATAATTCCTTTCCACCGCCTGATTATCACCAGACCTCTGGCCATTATCACTTCCACTACTATCACCATCGTTACCACTAGCAGTACTATATGCATCACGAACCCTCCTCTCATAATCAGAATCATCTGTAGGCAACTCGTGACGACACACAGGGCACGTATTATGCATTTCGAGCCAAGGCAATATACAATCTTTGTGATAAAGATGGTTACAGGGCATTTGCTTCGCATCAGTCCCTTCCTCGAACTCGTCCATACAAACCGCGCACTGGTTGAACTCCGAATTCAAGTTGTTCTTCTCTATCATCACCGTAGGTAGAGCTTCAACGGCTGATTTAGATGCCGGTGGGGTCCCGTACCGGTTAGGATCAATTTCGGCCACCTGTTGAATCAGTTGTTCGAGCCCGGGTCATTTGAAATAATCCCCGAGGTTGGCTGGAAGCCGAAACCCCGGATCGGAGGGATTATTATGGATCACGAACTCGATTTGGGCTCCTCTTGAACGGAGATCGTTGAGATGATTTTGGATGAAGGTAAATGGATCGAAAGCGAATGGGTCACCTCGGCCAGACCGGGTTGACCCGAATATGTTAGGGTTATGAAGGTCAACAGAAGCGGGGGACGATGAAGAAGTGGTTGTGGTAGAAGGAGAAGGAGAAGGAGAAGGAGAAGGAAAAAGGAGCGGGAGGGAGGCAGAGAACGGATCCGATGTCGATAAAAATGGGTCGGATAATGGGTTTGAGTTCGGATTCTGGATTTGGAAGGCGGAACCTGGATTAAGGCAAGGGTTTTCGTATTCTTCGAGGAATCCCTCGTTGCATATAGGACAATAAGGATCAGCTGAAGAGGAGATTGTTATGGTGACGGTACGGTTACATTGGTAGCAAAAGAAACGCTTATTGGTTGCGCCGTCGGTGTTAGCGCCGTCGGCCGACATGTTTCAAGTCTAAGATGGTTTCAACGGGACAACCAAAGAGAACTTATCCTATGACTAAATTATTCATTTAATTAGTAAAATTTATGTAAATTGCTGAAATTAAGCTGTATATATTTAAATTTCAAGATTGACCTTATCCTATAGGGGAAGAACCATCAATTTCAAGATTAATCATTTTATAAATTGTGATAAATGTTAAAGCTGCTCATCAATTTTTTGTTAAAAATATATTGTGATACATGAATTAGGGTGAGTAAAATTTGTCTATATTATTTTTTTTTTATTTCTAATTATTTGAGTCAATTTGAATTTGAATGTACAAAGTTTAAATAATATTTTAGAAAGAATGATTCAATAGCTTTTTAACCATTTACTTTAAATTTTTTTTTATCTAAAATCAATATTTTAAAATTATATTTTTTTATTATTATCGATATAATTGAATTACAACATATCATCTATGAGATTACTTAGTCAGATAATTAAAAAAATCAGATTATACAATTATAATTATTAGTCTCTCTAATTTTAGAAGATTTTATATTTAAGATTTTTTGAGATTATATTGTATATGGTTTGAAATATTTGTTGCATTTTTTTTTTGTTTAGTGAAAACGATTTAGTAAAATTATTAATAGCTATACAACGAAAATAAAAATTATTGTATTTCACATGCACTGACAAATGTCATGTTAAGTTAATAAATTTTATAAAAACAATATGTTTCTCATTTGTAGAGTTTTAGGATATTGTCGCGCCCTCAGAACCATCAAGCCTAAACTGTCGCAATATCAGAGTTAAGGTCTGACGGATCGTGCGGCCTTAGACGTTTCTTGACACTTTTGGGTCTTCTCTGTAACTAAGTAAGTCTTACCCAAGCCTAGTAAGCATGCAAACTCACCAATGTTGGAATCAAGCCCTCAAGACTTTTAGGATGCGGAAGATTTAACACTAACGTGGCTACTCCAAGCCACCAAGGTTGGACTATAATGTGGGAGTGCAAATACAAGTGTGGCTACTCCTGACCACCAAGAGAGACAACAAACACCAAGAGAATAAAGAACAGAGAACACAAGAACTAGAGTAAATGCCTCAGAGTTTTATTACTCTCTCCCAAAAGAATGGATGAATAAATGGATGAATAAATGAATGAATGGATGATTGAATGATTACAAATGAGGATGAGAGGCTCTCTATTTATAGTTGAACTCCCTCTCAATTAATGGCCTAAATAGATTTACACCAACAACTAAGATCTACCCAATTAATACAAGATCCCCTAAAACAAGGAAACACAACCCAATTTTATCTAATTACATCCATTAGTAGGATTCTTTCCTTGGATAGATGTTCACACTGGATATGGTAAGATTCACCCACAATATCTTCTTGATTTGTTGTCTCTTGCCATATTTACCGAGCTCCTGTGATCATCTTCGAATATGATGTCACTTTCCTTTTCTACACGGCCAATGTGAATGGGCTCTACATTATTCTCCAAGTGATGGGCCAAGTCTGGTGGCCTTGTCAAGTCCATATTCTGCATAGAAACTCTTTAGCAGACACTTGCACCAATGTCCCGGACACAAGTATCATGGCCCATGACATTATGCACAAACAAAGCTATTCAGTGGTTAAAAGGATGACTATTGTATGTAGAGGTTACAAGTTAATTATTAGATATTGCAAGGCTGATGAGCTTTCATTGTGAAATTGTTGAGAAATTTTAGAACAAATATTACCTTATAATTTATCTTAGATTAATAAAAAAAAGATGTATTATAATGAGTATTTAAAAGATATTGAGAATATATATCAAATAAGTCACCTTTCATGGAATATGTTGAATATGTCTAGTATTCTTTAGGGTAAACTATGAGAATAGTATCTTTTGTTTTTCGTTTGATCGATACTAGTTCAAAAACTAAGTGTTTTTAGTCCTTACGTTATCGGTCCGCCATATTTAAGTCTCTCAGTCGTTAATTCTTGTTAATCCTTTAACATAAGTAATACTTGGCAATTAAAAATTTTAAAAATCCATGTGTCTCTTCGTCTTCTTCTTAACCTTACAAAAGAGAATAATAGACAACTGGATCGCTAAATAATAACTATTATCGAAAGATTAAATAAAAAGTTGAACTAATGCAGAAACCCATGCAATATATGCAAAAAAAAAAAAAAAAGAAGTTGCAGTTCACAAAATCCATCGTCCACAACAAAAACTCCATAGAGACTAAACTCAACACTCCTTCCATCCCTCGCCCAATATTTGTTTTATAAAATTCTTCCTTCATTCAAGTCTCTAAATCTCTTTATCATCCTCTCAATATGTTTTCAATTCTCTCCACCTTTTTCATTTGTATAATAGGCCTTTTTTCTATTCTATTTCATTGTTGATTTTCTTTATCTTCTTTGTTCTGTCGGTGAAAACAATGGAACAGAGCTATGACAGTATCACTGTCATTGATGCAGAAGATTTCATGGTCGCTAATTTCATGCTGGAGCTGTCTCAATCCGAGTCACACCGTCGTTTTGCCTTCACTTGGGGTTCCAAAGGGAGGATATCTACTTCTTCGAAATCAAGGTTCTTCGTCGTATTTTTTTTAAGATTATGAAAGATTTTACTTGGCACAATGAATTACTTAAAAAGATGAAGTATCACATTATCTTTTTTTATCAGCATTGCTAAATGCCAGAAAGTACAGTTAAGTGCAAGCCTCGGTAAAAAGCCCTACCCTAAATGGGGAAGTGTACATGCATCTAAATAATAGAAACAGACAACAACGTATGACACTTTGAATAAAGAAACAAGAAGCAAATCGATGTCGATAACCGACTCCCAAAAAGGATCAACAGCCCCATAAATACAATTGAAAACAATACAAAGCGTCTGTGCAGCCCAAATTCGATTACCACCAAGCCTTGAAAGCCCTTAACCGTGATTGACCATTACAAGCTAACCAATATGCCAACGAGCTATCTGATTGAGTCGAAGCTCGGAATTGAACCGACTTAAAAACATTAATCCTTTCATCAATTTCTCGCAACAAACGCCACCATTTCAAGGGTTGGGAAATCGGATTGTATAACCAATGAAAGACGATTTTAGAAAACAGTTCCACGATTAGATTTTCTGAACCTAACCAGTCAGCTTCAAAGAACACATCTAAGGCCAATATAATACCAAAAAGTATAGTAAAATTAGTATTCGAAACCATCACCGGGCCAGAAAATATTGCTCTTAACTCGCCATTGTTAGATTGAAGCACACCCCCACACCCTTCGCTCCCACCCAAAGCCACACCAACAACAGGAAACGATATATCTTCCAACGAATTTTGATCCAAATTGGACAAGAAGCTTCTAGGATTCGTCCACCAGAGATCGTCACTTAAATAAAACTTTCTTGGATTTGCTTTCAACCAAAGAAAAACACGAAGCTTGGAGTAAAAAATCAAGTCCTTAAGAGTGACTCTTATCATTGAATATAACCTCATTCTGAGCTAGCCAAACTATCCACAAACCCATGGCAATTGAAACGAGACAGAGACACATAATATTGCCCTTTAATTTCACAGCAAACACAAAGTCGAAAAAGACTAAAATATCTCTGAATTCCACCCAACTAACTCTCCCCCACAATAAGATGGATTTTCAAAATGGAGTAATAAAGGAGCAACTTACAAATAGGCGATTCACATTCTTGATCGCATACACACACCAGCAGCAGCCGTACTTCGATTCATCAAACTTCAAACCCCAAGAACTTAAAATCTCCTTCGTAGGGATTCTGTTAATTAAAAGCATTAACAAAAAGTTCTTGATCTTAGGAGGAACCTTAAGCTTCCAAACCTTATCAAAGTTGAACATAAGGTCTTCTACGATGGTGTCGATAATAAGTTACGATAGTTTATTAACCAAAAACTGCCACCCCCCCGAATCATGGAGCCAAAGGAGGATATCAACTCTTCCTTTGATGATAATCACTCCTTGAATCCCAGATTTTAACTCCTCCGCCATAAAACGTTCCCTTTCGATAAGCTCTCTCCAAAAAAGTGACTCAATTTTCACCTCTTAAACCTTTTGGAGACACAACTTCTACAACCAATGCTCTTTTATTCGCTTCCAATCGAAACAATCTAGAGAAAGCACTCCTAAGGGGAACATCGCCACACCACAAGTCAATCCAAAACAAAACCATCCGGGTATCTCCTAAATCCATCTATAACATTCTGGATTCATCCATTTCCTGACATTAACCTTTGACCAATTTCTAACAATCACATGCCATATAGTTGACATATTCTTTTGGTTAAAAGAATTGATAAGATCTCTATCGGTGGGACAGCCATGTTTCGATTCTATCAGCCTTTTCCACATTGCATTTCTTTATGAGCCAAAGCGTCACCCCTATTTAGCCAATAAGGCCTCGTTCTTAGCTTGTAAATTAATGACTCTCGTTCCCCCTTTATACTGAGACAAACATACCCTACTCGACTAGCACGAACAAACTTCTTATTAATGTCATTGCTGCCCTAGAGGAAGCCCTTTCTAATCTTCTTAATTCGAAGAATCACCAATTTAGAAATTTCAAACGAAGCCATTTAGTAAAGCAGGGGAGCAGATAACACTGAGTTAATCAAAGTAACTCGCCCAGCGAACGATAGATTCCTACTTTTCCATCTAGACAGTTTCAACTGAAACTTTTTAATGATCGGATCCCATGTTTCCACTTGTCTTGGATCGATCCCAAAGGGAATCCCCAAATACGAAAAAGGCAGCATACCTACTTTACAACCACAAGCTGCCAATGTGTCCACCTTCGAGTCTTCAACCCCTATTCTTACTAAACAAGATTTATTAAAGTTGCTCAACCCTGAAAAAACCTTTAAAAAGTTTCAGAATCCTTTTCACATTTCTAATACAATCCTCTTCAGGGCTCACAAAAACTATCGTGTCATCGGTAAATTGCATATGTTATAAGGACTGATTTGGAATAGCATTCCTAATTCCTTTGATAAAACCTCCACTTTCTACGTGATTAAACAAGTATAGAGGTTCGGCTATTATAATAAACAATAATGGCGAGAGCGAATCTCCTTGACGAAGCCACCTCCTCATACGAAATTCTTTCGATGGAGATCCATTCACAAGAATCGATGCTCTAATCGAAAAAAACACACTCTCATATCCAAGATCTTCACACCTTGTCGAATCCCATCTTCTCAAGCACCATTAACAAAAAGTCCTACCTAGCGCAATCGTATGCCTTGGAAAAATCTAATTTTAACACTACTCCTCTCATTTTGTATCCTCACGACTCCATCGAATGAATAATTTCATTTACTATTAAGATTTCATCCACAAACTGTTGATCACGTAAGAAACCACATTGCGTATCATTTATTACTTTATCAAGAACATACCGCAACCTCCTTGACAGCACTTTTGCAACAATTTCGTACACCGAACCCACAAGACTTATTGGTCTAAATTCGAACACTTGCACAGGATCTTTGACTTTCGAAATAAGGGTGTTAAACGAGGCATTTACACTTGATGACAGCTTACCTGACTCATTGAATTTCTTCATCAAATTCATCAAATCGCCTTTAACAATTCCCCAACACTCCTTAAAAAAATGCATATTAAAACCGTCCGGACCTGATGCTCTTGAGCTATCGCAAGCCTGTATAGCTTTTATAATTTCTTCTAGCGAGAATGGATCTTCCAATTTGCTAGCTTCAGATTCCAAAATGGATTTAGAACTCAGATTGAATGTATTGTGCCATCATCTCCTCTTACAACTGAAATATGAATTGAAGTGGCTAAATTACAATTTCTTTAACCTGGCTGAATCGAGAGTGACACCATTGGAAGATCGAAGGCCACTTATTCTATTCTAACAAGCCCTGAATTTAATCGAATTATGAAAGAAAACAGTATTAGTTTCACTCGCTGCCAACCACTTCACACGAGACTTTTGTCTCCACAAATCTTCCTGAAGCTTGAGAACCTCCCACAATTCTTGTCATAAGCTTTAATTTCAGATTGGTACCCCACACCCAAACTATTACACAGCTCCTCCAATGCATCAATCTTGTTTTCCAGAACTGAGACTTTGTTAACATAGTTATCGCATGATTCCAAATTCCATTTCTTCAAGGCCCTTTCAACCTCCTCAACCTAACGCTAATGTCCAGATTGTTACCCAAAGCCTTCTTAAATTCTTCACTTATTAACTTTCTACACTTCACAAATTTCAACCAGCCATCGATGAATTTGAAGGGCCTAGCTCCACAATCCACGATGCCATTAGAAAGAAGAACCAGAACATGATCCCATATAGACCTCTTAAGACTATGCTGTTTGAAATTACCCTCATTTAACAACCACTGTTCATCAATTAGGAACCTATCTAATCTACTGCTCTTTTGATTCGAGCCAAACCAAGTAATGTTTTTCCTTTCATAGGCAAATCGAACAATCTACAATTGAAGATAATCTCATTGAACTCAGCACTTACCATAAAAGTATTTACACAGCCACTCCGCTCATTCCTATTTCTCATTGTATTAAAGTCTCCTCCAATCAACAATAAATTTGAATCTGAAGTTCTTAAAGCCAATAATTCATTATATAGATCAATTTGTTCAGCCAAATTACACGGAGCATAGTCACAGAAGATGGAGGATTTCATACCTGATATAGTCCAGTACCCCTTTACACAAATGAATCTCGGATTAATGATCTCCTGCTCCACGCTGAAAATCGATTAATTCCAGACTATAGCGATACCTTCTGACCTTTCCGACGAACTCGCCATTCTCAGATCGAATTCATTATCCCCCAAAACTTTTGGATATCGAACTCATCTATAACTTCTTTTTTGGTCTCCTACAACAAAGCTAACTCCTCTAGGACCTCGTTCTCATCACCAATAACTTGGATTCCTAAACTTTTACCCAACGCTGAAGTCTTCTCTGCTTCTTTTTTCAAGACTACTCTTCTCCATTTGAGGTCAGAATCGGACAACGATTTACTAGACAGCTCTGGGTAATTCTTAAAATTGTATTTCTTGATAGCTATATCCCTTTCTCCCACGATTTAAGCCTGATAAAACTTGGTTCTGAATTTCAGTAAGAGGCATATTTTTTTTTAGTTTTTTTCTTATTTTTCATGACCTGAGATAATTCTGGAAAGCAATCTTAAAAAAAATCCACTTCTTCATAAATCTTTCTAGCAGTCAATTTCTTTGAACCCAAGTCCTCTTTTGACTTAAACCAATCCTCCAGCCGGGCTTCATTCTTCGGGCCCCGCAAATTGAAGACGGAAGCCATGTATTTCTAACACCCCCTTACACGAACTCAAAGCCCATGTTTTTAAATCCTTAATAACTCCTAACTTAATTCTTCTCCGTTGGCCTATGGACACCTTCCTTAATAACCCTACCCCCAATTCCTGGGGAAGAACGGATGATCAAAACATCTTTATCTTGCATAGGAATAGCCTTTTCAAAGTCTAAATCAATGTCTCTACCTCTTCCCGCATCGATCCCAACATCGACCACATCATTCTCACCTGCTACATTCTCCTTCTGTAACACTCTAAACTCGATTGGGCATAAAGTACTACATTGGGTTGCCGAGACAATCCTTGATTTTCAAAACCTGTTCATTTTATGTTTAAACATACTGAATGAGATCATAATAGACGTAAATAACAGTTATAAAAAAACACTTTATAAAAATCGGAGCTGCATGACACGCAATTTAAAACCAAAATAATACAAACTCAGAGTTTAACAAACCACATACATGAGTAAGGTTCTATGAATATATGTGCTCACTAAAGTTACAGTACAATACTCTGAAGGAGATGCTGGAAGTCATACTGCGGTGATGCTCCACGAACGACCTATACTAAAAACTTACGAACAAAAACATCTGAACGCTGAGCTTACAAAGCCCAATAGTATAATCATGAATCTAGAGTAGCATTAAAAGTCTCATAAACATAAGCATACTAAAGACACAATACTAAGCAGTAGGTATATGCATGATCTTAATCAAATGGTACCTAATTAAGGTTTTACTATTCTATTGCTGAAGTAAAAGTCTCATGCTTCCCTTATTCCTTTGCTAAGGGCCTCTACCCACACTTATTGTATCTACTGTGCATTCTCTAAATGTGACACTAACACTGTTGTGCATTATATGAATGCAACACTGACTCTGTTGTGAATTGTCTGAACGCAATCTTGACTAGTATTTGGTCTCACATAGCCATCAAACACTAGTTAACTGAGGGAACCTGGTGTCACATAGCATCGGTAAAATTCTCACTAAGTTGTTTTATGATTTCTCATTCTCATATAGCCATCAAGTAGATCATGGAGGAGAACCCGGTGTCACATAGCATCAGTACAATTCCTGCTCAACTGAAGTATAAAGCTTGGTCTCACATAGTCATCAAGCCAAACTTTAAGGATATCGATTGTACTTGATTGATGCAACTATAAATGCATATTTAATGGCCCAAATACAACATAACATTGACCTTGCTAACCCACACCTCGTGAGTAGTTGGGCCTCGCGCCCTAGTTAGCCACTGAAATACATCGCGCATTGACAATGCCCCACTAAGGTAACTAAGGTAGCCTGGATATACCCTAACATAGTTGTACATACTAAAGTGAGTTCATTCTCTCACTAGATGGTATCTCACTTGTTCTCTCATTTAGAACGTTATGCAAGGGTTTATTAGTTTTTTATTATTGTTAGTTATTGAGCTGCTCTATTCTGGTCGTTTGTTACTTAAGGGTGTTTTAATCATTCTTCGCCTCTAGAGACTATGTGTTTTATGATTCTACGACGATTATTATATATGTTTTTCACTGGTTGTAACACTAGGTAGCTCGATACTTGACCTAGGTTTATCACTGGGTAGCGACATTATAGTCACTCTTATCGTACTTCTCACTAATACACATTGAAGTGGAAGGACAACTTATACGTTCTCGGTTCACTAGCATTCTCGAAGCACACACTTTTCTCTATTACTGAATCTAGCTTACTTGTCGTACCGCTTGTTGTACATCATCTGTGAAATCCTCGTTTTTAATTATTTAATACGTGCTCGATTGAAGATACTTTAATGTATTACACTTAATATGGTTACATCGGTTGTAACCTACTCCTACAAGTGTTTTTAAGTATCTTTGGTCATTTATGTCCCCCACGGACTAACTTCCACCATTACAGATCATCATTAACTCTTACTAATATAAGTTAACTTATTCACTTATGCCCATAAGGTTATTTCGGTAATTTCACATGGTACACTGTTTTTCTACCACATTATTTGTATACTAAACCATCTCGCTTGTAAGCATATCTTTCAAAACGACCCATCGTTCGCAAATATTCGATGTACACTCCTTTAAAGGTATTTTTAAGGTTTTTTACCCACAAAAGGTGTTTTGGTAATTTATGTCACCTAGGGCTTTTTGGGCCATTTCATAATTTAGGACCCTTTTCCAAGCTTAGTTGTACATTTTATAGCAATCTAAATATATTCGGATGCGACGAGAAATGTTTTGAATATTTTGGTATTGGACAATATTGACACTAGTATTGATGCAAGTATTGATACTAGTATTGATGAGGGTATTGATACTGGTATTGATACGGGTATTGATACGAGTATCAATACTCCAAGGGTATTGATAAAAGTATCGATACTACAAGAACAATATCAATACTACAACCCACAAAACTCTAAGTAAGGCTAAAAAGGCCTAAAACCCCTTCCAAGCACTCTAGTTTAACCCCAGATCAACAAATAAAGCTTAAGAAAGTCTTATAGGGTCATCTAACACCACAAAATCATGATCTTTACAACAATAACATCATCTAGGGTATGAATCAAGTATAAACCCTAAAATGCTTAAATACTCAAATCTCAACAAATATTCGTGCTTATGAAAGACTTGACACCACAAATGATTAAAAATACACTAGCTTGATGTTAGGACCACAAAATGAAGTTCCTTTAACAACTAAATACTCTCCTCTAGGGCTTGGATGATAAAACCCTCACTTTCTCTTGCAAAATAAGAAACCCAAAGCTTAATATAGACGAATTTGAAACATGAAAGAGGTTCAAGAACTTACCTTGAGCTATGCAACTTGTAGAGGAAGAAAGAAAGGGAAAATGAGAAGAGATGAAGAAATGAAGGGAAAAAGATGAGGAGATAAAAAGCCCTCATTTTTTAAAAATGGGAAAATTATATTTTTGGATCATTCTTTCTTTCCACTATTTCAAACCCTCTGTTTATGGCTAATTGGATCCAATTTCAAATTAATTAAGCCCAACTCGGCCCAATGATTTAAATTTGGGGTGTTATATATTCCCAAGACACACACCATTTAATGAATCAGACTTTTGAAACAATAACTCCTTGTCACCGTTACTCTCACTCGGCGATTTCATTGGGGTCTTATCCGGTGAAACTTCTGATGAAGCTTTCTTAGATGCACTCCTTAACGAATTCCTTACTATACCCTCTCTCTGCAACAAATCTAGGTTGTCAATCGTTGCTGAGTTATCATTAAAACCTAACTCTACCACTCTTACTACATGCTTTACATTGCCAACTACAATGTCTACTTCCTCAATCTAGGAACTCAATTTAGTCGATACCAACAGTGTAACCTTTCTCAATCTAGCACGTGATTAATATTCTCACCGAAGGCTTCAAGATGACCCCACAGTTCAGCCATTCTTTTCAACATTGTATCATTCCAACGGTGAAGAGGAACTCCAAACAAGTCGACGTTTCTATAACATTCGCCTTTTCAGACCATAGTTTAACTTCACAGAAGATTTCCTTTAAGTAGGACCATCGGAGATCCTTCAACAATAAGAATAAGTCCTTATCATCTATTGTAAGAAGAAATGACTTTCCTCTAAGTTTTTGTACCTTGATCTCCCCTAGCCCCCATTCTATTAATCTTCTTTCAACACTGCTTACACTACAGACTGTAGCCATTGCACCTATTAAACATCTCCTCACTCATAAATTTGCATCTTCCACATGACCAATAATACTCTTTCTTTTCTCAGATTTATGTACACTGATTTTCTCCTGCTCTTCGTTATGTAATGTTGTTTTTTCTTTCTTTGACCTCCACACCTGATTCCACTTCCGAGCTTTCTTATCCGAGGAATCATTACTAGTTTTAGCAAACTCCACCGAAGTTCTATTATTGAGGACCTTTGTGCCATTTAATCTATCCATTATTCTTCCTACCACTATCCTATCAACCATTCGTACAAAATCGAATTTTGTACCCCATCTACTTCTATTGTTTGCAATATAAACCTTTCGAAGTTTGCCTTGTCAACCAACAATCTGCCATAAGCCCTTCTAATATATCTTCGGTGGTAGGTTATCCACGAACAGCGAGACTAAACTCTCCATCTTCACCAACTTCTTCTTACTTTTTTAATCATTTTTTACTATATTAATCCTTGATTACGTTTAATTCCAACAGAAAATAGAGTATAAGAATCAAGTTTAGATCAACAGATTGAAAACATGGAGTTAAAAGCAAAGAAACTAAAGTTAAAAAAATTAAATGTATTTTAGAAAGTTTACCCTAATGGAAAGTTACTAACAAGAGGAGAAAGTTATTAACAAGAGGAGTTGGTTGATAGAACCTTTGTTGTTTTTGCGAAAAAAAAATTAAGTTGACCCTAGAAATACCTATCTGGTTAATTATTCTACTACTGGGGTATGCATAGAAAATAATCACCCCCACCCTAAAAAAAAAAAAAGATGACACAATGACTTGATTTTTTTCATTAGATGGCACTTTTGTAATATGGATACCTTGCAAACAGTGATTATTCCAAATGAACATAAATTGGTTATTACAGATGTTCGTTTTAGGGCAAATTCAGCTCAGTTGGCAACAACTTCGTTTGATAAAACTATACGAGTATGGGATGCATCCAACGTAATTATCACTTCTTCTTATAACTTTCATCTTTGTTTAAGTTTTGTGGATATTTTTTGTTACTTCTTTTGTTATTATATACTTTCTCTGTTTACTGCCAGTTTTTTGACATTGTATACATTTATGAAGCATGTGTGGGTGATAATATATATATATATATATATATATATATATATATATATATATATTGCTACTGGTTAACAAGCTTAGTTCATTGTCACAGCCTAGAAAAGAAACTAAAGGTATTTTAATTTTTCCATACAGTCCATTATCCTCATTTGCAGGTTAATGGTGAAAGAAGAAGAACAAGGCCGGTCCAATGAGTTTTAATGCCCTGGGCGAGATAATATTTTTATGCCCCTATACTTGTACCGTATAATAGACAAAACATAAATAATATTTTTAAAACAATTATAATCCGAAACAGGGCAAGGTCAAGCTACCATGATAATTCCAATTATATGGTGCAACAAGTCTACAGGACGGATAATAAGCTTGCTGAAGATAAGCTCAATAGAAGAACATCCTCTATAACATATTAACAAATAGAAAAACATTTTGAGACATTCTACAGTTGCTGAGAAAAGGATCAACTACATACCGAACATCAGAAGGTGAAGCAACAGCAACAACCGGTGCAGATAGGGCTTTCTCCAAGACAATTTGATCAACATGATCAACAGGTACCTGAAAGGAATGAGCATTGTCAATTGACAGTTGTAAACAATCTTCAATTACTGATCAAATTTGAGGATTTTGATTTCAATGAAAAGCAAGACTACTCCATATGCTATGCCTTAACTATAAATGATTCTTACATCTATAAACAGCAAATCAAGTGCAACTAATTAATTTACATATAAGTTGATGGATAGTGTTCCAACAGCACCACCAAGCTAATGTAGGAAAAATATCTCAGATTATGAAGCAACTATAGACTTCCATATATACTCTAAAATAAAAATGATACAAACTCGTGCACCTAGATGATTGCATTAGTAAGAAGTAGAACAACCAATAGTTTCAGAGGAAATTTCCAATTTTTCAACCATTCAAGGTCATAAATCTCAACTTCCTACAGCTAAATAAGTGTCATTGGATCCACAAAACAAAGTTCAGATTATTGAGTGCACCTAGATAGATATACATAGTGCATTTGAATTAAAAATAGTTTGTGAAAAAGGTTCAATTTTTTTAATCTCGATTAAAATTTATCAACGTTCATATTGGAAGGGAAAATCCTATTTCAAGAAATCACTTTTTCCCCTTCTAATATCATTATTTATATAAACTAGGATAACCGAGGAAAGAATTCCTATGGATTTTTATTCCAAAATCCAGAATCCAGTGAACGATTTTCAATATATGGTAAAAAATGAACTATTTTTCTTTCAAGTTCCAAATAAAAAGTGATAAAAGCGAAACTCTAAGTACCTTATTAACTTAATAAAAACATCAGAAGCATTTAAAAAGGGGAAATCAAAAAAGAAAGTGAAAGTATAAACCAGAGCGTCAATGAGCTTGGTGTTTTTGCCTCGTTCTCTGGTGACGACGAGTCGACGACTTTCGGATTTGAAGAAGCAACATGCCGAATCACTTGCGAAGTCGACTTAGACGAAGTTGAAGAAGCTCCCATTCTCGTACGAGAGAAACAAATTCGCCTTTGAAGTTGCAGAGAGGCAGAATAAAGCAGCCATGGCGGAGGAAGAGGAGAGAGAGAGGGAAGAGAAAATAACGCCATTGAAACGCGTTGCCCCAGAAAACTGATGCCCCTTAAACATTGATGCCCTGTGCGATCGCCCATCAGGCACATGTATTAGGCAGGCCCTGAAGAAGATGAAGAAGAAGACGGATCGATAATATAATAGTTTCGTTAATGGGTTAACGGACATTAACGGTTGAAAGACTTAAATCAAACGCAATTAACTTTTGAACCGATGACTAAAATTGGTTAGACCGAAAATAAAGAAGACTATTCATATAATTTACCTAGTAATGATCAACTAGTTAAAGAAATTACATAAATTATTATTTTTTAGATACTAGTATATATTGATGCGAATCAAATATTCAAAAAAATAATTCATATTATTACAAGTTAACTATAAGATAATTTTACTGATTTAATGAAAGTAACTAAGTGATATATATCAACTGAAATACTCTAAATTTTGATTGAAGTCCCATAATAATATTTTGTTAAATCAAACAAATATATATCATATTTAAAACATGATAGTTGAATTAGATCTAAAGATAAAAAATATCGTAAAAGAAAAATAATTCAATAATTAAGATTATTTGACAAATGCTCTTAAGGAGTGTAAGATATAACTAATAATAAACATAAAAAGATATTCAAATACCTAAAATAAAATAATAAAGATATCTCATTGAGTTATATTTATGAGAAAAGAAAAGAAGAAAAAAAAAGTTGTCGATAATATTGTTTTGAAATAATGAAAGAAAATGAGGATTTTAAATTTAAATCTATAGATAAATATAAATATAAATAATATAAAAAAATTATCATTCAAATAGAATTAAATTACCCTTAAAGTGAAGCTTTTGGACCATGAGTGTAAACACATGAAGGTGTAATGCTTTTGCTTCTTGTGTGTAATGTGTGTTTGTTCTATCAAGCCTGTTGTTAACTTAGTGTTGTTGTAGCTTTGTTTTTCTTTCTGATCTGTGGTGTACTCTATTCCTCTATAAAGAGGTTTTTAACAAGATCTACAATTTAGATTTAACGTTTTCCGATTAATGAAATTATATTTGCTGAGCAAAAAAAAAAAAAAAAACATAATAGTGACATGTAAGAGAGACACAAATGTATAATTTTATTTCAGTGAGATATATGAAGTCATAAAATATAAAACACGATATAAATCATAAAGATTTTAAAAAATATCTTATAGCTAGCAGATGCAATCACTTTTATTAGCATGATAGTTATACAAATTAGATTCGTGTCTAATGATTATGTGGATCTCTATATGATGTAATTTATATCTAAAGCATTTAAAATATTAAAAGATGGCGAAAATTATGAGAACAAGCTTTTAGTTGAATGATCCGAACTAAAGCATTCAGAAACACACGGGAAGGAGTATTTAATCTTTAGTTGAATGTTTAACACGACAAACATGAAAAGAAAGCACAAACCCTAAACCAGATATATCACAAATGCGTCTCTTGTAGGTTTTATAAGAACATCAAACTTGACCCCGAATGCAGATGCTTGATACATGATGGCTAAACGGTGATGATTGGCTGCAGAAACTAGAGATTTGAGTCTTGAAGGTTGGGCTGAGCAAGCTGGAGCTGATAGGAGAATTGTTGAGGAATATTAGTTGCAAGCTGAAGCACACTACTGGGTTCTCCTCCTCCATAGAAGGGGAATTCATCAAGCATTTTCTGATGCTCCACTGCCTTTCCTTCTATCCCTACCTGTTGGTACTCCATTGCCGCTCGGTGTTCTTGAATCTGTGTGTGGCCATAAGAATTCTTTCCCTCTATTTCATCACAATTATGAACACAAAAAGTTCAATTGAATTTCTTACTTACCCATCGGTACATGTTGTTGTTTTCTTCCTCGAGAATTCGTTCCTACGCCAATGAATCCAGGATTAATGAATTTAGCCTCTGATACCTTAAAGTGTATGAAATGAAATGAAACCTCACCTTTCTTCGAAGGTTATCCAGCTGTTGTTGCAAGAGCTCATTCTGCCATTTTTACATGCCAAAGAATTAATGAACATAAGCTCCAAATTTACTAAAGTGATTGCATGAATCAAGTAAAGGAAACCCATATTTTTAAACAGTACCTTTCGTTCTCGGACCTTGTTGACCGAGCGCTCTAGTTCTTGTTCAAGTTGATCAAGCTCTTCGTATGGAATACAGCTCGTGTCCTCACCAGTGTAGCGTCTCATGCTTAGTTGAAGACGACGGGTTTCTTTCCTCAACATTGCCAATTCATTGTACAGTTGTTCCTACATATATGTCATGTAAAATCAAAGGGTAAGGCAAGAAAAGTTTCGGATTGGTGAGTCTTAAATACTTGATCAATGAATCTTACTCGATTGTCATGCTCAGGAATGCGAGTTCCAGTGACCTTCTGGTACCTTTCTATGATGTGCTCCATTCTGCCAACACAAAAGAAACCCTAGGTGGATAAATTATCATAACCTTTTTTTTCATGCATTTTCAGGCCATATTAGAGATGTAAAACTCAGATCAAGTCATGGGATCCTAAAAAAAGTCAGCTTTTTATATAGTGAGTGATCCTGCGAACATGCCTTACAGATCAAAGATGAAATGAAAGAAAAAACCTGTAAGGTTCAGTGCAGTATTGGCACATCTTGCCGGTGCTGGAGAAGATGATGAGGCCGATTTGAGCATCGCAGAGCACAGAGAGCTCGTGAGTCTTCTTCAGAAGCCCGGCTCGGCGCTTGGAGAAGGTGACTTGTCGAGTCGTCTGGTTCTCGATCCGCTTGATGGGTATCTTTCCTCGTCCCATAATTACCCAACACCGCCTTAAAAACCTTTGGCTCTAGTTAAGGAAAGACGGAATCAGGGAACTATTCTCTTTTATTCACTTCTAAAAACTACTCGCAGATTTTGAAATAATAATGGAAAAAGGAAGGAGAAAGAAAGAAGAGGCGATGCTAATAAAGAAGTTCAAATATGGGACAGGTAGACACAAAGAAATGGGATGATAAAATGGAAACTAAAAGCTTCTGCAACACTGAAAATAACTACTTTGTTTATAGTTTGTACATCTTAAAAACAGGAAGGGAAGACATACAGATAGAAAGAAAGAGAAGAGAAGAGAGAGAAAGATGACTGCAAGTTTACCTATTCCTTGCTCGTGAAAACTCTTTGCTCCTTTATTTTTTTGAAGCGTGTATGAACAAGGAAATGCTTGCTACAATCCCCAATTAAGACCCAAACATATGCCCTATATAAAAATATTATTTAAATAAAATGTTAACACGTTAATAATATTCATCAATTTGGAATATAATGATCGGTAATTTCCTTAACCATCAACTTGAAATTGGATTTATCAACTTTGATCGAATTTAAAAAATATATTGAATCTAAATTTGATTTTATCATAAAAAATTTTAATGTGAGTTTATATGAACTCGAACATATTTTAACTTAAATGAATAATTTCAAATGATCATATCTAAGATAATTAGATTTCATAAATTTGAATCGAACGACCACCTTAACTCAAAATAACTTAGAAGCAAAATGTTTCGATTATATATATTCTCATAATAATTTGAATCGAACTTTAATTAGATTTTATTTCTATGATTTTAAAAATAGACTTGGGTGTATTATTCTTCTTGGTATCAACTTGGGAGATGTTCTAGGATTTTAATTAGCAATTGTTGGTGTTTTTGATTTTAGTGTGGATCTTACATGAATTCTTTTGATGATAATTATATATTCACTCTATGTGACTTTTTTCTAATAAATAATACATTTGTTGTGCAAAAAAAAACACTAAATGGTTTGGTCTAAATAAAATCTAAAGCTTGGAATAAAATGATACAAACCTAAAATGATTTGAACTTATACAGTTATGTAAGAACTATTTTTTAATAGTCAAAGATGGATGTCCCTTTTTTCCCATACGTATGGGGTAAGGGGGAGGTAAGATAGTAGGCTACCCCAACACCAGGTTGAGAGCAGCTTCCGTAAGAGACCTCCGAATTATGAAATGCCCTCCGTGGTATCTTATATTACCATTCAATAAATTCTAAAAAAAAAAAGCTTAAACATGAATGAAATTATTCGAAAATTTTAAGATTCGAATTGAAGTCACTGTTAGGGATGAGAGGAGAGCAAGGGAGGGGGTTCATTAGTTTGAATGGAAAATGACCTTGGCCATTAACAAAGGCTTGACCCTAAAGGAGGAGGAGTGGCATTATCAGCAATTTAATAGCAATAAGTATTCCTCCAATTGTCCTATGCGGAAACATAGACACAAGGGTGCTGAGACTCTTAACCACTCCTCTGCTCTCATCTGCCAAGCAACCTGAAACTTACCATTTCTGGAAATTCCTTTTCCAATTACAAAACCATGGACTCACAGGAAAGGAAAAAACTGGAATTTTCAAACCCTAAAATCACACACCCCTATCGGGAAACGACAAACTGTAACAATCCCATGACTGGGACTTGTACATATCCATTCTGATCTCACAGCAACTTCAACGAAAGTGTTAGAGGTAAAAGTAAAAGCTAAAACTCAGATGAAAAGGTAATGAAATCACTTTAAGACCCTTTCATCCATGTGTTTTCTTTCTTCTTTTTTCATCCCCTAGTGGAGGGACTATTCACCACACGCAATCTAATCAAAAGTGGGTGTGGTGAAACACCAAACTTTGATGAAATCAACCAACAAATATGAACCCTTTTCCTTTGGGGTTTCTAATTATTACATGGAAGACGCCTTAAAATAACGCATATTCAGATTTTTATTAGTTGTTTAAACTTGGGTCCTAGAAAGATCAGCCTTCCCTTTTACCACCGTTATTCAATAAGCACTACAGCAAAACTGATATGTAGCGGCGTTTTTAGCGGCGTTTGGATAGAAAACGCCACAAAAGTTAAACATATAGCAGCGTTTACAATCGTAGCGCCACAAATTGATACTTTAGTGGCGTTTTTACAAAAAACGCCGTAATAGTGTGGTTTATTGCGGCGTTTGTTAAAAACCGCCGCAATATATCGGTAAAGTAGCGGCGTTTATACCACAAACGCCGTAATAGTTTTAATCAATAGTGGCGTTTGTTAAACGCCACAATAGTGTAATCAATAGTGGCGTTTTTTTTGTATAAACGCCGTAAAATGTTAAATATACAGTCCTCTTTTCCTCCTACCCAAACCCTAAAATCAATTAAACTCTTCTTCCCTCAAAGCTTCTTCTCTGGAACAACAATAGCTCTCCATATAATGTTTATACATATATCAGTCAATTTAGTTGATGTACATTAGAAATGAAATATGTAAAATCAACTAATATTATCTAAATAAAAGGTAATTAGAGGCGTTTGTATCCAGAAACGCCGCTATAGATCTGACATTTTGCGGCGTTTGTATCCAAAAATGCCGCTAAATAGTAATATTATAGTGGCAATAGAGTTGTATATTGTCATTTATAACGGCGTGTTTTAAGCAAACGTCGTAAAATACTTTGAATTTAGTGGCGTTTGTTACCAAACGCCCCTAAAAAGTTTTACTTTAGTGGCGTTTTTTACATAAACGCCGCAATAGTGTATCCCTTAGTGGCATTTTCGTAATAAACGCCGTAATAGAATAGTTCCTTGGTGGCATTTTTAATATAAACGCCGCAATTGTCCTTTAATTTATTAGATATCCCCAATTCTGCAGCCCGAATCCCTTATTTGTTTTATCCCCAAATCTTCTTCCTCGAATTAGCAGTGCATACTTGACAAATCGGTGCACCACTCGCCACCATCACGCCGCGGGTGACCACTGTTGCACCGCCAATCATCAACGTCGCGGCGCATCAAGCTGTTGTCGTCAATTTCTAGTCACAAATTTCCGACCATCTCAATCTCAGCTTTGAAACAAGGTATGTACAATCATTACCTAATCTCAAGCGATTCGTGTGATGTAGTTTCAATCGAGTTTCTCTTCTTGCCAACAACATTAAAAAGAGTTTTCAAACAAGCTGCTAAGTGGCCCTCTTTTCTTGTTTTAGGAGAGAGCGTTGGTGTATCATGGATAAGTTTTTTTTTCCTGAGTTTTGTTTGAGTCAACATGTTGATAACTTTAGCATTTCTTTCTGATAAAAAAATTAAAACTTTTAACCCCTAGGTTAGGGTTTCATTAAAATATCATTTGAGTTTTAGGAATTAGAGCCTTCTGGGGGCTTGATACGAGATAAGGTGTGTTATTCACTTGTTGAATTATGCAAAATTGGGTCATATCTGAAACTATTGAACTGGTATTATTTGGATTTCTTTTTATTATGACTATGTTGGGAATAATTCAGGGTTTTAGGATTTAGATGAATTTATGCGTTTTCATCAAGTGTCATTTAATCATACATAACATTGTGATTATTGATGCTAGACAGTTTCTGCTTAAAATTTGGAGATTGTTGAATTGAATGCAATCTTTGAGGTATTTCAGCTCTACCGTGACTTCAGTTCGATTGGATCACTAAACTGAATTTTTGTAGGGTCTTTTGAACCACAAGGTTAAGGGTTCCAAAGGTTTGCTACGGAAGGGCTTTGCGTTGTTACCACAAGTTAGGTTATCATGTCACTCATTTCGTACAGAATACTGTAAATGAAGTACTAAGTTTAAAGTTCTTTCACCATTTGCGACTTTGTTTAGTGAGCTTTTGTACTACCAATAGGCAGCTATCCAACAGTCTTAGTTTTTCATTGTGTCTCTGCTGTTGGTTGGGGTGTTGATTATTGCTTGTGTTATTTTTCATTATTCT
This sequence comes from Hibiscus syriacus, assembly GCF_006381635.1. Lineage (NCBI taxonomy): Eukaryota > Viridiplantae > Streptophyta > Magnoliopsida > Malvales > Malvaceae > Hibiscus > Hibiscus syriacus. The sequence goes on along the minus strand of NW_024061975.1, from coordinate 83,388 downwards.
AAGTTTGGGAGTCCTTGGGGTAAAGAGAAGATATCGAGCTACTTGGATATGATGTTTATTAAATGAATGAGAAGCTCAACAATTTAAAACGTCGTTTGGAGCTTCTTGAAGCTTAAGTTGGAACTGCTTCTTCTAACCCTTCTCTTTTCAGTACGTGATTCCAATTTTGAATTTTATTTGGTTTAATATCTTTGTTGTGACCTAGTTCTTATTATAGTTTGTTTAACCTTTCGTTTGACCTTCTAAAAACCATAGTCTTTCTTTTATTTTTTTCCGATGTGGTAAACTTGGTGATTAGTGAATTTTGCTTTTGTATCTTGAATTTCCTCCTGCAAAACTCGGTGGTTTTTAATTTTCAGCTTATGTATCGAAATTAATGCAAATAAATACATAGTCTTTTGCCATATGTATTAGGGTTTTTACTATGTTCATTATCTTTAATTTCCAGCTTATTAAGGGCCCATTGTATAAACTTAATATGACTAACGAATGCAAAATTGTAGATTGTTCACCCACCCTCCTACATAACACATCCTTCTTTTCGGATTTTGCTGCTAATAAGCTAATGTTTCATGGAAAACTGGAAAGTCTAATTATTTATTGTTGCATTGTTGTTAACAAAGATTTTTGGTTGCATGATAAGCTTTGTTTGCTCAAAATGTAAGTAAAAAGTTTTATAGATCTTAACACGGTTGTGGGAAGGGTTTATATTTCGTTCTAAGTTCTTAATGCCTCTCTCTGTAACAATGAAACATGAGTCTGTTTAGATGTAAATGCTACATTTCGATGAAACATGTGCAAGTATTTAGTTCTATATTATGCAGTTGTATATAATTCTCGTTATAATTTTTATAAATTAACTGAGATACATTTGCTCCCATACAATTTTATCAATTTAAAAGTTGTATAATTTACGAGTGATTAGTTTTATACTATGCAAATATTATTATGCACTAAATATGATAATTTAATGCTTCTGTTTAGGTTCTAATTTTATCTATATTATTAGCAATTAACATTTGAAATTGAAACTCCATAAATACGAAATGGATAAGAGTTGGATGGATTTCTCAAGGGTAAGCGTCGAATATCGAAATGGAGTCGAAAACTTTCTAAATTTAGCTTTTCTGAATGCAAGCCAAGAAAATATGATTCTTTACCCTTGTAAGAATTGTGTGAACATTAATTGGCACATTCGTGAAGTTGTGTACGAGCATCTAGTAATTTTTGGATTTGTTCGGGGGTATAGAAAATGGATCTTTCATGGAGAGATTGTATCAGATAGATCTGCTTCCACGAGTTACTCGACTTATCGTGCTCCTTCTCCCCATCCAACTTTTAGAGAAGATGACATGGAAGGGATGTTACGAGATGCATTTAATATGCACAATCATCAGTCGTATGATATATAAAATTATTGTCAGGATGATGTTAATGATTTCACTGAGATTGGAAGAAGTGGATGTGATGAAGAGCCAAATGGAGAAGCGGCAAAGTTTTACAAGTTGCTGAATGAAATGAATGAACAACTTTATGAGGGATCAAAGTTTTCAAAGCTTTCTTTCTGTATTCGTCTTTTCCACTTAAAATGCATGGGAGGGTGGACTAGTAACTCCTTTACGCAATTGTTGGAGTTACTAGGAGAAGTGTTTCCTTTTGCAAAAATCCCTCAATCATGCAAATATATGAAGAAAATGATCAAAGATATGGGTCTTGGATATGACAAAATTCATAGTTGTCCGAATGATTGTATGTTATATTGGGGTGATCGAAAAAATCAGGAGTCTTGTCATGTATGCGGAAAATCTCGATGGATGACTAGAGAGGCAGAAAATGTTACTGAGGATGAAGCTCAAGCACGATCAAGAAAGAAACCGATCAAGATTCTGCGATATTTTCCTCTCATACCTAGGCTACAAAGATTGTTTATGTCCTCCAAGATTGCTGAGTCTATGAGGTGGCATCATGATGGCAGAACCGATGATGGATTATTACGGCATCCTGCAGATTCTTTAGCTTGAAAGTCATTTGACAACAAGTATCCAAGTTTTGCGAGAGATCCTCGAAATGTCAGGCTCGGTCTTGCAACTGATGGGTTTAATCCATTCAAACTCATGAGTACTTCGTATAGTACTTGGCCTGTTGTACTTGTTCCATACAATTTGTCTCCCTGGATTTGCATGAAACAATCATCTTTCATCTTATCCATGATAATCCCCGGTGAGAAAGGCCCCGGAAATGATATTGATATTTACATGCAGCCGCTAATTACAGAGTTGAAACAGTTATGGGAAGGGGTCGAAACGTACGATGTGTTGACGAAGGAGAACTTTAATTTACGCGCTACTTTATTATGGACAATTAATGATTTTCCTGCGTATGCAAATTTATCTGGTTGGAGTACCAAAGGTCGTTATGCTTGTGTTTGTTGTGCTGCACAAACATGTTCGAAGTGGTTGGTTAATGGAAAAAAGTTCTCTTATATGGGACATCGTCGGTGGTTACCTGATAATCATAGATTTAGATGTCAAAAGAATATGTTTGATGGTGATGAAGAGTTTCGAAATGCTCCTGACCAAACAACCGGCTCTGAAATATTCAGAATGTTGAAAAATATCAATTTTACTTATGGAAAGATGAATTAACCAACTAGTACACGATCAAAGAAAAAGGTAAAACAGGTCAATGAAGAGCTTGAAGTTGACGAACAAACTAATGATGAGTCTGATGAAGAGGATGATCCAAATGAGGTAGACTTGTGGAAAAAGAGGAGTATATTCTTCGAGTTGCCTTATTGGAAAAAGCAGATTTTGAGACATAATCTTGATGTAATGCATATTGAGAAGAATGTCTGTGAGAATATTATCGGGACCATTCTGAATGATGGCAGAAAATCTAAAGATAATCTTAAGAGTCGACTTGACTTAGTGGACATGGGAATTCGACATGATCTTCATCCGCAATTACGTCCGAATGGAAGAAATTTCTTGCCGCCTTCTATTTTTTCTTTTTCGAATAAAGAAAAAGAAGTGTTTTGCACGGTGTTGAAGGATATAAAGGTCCTAGATGGGTATGCATCAAACATTTCTCGATGTGTTAGTGTTAAAGATCGAAGACTTTATGGTTTAAAGTCTCATGATTATCACATATTAATGCAAGATTTACTACCAGTAGCTGTTCGCGGTTGCATGTCGAGTAAGGTGACGTCTTGTATCATTGAACTTTCTAATATAATGAAAGCCATATGTGGGAAAGTTCTAATGGTTGAAGAACTTGATAAACTACAAGATCGAGTTGCCTTGACTTTATGCAACTTGGAGAAGATATTTCCGCCTTCATTCTTCACAATTATGGTGCATCTGTTAATTGATCTTCCTCACGAAGCAAGAGTTGGTGGTCCCGTTTTCTATCGATGGATGTACCCTATAGAGAGGTGTTAATTGAATTACACGTTTCAAATTACTACTGATTATACATTTGAATAAAATGTATTTACGTAGTATGTTGCTTTCTGTATAGGTTCTTGGGCAAGTTGAAGTCTTATTGTCGTAATAAGCGTTATCCGGAAGGATCAATTGCTGAAGGGTATTTGGCAGAGGAATGTATGACATTTTGCTCTAGATATTTGGAACATGTTGAAACAAGATGGAATAGACCAAATCGAAATGATGAGTTAGGTACTGATGACTTAACTCAACATTATTTGTTTGAAGTTATGGTCAACCATTAGGGAAAGTTGAAATTGCACATTTAGATGACACGTCTTGGGTACAAGCACACCGATATGTTCTTTTCTATCACGATTCAATAGATCACTTTCGCACGTAAGTCTTTCGGACCCAATCCTAATGAAATCTCTTTATCTTTTATATTTATCAATTTTTAACGACATAATATTCTTTATAGTGAGTTTAAAGAAGTATTGAGATCTCGAGCACGCTCCCGAAGATTAAATCAGCGAGAGCTACATAAGTTATTCACAGAAACTTTTCATGAATGGTTAGGCCAGACGGTAAGCAACTAAATCTTACGGAACACTTATAAATAATATATGTCTTGCTTTTTATATCGACATCAATGCAAATTAATTCACCATTCATGTGTAATAGGTTTGGAGTGGGAGAGAAGTTAGTGAAGAAGTTAAATGGCTTTCTCAAGGTCCGAATAGAATAATTAAAAGATATAATGCCTTCCTCATTAATGGGTTCAGACTTCACACGAAATCTCGTGAAAGATTAAGGAGGACACAAAATTGTGGAGTCGTAGTTACTTCGTCAACTACAAGTTATGCTACTGTAAGGGACAATAATTCGCAGGATGGAGAGGTCGATTATTATGGAAATCTTACGGACATTATTGAGTTAGATTATTATGGAAAACGAAAGGTTGTGTTGTTTCGGTGTGACTGGGTTGATGTAAACAGATGTATAAAAAGAGATAAATTCGGGTTTTCAATGGTGAATTTCTCTCGATTAATTCACACGGGTCAACGTTTGATGGATGAACCATATGTATTTTCCTCTCAAGTGAAACAAGTATTTTATTGTCACGATGCAATGGATGACGGTTGGTATGTTGTGCTTCGAAATACTCCCAGAGACTTGATAGACATCGGGGATGGAAGTAGAGATGACATTGAAACAAGATCAGAGTGTTTACCTCTACTACCACAAAACTTAGATGAAACTATCAGTAATACAACACAATTTCAATGGGTTCGGGAGGACGTTGATGAAGATATTTATGACAACTGACATTACATAAGACTGTTGTACGATTTTATATCTTCATTTATTTATTTATAATGTTATAACCCTTAACATGTTGTCTTTCAATGTATTCATTAATTAAATCGTTTTTTATTACTCATGTTTGTTTATTACAGATATAATGCCGAGGAGAAAAATATCTGATTTGCGGGTTGTTCGAGCTTCTGAAGACCATGAAGAAAGAAATAACGAGGAAACGAATGCACCTGAGTCTTCCGAAGTTCCTGAAACTGTTGAAGAAGTATAAATTCAAGGTAATCTTCGAAACTTTATTTACTACTTTGTTCATTTTCAAAACTGACATTTAATAATTTCTTATATAGTTGAAAATGCTGGAACGCGCAAGACTCGAGGACGTACAACTTTAAAGGAATTATACCAACTTCCTCCTGGGCATCGTGTCAAAGTTTCAAGAAACGATGCCGGTCAACCTATTGGCCCAGAATCACATCTTCTAGCAGGTTCCTTAGGCATAGTTGGACGTAATGCGAATCTGTTACCGATCAATTATGAGTCATGGCGCAAAATGCCTAATAGTAACAAAAATCAAGCGTTGGATTTTGTTAAGGTAATAATGTCATTATAATAGATACTCTATATAAATTCAATACTAATTTATACTTACGGTGCATACTTATTTGCTGTATAGGAGAAATTTGTTTTAGAGGTCTCTGACGATTATGTGAAGCAAGCGTTAGGGAAGAGATGGAGGGACCACAAGAGCTCCTTAAAGAAGAAATACTTCAAGAATGATCTCAGCCTTGAAGAGAAGTTGCAAACAGTCCCACCAGGAATGCTCAGGTACCAATGGGAAGATGCAGTCAGATTTTGGAGTTCTCAAAAAGGACAAGTATGTTGTATTTTTCATAAATACTTGTAACAAAATTTAAATCATCATTATAAGTGGTTGTTTGACATTGTAGGAACGAGAGCATGTTGGCGTTGCTAGCAGGCAACAACAAAAGTTTAAGCACACGGCTGGATCGAAGAGCTTTGCTTGTATAGCTCATGAGGAGGTATTATAGATTATTGAAATAGTTTTTTTGTATTCCATGTACATACTAACTCATAGTAATTACATTATGGTACATTGTAGGAAAATACATCCGGTTCTAAAGTTGGTCGAATCCAACTCTTCGACATGACACATACGAAGAAGGATGGCACTCCTATGACTGCTGACGCTGCAGAAATTATGGTACGTTTATTGGGTAGATGTTTTAAATTTACCTGACTTTATTTATATTTGTACCATGACATTTTTTATTTTAATTAATTATTCACTTTATTATTAGGAAAAATTGAGGGAGAAAAGGGAAGAGTATCATGCTACTGCTTCGAGTCAAGGTATTGTTAATGATGATGACATTGAAAACCAAGCTATTAATGACGTTTTGGGTCCTGAAAGATATGGTCGAGTGCGCTGTCTAGGATCATTCGTTACTCCCACCAAATATTTTGGATCCAGTTCATCACAGTACATGTCATCACAGTCTCGATCTTCCCAATTAGAAGTTGGTCGTTTAAAGGAAAAGTTGGCTGAGATGGATCAACAAATGGCTAACTTGAAAGCGGAAAATGAAGCAAGGGAAACAGAGAGAGCAGCAGCGGAAGTAGCTAGAGCAGCAGCGGAAGCAAAGAGAGAAGCAGCGGCAGCACACAGAGAGGCAGCGACAGAACAGAGAGAAGTAATATATCAGCAGAGATGTAAAGAATTTGAAAAACGACTCAATGATATGATGCTGATGATACAAAAAACGCAACCTCAGAATCCACCATCGTAGCCTCATTTATGTTATGAGCATTATGTTAATGTTACTGAACCGTGTTTAACTTAACTTATATTACGTTAATGAAAACTTTTATTTATTATATTGGATTTGATGTTATTGCTGTTTTGTTTGTTGGATAATGGAACAGGTTGAAAAAACAGATTTGGGGTATTAAGTATAATTTTTAGAACTGTTAAATTCTGTGTTATTTAGCGGCGTTTGTAACAAAAAATGCTGCAATATACCATACATTTAGCGGCGTTTGTGATAAAAACGCCGTAAAATAAACATCTACTACGGCGTTTGTGAAGAAAACGCCGCTAAACATCAACGACTATTGCGGTGTTTGTCTGCCAAATGCCGTTAAATATCAACACCTATTGCGGCGTTTTTATGCCAAGCGCCGCTAAATATCAATACTTTTTGCGGCGTTTGTTGAACAATCGCCGCTATATGTTGTAACCTATTGCGGCGTTTTTTTGTTGAAAAACGCCGCAAACTTGAGTGTCGCTATTTTTAGCGGCGCTTTTAGCGGCGTTTGTTTTTACGCCGCAGGTGTTTTTAGCGGCGCTTAAAAACGCCGCTATAAGTAAAAAAAACGCTGCAATAAGCCACTTTTGTTGCAGTGAAGCTCGCGGAATAGGGTCTTAAATGCCCTAAGAATGCATAGACGTGGTACACCAAATTGATGTATACAAGAAGAATAATAAACCCCCAAAGGGTAACGTGCAGTAAATGTGTGTTTCGTGGTAAATATGCGCTGTTAATTCCATCCCATGCAGTGATTTTAGTATCTTTGAACATTAAAAAATGCTTGGTTTTGGATGATAGGTTTTCGGGATTGTGGTTGAGTGGACAAGGGTTTGTTTAATTAATCAGAGCATTTGTCTGAGTCTAGTTTTAGTAAGGAGCCCTACACAGATAATGCATAGTAGGTTTCCCGAAACAGGTTGCTATTGCCATCCATTGGTCCCCAAACCTACCCAACGTCAAAGAGTTAAATTACAGGCTCACGGCTAACGTTATGTTTATCATGGCAATTAGTATTTTTTTTTCCAGCAATCAAGAGCGTTGAACGTGAAGTCCTCTCTACCAGGACGTTTCACTTGTGTCTTCCTCTTTATGGGGTTGAAGTCATTACCATCTCAATCAATTATGATAAACATCTAATATCTATAAAAAGATCTAATCATGATTTTGATTTTCCTATTATGTTGAAATTTAGTGTTTGATTGTTTTACTTTAATTCGAAATAATTTTTTTTAATATTATTATAGGATTATATCTCACAGTGAAAAAAATATTCCACAAACAAGATTCTAATATTGTTATATATATATATATATATATATATATTATAATGAATACTAGTAACGAAATTAAAAAACTCCACAAGTTTATCATCATGGAAAAGTAATTACATGAATAAATTAAATTAAAATTGATCGATTCAAAGATAATTTTTTTTTTGAATTCCGACAAGAGTAACAATGTTTCTTTTAATACTTAATCTTAAGAATCAATAGGTATGTATCATATAACTTGTTAATATATACGCTCATAGAAATAATTGAATTTTATCTATTATAGACTATTCCCTTTTCTAGTTTAAGTGAAGAATCATATTTAGTAATTGGGATTATTGATTATTCTAGTGTTTGGATCTTTTGTCTCCAAAAAGAAATGGAAAAGAGAGGGGTGAAACAAGAGGTTTTAATTCCTCTCAATCTCGGTCAATTGTTGATGGGAATAAATGGATCACATCGTTCATTAGTGGTTCACTCCTTTTGATTTGAACAAATACCCACAATCAGTGGTCGAGCGACTATTGACTGGTGTTTGGATCTTGTCTCCATAAGAAGGTAGAAGAGAGAAGAGTAGAGAAAGATGTTCTAGCTCCTTTTTCTCGGTCTTAATCGAGAAATTTTATAATGACGTTAGTGTTGGAGTCATACGTTCAATCATGATAGTTATTCGTAGATTGGTGGGTGATCAATTATCAATTGATTTTAATTCTAATAAATCACGTGAGTCATGTCGAAGAATCGTGCCTTCTCAAGAGGTGTAAGGCTCCAAGTCCCTATATCTAGAGATATTTTATTGGGGTCTCGTTTGCGGATAAGTTTTTTTTTATAAAGAAAATTATGTGCGAAGATCAATTTTACAGAGAAAAAACAGGAATGGTATAACAATATACAAGAATAAACTATAAGAACTCTCCCAAAACCCAAAGGGTAACATGCAGTAAGAGGTGTTTAAATGTAATATCTGAAGTTAACTCCATCTCTTGTTTTAATAAGGAACGCAGTGATTTTAATATCTAATGGTTACATAATTGAAAATGGTTGGTTGAGTCGATAAGGGTTTTTGGATGTTGAATTGATCACATCATTTGTCTCAGCCCAGTTTTAGTAAGGAGCCCTACACAGACGATGCTAATTAGGTTTTCCGAAAGCAGGTTGCTATTGCTCTCCATTGGTCCCCCAAAGTCTATCATTGTCATTGCTCAACCTCAATTATTTAAGTTACAACGTCACACGCACGGTTAGTCTTATGTTTATCATAATTACCAATATTCTTTTATAAGATAAAGTAGTTAGTTTTATTAAAAATAGAAAAATATCTAAATTATAATGACGGTTTACGATCATAACCATAAGCTAAATACATAGTATAAACATTTTCCTATAACCAACAAAAAAAACCAGTCACTTAAGACCATACAAAGAAAAAGTTAAGAATCTAACCAAATAAACTCAAATAAAAAGGTAGATACGAACAAATCTAACTGCTTTGACAAGCGCACAAAAGGAAATCAAGCTATTGACGTGAGAAAACTATCTACGACTGCAATTCACGTATCCAAATACAATCCAAGGGTTCAAAGTAGGGAGATCAGCTTGATAACAAATAAGTGTCATCTTGATCAGTAGTTGTGATGTCAAATTTATTCTTGAGAAAAACAATAAACAAAAATAACGGTCAAACGACAAAATATATGTCAAAAGGTTGGGATAGACGTGCCATTAGGGTAGAGGAAAACGTGTCATGCAGACAAAGTTCTTAAAAAATAAAAAATAAGAAAAAAACAAATATATGATATGATAAAATAAAAGAAAATAATAAATACCGGCAGTCGGCAACCAGCACTAAAACTGACATTGCCGCCAATAAAATAGATTAAAAACAGAATTAGTGGTGGCACGGAGAAAAGAGAGAAAACTAGGTTGAAAACCCTTAGAAAGAATATCGAATATTATATATTTTAGATAAAGTATAATCATAGTTTTAATTTTTTTTGTAATGTTTTAGGCTTAATATAAAAAATGTCTAAACTATACATTTTTCTCATTTAGGAGACTAAACTATATTTCAATTAATCAAAGTGTTAACGTTACAAATGTTATATTTTAAGTGTCTTGTATGTAACAAACATTTAAAAAAAATATGTTAAACGACAAGTGTTGCATTCAAGTAATTTAAAAAAAAATTATTTTTAAAAACATTAAAAAATTATTATATTTATAAAAAACTTTAATTTCTTTAAAACTACAACAACAAAAAAAACCTCAAATCCTTAAAAATTCCTAAAATTAACCCTAAAATCCATAACATTAAACTTATCATCTCTATGGCCAACCATGGTCGTCGCTGCCTCCACCAACTTTGGCATCTCCCTTGTCGATAATCGTCACCCTTATCATCGTACACAGCGTCAAGTCATTTGGGTGTCGTGATTTTTCAAAGTTTGGGTTTTTGATTTTGTCTTTTTCTTTGTCGGAGATGTTGGTTTTTGAGTTTTGGGTTGTCAGGTGGAAGTTCTGGTGGAGGTTTGATCGACACCAATGTTGAGAAACGACGATCCGACTTGGACGTAAGGATTAGAATTAGAGTTTTCAAAAATTTGGATTTTTTAAGATTTGAGAAACTTTTGGGGTCTTTTTCGTAAAAAATATAAAATTTTAAGATTTTTTTGTAAATAAAATTTTCAACATCAATGTGACACTTGTCATTTAACGAAAATTTTTAACGACCGTAATGGCCGAGGCACTTAAAATGATAAAGTTTATAATGTTAGACACTTAGATTGATCGAGAAATATTTTTGACGCCTAAATGAGAAAAATATTATAGTTTAGACTCGTGTTTTTATATTAAGCCCTTTTTTATAGTATATGATGATTATAAGGTATTATGGGTTTATAATTTTTCTTAATAATTGATAACACACCCTACAGACACAATTGTACAAATCTAAAACCTCATGAGAAAATAATATTCTCTTTGATCACTAACGTAACTCAATAAGTTATTATTGTAATAAAATTCAAATGGTCTACTCTAATTTAACATAATTTAGTCATATATTTTTATAATGTTATTAATAGGTTTAAATCTATATAATATCAGTATTTATTGTTATTAAAATTAAGTAGCCTTAGGCATTCAACGGACATGAAAATTTATTGTTATTTGAACATAATTGATTGTACTTACATGCGGCCTCACTTCGTCACCAAATATCAATAAAAGAAGTTTCACGTTATCACGTTGAGAGTAATAATTATCAATTTCATGTTATCTTTGTTTTGTGCCTATTTTCTCTTTAAATGTTCTAATTTCACCAAAATTCTTATTCAAGGAAGAGGCTATATCTAACAGACCCAAAATTCTTATTTTTAATAAAACATGGACTTGTAGATAAATTAGGATGACTTGATCTTCGTTGTGAATTCGACGGTATGTCGGTCCTTTATGGTTGCCCTTCTTACATTGTCTCTTCGTCTGATTAATTTTGTTGATGTGGTTGTGGGTTGTTCGTGATGTTGGCCTATCTATGACTGTAGTTCTTCTCTTTGTATGCCCCTCGATTTGTTTGGTATGAGTCACTTTCTACTTCCATTATTTTGGTTAAATAACCATTTAAGAAGCCCTTTTACATGCTTGACTTCTCTACCAAGTATAAATTGTTTAATTTCACAATGAAGGTCCTCAACCGAGTTGATTCAACTTCTAGGTCAATAATTGGTTTAGACATCAGAAATTTAAGGGTTTTACGACACCCCATGCATCTTCAATGTTTTATCCACGACAGTCTCAATGTGTTGTGTTTAAGGTTCTATCCACAACACTCAGTTTACCATGTCCAATATTTTATTTATGATATCTCAATGTGTCGTATATAAAGTTTATACACGACACTCCCAATGTCATGTCTAAATTTTCATGAACAACACTCTCAACGTGTTGTATCCAGTATGGACGCAATATTTCATGTTAGAGGGTGAATTTATTTACGAAAAAAAAACTTTTCCACTTTTATTTTTTTCATCAATAATTAAACTCAGTTGACAGAATAATGGTAAAAGTGTGGCCTTTTTTATGCCAAATGATGGTTTCATGAAGGGATGATACTCTATTTCCCCTCATTTTCAGTATAAAACAGTTCTGGACCAAAAACAAAACCAATGGAAATATATGAATCGTGTCCACCTGAAACTTAATCAGGAAAAGGTTCTCCATTTTCTGGAGAAGAAGAAAACAAAAGGGCGGGGCTAATTGAGGAGACCACTTTGCTTGAAAACATCATGCATCGCTGCACCAATCTTTGCAGGTGATTCCACGACCGTCACACCGGCTTCCCTTAGAGTCTTGATTTTGTCCTGAGCCATGCCCTTCCCACCTGATACTATAGCTGTTTGTACAAATATACAAGTACATAAACTTTTAGATAATATCCCACAATCATGGACGTAGTAGAGAACAGACTGGACTGGTTGGTTTAGCTGGTTAAACCTTGAACCGAGAACTAGTTGCTCGGTGGTTCAATCATTTGAGTTGAACTGAAAAATTATAGAACCAGCCAAAATTGTAAGGGGAAACAAACCCATACCGTATTTCACAACAACAAATTTAGATTTTTATTTATATTTTGATTCATTTTCATCCTTGGCTTTTTGTACATGGGATATTTCCTAATTTTTCTTTTTTTATATACAATTTCCTTAATTTTATGAATTTATATTTTCTAATCTTTTAGCTGATTGAACTGGGAACCAAAGGTCCAAACTTTTCAATCTCCGGTTCGTTTTTCCTTTTCAACCATGCCCACAATAGTCAATTCTAATTGTGTATCCTCCCAACTTCAATACAAGCATAAATACGTTAAGAACAATGGTAATAATTTACCTTTCAACTAAAATGTGAAAATGCGATATCTTGATCATTATAATAGGTTGAACAATTTCCTTTTCCAGTATAAAGCGGTTCTTTTAATTCTACTATATTTTAGCTTATGCAAGAGGTCGTCCAGCAGATATAAAATACTAGCAACTGCAATCATAAGGTAATAAGCAAAACATGAAAGCAATGTCTTACCTCCTGCATGACCCATATGCCGTCCCAGAGGAGCAGTAAGTCCGGCAATGAAGGCAACAATTGACTTTTCAGTCCCACTTTCCTGTTCCATTTATAAAAACAAAAGCAGATGTTAAATCTACGAGTGGGACGGGAAAATATTATCCAACTGTTTTTACTTATATGCAACTGCAGTAGAAATGACATAAAAGAAGGTTCAACAATACTAACATCAGTGCAAAATAGGACGGTTGCTAAAATATAACAGTACGATTATAAAAATGTGAAGATATCTGGCTATCTTATGCTTCAATTTTAACACAATTGAGTAGAGAAGCCAATTCTGTCGGCTGCTGAACTGTAAAGAACTATAATTATAAACCAACTCTTACAAAGTAAATTTGATATTGAGTACAATTAAGAATCTGCATGGAATTCTACTATTTTTCCCCCCACATATGAACCACAAGCAGTTAGTAAAAACCAACATCAGTTTCTGCAACAAGGAGTCCTTAGTTCCTTCATGCTGAAGTATGAATATTACCTTTATCAGTGCAGCAGCATCTTCTTCTGCTGTGCCTCCGATCTCACCAATTAGAATGATACCTGAATGAAATCGCAATAATCATATAGTACGCATTCCTATTAGCAACTAGTTTAAAGAGTTTTTCACAAATAGTAACTGACACTGAATACTTGAACCGAAAAGTGAAAGCGTAAATGAGACAAAATGACAGCAAATGCTGGAAACAAGAAATGGAAGGGAAAAAAAGAATAAGAAAAGAACTTTGGTTCAGTCAGACGTGGATCCCAAATCCATAATAGACAACATACAGCTACACAGTAATCAAGACCTTTTAATCCAATATGTTCCACAGAATTAACAACCCAAATAGTACTGAATTAGGAAAATGTTACCCTCTGTCTGAGGATCAGCAAGGAACTTTGTCATACAATCAACGAAGTTGGTTCCATTAAAAGGATCCCCACCAATGCCTACACAGGTTGATTGTCCCACACCAACATCAGTTGTTTGAAAAACTACAGGATAATTTGACAAATGCTTTTATCACAAATTACTGAAGGGCCAGAAAGATACCATCAGCAGATGAAAAACAGTGTTAGTTTAGTGTAAGACACAGCTTTGTATGAGTTTCTTGAATTCTATGGTGATTCAAATACGACAAATGTGAACCTATGTATATACCTACAGAAGGACAGGGAAGATTAACTTAGGTATCAAAGAAAACTTCATAAGATTCATTCTATTCATACTTTTCAACTTCCATCAAATCAAATGGATCACTAGAAATTCTTCTTTGACATTTATTCTTCATTAAATAGAAATAAATGTTATATGAGAACCACTCCAAGTTTTCTGTAACATAGATAAATATCTTTGAAGGAGAAGACCATGTGGATAAAACTGAGACACTAAAAATACAAAGACATGCAATTTGGCCACAAGATCAGCCAGACTAGCAAAACCCCATCTTCAAATGTCTTGAGAAATGGGTTAGGTGGTTTAAGGGGAAAAAACATGTGGTGAGTGGTGACATATCATCAGGCATGTAGATATTAAAAGGGTGACTAGTATGCACAAATATGGAAGTAAGAAAGAAATCTAGGGAACTTATAAGTTAAATGTATCCAAAAGATTAAGGTCTTACTGCTTCATATGTTAAGTGCCGGATCGAGAAACAATTCCAATTCGACCTGATTTGTGGATGCATCCAGGCATAATTCCAATCTTACATTCCCCGGATTTAATGATGCCAGGGCAGTTTGGACCAATTAGCCTGGTTTTTTATTGTTGATTCAGGGCAGCCTTCACACGGACCTGCAGTGCAAAGACATCAGGTTTGATATAAAAAAAAAGATCATACAACTCATTTCAAAATCACCACTCCAAAGGTATAAACAGAAGTCACAGGTGCACATTTTGTTCACGCCCTTGGAAGTGCACATAATGCAAATAAGCTGACAGAGACAACTTCTAAAATGACAACCACAATACAAATTCATTTCCAGAAATAAAATACAGAACTAAAAAATTTACGCACACAAGTAAACAAACAGCTTTCCATCTAAGGTCTCATTGATTCAATTACCATGTCATGTTGAGGAATTCCTTCCGTGATACAAACAACCAGATCCAGTTTAGCTTCCATAGCCTCCATGATAGCAGCTGCAGCAAAAGGTGGAGGAACATAAATGACAGAAGCATTGTCCTTGGTTTCAGCTTTTGCTTCAGCAACTGAATTAAAAACTGGAAGTCCTAAGTGCTCTGTGCCACCCTTCTTTGGTGTAACTCCACCAACCTGCCGAAAGAAAAACTAGAGAAAATTAAGGACTAAATAAGAAGCCTTGGATCATTCCCAGAATTCATAAAGACATAATGGGAAATTGCAGCATTACCATATGCAGAATTTTACATAATATCTTACAAAACTAACTTAAACCCAGTTCTCAGACATGAATTAACAAATCATCTAAAGGTCTCACTTTCCTGGATTCTCTCAATACCCAAGTATTGCAGTGAAGAAAAGAGGTCCATTTCTCATATTAATAAAGAAAAAGGTAAAAAAATCCATGAAAAATTGAAGAGATAAAAGTCAGATACGGATTTGAAGTACCATCTTAGTGCCATATTCGATGGCTTGCTCGGTGTGGAAAGTGCCATTCTTTCCCGTAATGCCTTGACAAATAACAAGAGTATTATTGTCTACGAAAACCGTCGGCTGAGGCGCTGGAGCAGCCGAGAAAGCCCGTGACTGGGTCAGAAATTGAGAAGAGGAAGAGGAGGAGAGGGAACTGAGCGGGGATAACTGGGAAGACAACGATCGAATGAGTCGTGAGGCTTGTCTAGCCATTGCTGCTGCTGTTGTAGAAACCCAATAAGGTATATATTATTCCGTGCCAAAACGATAGCCCTCCTCTATATTGCTTAGCTTTAGAATTGTCAAATTACAATTGGAATACCCCATTCATTAGCCCAAACCCAAAGTCAACCTCTTTGATTCGTTTGTTTCATCGAATATAAAATTATTTATGATAATAAGATTACGATATATAGCTTTATTTGAATTATTACTGATAACGTTATTTGATTTATTTGACAGAAATATAAAAATATACTATTTTATTAGAGATGTTAAAACTATCTTTCATGGCTCGAATGTGTTGAATTTTGTTAAAATTTAAAATTATTATTGATCGTTTTGAGTTAAATACAACCAAAAATACGTACGAATGACACGCATCTATACTTATGGTTGAATTCGAAAGTTGACTACAAGTAGTTAATATTATAGCACTCTCGTTGTCCAAAATTTGATATCTTAAAAATATTATATTGTCAATAAAAGACTCGCAAATTACACAATTAATAGCACTATTATTCCTAAATGAAATGCAGATGTCAAATATACAAAGATTGTGCAAGATTATGAAGATATGTTCGAAAACTTTAAATTATAAATAATAATTAAATATTAAATTTTAATCCATATATTATTTTAGGACGAGATTTGTTTTTTGAAAATAATGTTTTGTATGATTTTTTTAAATTGTATCATACAAAACAAAACATACAATAAATACTTCATTAAAAAAATTTCTCTAATCTTAAGTGGAGGAAAAGGAGTGTGCTCTATCGATATTGAGATGAAATAGAACCCATACAACTCATCAAAAACAAAAACAAAACATCCATACCCACAAAACTACCGACCACCATTGGATTAAAATCCAAGAACAATGCTCAAAACAAATGGGACAAAACTGGGCAACCTCCACATACAACCTCAGGGCCATAAGAACTACTCACGTGCAACCAACTCCACCCATTCATAGAACCAAACGAAGAGAAAACCACATAGTTAGATAAATCAACCTCTCGATCAACAAGAACTTACGGATACAACGGACTGAAATTTTCAAGTCCTAAATCCAAAACCAAAACATGGAACCAACTTGCCATCCCTTAACATCAGGAAGACAACACCATAAAAGCTTCTAACGGCAAAGAAACAAATAACAACAACGCATAAAATACCCAAGATTCAGACTATAAAATGCTACAACAACCCGAATCCAACCCTAACTCTGCAATCGAACAATACCACGAAACCGACTTTGAGCCTTCTACTTGAAACCTGACCCTATAAAATATCATAACACTCACCACAAAAACGCTGAAAACACCACAAGAGACAAATAGCCCCAAAACTAGGACCAATAGCAATCCAGCTAATCATCCATCTACCGAAACAAGAATGCTACCGCGATAGGAAATATTTATTAATAAAATTTGAAAAAGAAGGAAAATGGGACGACCACTTACTATTGCACCAGAAACCAATCCTCAACATGGCTATCCCGAATAGTTGGTTGGCACACACCCTTTTCTTGTTAAAGATAATATCTTTCCTGTATAGCCAAATGCTCCAAACTATATGTTATCTCTTCCGAACAATTGAAATATGCCAAGAGATGGTGAATTGACTTTTTAAAAATTTGGTGGAAATAATCGAAAAAATAATTTTTTTTGCACAACGATTTAGAGTGACTCGACTTCTAAACTAAGTCTATATCCACTACCATAGCATTCACACTAAGAATTTCTCAAATTCACTAGATTTGTTTACCTTTAAGGTGTAACCTTATAAATACTTCAAAGTTTATACCCAAAACCTTGAATACACACTCTCCAAAGAGTAAATACAAATTTAGTAAACTAAAGAAAAACATCACAAAGACAAATAAGTTTACAACTAATTAAGCACATACTCAAATTACACTGAAGTAAAAATAAGCAAGAAGCTCACAAGTGTATTACGAAGAAAATGAAAATTTAGCACTAAAAACTCTTTTGATGTTGAATTGATCTTCCAATTGACTTTCTTATTATTCTACATTTGAATCTTGGTCCCTTTTATGTCCTCTAACATCAATCTAGTAGTTTGGACTCGTTGAGGATTGAATAAAGCCATTAGATTCATTAATTTTGAGCATTTAATGCTCACATGCACATTTGGTATAGATACCAACATGTTGCTCTCGAGACCGAACCTTTCAACGGTAAAAAATATAGTCGTTGAGCCTTCAGTATCAATACTGTTTGTATCAGTATCGATACCAACCCATCGATCTCGAGACTGAGGCATTGGTATCTATACCAAAAAGTCCTCTGGAATTTTGGTATCGAGACTGCCTTGGTCGTCTCGAGACTGGCAGTGATTTTGGCAAAATTTAAGTGTTTTGAGCTGTAAAAATAATATTTATAAAATGTAGATTAACTCAAAAACACTTGGGATTATTTTTCACATTTAAAAAAGTTTTAAAAATGTTTATGAAAAATTATTTATAAAAGCGTGAATTCCAAATTTAACAACTTAAAACATTTAAAAATAATGTTATATCAAAATCAAATTTTAGTCAACACTATCTCAAAAACACAAATATGCCAAACAGGTTTTAGATCGGCATAAACACTTTGACAATCCCACGCTCGAATCATATTTCTAATATTTTCGGGACAAACGAACTGCACCTTCCAAAGATAGCACCAACTTTGCCAGACTCTCCATGACACTTTGCAGTGGCATAGTAAATGATCAATCGCTTTCTACTTTTCCAAGCACAACACGCACACTTGAGACGGCATATCTGATAATCTGCGCTTGGCCAACTCTGCAAACACCGAAATTCTCTGCCGAACAGCTTTCCAGACGAAAGCCTCCATCTTAGGTGGAGCAAGGTTAGCCCACACTAATTCCATATCATATCTTTCTCACTACTTGTACATGCAACTTTCACGCAAAAACTTTTCGAAGAGTAAACACTACTGGAAGTACCAACCTATAACAATCAGTCTAAATGATTAGGATTATTCACTGCTCTATTTAAAGTACCTATGAAGTCATCTCAAATACTCAACTCCCAATCAAAAAGGTTTCTTCTAATCTCAATCTTCCAAGGCCAACAAGCGTTTATTTTTTAACCAAATTCATGAACTTTTACAATCTTGGTTATTGCGACAACGAAAATGCGTGAGAAAGCTAGTCTCAACGAGGGAAATTCTGTCCAAAACTCCTCCCAGAACTCTATAGATTTCTCATTGCCAATGGCAACCTTACAATTTTTAGTGAATGTGTCATCTATGTTTGATAATAGACGGGCAATATTCCTCCACACCCACAAACATTTATTCAGCTGAGAAGACCCTGGAAGTAACAAGGCCTGCGCATAATCGTACATAACAACAACGATCCTTCTCCACAAGCTCTGAGATTCAATACCAAATCTATATAACCATTTGTTCAGTAAGGAGAGATTCCTTGAGCCCATATCAAAGAAACCTAAATCCCCATGCAATCTCGGAGCGTAGACCCACTCTCACTTTACCCAATGGATCCCTTTCTTGGAGATTGTACCCCACAAGAAATTTGCAATCACCTTGTTCAATTTGGATACCACCGATGATGGCATATGAAATATGGACATGTAGTACACCTATAGGTTAGAGAGGACATATTTTATTAGAGTTATACGACTTCCGAAGGAAAGCAACTTGCTTTTCCAACCTTCTAATCTTTGACGAACTTTATCCAAAATGGGGTTCTACAGCTCAACAGAGTTGCACAGCTCAAGATGAAGGGAGCTTATCCCACCCACATTTCAACACAGCAGCCCAGTTTCTGATGCGCTCCTCTTCGATGAAAATACTAAACAATTTGGACTTCCATATATTGAGCCTTAGACCAGATACTACTTCAAAAACTCTAAGTAATCTCTTTACATTTCTAACCTTCTCTACATCAGCTTTAGAAAAGGCTATAAGGTCATCCGCAAATTGAAGGTGTGACACTCTTAAATATGAAGCACTAACCTTTACGCTTTTAATGAGGCCCAAGTTGACCGCTTTATCTATTATCCCGCTCGAAGCTTGACCCACTACATTAAACAGAAGGGGAGATAGTGGACAACCCTGTCTCAAACCTTTTTTTATCTTAAATTTGCTAAAGGGGAAACCATTAACTAACACAGAGAAAAACGCTGATGAGACGCAAACGTTTATCCAATTCCGTCAACGCTTTCCAAAACTCATCTTCTTCATTACTAAGTTAAGAAAACCCCAATCTACTAAATCATAGACTTTACTGAAATCCGCTTTAAACAATATTGCTTCTTTTTTTCTTCGCGTTAGATCTTCAGTTTCCTCGTTTGTAATCAGAGAACAATCCGTAATTTGTTTTCCAGCGATAAAGGGGAACTGAATATCACCCACTACCTCATTATTACACCTTGCCAGTCTTCTGGACAGAACATGAGACACTAATTTATATAGACTACTCACTAAAGAGATGGGTCTATAGTCTGCAATAGACCTTGCATCAACCTTTTTTGGGATCAAGGTTATAAAAGACTGATTAATAGATTCATCAATCACTATCCCGGAGAAAAAAATATCGAAAAATTCCAATACATCCCATTTTATGATGTACCAGAACTTCTTGTAGGAATCTAGGTTGAAAACATCTGGTCCGGGAGTCCGAGACCCGTCTGTCGAATTTAGCGTAGACCATATTTCATTTTTTGAGAAAGGAGCTTCCATAGCTTTTTTAGAATCTCGCTCCAGCTTTTTAAAATGCGCACTAAATTCTTTGACAGGGATAATATCAATGGAGTTAAAAAATTATCGAAAGTGATTCATAAAAGCCACGGAAATTAGCCTCTGGTCTTTAACTTGAATATTCCCAACCTGAATAGATGAGATATGGTTTCGCCTATCTCTTATTACTGTTGAAAGGTGAAAAAGCTTGGAATTTTTGTCTCCATCGTCGAACCATTTTAGACGCGATTTTTGTAGTCATTCTGCTCCTTTCTTCTATACTTTGTCCACAATCTAGCTTTTAGAGACCGAATTTCCTCTAGAACTTCCTCATTATTTTCAGAATCCACTGCAGTGGCTTCTAGTACCTCTATTTTCCTCTCCATCAAAGAGATCGATTCAGGATCTTTAACATGTCTCCTTCTACAATACCTTAGTTGCCTTTCTTATTTCAACTAGAAACGATCTAAAACATTGTCCTTTACACCTTCTGAATGTGCTTTTAACCAACTCGTGATATCCATTGTCCTCCCCCCAATGCGAAAACCATTTGAACATACGGGGTCTTTGAGACTTCCTCGGTTCTCTTAAATTTATCGGGTTATGATTTGACAGGCTTCTCGGTAAAGCAAACTGATTCAGGTTCAGGAACCAGGACAAGACCTCAAGAGAAATTAGGTACCTATCGAGCCTGGACGTGGAGGGAGAAAGACCACCTCTGAACCAAGAAAAATTACTACCCACTAACGGTAAATCTAACAGACCCCTGCCCTATGTAAACTCAGTAAAATTGAGCATAGAACTATGGTTTGGGACACCCATATTTTTCCTCCTGCCTTAAAACTGTATTAAAATATTCCTTATTATTGCAGGATAACCCACACCTTCCAGATAATCATTAGTTGAAGGAAAAACTCTTTCCACTTAGAGGAATTATTTTGTGCATACACATTAACTAGTACAACACTCTAGTTTAGATGTATTAATTTTCCTTTCAAAGCCAAAAATCTGAAATTGCTTACCTTCTGCTCTATCGAGAAGAAACTTGAGTCCTATAATTTAATAATCCCTCTCGAACCCCATATGAGGATTAGGGATGGTCAAAGAGTTTGAAATCGAACGGTCACAACCCGACTCTGTAGGGGCTATTTTTTTTTTTTGAAATTTCATGTTCGGGGCGGGGCGGGGCGGGGCGGGTTCAGGTTAAAGGTGAAAAAATGACTCGACTCGATCCGATTTAAATTATTAATTTTTTATATTTATATAATATATTTAAGATTTTACGGATTTTTATTTTGATATTATTAAAATATATTCTTTAATTATTAAAAATATAAAAATTATTATATAATATATTATTTTAATAATTTAAAATATAATAAATAATTATAAATATATATTATTATAAAATATATTATTTTAAAAATATAAATATATTCGAGTCGGGTTAGGGTCATTTTTTATTTAAAAATTAGTGTAGGGTCAGGGCGAGAAAAATATTAGAATTTATTGGGGCGGGGCAGGGTTGGGTTTAAATAATATAATTTCGGGTTAGGGTCGAGGCAACCAAAAACCCGGCCCGCCTCGTCCTTTGCCCATCCCTATTGAGGATACAGACTCACATCCATCCAAATCCTTTCCACCAATACGCTTAGCTAACCCCAATTTAACAGAATGCAACCACTTAATAGTATGGTCTTTGCTTAATGCTCTCACCTTCCATCTTTTTGCCAACCCTCTAATATTCAATGTTAAACATCACAGTACCATTAACGATCCATATACACACAATAGCAATTCTCACATACCTTTCGTGTTGTTGACAAGCTTCTGACTCCGACTCTACAAATCTATCCACAATTGAGTTTTCATCCCCCTCAAATTTAATACCAAGAGCTCTTCCCACTTCGAGTGTTACAATAGCTTCCGACTTCTCTACTTGTCAGGAAACCATCATGGGTCTAACTTCAGAGTTGTTTGCCATTTTTAAACCCATTTCGACCTTAATTGTACCCATTGTCTTCTTGTTCATCTTCCTCCTTTAGTCAACCACTCTTGTTGGGAAATTAAACGAGTAATTTCCCTATAACTAGATTAGTGAGAATGCGAAATAAAATCGGAATAATAACACACGAAATTGATAACAGAATTCGACCAATTATGCCTACGTCTCCAGACTGCTGCAGATCTTTTACTAAAGGGAGAAAAATTACAGGTGTTTACAAAAAAACACTCACAACCCAATTACACCCTGAAAATTACTCTCAATTTTCTCTCACTAAAGCTTTTCTCTCTAAGTTTTTCTTTTGTGTTTCTTGCTTGGATTGATTAAGAACTTGTTGGGGTGAGCTATTTATAGATGCAGAAGCCCCCCATTCTATTTCTACCAACTAATTCATTTAATTGGCTTTCCTTATTTTCAACAAAGGATGCACCATCAATTGGGTTGTTGGCTTGCCAACCAATTTCTCCTATTGCCATTTATGGCACCTGAAAGTTTGACCAACAATCTCCCACTTGAAGATTGATTTTAATTTGTCTTTACACCTCGATCAATGCGGTAACATTTCTAGTCTTGTTACTCTAGCATGCCAACTGAAGCTGAACACAACTTCAGTTTGTCCGTCGTCACCGTCTTTGTTAACATGTCTGCCAGATTTTGAGCTCCATTAGTCTTTTCAAGTTTTAAAATCCCATCTTCCAGAAGAGACCTGATAAAATGATATCGCATTGTATGTGCTTCGTCCTGGAATGAAAAGACTAATTCTTCGCTAGATGGATAGCACTTTGACTGTCGCAATACAAGACATTGTTTTCTTGTTTCTTGCCTAACTCTTCCAAGGAACTTTGGAGCCAAACCATCTCCTTACTGGCTTCCGTAACAACGATATATTATGCTCCAGTTGTGGAGAGAGCAACTATCTTCTGTAGTTGAGAAACCCAACTCACTGCGGTACCTCCTAGAGTATAGACATACCATGTAGTGCTTCTTCTGATGTCAACATTTCTGGCTAAGTCAGCATCTACATAGCCTGTCAGTGGAGTAGCCTGTCAATATCGTATCTCTACCTTTGAAATAAAGTGTTTTGTTTGTGGTACCCTACAGATATCTGATGATACATTTGAATGCTTCCTAGTGTACCTTGCCCGGATTATTCATGTACCTGCTAGCAGATCCCACTGCTTGAGCAATATCTAGTCTAGTACAAACCAGGGCATACATCAGACTTTCAATTGCTGAGGCATACGACACCTTCACCATGTGTGCACGTTCTTCCTCCGTTTTTGGTGAATGTTCTTTGGAGAGCTTAAAATGAACACCTAAAGGTGTACTTACTGGTTTAAAATCCTGCATGTTGAACCTGGAGAGTACTTTGTTGATGTACTCAGCCTGTGATAACATCAAAGTCCCCGACATTGTGTCTCTCTTAATCATCATCCCAAGAATCTGCTTTGCAGCTCCCAGATCTTTCATTGCAAACTACTTCGATAATTTTTTCTTCAAGTTTATAATCTCTTGCATGTTTGAGCCTACAACGAGCATGTCATCAACGTACAATAATAAAATAATGAAGTTGTTGTTGAACTTCTTGATGTAGCAATAATGATCTGCTTGACATCTGGTAAAACCACTGTTACCCATGAAGCTATCGAACTTCTTGTACCACTGTCTAGGAGCTTGTTTTAAACCATACAAGCTCTTCTTCAACCTGCATACCAGGTTTTTCTTGTCTGCCTCTATGAAGCCTTTTGGTTGACTCATATAGATTTCTTCCTCCAAATCATCATGAATGAAAGTTATCTTTACATCTAACTGCTCAAGATGTAGATTCTCTGCAGCTACAATTTTCAACACCAGTCTGATTGTAGACAGCTTCACGACTGGAGAGAAAATTTCATTATAGTCAATACATTCTTTTTGCTGAAAACCTTTGACAACCAATCTTGCTTTGTAGCGTTTGCTCCCATCGTGCTCTTCTTTGATCTTGTAAACCCACTTGTTATAGAGTGCTTTCTTGTCTGGTGGTAATTTACCTAATTCCCACGTCTGATTTGACATAAGCAAGTTCATCTTATATTTCATGAAAGACTCCCACTTGACTGAATCCTCCATCTGCATTGCTTCATCATAGCACTCTGGTTCACCATTGTCAGTCAGCAACAAGTAGTGCAAAGAAGGCGAATAATGCTGGGTTGGTTTAGGAATTCTGGAGGAGCATTCCAGTTCTGGTGTGCCTAGTTCTTCTTGAACAGCTTCAGGACTGATCTGAACATCATTTCCAGAAATCTTCTAAAACTCAGCAAATTCCTTTGTTTCAGTTTCGGTATTGGAGCTACTTGATTCTATAGTTGACCTATCTTTGTACATCACATTCTCACTGAAAATGACATCTCTGCTTCTGATGATCTTTCGATTTTCATAGTCCTAAAACTGGTAACCAAACTTATTACCACCGTAACCAACAAAGACACATTTGTTGGACTTAACATCAAGTTTACTTCTTTCAGCAGAATTTATATTTACATAAAAAATACAACCAAATACTCTTAAGTGTGAGAGGTTTATTTCTTTTCTGCTCCAAACTTCCTCTAGTATTCCACCATCCAAGGGAACTGAGGGACCATAGTTGATCAGGTAAGCTTCAGTGTTGATAGCTTTAGCCCATAGCAATTTGGGCAAGCCGGCATGTATACTTATGCATCTGGCACGTTCATTAAGAGTTTTGTTCATATGCTCTGCTACGCCATTCTGCTGCGGTGTCATGGGAACTATTGTCTCCATCTTAATCCCATTGTTTACGCAAAATTCTCTGAATCTACTATATATGTACTCTCCTCCATTATCAGACCTCAACCGCTTGACTTTCAAACCAATCTCATTTTCCACCATGGCCTTCCATTTTCTGAAAGTATCAAAGACTTATGATTTATTCTTCAGAAAATAAATACACACATTCCTTATAGAATCATCGATGAATGTGAAATAATATAGTGAGCCAACAAGAGATGAACTGGAGATGGTCCCCATACATCAGTATGAACCAACTCTAACTTTTCAGCCTTGGGTGTCTTGCCAATCTTTGCAAAACTAATTTTCTTTTATTTTCCAAAGATGAAATCCTCACATAGTCCGATATCTATACTCTTTAAATCCAACAGTTTCCCTTCTGACAAAAGTGTCTTCATCCCTTTCTCGCTCATATGGCCAAGCCTTTGGTGCCATAGGTTTGATTTTACATCAACATCTACTACTGTAATGATATTCTCCAAGTTTGAGGTTACATAGATAGTACCAGTCTTCTTACCACGAGCAATGAGAAGTGCTCCTTTGGTAATCTTCCATTCACAGCCTGAAAAGGTTTTACAATATCCTTCTCCATCAAGTTGTCCTACAGAAATCAAATTTTTTTTGAGGCCAGGAATATGTCTCACTCTTTTTAGATTCCAGGTGGTCTGGTTTGGCAACTTTAATCGGATGCCTCTTTTTTCGACGATCTTCAAGGTTTCATCATCAGCTAGATGAACATTACCAAAATAACCACTGGCATAGTTCTCTATGATTTCTTGGCATGGGGTGGCGTGGAAAGATGCCCCTAAATCCAAGATCCATGATTCAATCAGATTGTTAACTCTTAAAATCATGACATCACCTATTTTCTCTGTCATATTGGCAGATTCTTGTGCACCAATATCTTTCTTTAGTGCTTGGCAATCTCTTTTAAAGTGACCATTCTTACCGCAATTATAACAATTAAAATCTTTCTTTATCGTTCTTGATTTTCCCTTCTAGATTTCAATCTGCCACGATTTGGATTTCTTTCTAAATTTCTCCCTTTAGACTCTGTGTGCAAGGCTAAGGAGCTTGATGCTTCACCCGATTCTCTCTATCAAATTTTTCACTCAATACCAGATCCCGAATATCGTCGAATTTCAATTTATTGTTCCTGACGAGCTGCTGACTATTATAACAGTAACATTCTAACTGTCTAGTAGAGGTGATAAAAGAAATGAAGCTCGAACTTCATCATCGAATTCAATTTTCACGGAACTCAACTGGGTTGTGATTGTGTTGAGTTCATTTAGGTGTTGAGCCACTGATACCCCTTCCGCTATCCGTAAATTGAATAATTGCCTCATCAAGTGAACTTTGTTTGAGGCCGATGGCTTCTCATACATACTGGAGAGAGCCGCCATAAGACCCCTCAGGGTCTTTTCCTTTACTATCTTGAAAGCAACATTGCGGGATAACGTTAGTCGGATAACTCTGAGGGCTTGTCTATCGAGAAGAGCCCAGTCTTCATCCTTCATGCCCTCTGGTTACTTTCTTGAGAGATATTGATATAGCTTTTTCTGGTACATAAATCTTCAATCTGCATCTTCCAAAAGCCAAAGTTCACACCATAGAACTTCTCAATTTTCACATTCCCTTCATCTGTAGCCATCGCTCCCACTCGAATCTAGCTTCTTTTAGATCATTTCTAACAATTCCTACGAACCAACGTGTATTAGAACACCTCCGTCGACAAACTCGTATCGCCGACCAAATTTTACTATTTACGAAATTCACTATTCTCGTGAATAGTAACCTCGCATAAAAAATTGACAAAATTCACCACCAAAAGCTTTTGATACCCGTTGTTAGGAAATTAAACGAGTAATTTCCCTATAACCAGATTAGTGAGAATGTGAAATAAAAACAGAATAATAACACATGAAATTGATAACGGAGTTCGGCCAATTATGCCTACGTCTCCATACTGCTGTAGATCTTTTACTAAAGGGAGAACATTTACAGGTGTTTACAAAAAACACTCACAACTCACAACCCAATTACGCCCTGAAAATTGCTCTTAATTTTCTCTCTCTAAAGCTTTTCTCTTTAAGTTTTTCTTTTGTGTTTCTTGCTTGGATTGATTAAAAACTTATTGGGGTGAGCTATTTATAGATGCAGAAGCCCCCTCATTCTATTTCTACCAACTAATTCATTTAATTGGCTTTCCTTATTTTCAATAAAGGATGCACCATCAATTGGGTTGTTGGCTTGTCAACCATTTGACAACCAATTTCTCCTATTGCCATTTATGACACCTGTAAGTTTGACCAACAATTATGAATTTTCCTTTTTATTTTACCAACCCTATCTTTGGGATTAAGCATTGCTTTGGAACTGGAAACCTTACTTACATTTAGAACAATTTATTCTATTTGAAGATTAAACGAGGATATGGTTGGGCTTTTTTTCTCCTGGCTAGCCTTGAATTGATTTAGAAAGATTGCTCACCACCTCAACAGGGACTAGATGCATTTTAGACCCACGTGCAATGTTGGATCTTACTAGAAATTGTCCCATATCAGAATTGTTAATAGATGCTTCACACACAGCCCACTGATCGGCATGAGACAACCCACTACCAGACAATATAGGAACTTCGTGCAACCTAAAATTGGTAGACAAGTCGTTTGGCACAAAAACAGAATCTTTCCTAGACACGTAGGATACTACCAGAACCTCTTTATTCACTTTCTGACAATTATTTTCATTATCTGCGATATGATTTGAGTCAGCCTCAAAAAAATTCATTTCTTTCTAAGCCCAACTCTCTCGGACCCTCATCGATCACTTGATAACTCTCTAAAAGAGTTATTTTTAGTAGCCGTTTTCACCTAGGTTTAGCTTGAAATTGAGCATGTTTAGGAACATTTTATGATTAAAATTACTTAATTTTACATATTTTGTATGGAATGAGAATTGTGGGTTGCGAAGAGCTAAAATTGATTTTTGTTGCTTAAAATTGTTGCACTGATGTCGTAGCACTGTAGGAAATACTTATTGGATGTTGTAGCGGCCATCTAAACTATAGACGATTGGGAGAATCTTCTACATCGGGATAGTTGGCTCAAGTAGTTGTCATGTGGCTGGATAATAACTGAAATGTGGAGCTTTCCTATTGGGCGATGAAATTCTCATCTAAGCTATAAAAATGGAGTACTTTGGTGCAAAAGTGTGACAATTGTAAGAGATCCAAAGTACCATTTTCCACGTTAATTCTTTTGAAGCCACGGAAGCCTAAGTCATCTACCAGGGATTACTGCAGCACAAGGAAAACTTGACGAAGAGCTTTAGCGGTCAGCAGATCACCATTCAATGCCTTCTATTGAGAGAGAGAGTGATTCGAATGTTTAAACTTTTGTTGGATGTTTATTATGAATTTCATTATTTTGTGTTTACTTGGATACTTAGTTTGTGAGCTTTGAAATTCATGATTGTGAGTAGAAATATTTGCAATTATATATAGTATTTTCGTTTTAATCTAGAAATAGTTTTATTAAAATTGATATATACGTTTGTGAGCATTGATGTCTTTGAATAGCATAGGTATACTAAAAAATGTGCAACCAATTGATTAGTATTGTTAATAGTGTGAGCCTTTAATTAATGAAAGTTATTAAAGTTCAAATGGTTTTAATCAATGTTGATCACATAGATTAAGTGTACACTATTTTCATAAAACATGGAAGTCATAATATTAAATCCTTTGATTCGATAGTTGACCAATTGCTTTATGGAATGCTATAGCATGAACTGGTATCTTTTGTTATTGATTTCATTACTTTCTTTTTAGCATCTCAAATCTTTGGTAAATCTTACTCTTGAAAACTCTAATGAAAACACTTTGCTCCTAGTGGGTTTGACATCCATAGCATTAATTGTTACCACTTTATTGCTTGATTGATATGTATACTTGTGTTAAATGCTATAGCATCTTACGTAGCATCAGGTTTTTAGTACCATTGTTGGGGAGCATCGGCTTGATTTAGAGTTCTTTTAATTTTTCTTACTTGTTTGTTTTTTTTGCACATATTCTTAGTCTCTGTTTTTGCTAGTGTATTCCCTAGAAGCAACAACGATTTAGAGTCTTTTGATCCAAAGATTGAAAGAACATTTTACAGACATCGCCGTGAAGCTGCTATGGTTGGACGAGGGAATGATATTTTACCCTCGTCGCAGAATGAAGAGAAAAATGAGTTGCTAACTGGCATTGGATCTGGGCAACCATATTAGAATGTAGATGATCGTAACCACCCTATTCATGAGTATGTGTTGCCAACACTGGATGCTCTGTATCTGGGCATTCTAAGGCTATTTATTAATGCTACGAACTTTGAATTAAAGTTGGTTATGTTCCAAATGTTGCAATCTATGGGGTAATATGGAGGTTTTGTTACTGAAGACCCTAGAGCCCATTTGAGAGCTTTTATGGAGACTTACAATTCTTTTATTCAACAAGGTGTTTTGGAGGAGGCACTAAAGCTGAAATTATTTCCTTATTCATTGCGTGATAAAGCACAAGTTTAGTTGAGTTTACTACCACCAGGTGCTATAGTATCCTGGAATGAATTAGCTCAGAAGTTCTTATTGCGATTTAACCCGCCGAATATGAATGCTAATCTTCAAAATGATTTAACTTCATTCAAGAAGTTGGACAATGAAAGCTTGTATGAAGCGTGGGAAATATTTAAAGATTTGCTGTGGAAGTGTCCTATGCATGGATTTCCACATTTGACTCAAATGAAGATGTTTTATAATGGGTTAAATATTCACACTTGAATGGTGGTTGATGCCTCTGCAAACAGAGCTTTCCTGTATAAGACATACAATGAAGCGTATGATATCCTCAAGAGAATCTCCACCAACGATTGCCAATACCCTAATATGCGCAGTATGTTTGGTCGGCGTGGTGCTACAGCAATAGACTCGGAATCTTTCAGCTCATGGCATCTCAGATTTTAGCATTTCTTATCACTTGCGTATATTGTGGCGATGACCATAATTTTGATGAATGCCCTCAAAATCCGGAGTCTATATATTATGTGCGGAATTATCCAAGGAATGATAATGCTTTTGGCAATACATACAATTCAAATTTCATAAATCATCCCAATCTTTCTTGTAGAAGTCAGAATGTTGCAAATCCACTCTATCAGCAATATCAACCGCAATATTACACTCAAAAGAGTCAAATAACGCATCCACAAGCATAATAATATGTTGCTTAGCTACAACAAAGGCAGAATTACCAAGGCCAATCTTCGAACTAAAATCCAACATTAAACCTTTTGAATCCATGATAAAATAATATATGACGAGCCAATCTACCTCATTAAGGGCCATTGAGAATCAGACGAGACAGATGGCTAATGCTTTAAATAGTTGATTGTTAGGATCTCTCCCTAGCGACACTGAGAACCCTAAGAAAAATTGTAAGGAGCATTGCAAGGCCACTACCAGAAGAAGTTAAATTCATATTGGGGAACCAATTGAAGAATTGAGGAGAAAGAATGAGGAAACTCGTCAATATAGTAAAGGGAAGAGAAAAGAGATTGAGGTTGAACCGCAAAAAAGTCAATTCACATCAACAGATGCGAGGCACAGTATTAATTCAGAATTGTTTCCAACAACAACCCATGTTGCATCTAATGCACAGTCGGCTCCATTGCCATGACAACAACAATAAAAAATGCCTCCACCATTTCCACAACACTTCAAAAAGATAAAGAGATATCAGCAATATAAAGTTTTTATTGATGTTCTTTATTAAACTCACAATTAACATTCCATTTATTGATGTTTTAGAGCAAAGCCTGAATTATATCAAATTCATGAAGATAGTCCTTTCGAAGAAACAAAGGTTGGGTGAGTTTGAGGCAACCGCTATTACTGAAGGTTTTAGCTCTATGCCTACAAGTCAATTGCCACTGAAGCTTAAGGATCTGGGGAGTTTCACTTTTCCTTGTAACATTGGTGACACATTTGTAGGTAAAGCCTTATGTGATTTGAATGCTAGCATAAATCTAATGACATTCTCAATCTTTAGGAAATTTGGAAGCGGCAAGGTAAGACCCACTACGGTTACTTTGTAACTTATTGATCACTCTACCGTGCATCCTAGTGGTATTGTGGAGAAATGCTTGTGCAAGTGGACACATTTATCTTTTCGACAGACTTCATTATTTTAGATTGTGAAGAGAACAAAGATGTTCCAATTATTACCGGTTAGCCATTCCTTTCCATAGGTCGTGTGTTAATTGATATTGAAAAGGGAGAGCTAACCATGTGTTTAAATGATGAACACATTACTTTTAATGTCATGAATAATGTTTCTTACATCAATGACATTGATGATTGTTTTTCACTTATTGTGATTGATATTTTGTACGGGAACATTTGGAGGACTGTTATAGCGCAGATATAGCTTTATGCGATTTAGAAGCATTTAAAGAATTCTTGACTGATGAAGAAGCTAAATGCTGTAGAAAGTATCTCGAGAGCATTAAACCTTTACAAATGAATAATCATATTCTTCAAGCACCGAATCCATCTATTGAAGAACCATCAAAGCTTGAATTGAAACCTCTGCCAGAGCATTTGAAATATAATTATCTTAGAGAAAATGAGATGTTTCCAGTCATTGTGGCCGCACAACTTACAACATCACAAGAAGCCCAACTGATTGATGTGCTGAAGCATCATAAGAAGGCTATTGCATGGAGCATTGATGATATAAAAGGAATTAGTTCATCATTTTGCATGCACAAAATTCATTTGGAGGATCACAAAATTAGCTTAATTGAACATCAGCGGAAATTAAATTCGATCATGAAAGAAGTGGTTAGAAAAAAGATTATCAGATGGTTAGATGTTGGGATTATATACCCGATTTCAGACAATAATTTGGTTAGTCCTGTGTAATGCGTTCCAAAGTAGGGTGACATTACTGTGGTGAAAAATGATAAAAAAGAATTAGTGTCGGCAAGAACTATTAATGGTTGGAGAATATGCATGGACTATAGAAAGCTCAACAAAGCAACAAGGAAAGATCATTTCCTATTGTCGTTTATAGTCCAAATGCTAGATCGACTTGCTGGTAATGTTTTTATTTTTATTTTGGATTGATATAATGGTTACAATCAAATTACTATAGCTCCAGAGGACTAGGAGAAAAAAACGTTCACATGTCCGTATGGTACCTTTGCTTTTCGTAGAATGTTGTTTAGGTTATGTAATGCTCCAGGGACATTTTAACGCTATATATTGGCTATTTCGTCTGATATAATTGAGGATTATCTTGAAGTTTTTATGGATGATTTTTCAATCATTGGGCAGGACTTTAAGAAATGTTTGAGCAATTTGGTTACAGTTTTGAGAAGATACGAGGATACCAACTTAGTTTTGAAATGGGAAAATGTCATTTTATGGCCACAGAGGGCATAGTGCTAAGGCATCGAATTTTAAGCCATCGCATTGAAGTGGGTAAAACAAAAGTAGAATTTATTGAGAAATTTCCACCACCTACTAATGTGAAGGAAGTTCAAATCTTTCTTAGTCATGTTGGTTTCTATAGAAGATTTATTAAAGATTTCTCTCAGATTGCTAAGCCATTGTGCTAATTGCTAGAGCAAAACAAGAAGTTCGTTGTTGATGACAAAGTGTTTTAATCTTTTGAGACAATTAAATTGAAGCTAATGAATGCCCATGTTATTACAACACGATATTGTACTTTTCCCTTTAAATTAATTTATGATAATAGAGACTTCACTGTAGGAGCAGCGCTGGGGCAACAAAACGATAAAATGTTTCACGCCATACATTATGGAAGTAGGACATTAAATAAAATCCAGGTCAATTACACCACAGCTGAAAACGAGTTGCTTGATGTGGTGTTTTCTTTCAATAAATTTCGTTCATATCTTGTAGGCACGAAAGTGATTATCTATATTGATCACTCAACGCTGAAGCATTTATTTGCCAAGAAAGATACAAAACCTTGTTTAATCTGATGAGTGCATTTACTTCAGGAATTTGACATTGAGATTGCAGTAAGAAAGTATCTGAAAATAAGGTGGTTGATCACTTGTCTAGGTTAGAATCATGCAGCGAATATGGCAGCATTGTAATAATTCCAGATGAATTCCCTGATGAGCGTCTGTTAGCCGTTACAGCATTACCATGGTATGTTGATTTTGCTAACTATCTAGTTAGTGGGATGATACTACCAGACCTAAATTATCAAGGCCAAAGGAAATCTATGTGGAATGTAAAGCAATACCACTAGGAGGAGTCGTATTTATTTAAGCAATATAATGATAAACTTATGTGGCCTGTATCCCTCCATGTGAGCAGTAGATCATTCTGCAACATTGTCATAATGCCCTATATGGAGGACATTTTGGTGGTATGCGCAAAGCAGCAAAAGTGCTTCAATGTGAATATTATTGGTAGTCATTTTTTAAAGATACTAATGACTTTATAAAGCATTGTGATAACTTCTAGTGAACTGGGAATATTTCTCGGTGAAATGAAATGCCAATGCAACCTATTTTGGAGATTGAGTTATTTGATGTGTAGGGATTAGACTTTATGGGTCCATACCCTTTTTCATGTGGCAACTTTTTTATTCTAGTTGTTGTAGACTATGTATCCAAATGGGTGGAAGTTGTAGCTGTAATACCCCAAAAATTTAGACAATGACCAAAATGAAAATTTTGAAAGTTGGATGGTCAAAGTAGAAAATTGGGAAAATATTTAGGGAATTAAGTGATAAATTTCCTAAAAAGAATTTTATTCCATAAATAGATGGTTTACTCTTGAGAGTGGAGTTTTATAGAAATCATATTTTTGGATTTGGAATTTTAGTAAAGAAAAGTTAGAAAGGGTTAAAGCCGATAAGGAATCGGTAATTCAGATCAAATTGGAATTTTACAAAAATTGGAAGGATGTTATAAAATGGTTGGAAATATTATTTTAATATTTTGGATCAGAGAAATTGGTTTGGAAATGTGCAATTTTTTAGATTTAACCGAAACAGTGGAATTTAGTGACTAAAAAGCAAGTTTTGAAAATTTCATGGCATTTTCGTAGGTCAAAGTCAAATTAATTCATGTTTGACTTTTTAATATGATAATGATCAGATGGATTGGTTTTATGGTGATTATGGAGATTCATTAATGGCAAAAGTGGAATTTCCTATGGTGTTGAATAAAAAAATTATATGATATATTATTAAGCATGTGTTAGATTTATTATATCATAAAATATCAATCATGGAAGAGCAATTTCAGCTTCTTCTTCATCCAAGACCGACACCCCCAAGCTTGCAAGGTAGGTATTCCTGTTTTGAATTTTGAAGCAATCTTGTTGAGAATTAGACTTAGGTGTGATTAGGAAAAATGTTCTACGTTCAATTCTCTACATTTTGACATGAATATTACTAGGGTTTCATGTTCAAGTTCATCTTGAGTTGATGAAGGGGATTTTTATTCTTGTGTTTTATGGGTTTTGAAGAGTTAAGTGATTTTAATGAATTGATTGTAAGAATTGATGAAGAACCTAAGAATGAAGTTAAAGAAAACAGTTTGGATTTTGAATCTGGCAGTAGGTTCGAAAATTCACCAGAAATTATATAAAAATAATTTCGAGGTTATTTTTATATATTGTGTTTATATATCGATCTAGTTTTGTTTGAAACAAATGGGGATCAATTTCAAGGTGTATACAAAAAGATATGAATTTTTAACCAAGGAAAGGTCAGAAAAATCAGACAGCAGATTCTGCAAAACAGATTATGATGATCTACTTTGAAAATTCACCATAAATTGTACAAAATGAATTAAAAGGAGTTATTTATATGGATAGATTTGTATTCGAGTTTAATTTTCAAAGGAATAAACGGAATTGAATTATAGTGTGTATATCAATACAAAATACTGATTCTTTAAAGTTAGTATGAGTTGTCTGAATATGGAAAATTGATGGGTTCTTGTGTAAGTGTTGTATAATTGATGTACTATGCTGGAATTATTGGTATTAAGAATCTAAGTGGTAAAATGGTGAAAGACCATTTTGGGTAAATTGGAAGAGTTGGTTACAAGGTTAAAAGGAATTATTAAGAGTTAAGTATTTTGATAGATAATGAGTATCAAATATATTATGGAGTTATTTTGGGATATGTTTACGTTAGTAAAATACTAACATATGTATCGTTATGAAATTGTGAATTATACAGATTATGATTGATTTGCGATTGAAGCAAGTCAAGTGGGTTTATTGTTGACAATAGTGAGGCACAAATTTGGAAAATTATAAAGTGTCAAGGTGAGTGCAATACATGCATGAAATTATACATGGATGTTTTATACATCATCAGGAAGACTTGCGATAAGTCGACCTTGTTTATATCGGCATGATTTTATATCATTTTTATAAATTGATATAGATATGTCAGAGTATGAAATTAAAATGCATTGATCATGAAAAATGTGATATTTTACCATAAATGTTTTCGGGTATGAACTGCCCAAGGTTAAATTTGATAATATACTTTGCCATGGATGGATCGAATAAAATAGACTATATTCCCAAATAAGTCATTGAGGGACAGGGTATAGTTGGCATGCCATAAAGTATAGCAGCTGTAGGTTTATAATACATTTCGGTGTATATGGTGGGAACGACCTTATGTGTAATACACTTCGTTGTATATGGTGGGCACGACCTTATGTGTAATACACTTCGGTGTATATGGTGGGCACGACCTTATGTGTAGCACTACGGTGCAAATAGTACTCGAATACCCAGGGTCCCCAGGGTTGTATATTGGGCCATAGGCTATGATTTATGGTTTATTGATTAATAAATGGTAAGCATGCAAATAAGCTTACGAGCTTATGGAATAATGGTAAGTATATTGGTAAAATAAGCTTACGAGCTTATGGAACAAATAGTAAAATATTGGTTATGCAAATAAAATGATTTTATGGCAAATTTTATTTTTGACATTGAAAATCATGCATGAATTGTATTGCATTGTTAAATGTTTTAATT
Organism: Hibiscus syriacus; assembly: GCF_006381635.1. Classification (NCBI taxonomy): domain Eukaryota; kingdom Viridiplantae; phylum Streptophyta; class Magnoliopsida; order Malvales; family Malvaceae; genus Hibiscus; species Hibiscus syriacus. Next base: position 46,993 of record NW_024061975.1, on the reverse strand, counting down.
GCCTCACTAAGTATATACTTAGCGTGTGATGATTTTCACGCGTAGGTAAAAAGCAAGTAATAGAATAAAGAGTTCAGAATGACATCCAACATCGAGAGGTATATTTCAATATCAGTAAGACATCCTATGATGGAATTTAAATTTGATAGTGGCATGTAAATAATAATATTCAATTTGTTTTGTTGATTAAATTTGGGAATTTTATATGATGAAAGGTTAAATTTTTATGAATTTATTTGTATTTTCAGAATTTACTGTAGCAGGTACTGTAATGCATCGATGCACTGTAGCAGTGTATCGATACACAATTATAATTTGATGTTTTATGCATCGGTGCACTGTTCATGTCACTGTAGCAGTGCATTGGTACAGTCACTGTTCACGGGTATTGTTCATCACTGTTCACGGTACTGTTCATCACTATTCATAAAAAATCTTTTGTTTTAAAGTTGTTATAATGAAACATAATTTATATGATATGATATTTTTATAATATCAATTACCATTTTAAGAAAATAAATTTTAAATCACTTGTAAAAGTGGAAATGGTTTTAAGAAATTCGGGTGACATCTATAAGCTGTATAAGTATAATTATACGGTTTATGGGTGTTACATTTATTGGAATTAGAGCTACAGGTTTAGCCGATTCTAGGACTAAACTGAGGTTATTTTGAGTTAAAAAGTGTATATATGCCACTAGGATGTCAAAAGTTACTGATATTTGTATATATACTGTGATGATGTTTATAGGGAGTAAAGTTATTCTTTACTAAAGTATGATGATTCTGACTATGTTCATATGTGGGAAACTAAAGACAAAGGTGAGAAAGTTGAAAATGTTGAAAAGAAAGTCGAGATTGAAATAGACCGAAAAGGGACCCGACATGATTTTTGTAAAACACCTTAGAAGGGTGGATGTTATAAAGGATTTTTCTCCATTTTGTGGAAGAAATGCCCCAGTTTTAAATGAAGATTCTGAATTAGAAGAATCGATTAAAAGTTTGAACGACTTACAAGAAAAGTTGAATCGGATGAGGATTCAGAGGAGATTTATGAATCTAGTAATGATTCTGAGGTTTCTCCAGGTAAGCTTAAATAAGTGAGAAATATTTAAGATAAGCATTAAATTGTTTAAAGCATTGTTGATTCGAGTAAGAGAAATTGAGTAAGCGGTAAATATGATTTCTGCTAAAAGTTTAAAGAAAGTTGAGTTATTGGTGAATCAAATGGTTATGAGTTGGGTTGAGAATAGATATCAAGTCCATAAAATTTGATAGAGTTACCTTGTGATGGTAAATGTGCGAAAATGAATTTTCTAACCTTTCATACTGCAATGAATTATTGTTTAGATTGAGATGGATTCTCAAGAACTTGAAAAGTGTCAAGTTCGTAATGATAAGAAAAATAGTAAATTCGTTTGATAGTGTGATTTTAGCATTAATTGCTATGAAGTTATTGTTACAAAGTTATCAAGTTTTCTTATTGAATGATGTGGACATTGAGACTTTCATTTGAGATGGAAAATGTTTCAACTGTTCGAAAACATTATTTTGGATTTGGAAAAAATTATACAGATTTTCTTAAGATGAAATAAGGAATTCCAAAGTAGAAATATTCAATTCTACTTAATATCGAGTGTATTATAGCGGAAGACCCATAGGTCACGATCACGATACAAGTGTTAGACGGACAAATAGTAAATGTTCGATAAAGATTCATGAGCTTATGTTAATGGTGAATCTTATGGGATTATCATTAACGAGTTTAAGATCATTTTGATCATGAGTGGGTTGTCTCCATATTAAGGTTGGGTTAATGATCGTAAGAAGCGATTAATTTAGAAAAATGCAGAGAAATTAAAAATTTTAATGATTGATGAAAAAGGTGAAGTCATCACTAAAGTGATATCATTAATGGTTGCGATTAAGATGATGTAAAAAGGATGCATAACTTTTGTAGCTAAGATGATAGATACTCAAGTATTTGAAGCAAGATCATATATTATTTCTATAACTCAGGAATTTCCATATGTCTTTTTATATTTATTATTTGGGTTACCTCCAGATCGAGAGGTGGAATTCAATATTAATGGTTATAAGGGCATTGATCTTGTATTTATGGGTTTGTATCGAATGATTTCAATTGAGTTAATAGAATAAAGAACCAATTGTAAGAACTGCTAGATTGAGGGTGCATTTGACCGAGTATTTCACCTTGCGGTGAACCAGTGTTGTTTAAAAAAAAATGGTTATATGCGATTATGCATAGATTATCGATAGTTAAACAGAGTAACTATCAAGAACAAATATCTTATTTTGAGGATTGATGACTTGTTTTATCAACTTATGTGAGCATCTGTTTTCTCTAAGATTGATCTTATATCGGGATATCACTAGTTAAAGATTAAAGAGTAAGATGTTCCAAAGATAGTTTTTAGAATACGGTATGGACACTACGAGTTCGTAGTAATGCCATTTGGTTTGAAAAATGCTCAAGTAGCATTAATAGACTTGATGAATCGAGTATTTCAATTTTACTTGGATTAATTTGAGGTGGTCTATATCGATGACATTCGGGTATACTCGAATACAAAGATAGAGCATGATGTTCATATTCGTATTGTGCTCGAGATACTTAAGGGTAAAAAGTTATATGCCAAAATGTCAAACTGTGAGTTTTGGCTATCAGAAGTTGTTTTTCTTGGTTATGTTGTATCGACAGAAGGTATAAGAAAAAATATTCAAGCAATATTGGAGTGAAAACCTCCAAAGAATGTTCAGAGGTCTGAAGTTTTGGGACTTGTTGGTTATTATCGAAGGTTTATGAAAAACTTTTCGATGGTTGCTTCTCCTTTGACCAAGATCTTGAGAAAGGATGTTTCATTTGCTTGGACTGAGAAATGTCAAGAGAGTTTTAAAGCTTTAAAGATATTTTAAATGGAAGCACCAGTGTTGGTACAACCGGAATCAGACAAAGAGTATGTGGTGTATAGTGATACATTTCATAATGGTTTGGGTTGTGTACTTAGACAAGAAGGTAAGGTGGTAGCCTACGTTTTTCGACAATTAAAGATGCATGAGAGGAATTATCCTACTCATGATCTTGAGTTAGCAATGGTTGTTTTTTCTCTAAAGTTTTGACGTTATTATTTATATGGTAAGAGATGTCACATCTATACGGATCATAAGAGTTTGAAATATTTGTTGTTTTGAGACAACAAAAATGGATAGAATTTTTAAAGGACTATGATTTGATCATTGATTATCATTCAGGTAAGACAAATGTTGTAGCAAATGCAGTTAGTCAGAAAGCTTTTGTAGTTTTGCAAGCTATGGATGTACAACTATTGTTAAAAGAAAATGGCACACTATTAATGAATTAAAAGTAAAACTGATGTTTGTATATCGGATAATAGAGCTACAAAAGAGAGATAGCGGATGCTTGGAAAAGATTTCACTAGTGGAAAAAACAAAATGAGACTAAAGATGTTGAAATCAAATTAGATGGATATAAAGAGTCATTTTGGTGGCTGGATATGAAAAGAAACATTATTGAGTTTGTTGCTACGTGTTTGACATGTTAACAAGTAAAAGATGAGAATCAAATCTTTCGGGATTGTTGCAACTGAATTTTTATTCCATAGTAGAAGTGGTAAAGAGTCACTACGGATTTTGTTACAGGGTTATCTTTGATAAAAAAAAGGATTCCATTTAGGTGATAGTGACCGGCTAATTAAATCGGCACATTTTATTTCGATGTAAATGAACTATGCATTGGATAAATATATAGAGTTTTATATCAAGAAGATAGTTCGATATCAAGGAGTATCGGTATTCATTATATCGGACATAGATCCAAGGTTTACTTAAGGATTTTGGAAATATTTGCATAAAGTATTCGGTACTCGATTAAATTTCAGTATGATCTTTCATCCATAGACGGATGGTAAGTCATAAAATACTATTCATATATTAGAAGATATGTTGGGTGCATGTGTAATTGATTCCAATGAATCATGGGAAAAGAAAAGTATTTATTTTAGTAGAATTTTTCTACAATAACAGTTATCGATTGAGTAACAAGATGACTCAGTATGAAATTTATATGAGAGAAAATGTCGAAAATCATTGAATGGGTTTGAGTTAAAAGATCGAAATCTTGTTGGCCTAGATTTATTGAAAGAGGTTGAGGATAAAGTAAAGATAAGTCAAGATAATCTCAAAATGGCATTTGATAGGCAAAAGTCTTATGCAGACTTGAAGCGAAAAGAGATTGAATTCCATGAAGGATAAATATCACCTTGGAAAAAGATTTTTGCGTTCAAAACGCAAAGGAAAAATAAGTCTAAGATTCATTAAACCTTATGAGATGTTAAAAAAGAAATGGACGGATGGCTTATCAGTTAACATTAACTCTGGAGGTAAATGAGATCCAGAGTTGGACAAAGTACACAATGTTTTTCATGTGTTGATGCTTATAAAGTATCGATCAAATCTTTCATATGTCATTTCATCAGAGGAAATTGAGATCTGACCAGATTTGACTTATAAAGAAGAACCAGTTCAGATATTAGCTCGAGAAATTAAAGAACTGTGTAACTAGATGGTTCCTCTAGTCAAAGTGACTTAGCAAAATCATAATGTCGAGGACGTTACTTGGGATAGAGAGGATGATATGAAAATGTGTAGATATTTTTAAATCAAATTGAAGAATTGGATTAAACAAGTTCAAAATATAATGATTTGCATGATCTTTACAAAATTCTCAAAGTAAAGAGGAAAAATCGGAATTCAAGAAGTTGGTAGAAGAGGTTTTCGCATAAGACTAGAGTATGTCTTACCAGTTCGTACAACCCTAAATTAGGGTTATGAATTTACAATGGAAAGTGCAATCCTTATAAAAAGGGAATTAAAGTTTATATAGATAGATTTAAAATTCGAGGAAGAATTTTCTTAAGGAGGGGAGAATTGTAATACCCCAAAAATTTAGACAATGACCAAAATAAAAATTTTGAAAGTTGGATGGTCAAAGTAGAAAATTGGGAAAATATTTAGGGAATTAAGTGATAAATTTCCTAAAAAGAATTTTATTCCATAAATAGATGGTTTACTCTTGAGAGTGGAGTTTTATAGAAATCATATTTTTGGATTTAGAATTTTAGTAAAGAAAAGTTAGAAAGGGTTAAAGCCGATAAGGAATCGGTAATTCATCTCAAATTGGAATTTTACAAAAATTGGAAGGATGTTATAAAATGGTTGGAAATATTATTTTAATATTTTGGATCAGAGAAATTGGTTTGGAAATGTGTAATTTTTCAGATTTAACCGAAACAGTGGAATTTAGTGACTAAAACGCAAGTTTTGAAAATTTCATGGCATTTTCGTAGGTCAAAGTCAAATTAATTCATGTTTGACTTTTTAATATGATAATGATCAGATGGGTTGGTTTTATGGTGATTGTGGAGATTCATTAATGACAAAAGTGGAATTTCCTATGGTGTTGAATAAAAAAATTATATGATATATTATTAAGCATGTGTTAGATTTATTATATCATAAAATATCAATCATGGAAGAGCAATTTCAGCTTCTTCATCCAAGACCGACACCCCCAAGCTTGCAAGGTAGGTATTCTTGTTTTGAATTTTGAAGCAATCTTGTTGAGAATTAGACTTGGGTGTGATTAGGAAAAATGTTCTACGTTCAATTCTCTACATTTTGACATGAATTTTACTGGGGTTTCATGTTCAAGTTCATCTTGAGTTGATGAAGGGGATTTTGATTCTTGTGTTTTATGGGTTTTGAAGAGTTAAGTGATTTTAAAGAATTGATTGTAAGAATTGATGAAGAACCTAAGAATGAAGTTAAAGAAAACAGATTTTGAATCTGGAAGTAGGTTCAAAAATTCACCAGAAATTATATAAAAATAATTTAGAGGTTATTTTTATATATTGTATTCATATATTGATATAGTTTTGTTTGAAACAAACGAGAATCAATTTCAAGGTGTATACAAAAAGGTATGAATTTTTAACCAAGGAAATGTCAGAAAAATCGTACAACAGATTCTGCAAAACAGATTCTGTTGATCAAATTTTAAAATTCACCATAAATTGTACATAATGAATTTGAAGGAGTTCTTTATATGGATAGATTCGTATTCGAGTCTAGTTTTCAAAGGAATAAAGGTAATTGAATTCCAGTGTGTATATCAATACAGAATACTGATTCTTTAAAGGTAGTACTAGTTGTCTGAATATGGAAAATTGATGGGTTGTTGTGTAAGTGTTGTATAATTGATGTACTATACTGGAATTATTGGTATTAAGAATCTAAGTGTTGTAGCATTGAATACCTTAAACAGAGTTGGTGCGAATTTTTCTAACTTAGCAAAGTATTGATTGGATACACCTATATTACACACACTACACTTTGAGGATTCTTGTTTTGATGGGATGAAATTGTATTTCTTTATTTAAGATTACATATATGCTTCACAACATCAGCTGAGGACTGAAAAAGGATCTAATCTACTTGGCTAATTTCTTAAAGTTATTTTGTGACATTGTTGTTTAGATATTTCATGCATGTTTTACTTGAAGGCGAGCAAACAATTATGTTTAGGGGTTGATAACTCTCCAAAAATGTTATCTTTAGTAGCCTTTTTCACCTAGGTTTAGCTTGAAATTGAGCATGTTTAGGAACATTTTAAGATTAAAATTACTTAATTTTACATATTTTGCATGGTAGGAGTATCGTGGGTTGCTAAGCGCTAAAATTGATTTTTGTTGCTAAAAATTGTTGCACTAATGTCATACCACCACAGGAAATGTTGATCGGAGGTTATAGTAGTCATCTAAACTCCAGACGGTTAGGAGAATTTTCTGGATCGGGACAGCTGGTTTATATAGTTGTCATGTGGCTGGATAACACTTGAAAGGTGGACATTTACGATTGGGCGATGAAATTCTCATCCAAGCTATAAAAGGGGAGTACTTGGGTGCAAAAAGTGTGACGATTGTGAGAGATCCAAAGTACCATTTTCCACGTTAATTTTTTCCAAGCCATGGAAGCCTAAGTCCTCTGCCAAGGATTGCTACAGCACAAAGGAAGCTTGCTAAAGAGCTTCAGCGGTCAGCGAATCACCATTCAATGCCTTCTATTGAGAGAGGGAGTGATTTGAATATTTAAACTTTTGTTAGATGTTTATTATGAATTTTCTTATTTTGTGTTTACTTGGGTACTTAGTTTATGAACTTTGAACTTCATGATTGTGAGTAGAAATATTTTCAATTAGATATATAGTATTTTCGTTTTAATATAAAAATAGTTTTATTCGAATTGCTATATAGAATTGCTATATACATCTGTGAGCATTGGTGTTGCTGAGTAGCATAGGTATATTGAAAAGTGTGCAACCAATTGATTAGTATTGTTAATAGTTTTAACCTTTAATTAATGAAAATTATTAAAGTAGTTTAAATGGTTTTAATCAATGCTGATCACATAGATTAAGTGTGCATTGGTTGCATAAAACTTGTAAGTCATAATATTAAATCCTTTGATTATAGTTGACCAATTGTTTTCTGGACTGCTGTAGCATGAAGTGGTATCTTTTGTTATTGATTTCATTACTTTTTTTAGTATCTTGAATCTTTGGTAAATCTTATTGTTGAAAACTTTAATGAAAACACTCTGCTCCCTATGAGTTCGACATCCGCAGCATTAATTGCTACCACTTTATTACTTGAACGATATGTATACTTGCGTTAAATGCTATAACATCTTACGTAGCATCACCACCCACAATTCATCATTATCCGAAGTGTCAAACGGAGATCACCATCAATGAATTTCCATTCTCCATTGTATTCCTCTGCATGAATTTTAATATACGATACTCGCCCATTTAGTATTAACGAAATGCGATCTGGGATGAAAGATTCCTTTTTTACTATGGCTAATACTATCGCAATATCGAACCAAGAGCGATTAGAAGTATCCTCATCAATCTTCACGATCGAACCCCACCTACTAACAAGTTCCTTGAAAAAATTATCATTCCAAACTTGCATGGGGACGTCTTTCATTTTTACCCAGATCCTAATCTTTCTCTTATCATCGAAGCCCTCCAACATTTCCAGTTCCTCGAACCACTCCTTTATCCATTCGACTGTACTGTACCAGCACCTGAGGAGATCCTCTTTGCATTTAAACTGAATCACCGACAATAACCTAAACCAAGGACTTACTTTCACGTCGAAACCATCAGATTTGAAAGCATCTTGAACGACTTCAGCGTTATACATTCTTTTAATCTAACCAACCATGCACAACCTTCTCCAGTCCATTTCTGTCCTTAGAATACAAATCAATTTCTCGCCTTGACAGCCCTGATCTCTTGAAGCTTCCGGTACCTCATCCACCAAAATATCTTGTACTTCATTCCCTGCCATCCTGCAGAAACCACACTCATCTTTCTTAACGTGGTTCGGACCGGAACTATCAGCCAAAAGATTGCCCAACAACACTTCTTAGAAGGATCTTGTATCAGTTAATGCCCATTTTTTTCTCGTGACTTTTGGTATTCCCCTTTGGCCTTTTGAAGTAGACCTTGCATCCGATTTATCCCTGAACACACTGATCCTAAATCCATTGATGATTCTTCTGTTTGCCATTTCCACTGATCTGGTTGCTTCATATGGTTTTTTTTGTACCTGACGAAAGCAAAAGTGGACTTTTTTTCCGGCTCTTTTAGCATTCTTATAGGCTACTTCGTACTCAGAGAATGCTTCTTTCAGACTTATAGGATGAATCATTTTACTTATGTTATTGTTGAACACTGTATAACCCATGAAGCGCCGATCGTTCGCCCACCTCGCTTGCAACCCGACTCTTCCCCTTCTTCTGGAACTCATCAGTTAGAACTGTATAAGAATGCTAGATTGTTTCAAAATTGATTCAATTCATTAATCAAATTCATTTGAGACCCAACTGGAGTCATTTAAACAAAATAAAATTCAATTATTAATTAAATACCAGTTAGGTATCAATTTAAATTAAAAGGTTTAATTGCTTATCAATTCTACGAAGAGGGAAAAAGGGGTCTAATTAACAATTTAACCTAATTAGGACCAAAGTAAATTAGGAAATTTAGGCTGATTTCAAAATTATTTAATTCAGCTAAGTGACCAAATTGAACTAAATCATGATAATAGGACCAAAATGAATGATGTTTAAAACTTGTCTGGTAGCTATAAGGATTAGCCCTTGAAAATTCAAAACATGAGATAATTTTTTATTCTTGATTGTTAAAATTAATTTTTTATGTACGAACCAACTTATTTCAGCGGTTAAAAGAATCATTCTTGTTCCTAGAAGTCACATGTTCAAACACTAACTATTGCAAGTGTGATTTAGTGTTCATTGTCAAATAATTGATTCTATTTAGAATAATACTACTTTATAATCACCATAACTTAATAAAAAATTAATTTTTATACTGCAATAAAATGATTTTTTCCGTGTCATACAACTATAAATCGTTAATATATTAAATATTCTTAAATTTATTAATATTTTATTAAATTAAACTCTTTGTATATTATTATTATTTATATAATTTTAGATAAAATACGAAAAAATTGAGAATAGTCAACATGAAAGGTTCTCATTATTGTGGGGGACAATTTTATTTAAAATATCAAGAATTGCCAAATATTTAAGAATTTAGAGAATATCTCACAATTTTGAAAAAAAGAATGTTATTATTAATAATAAGTTATTATCACATTATAGGAATAATAGTAAGCGTAAACGTGAGAATGCAATTTTGAAAAAGAATACTCATATGGTATCGATTCTTTGCGAATTAAACGTTCACTAAAAATAAATTATACCTATAACTACTTAATAATTGAAGTATTCTATTTTGACAATTGATTATTTAATCACGAGAATTATATTTTAAACAATATCAATTAAACTACCCATCATTAACATTTGATGAAAGGACAAACGTGATAATTAATGAAATTAATAATTTTATATATTTAATCTTTATCACTTACCTATTCTATCAATTTAATCAAAATTTTAATTTAATAAATAATTGGGTTAACTACACGGATGATCACTTATATTTGTGTTTTGTCTATTTTTGGTCATTAATTTCAAAAAACATAAGATATTGTCACTTTCGTTTTTATTTAATCAAGATATGGTCACTTTCATTTTTATTTAATTAAGATGTGGTTATCATGGGTCAACTGTTGTTAACAATTAACAGAATATGTGACGTGATAGTTGGTATGATCACACACTCATTCCTTATCATTTACATATTTTCTCAATTTAGTTATATTTCGAAATAAATTTTAACATAAAATATATATTTTTGAATGAAAATAAAAAAAATATTTTTAAATTAATTTAATAAAAAATATATTTAATAAGTTAATATACAAATATTTTAAAGTTAATGTGTATAAAATATAATGAATTTAAGTAGTTATACACTAAGATACACAATATATTAAATTAAAATAAAGTTAGTCTTCCAACCGAATGATGACACATGGTATGACATGTGCCATCATTTTATTGGAGGATTAAATTTATTTTAATTTATTAAAAGTAAGAATAAATTGAGAAAATATATAAATAATAGGGACCAAATGTGATTATATCAAAATATTTAACTGTTGTTAACGACATCTAACTCAGGGTGACCACATCTTGATCATATTTTATATTTTTTGAAATCAATAACTAAAAGTAGATAAAACACAAATATAAACGATCACTAGTGTAGTTAATCTTAAATAATTTTAATGCTCTTTCATCCGAATAGACGAATCCTTTTTCTTGTGCTTTTAGTTTACCTAGACCCAACGGCTCTTTTTGAGCAACAGCGATTTGGCAACCGATTATGCTAATAATTAATTATATAAATTTACTAAAAAACCTTACATAAAATGGTCGATATGTCCGAGTGGTTAAGGGGACATACTTGAAATTTGTTGGGCTACGCTCGCGCAGGTTCGAACCCTGCTGTCGACGTTATGTTTTTTATTTTATTCAATCTTTAGCTTCAAATACAAGTCTTTCTTCTATTCCTAAAAAAAAAACTCTTTCTTCTTATTCTACACCTATCATTGCTACTCCTAACGGTCTTTCTCTTATTTCCAACGGCTCTGTTTTAGGCAACGGTGATTCGGCATCTGATCGCCGCCATAGGTTGGAGTTGGAGAGAACGACAACGGTGCTCTCGCTGAGGCTCGCTTGAAGTATAGGCTTCTCTTCAAGCAGTGCTTACTTCCATTCCCAATTTTCAAAGAGGTACTAAAACACCTGATTTTATCGTTTCTGTCAGTCAATCTCTGCAATCGTAAATTACGAATTATGGGTTTATTACAGAAAAATGCAAATATGTTCTGTAGTTTTTCATTCGTATGGATGTGTTTCGATTAGCTCTAAGAATTGTTTCTGCGGACCGTTTTTTTCCCCCAATATCTTAGTAGGTAAAGCATTTGAAACAGGTTCAGCTGTGAATATTCCTCAAAATGTGTTAAGATAGCAAATGATTAGTTAGTTTGTTAGAAGTTTGTTGTTAGGCTGTTAGAGAGTTAGTTAGAAGCATTTATTTTTAGCTCTTGTATTATTGCTTGTACAGTGTACTATATATTGCAGTTTAGCTTAATAATAATTGGTACGAGGCATTATTTTAACATGGTATCATTCCCAGGTTTCATTAGAATTTCCAAGCCCTTTCTTGTTGGATCCCTCTACTTGGCCCACTTCTAAACTACGTAGTGTGGTTCGGTATCATCCTCACATCAGCTCTTCTCTTCTTCGTTCTCCCCAAATTTCTTTCCTAGGGATTTCACTCGACTATCTTCATTGCAATGTCTCCAATAAACGATTCGGTCGTGGTTGATTTCAATCATCCACTTTTCTTGCATCCATCAAATACTCCAGGCACTCTACTCATCTCTCATCATTTAGTCGGATTGGAGAACTATAATGTTTGGAGCAGGTCGATGTGAATAACACTTTTGGCGAAGAACAAACTAGGCTTCATTGATGGTTCTTACCAGAAAGAAAGTTACGGTCTTGACTTGCATCCTTAGTGGGAGAGGTGTAATGTAATCGTGCTATCCTGGATTCTCAAAGCCGTGAGTAAGGAGCTCTCGGCTGGCATCGTCTTCGCTTCAAATGCGGTTTCGATTTGGGATGATTTGAGGGAGCGCTTTGATAAGGTGAATGGCTCCAGGATTTTTTTCCTCCATCGAGAAATAGCTACAATTTCTCAAGGTGAGTTGAGTGTTTCAACTTACTTCACTAAATTGAAGATGTTATGGGATGAGTATGTTGCACTTGTGCCGATTGCATCCTGTGAGTGTGCGAATTCAAAGCAGTACTCCAGGCATATTACTCAGCAGCAGCTTCTTCAGTTTCTCATGGGCTTTAATGAGACCTATTCGTCGATTCGAAGCCAAATCCTACTGATGCAGCCTCTTCCTTCGGTAAACCAGGCGTATTCCATGTGCTCAAGAGGAGTCTCAACGAATCCAGCTATCTGTTATGCCAAGTCCTGATTCCTCGGTGTTTTATTACAAAAGCTCTGGGATTCCTGATCGTCGTCGGTTTCAAGGTACTTATGACTATTGCAAGGTCAACACAAGAGGGATAGTTGCTATTGTCTCATAGGATTTCCACCAGACTTTAAGTTCTCCAAACGAAAGATGCTCAAGCTACAGTAGTTGTCTCTGAATCTGCTGTTGCACCTAAACCTGCTGTTGTGCCTGACCTTACTAATGCCTTAGGCAAGTTGAGTTCTTCGGCTCCTCTGGCACCTTCCTTCATCCAGGAGCAGTACAACTAGATCCTTCGCTTGTTGTCCTCTGCTCCATCGATTGATTCCGCTGTGAATCTGGCAGTTATTGTTGATGGTAATCTTCCTGCCTCTAATAAATTGTTGACTTGGATTTTAGATACAGGTGCCACAGATCATATACTATCTGATTTTCAATGCTTGTCGTCTCCTGTCTTATGTTCCTCACGGTCCATTTTACTACCAAATGGTAAAACAGTCTCGATCGCGTATATTGGTTCTTGTTTCCTAAATTCAACTACAAACATGTCTAATGTATTATATGTGCCAAATTTTACTCGCAATTTGCTTTCCATTTCGAAGCTTAACCGTGACCTTCACTGTTTTGTCAATTTTTATCTGACTTTTGTATTCTGCAGGACCTCTCAAGTGGAAGGATGAAGGGGATTGGTAAGGAGTATAGAGGGCTTTATTTTTTTCAATCACCTGCTTTACTTACTGGTTTGTCATCTACACATAATTCTTCAAACGTGCAGTCTTCTAGTTTTGACTCTATTATGTCTTGTGACTCAAAACTGTTTGATTGTGGTCATGTATCTGAATGTATGACTACTACTTCTAGCAATAAAACAAGCATTTGGCATTCTCGTTTAGGACATGCTGCTATTTCGACCATGAATAAATTACCCTTGTTGCATTCTGTTAACTTGGATTCCAAACTATTGCATTATTGTCCTATATGTCCTTTAGCAAAACAAACTAGGCTTCCATTTCCTGTTAGTCTTACCTCTTCACAAGCTCCTTTTAACCTAATTCATATAGACTTGTGGGGTCCCTATCGAATTTCAACACATAGTGGTCATAGGTATTTTTTAACCATAGTTAATGATTTTACCCGTATGACTTGGGTGCACTTGTTGAGATTGAAGAGTGACACTGTTATTTCTCTTAAAAAATTCATCACTTTTGTCAAAACCCAATTTTCATCCACTGTTCAAATCATTCGCAGTGATAATGGCACTGAATTTTTTAATTCTCAGTGTTCTGATTTTTTTAGCTCCCTAGGTATTCTTCATCAAAGCTCATGTGTTCAGACTCCCCAACAAAATGGGGTTGCTAAATGCAAACACAGACATATTCTTGAAGTTGCAAGGGCACTTAGGTTTCACTCAAAAGTTCCTATCAAATTTTGGGGCGAGTGTATTACAACAGCTTGCTATATAATAAATCGCCTACCTTCTTCTGTTTTAAATTTTAAAACTCTTTTCGAGGCTCTTTACCATAAATCTCCTTACCTTTCTCATCTAAGGGTATTTGGGTGTTTATGTTATGCTACCAAGCTTAACTATAAAGACAAATTCTCTCCTAAGGCTATCCCTTGTGTTTTCATGGGATATTCTTCAACTCAAAAGGGGTACATTTTGTTTAGTCTTCAATCACAACAGTTTCTTGTGAGTAGGGATGTGGTGTTTCATGAAGTAATTTTTCCCTTTCATTTTCCTGTTTCAGAATCCTCTCCTTTTCCCCCTCACATTCTCATATTCCTGACTCTGATTTTTTGATTCTTGATTCTTCACTACCTATTGATTCTTCTCATGTTGATAATTCTTTAAGTTCTTCACATGAAATTCCTACTATGTCACCTATTGATTCTTCCAGTTCTTCACTACCTCTTGGTTCTTCACCTATTCCCTCCGTTTATCCATCTGATGTCTCAACAGGTGCATCTGGTAGTCCATTTAACTCTTCATCCAGTCCTTCTGAAGTTGATATTCCTCTTTTAGCACAGGATTCTTTTGTGTCTAGGCGTTCCTCTCGTGTCTCGAAGCCTCCAACCTGGTTAAATGATTATGTATGTTCTTGCCAATCCACTTCATCCTCTACTAATTACCCCGTTTCCAAGTACATTTCTTACTCTCATTTACCCTCACCCACTCAACATTTTTTTGCTTCTATTTCTCATATTCTTGAACCCACCACTTATCAAGAAGCTTGTCAACATCCGCAATGTCAGCAGGCCATAAGAGATGAGATTCAAGCATTGGAGTTAAATAATACTTGGACTGTAGTACCTTTACCTTCTGGTAAAATTCCCATTGGCTGCAAATGGGTTTATAAAATCAAGTATCATGCTTCGGGTGAGGTGGAACGGTTCAAGGCTTGGTTGGTGGCCAAAGGGTACAATCAAAAGGAGGGTGTTGACTATGTGGAGACTTTTTCTCCTGTTGCTAAACTTACCACTGTGAGACTGGTTTTGGCTCTTTCTTTAATCTTTGATTGGCCATTGTCGCAAATGGATGTTCACAATGCATTCTTGCAAGGAGATTTGATTGAAGAAGTCTATATGCAGTTTTTTGAAGGCTTTTCCAGCCAGGGGGAGCATATGGTTTGTAAGCTGCAAAAGTCTTTGTATGGGCTCAAGCAGGCTTCTAGACAATGGAACAAGAAGCTATCTGAAGCACTTACATCAGCAGGGTTCCAACAGAGTAGGCATGATTACTCGATGTTTACAAGGCGAGTAACAAGCAAGTTGGTGCTTGTGCTTGTGTATGTAGATGATTTACAGATTACTGGCAGTGATGCTACTATGATAGAAGAGCTAAAATGTATATTGAATTCCAAGTTTAAGATTAAAGATTTGGGTGAATTGAGGAACTTTCTTGGGCTGGAAGTGTTACGATAAAAAACAAGGATTGTTTTAAACCAACGCAAGTATGCTCTAGAATTAATAAAGGATGTCAAAGCAGGTGGAGCAAGGCATGCTTTAACACCTTTGGAACAGAATAATAATTTTTTGGTTGCCTCAGACACTAAGAGCTTGAAGAAAAGTACAGAAGATATGGTTGACAAGACACAATTTCAAAGGCTAATAGGCAGACTTATTTACTTAACTCACACTAAGCCTGACATAGCCTATTCGGTACATCATCTAAGCTAGTTTATGCATCAACCTGGAAAGGTGCATATGGAAGCAGCCCTAAGAATTGTGTGGTATGTTAAGAAGAATCCAGGGCAAGGAATTTTGCTAGACTCCTCTAGTACGTGTGGCTTGATTGCTTACTGTGATTCAAATTGGGCAACTTGTCCGATGTCAAGGAAATCTGTAACAGGGTACTGTATAAAACTTGGCAATTATTTGATTTCATGGAAGTCAAAAAAACAAAACACATTGGCTCGTTCTTCAGCAGAAGCTGAGTATAGAAGTATGGCTATGACCACAACAGAGTTAGTTTGCCTAAGTGGGTTGCTAAATGAGCTAGGAGTGAAACAGAACTAGCCTGTCAAGCTATTTTGTGACAGCAAAACAGCATTACAGATTGCATCGAATCCAGTCTTCCATGAAAGGACGAAGCACATTGAGATTGATTGCCATTTTGTTAGAGACAAGATTCAAGAAGGGTTCATCACTGCTGAACACATATCCTCAAGGGAGCAGCCTGCAGACATTTTGACAAAGGCACTCGGAACACAACATCATGAGTATTTGATAGCCAAGTTGGGGGTTACAAATGTTTTTCACCCACCAACTTGAGGGGGAGTGTTAAGATAGCAAATGATTAGTTAGTTTGTTAGAAGTTTGTTGTTAGGCTGTTAGAGAGTTAGTTAGAATCAGTTATTTTTAGCTCTTGTATTATTGCTTGTACAGTGTACTATATATTGCAGTTTAGCTTAATAATAATTAGTTCGAGGCATTATTTTAACAAAATGGAATAGTGATTGAGAAATTAGAACACACTGAGCCTTGAATCTCATAAAGATATTTTGCAGTGTAATGCTCATAATTTAATAGTCTTTAGGTTATCGATTTCATATTTACTATGAACATTAGTGTTTAATGTCTGTAAAAAGGAAGCTAATCTGGTTGTTATGTTTGTAGGAGCTCGCAATCGGGAGCAAATACATCAAGCTTCTACTATATCAACAGCGTGAACTTGTGATGGACATATCTACTCGGTAGAGCCCATATCCCGTGTAAGGTTAGTACGACTATTTTGGTTGCTGAGAATTAGGGGGAATGAATCGAGTTTGAACAAACAAAGCTTTGTTTGTGCACGTTTTTTTAAATATTCATGTTCGATTCGAGTTCATTTAAATCAGGGTTTCAAGTAGTGGTCCGCGACCGCGATAGCGCCCGCAAAATAGCGGTAGCACTACCTTCCGATATACCTGCTACATCCACAATAGCGCTCACTATATCCACAATCGCAGTAAACACGAAATGACAAAAAAAGCGACCGCGATTTGAAACCCTGATTTAATTTTTTAATATTGTTTTTGTTTATTCATTTTTATTTATTCATATTTAAAAGTGGTCGCGATAAAGAAAATGGTGAAATTACACCAGTAGTCCTTAATTTCCATGGATTTCGTAGTTTAAACTTCAAAGTTTACCGTATGTTCAATTTTGTCTATATATTCACCAATATTCAAAATTTAAAAAGATAAAATTAAAAGTAGTACCGAGTAAATTAGTTCATAAATGAGTCGATAACCAAGTTTGTTCATGAACATAAATGAATCAATCACACTTCTGCTTGTGTGTGTGGGTTTATTAAATGAACATAAAAGTTTTGTTCATACTCGTTTATTTAGCTTAATAAACGGATATTATATGAACGGTTCGCGAATAGTTCGTCTAACTCTTTGTTCATTTACATCCCTACTGAAAATGGAGCCTTAATAGAGGAATATGAACCTAGATGCCTGCATACTGTCAAGGTTAATTCTATTTAGATTTCATTCATTGACATTGATCTGCACTTTGTGTTGAGCTATTAGATTTTGAAGGGCTGAAACATGGTGTTAAAGACGTACTTATATCATTGTCGTAATAATGACAACACAGCATAGATTTTTGCTGGGAAACTTGCCAAAGTCGAACGTACAAATTAGGCAGCTCATTTCTTACTTCTTGGAAGCAGTCCTATTTCCCGTGTTGATTTTGTGGAAAAACAAGCCAAAGAATTTGCCCTTTTCTCTTATTTCCTAGTTGGACCAGAGAAAGCTTTCAGTCAGAGGAAACATACTACTCATGTTATTGGTAATTTAAATTTAAGGCAATTAATTTTGACTTCTAAACTAACTAATACAAATTATAATATTATAATAAGTGAATGTAGATTGCATGAATTTTGCAAATATTGTGTATATTTGAATTATACATCTTTAATCTTTCAAACACAAATCTTATGCACATTTGGATGTTAATATTTGTTGTGGACTCCCCTCTTAATGAAAAATAAGAACCCTTTTTCTGCCGTGTTGGAACTGTCATTTTGACTAAGACGCCCAAAAGAGTCTTTTTCCTTTGTCTTCTACCTCTGATTCAGACAACTGAAACTTCATTGCTAATGCAAACCAAGTAAGAAATTCCACTCGGCTTGTGGAAAGCGGCAAAATGCGAATTATAAATTCTGACAGATATTGTTCGTTGATGAAATAAAGAAGACATGGCTCAGCCTAGGTTTGTGACGGAGATTACCGGTTTCTATAGATGGTTCTTGGTTATGCTTCTTTGCATTGATTGCCAAGGCTGCTTAGAAGTGGAAAGAGCAGCTCTTCTACAAATCAAAGATTCAATGAGCAGTCCAGTGGAGTCGGCTTTCTCAAACTGGTATGGAGAAGAATGTTGCGAGTGGGAGGGCGTTGAATGTGATGCCACTCGTACTCGTATTCATAACATCTTCTTTCACTACTTGAGGGAAAAAAGCGATGGCGAGGTTGAACCGTGGTACCCAAACGCTACCTTGTTTGCTCAGTTTGAGGAGTTGCAGGAACTTGAACTGCCAGGGAATCATATTGGAGGATTCGTTTCGCTTCAGGGTAAACATCCAAGTGTATTATTTTCATCTTGCAGACGTAATTTTTTGTTCATAACTTCGTTTAAGATGCTCAATATTCGTGCAAATATTTATTACATAAACTTAACCAGACAGCTTAAATGTTAGTAATGTTGTGATAAAACCTCTGCAGCATTCAGAACACTGAAGCAGCTTCAAAAGTTGGATCTGCGTGACAATTCCATACGCAACGGCTCTAATCTCTGTTGGGGGGAATCTCCTTCTCTTTATTACTTGGATGTGTCTGGTAACAAGTTAGAAGGCAATATTCCTGATTGTCTGCCTGACAACTTGCTTCATCTTCAGCATCTGGATCTCTCTTACAATCAATTCAATGGCTATTTTCCTTCTTTGCTAATTAGCAATCTGAAAAATGTCGAGTCACTTTTTCTATCAAGTAATGAGTTTCAAGGCGTGATTTCGCTCTGCATTTTTGCCAATATGTCGAGGCTGAATGAACTTGATATTTCCTTCAACCACTTGGAAGTTGAATCAGAGATGGAGTCTCCAACTTGCTCTCCATCTTTCAGACTAAATACTCTGTCTTTAGGTGGTTGCAACCTCAAGAAAATTTCTCCATGGCTGTTTCAAAATATCACTTCAGAATTATGGCTAGGAGACAATAATTTGACTGGTCCCTTCCCCCAGAACATAAGCTCAAGGCTTACTTTTCTCGACATTTCTGACAATTTCTTGCATGGGACATTACCCAGAGATATCGGCCTGAATTTTCCACAGCTGCGCCATTTAGATCTTTCCAACAACAGTTTCAATGGCAATCTGCCCCTGTTCTTGGGGAACCAACTTCAGGTGCTGGACTTATCGGACAATCAGTTCCAAGGAGAAATTCCCCAAGGTATGGCAAGCAATATGAGTTGTCTGATATATTTGAGGTTATCCGGAAACAACCTGACAGGAGCTTTGTTTCCCAAAAACTCAAGTTTTACTAAATTAAGATGGCTTTATCTCAGCAAAAATCTCTTGTCCGGAACATTCCCACATGCCCTGTCGAAGAACATGGAGTTGGAAATTGTTGACATTCACAATAACAACTTATCAGGTGAGATTGCATCTTACTTGCCTGTCTTGCCAAAATTAAAAGTACTACTCCTCGGAGGGAACCGGTTCGAAGGGCGAATACCATCGCAAATTTGCCAAATGAGGGATTTGCATGTTTTAGATCTATCAAGAAATGGTCTTTCTGGTGACATTCCCGACTGTGTTGACAATGTTACTTCTTGGACGGATCCTCTTCCTTACTATAGCCATCCGTCTTACTACCGGAACAATATTGAGTTCGTCTTGAAAGGCCGACTAGTAACTTTTCGTATGCTGTTGTCATTATTTACGGGAATAGATGTGTCTTTGAATAAACTAACAGGGAACATTCCGATCCAAATGACACATTTGAGGGGGATTTATGTTCTAAACATGTCGAACAACCTTTTGACAGGTCAAATACCTTCATCCTTGGGAAACTTGGCAGTACTAGAAAGCCTAGATCTTTCACACAACACTCTCTTGGGTGTAGTACCCCCTGAATTAACTGATCTTTTATTTCTCGAGGTTTTTAACGTCTCTTTCAACAGTCTGTCAGGCATGATACCAACGGGACGACAGTTTGATACTTTTGCAAAGGACAGTTACATAGGCAATCCCGGCCTTTGCGGACTTCCAAGTTCAAACAAATGCAATGACAGTGCAGATACACCACCAGTTTACGCTAGTGCAGAGAAGTCGATTCTCAGTCATCTACTTTTGCTGTTTTGGTCTTTATTTTCTATTTCTCTCTCTTTAGCGTAAGATCGGAACCTGTAAGTCTTAAGAACCATGTATGGCGAACTGTTCATTCAGGAGGAAGGAAACGATGCCCTATTTTGCCACTGCCATAACACAATCTCCCACCGTTGCACTTCCATCACAGCAGTTTATTATAATATACCACAAACAATTTACTATTCATCATGTTTTATTAAGTAATAATTAAGGTTATATTTATATTAAAAATAAATTATTAAAAATGTTTATATCAGATATTTTAAAAGTTTAATAGACAATTGAACTCATCAAGTGACTTCGGTGGAAATATTATTTTCCACAATTAAAAAAAGTTTAATAGATAATTTAGCGGGTTCTTAATAATTTTTTAAATAATAATTAATATTCTATTTTGGTTCTTAATACTTTATATTAAAAACCAATTATATTTTTTAATAATTAATATTCTATTTTGATTCTTAATAATATTTTAGAGATTGTTATTTTCTTAGTATAATCATTTGATACACTTTGAGGATAATTTCACAAGCAATTTTAATCAATTACGTTTGGCATAGTTTTTATTTAAATATTAATTGAAAATACATGATAATAAATCAAAGTTTTTAAAGAAATTCTTTTATCGTTAATACGTCAAATAGTTTAATAATTCCTAACTTCAATATTTTTTCTATTTTCATAAATTTTTTCGCTCTATACATAATTTAATAATTATTTTATCTTATTTTGTAAAAATATTTTTTTGAAAATGTAAATAAGGACAATTTAATTAGTTGAACTTGTAATTAGTTTATCTTATATTCTCTCAATTAAAAATTATACATTTTAGTCAACTGAATTAAACAAAAAATTGAATGGCATAATAGTTAATTTATTTTTGATTTTATAGGGTTATCAAATGCAAAATTGGCAAATAATACACTCGGAAAAAAAATTAGTTAGTGCACCTCCAATATTATTAACTGAAATAAGGTCTCTTAAACAATATCATTAGAAAGACAAGAGAAGTGGAGGACATTTTTATAAAGATAAGAAGACGACACGACGTCTTTATGATTATGCATAAATGATGACAAAAAGAAAACGAAAAAGACCAATCATACAAGAAACATCAGAAAGATGTCATGTCATCCTCGCGTCTCTCCTGAATATGTAGAAGATATCATATACTTATCATGTCTTACCGTTGGTATTGTTCAAATAACTACATTTCATAAAATAATTCTTAAGGTGCATTATGTGAGAAAAAAAGTTCACTACCCTATCTAAACAATTTTACCTATTTTATAATTATTGATATAAATATAGATATTAATGAAGTGGTCTCAGTAATTTATAAAAATTATTTTCTTCTATGATTCGAAATGAAGGAATATAAAATATTAAAAATATATATAGCATAATAATGAACTTTTTTTATTTAAACTGAAGTGTAAATAAAAAATCAAATACTTTAATTCAACAAATTAAATACTAAAGAGAAAATCGCCTCAGTGACAAAAAATGCCTTATAATATACGATTTTAACCAACTTTTTCCGGATTTGCCAAAATGACCAACAAAATCGCAATGCGATCGCTAATTCGCAACGCGATCTCCATTATCGCAAATTCGCGTTGCATTTTGCGTTGCGATAGTTGGAAATCGCGTTGCGATGGTCTACAGTGTCGTTGCGATTTTCCCAATTCACAATGCGAATAAGTAAATCGCAACGCGAATTGGGAAAATCGCAATGCGATACTGACTATCGCAATGCGATACTTACTATCGCAATGCGATAATACAAAATCGCAACGAGATACTGACTTTCGCAACGCGATTCTGACTTTCGCAACGCGATTCTGACTTTCGCAACGCGATTTACATAGCGCCATTCGTATTAACGCGTTTTTTTTTTCAAATTCCAAACACGAATTGTTTCTTAATAAATCGGAAACTGAACCGTCCACAGTAATCGCAACTCATAACCTCAAACCCAAAATCACAACACTCAGTCCCATCTCCATCTCTCACTCTCTACGGCGAAATCCGTCCCCATCTCCGAAGATTTCCGTCCCCATCGCCGGCGAAATCCCTCACAATCATTCAGAAATGGAAAATCAACCTCGGAGGGTTAGTTTTGTTTTATTTTTATTTTGAAATTTTTGCATTATTTTAGGTTTTTCATATTGAGATTGATGATAAGTTTACTGGTAATTTCAATAATAGATTAACCATTTCACTTAGATTTCTTATTAAATTCATTCGATTGCTGCCAATACTGCTAAACTGTTTAGCCTGTGAAGTTATTATTTATCTTTATTTTGTCTTTTGGTTGAAGTAATGCAGAAGAAGAATAGTTTCGAGAATGAAAATCGCAACGCGGAAATAACTATCGCAACGAGAGAATCGCAACGCGAAACCAAAATCGCATTGCGATTTTCATTTCGCGTTGCGATTTTCATTTCGTGTTGCGATTCTTTCGTTGCGATAGTCATTTCGCGTTGCGATTCTCTCGTTGCGATAGTCATTTCCGCGTTGCGATTCTCATTATCTCGTTGCGATTTTCATTTCAACCAAAAGAAAAACAGTGTTGCAAATTTTAGTTTCAAGAATAAACTACTATTTATGTTTATTGTTTTTGGTATATATTGACAGTGTAGTTTTTGGTATATCTAACTTGGTATGTTTATTGTTTTTGTAGAAATTTTTTTCGGCTTCATTGACATTAAGGAATAAAGTTAGCCTAGCCACTACAATTGCTTCGAAGCTTTCACCTGCACAAAGAAAATTGTTTGAGGAAACCTGCTTCGGGCCATGGCTGAGAGTACAGCATCCGGGTGGAGATGCTAATTTGACCCATTTGTGGCTTCAGACCATGACTAGAGATCTACCCGACAGTATACAACGTGGTGAGGAAGAGATATGGTTTCATTTTCCACCGGTGTATACTTGTTTTGGGCGGAAGGAGTTCTGCTTAATCACTGGTCTACGATTCGGACACGATGATGTAGGCCGGTACACTCGTCATATCACCCGCCCATCATGGTTATCCAGGGTTTTTCCTGATGAGTCAATAGAGAACCGAACTTACACGTCGACGATATAAAGAAATTGTTTAATAAGAAAGATGGTTTTACTCGGATGAATGACGTCGATGTTGTCCGAGTATGCCTTCTACAACTTTTGTATGCCGGCTTTTTAGGCAGAGAGGCCAGACAACCTATTCCTCAGGAGCTAATATTATTGGTAGAGGACCTAAATGCATGGAATCTGTTTCCGTGGGGTTCGTATATATGGAAAGCTACCTGGACTAAGTTGTCGTCTGCCTTTGATGACCGCAAAAGTTTACGGGGCGATGGGTCGAAATACACTTTGTCAGGCTTTGTTTGGGCCTTTAAGGTAAGAATTTCTATATAATGTTTTCAAAATTATAATTAATTATTTAACAATTACTAATGTTTGTTATTATATTGTTTGTAGATTTGGATATTCGAGGCCTTTCCCGCCATGAAGACATATGCAATAAAAACTTCAAATGATATTCCCAGGGCTATTTCCTGAAAGAGGAAACGTCTGTTGGATTGGGAAGACTTAATACCATATGCGACAATAAATAATGTAAGTTAACACAAATACTATCATATATAAACAAGTTATTAATAGTAGACGTTTAACTTTGTTTGAGTTTTTATATTTTTAGGAGGCCAACATTCCATTAATTAGACTGATACCCACGGAGGCTGAGCTTGCCACTGATTGGTGGCAAGCTAGTCAGCATTTTCTTGATGGCACGAATGATGAGCAGCCTCCACTTCCTCCACTTCGAGAGCCATCACCTCACCCAGAGCCATCACCTGATCGACCCGACTATACACCTCTACAACGAGATTCATCACCTATCCCGTGCCATCATCGAGCCTCTTCTCCACCATCACCTCATGATAGGTGACCGAAAAATATGCCACGACTTCTATCTCCCTGTTCTCCACCTCCATGTGATGAGTCAAGGGAGTTACGTGATGAGGTCAATGCCTTGCGTGAGGAGATCGATACTCTACTCGATAACGATGGTGCATGGCGTGTGGAGGTGTCTACTTTACGTGGTGAGGTTGCCGCTCTACGTGAGATGGTAGTATCATTGCAGAATGAGGTTCATTCTCTACGCAACGAGGTAAGTTTAAGATTTTCCATATTTAACTTGATGATAAATTTACTCGTAATTTCACTTAAATTAACCATTTCACTTAGATTGCTTAGTAAATTTATTCGGTTGCTGCCAATACTGCTAAACTGTTTATTAACACTGTGAAGTTAGTATTTGTCTTTTTGTTTTGTCTTTTGGTTGAAGTAAATTTATTCGGTTGCTGCCAATTCTGCTAAACTGTGTATTCTTTAACACTGTGAAGTTAGTATTTGTCTTTTTTTTGTCTTTTTGTTGAAAGTTTGAAATATATTTGTCTTTATTTTCACTGTTTAAATATCATGTCTGTTTATTTACTGATATTTGTATTTAATTATTTAGCGGACCGATAAGGTGGATGCTTTACGTCGGGTTTTTCTTGCACGACAGAGTTCACGCATTAGACGGCGTGCACGTGCTATTAAGTCTCTGTATACCCCAATAGTGCGAAGACACCGCAAGAAGAAGCCCGACTCGCCTGTCATCCCTCAAGAGTCCACTCCTATCGTTGAAGAGGCCCCTATCATTCCTCGAGAGTCCCCTCCCACCGTTCAAGAGGCCACTGTCATCCCTCAAGAGTCCACTCCTATCGTTGAAGAGGCCCCTATCATTCCTCGAGAGTCCCCTCCCACCGTTCAAGAGGCCACTGCATCGTTGAAGAGGTCCCTCCCACCATTTAAGAGCCCGATTCACATGGCGTCATATGTAGGATTCTTGAGAAACCCTCTAACGTGCCGGACATGATGGATTCAAGTTGGCTCTCGTATGAGTTACCGGCCAGTACCATACCGGTATCTGAAGTGGAGAGGAAACAACTACCGGATACAATTCTGGATAACACCCTTTGGGCTAAGAACGCAGTTGATTTTTATCTACATGAGCGAAGCCAGGGGTGTTTCACTGACATATGCAAGCTCAATGATGATATCTATTTGTTGCTTGATCGGTCTTGGTGGGGCGTATTATTAGGGGTCGAAGACAATGGCTATTTCGATGGAGGGGTAAGTCTTATATTTTTCTTATATTTTAATTTGATTATTTTTTTGTAAATTTATGTAAGTTACTAATATATGTCTTTTTTTGTAAAACAGCATATCAATGCGTGGGTGTCACGTCTTCTAATAATTAGGAAACTTAAGGAAAATAAAAGAAATACACGATATACAATTATGCCGACGTCTTTTAACGCCGTTCACTTGAAGAATCAACGAGATGAATCATTTGCGTTGGGCAATGGACAAGCTAAACTTTATCCTGCATGGTGGGAGGTCGATAAGGTTAGTGTTTATTTTAGATTGAGTTTAAAGGTATTCATAAATAAGTTCGCAAATGAATGAATTATTACTTATGATTGCAGGTGTTTATCCCTGTTTTGGAACGTAACCATTGGCTTCTCGTCGAGCTTCAGATCCTATCCCTTAAGGCAATAATATATGACAGCATGATAAATTACATATCATTGGCTGATTTAAGAGATATTATTAAGGGATGGAGCTCTTATTTGGCTAAATTCTTGGATGCGATAAATTATTGGACTCGTTCTGGAAACAAGAAGCCAAAGAAGCTCAATATTACAGTTAGCAGAGACGAGACCGCACCACAACAAACGAAAGGACCCAGAGGGGATTGTGGTCCTCTCGTATGCTTGGCGTTGGACCGTTTGATCACAGGAAGTATAAAGTATCTACCTCCCACAGATATAGATAGAGCTGCAGTAGGCTTGTGGTTTCGACATTATATGGCTAGATCGATATATACGAGACGCTGCCTACCTGCATCCGCGTTATAAAAATGTCCATAAATAATTGGTATGTTTATAGGCTTGTGGTTTGAAAATGTTTGGTTAAGTACCTAGAATTCAATAATTTGCTGTTTGTAGGTTTTAGATGTGTAGAAAGTGTTGTTTGAGCAAATGTTTGGTTTATGCAGGTTAATCTCAGAAGTGAGCTGCGTGAAAATGATGTATGGCTGCAAAAGTTGATTCAATAGTAGAAGTGTTATTTTCTCTAATAATTATTGCTTATTTTTTGATTGTTTAATTGATTTGTAAAAGGTGATTTGTAAAAGTTGATTTGTTTAATTGATGTTAACATAATTCTTATTTGTTCTTGTTTAATTGATTGAAATGTAATGGTTGATTTTGTTGATTTCAATCTG
Source organism: Hibiscus syriacus (assembly GCF_006381635.1). NCBI lineage: Eukaryota > Viridiplantae > Streptophyta > Magnoliopsida > Malvales > Malvaceae > Hibiscus > Hibiscus syriacus. Next base: position 20,220 of record NW_024061975.1, on the reverse strand, counting down.
CATTATGTTGAAGGCAAAAAGTACTATCGCAATGCGAAATGAAAATCGCAACGAGAGAATCGCAACGCGAAATGAAAATCGCAACGAGAGAATCGCAACGCGAAATTAAATTCGCGTTGCAATTTTCATTTCGCATTGCGGTTCCCTCGTTGCGATTTTTATTTCGCATTACGAAATTAGCGTTGCGATTTTCATTTCGCATTGCGATTCTCTCGTTGCGATTTTCATTTCGCATTGCGATAGTAATTTCCGCGTTGCGATAGACATTAAGATGATTGCCTATTAAGTGATAACAACTGAACAGATCATAGCAATTTTCAAACTCAAGTTACTAATACATGCCTAACTGAAAATGTTAAAAGTTCATACATAAAATCTACATAATACAACGTTTGCATTTAAAAATCACCTAAGTTAACAGTCCCAAAAGGTGAAGCCAGTTGTGATTGGGATTTTAAAGATGATTGCGATTTTGATTGCCTTTTTCTTCACACCATATGAGCTTTGGATTTTGATGATGATCCATATTTTGGTAGAGGAAAAAATGATTGTGATGGCACTAGTGATCCACATGTCAACCTTGTATGACCACTTTCCTTGCACCGACTACATGTCGATCTCTTCTTCTCTTCACCCTTAGACGGTATACGATCGTGACTTTTTGATCGGCCAGGTAGCCTTCTGTCCATGGCTGGTGGCAAAACTGTTTGTAAGTCATCTGGTATGTCCCACTCAGAAGGATGTGGAATAGGGTAGACAATCTCGGCATAAGTCTGTCGATATACTTCTGTAGTGTAGCAATCCATAGCGTATGTGCTTGAATCATCTTGGTTTAGATGAAGAGCAACTTTTATAACATGGCCACACGGATAACCAGATGTTTTTCATTTCATACAACTACACGTCCTTGCATTTAGATCGACAAGCCCATTTAAGTTATTATCCAGTACTTCAAACAAAGTGTTTGAACATGGTTCAACTCTCCATGACGTTGACTTCACAACACGTTTCGTTATCTTTTTTTCAGTCCATGGTGTAACACGATGTTCCAATGTTCCTGCAAATTTAAATAAATAATACTTAGTAAAATATATGATAAGTTACGAATTCAAAGAAATAATACCTGCATGGTTTCTTTTCTTGTAGTACCACTGTTGAATAGAGGCTCGAAAAAACTCCATTAACATAGTAATGGGTAATTTCCGGGAATGACGACTTAGAGCGTTGATTGATTCTGCACTATTAGACGTCATGAAACCATATCTTGCTCCAAGTTGATGTACTATTGACCATCTTTCAAACCCGACATCTTCTAGTGTTTGAGCACACTGAGGCAAAACACGTCTTAAACAGTTTATATGCTTATTGAAATCTACTTCCCGATAAGCTTTTACAGCCTTCCGGTATGTCTATTTGTGCTTTTTTATACCAGCAGACCTTGATTTTAGATTTCTATACAAATGAACACCACAAAGTCCATGAAAAGCATCTGGGAAACACCTTCTAACAGCGTTGTCAATTGAGTTTACCCTATCGGATATGATTGTCAGATTGCTAATAGGACCTATGCAATCCCTAAGATGCCCCATAAACCATGTCCATGAATCAGAGGTTTCAGATTTGCCAACCCCGTAAGCTATTGGCAATATCCCATTGTTAGCATCCATGGCTACTGCTAATAAGTTTACTCCAAGGTATCGACCTTTCAAATGTGCTCCGTCAACTATAATAACTAGGCGCATGCAAGTAATAAACGAACGAATCTACAAAATAATATACACAAGAAATATAATCATTTAAATGTGAAATGCATGTAACTAACAGAAATGAGTCAACAGAATTATATTGATTTACTAACCGCAGCACCAATGGCGATAAACAGCAACTCAAAGTGTCCATCTCTATCTGTTTTGATATGAGTTACCGACCCAGGATTTTTCAGCTTTAAATTGTGACAATAAGCCGGCAGTTGGGCAAACGATGCTTCTGGCGACCCCCTCAACAATTCCAAGGCATAACATTTGGCTCTCCAAGCTTGAGAATATGATATACTAATCTTGAACCGAGCATTCATGTCAGTCATAATTTCATGTCCCCGATATACCCTGCCATTCAAAAATATTAACTCAGCCAGAAAACCACCCAACACCTTTTTGTTTGCCTGTCTATGGTTAGGAAAAACTTGGATTCTTGAACATGTATGTTTATCAATAAAAGTCCTAACTTGAAACATTTCACAATCTTTTATCCTCTTTGCAATCATACGCCACGTACAGTTTTTTTCAATCATACACCTTGTTTCGAAACGATCTTTGCTTGATTTGTTAACTTTTAGTTGATAGCCATCTTCCACACATTTCGTATACAAAGCTATCTTCAAGTCTTCCTTTGTATCAAAACAATCATCTTTCTTGATACGAATAACTTTTGTGTAACAATCAACTGCTTTCTTTACCAACTCTTCTTCCGGTATCTGAAGTAATTCTGGCATATTCCAGTTATACTCCCGTGGCATTTTCTTTTCTTCGGGGACTTTTTCTTCTTCCTTTTCTTCTTCTTTTTCTTCTTCAGAATTATATGAATTACAGAATGGATGTTCAACAAGTTCATTCACAGCCTCCACTTCATCCTCATTATCATCAACAACATCTTCCTCGGCAACGGTTGTTTCATCATCAAAATTCGGGTATTGACCAATATCAAAATCATTACACGTAGGGTCTATTTCTTCTTCTGAAACATCATCAAAATCTGAGTATTGACCAATATCAAAGTCCGGGTATTGACCAAGATCAAATTTCGAATACTGACTAGTACTCACAATTTTTTCTCTTGGCTCATCATCGTCTAATTGGTCAATACGAAAACCGAAATTTGGTGCTGAAAGTTGATTAGGATTTGGATTAGAGAAAGGTTGTAGGTTTTGAGAAAAACTTAGTTGATTACTACCCACTACTGACCCAACAATACTACTTCTAGGTTTAACAACATACAATGTAACACCATCACTTGAAACACTAATGTAAGCAATGAATCGTTCAACATCTTCATTGTCGGTTAACAAATAAACTTTACCATTCTTCTGATAAGATAGCCTAAATCCACTTAGGGGCTTTAAATTCAATTTCTTTGAAACACGTAACATTAGAGTTTCATAAGTTAACTTTTTTAATGACAGTTTTAGTTGAAGATTCATGGGTAAAGGCATATATTGTAAAACACCATGAACATTCTCCCATGACCCTCCAAAACACAAATCTATCCAAACATGATCAACATTAGATGATTTCATGGTTGTAAATTAATTTACTAAACAAACGAGCTGCGAAACTAAGACATGTTGCCGGATGGGGAAGGATGTAGGAACGGATATAGGAACGGATGTCGCCGGAGAGAGTGATAGATGGAGATGGAATGAGTTTTGATTTAGGGATTTAGGTTATGAGTTGTTGCTTCTGCGTAGATATATACACAAAAAATTTGTGTTGCGAAACTAAAACCTATTGCGAACTTTGAAAATCGCATTGCGATTCTGTATTATCTCGTTGCGAAAGTAAGTATTGCGTTGCGATTTTCCTAATTCGCAATGCGAATAAGTAAATCGCAATGTGAATTTGGAAAATCGCAATGCGATACTGACTATCGCAACGAGATAATACAAAATCGCAACGAGATTCTGACTTTCGCAACGAGATTCTGAAAATCGCAATCATCTTCAAAATCCCAATCACAACCGGCTTCACCTTTTGGGACTGTTAACTTAAGTGATTTTTAAATGCAAACGTTGTATTATGTGTATTTTATGTGTGCACTTTTAACATTTTCAGTTAGGCATGTATTAGTAACTTGCGTTTGAACATTGCTATGATCTGTTCAGTTGTTATCACTTATTAGACATTCATTTGACTATCGTAACGGGGAAATCGCAACGCGAAAATGGCTATCGCAACGCGAAAATGGCTATCGCAATTTGAAATGAAAAATCGCAACGCAAAAATGGCTATCGCAACTAGAAAATCGCAATGCGAAATAAAAATCGCATTGCAATTTTCTCATTGCGATAGTCAGTTTCGTGTTACGATAGTCTGTTTTGCCTTCAACATAATGCAGATTGAAAATCAACAAATCAACTATTACATTTCAATCAATTAAACAAGCACAAATAAGAATTATGTACACATCAATTAAACAAATCAACATTTACAAATCATCTTTTACAAATCAATTAAACAATCAAAAAATAATAATAATTCTTATTTCTTCATAAATAATTGAATCAATGAATCAACAACTTTGTGACCCCGTACATCCATTTCACGCAGCTCACTTAAGGATTAACCTGCAGAAACCAAACATTTTCTCAAACAAGACTTCCTACACATCTAAAACCTACAAACAGCAAATTATTGAATTCTAGGTACTTAACCAAACATTTTCAAACCAAAAGGAGTATATATGTTAACAAAACTTGCATTTGACTTACCAATTAACAATGGACACTTTCATAAGGCGGATGCAGGTAGGCAGCGTCTCGAATATATTGCTCTAGCCATATAATGCCGAAACCACAAGCCTACTGCAGCTCTATCTCTATCGGTGGGAGGTAGAAACTCTGTTCTTCCCGTCGTCAAACGCGCCAAGCACAAGCATACGAGAGGACCACAATCCCCTCTGCTCCCGACGATTGTTGTGGCGCGGTCTCGTCTCTGACAACTGTGACATTGAACTTCTTTGGCTTCTTGTGTCCAGAATGAGTCCAATAATTAATCCCATCCAAGAATTTAGCCAAATGAGAGCTCCATCCCTTGATCATATCTCTCAAATCAGACAGTGATATGTAATTTATCATGCTGTCATACACTATTATCTTCAGGGATGGGAGCTGAAGTTGGACGAGAAGCCAATGACGACGTTCCAAAACAGGGATAAACACCTGCAATCATAAGTAATAATTCATTTATTTGCGCACTTATTTATGAACACCTTTAAAAAATTTTAAAAATAAACACTAACCGTATCGACCTCCCACCATGCAGGATAAAGTTTAGCTTGTCCGTTGCCCAACGAAAATGATTCATCTCATTGATTCTTCAAGTGAACTGCGTGAAAAGTCGCCGGCATTATTGTATATCGCGAATTTTTTTTTTTTCCTAAGCTTCCTTATTATTAGTAGACGTGACACCCACGCATCGATATGCTGTTTTACAAAAAATATATATATATTAGTGAATTACATTAATTTTTAAAAAATTAATCAAAATCATATATAAGACAAATATAATACTTACCTCCCCATCGAAATAGCCACTGTCTTTAACCCCTAATAGCACACCCCACCAAGACCGATCAAGCAACAAAAACATTTCATCGTTGAGTTTGCTTATGTCAGTGTAACACCCTTGGCTCCGCTCATGTAGATAAAAATCAACTGCGGTCTTAGCCCAAAGGGTATTATCCACAATTGTTTCCGGTAGTTGTCTCCTCTCCACTTCAGATACCGGAAGGGTACTAGCCGGTAACTCATACGAGAGCCAACTCTTATCCATCATGTCCGGAACCGGTGGGGGTTTCTCAATACTTCGATATATTACCCTATGTGAATCGGGCTCTGGAATGGTGAGAGGGACCTCTTCAACGATGACAGTGGCCTCTTGAACGGTGGGGGGGACTCTTGAGGGAGGATAGGGGCCTCTTGAACGATTGGAGGGGACTCTTGAGGGATGACAGGTGATTCGGGCTTCTTCTTGCGGAGTCTTCGTACCATTGGGGTGAACGGAGACGTAATAGCACGTCCACGCCGTCTGATGCGTGAACTCCGTCGTGCAAGGAAAACCCGACGTAAAGCATCCACCTTATCGGGCCGCTAAAAAAATAATACATAAATCAGTAAATAAATAGACATGATATTAAACAAAGACAAATATGTTTCAAACTAGCATTGTATTCACCCAAGTCATTATTCTATCATAGTTCACAAAATGCTCAGATAACATTCCAGAAGTAAGCACTTATATAAACATTTAAAAGGACAACATATATAAACATTCCAGAATAAGAATATTTTACTTTCGCAGCACGAAACTTAAAATCGCAACGCAAAAATGACTATCGCAACGCGGGAATGGCTATCGCAATGCGAAATGAAAATCGCAACGACAAAATCACAATGCGAAATGAAAATCGCAACGAAAAAATCGTAATGCGAAATGAAATCGCAACGACAAAATCGCAACGCGAAACACAAATCGCATTGTAATTTTCATTTCGCGTTGCGATTTTTTCGTTGCGATTTCATTTCGCATTGCGATAGCCATTTCCGCATTGCGATAGTCATTTTCGTGTTGCTCAAGTAAACTATTCTTCTTCTGCAAATTGAAACTTGAATGGATTGCATTACTTCAACCAAAAGACAAAAACAAAACCAAAAACAAATACTAACAAAAACAGTTTAGCAGTATTGGCAGCAACCGAATGAATTACGAGTATGAAAAATCTTAAACTTACCTCGTTGCGTAGAGTATGAACCTCATTCTGCAACGATGCTATCATCTCACGTAGAGCGGCTACCTCACCGCGTAATGTAGACACCTCAACACGCCATGCACCATCGTCTTTACGTAAAGTACCGACCTCGTCACGCAAGGCATTGACCTCATCACGTAACTCCCCTAACTCATCCCGTTGAGGTGGAGGTGGAGAACAAGGAGATAAACGTCGTGGCATCTTTGCCGGTCGCCTATCTTGCGGTGATGGTGGAGAAGAGGCTCGATGATGTGAAAGAATAGGTGATGGTTATCGTTGTGGAGGTGTATAGTCGGGTCGATCAGATGATGGCTCTGGGTGAGGTGATAGCTCTGGGCGAGGTGATGGCTCCCAAAGTGGAGGCTGCTCATCAACCGTTCCATCAAAAAAACGCTTACTAGCTTGCCACCAATCAGTGGCAAGCTCAGCTTCCGTGGGTGTCAGCCTCTGTAGAGGAGTGTTGGCCTCCTAACAATATAAAATCTCAAACAAAGTTAAACGTGTACTAGTAATAACTTGTTTATAAACATATGGTAGTATTTATGTTAACTTACATTATTTATTGTCGTATACCGTAGTAAATCTTCCCATTGCAAGGTCCGTTTCCTCTTCCAGGAAATAGCCCTGGGAATATCATTTGAAGTTTTTATTGCATATGTCTTCATGGCGGGAAAGGCCTCAAATATCCAAATCTACAAACAATATAATAACAAACATTAGTAATTGTTAAATAATTACTTATAATTTTGGAAACATTATATAAAAATTCTTACCTTAAAGGCCCAAATAAAGCCTGTCAAAGTGTATTTGGAACCATCGCCATGCAAACTTTTTCGATCATCCAAGGCAGACGATAACTTATTCCATGTAGCTTTCCATAAATACGAGCCCCACGGAAACAGGTTCCACGCATTTAGGTCTTCTACCAATTTGATTAGATCATTTGGAATAGGTTGTCTGGCCTCTCTACCTAAAAATCCGGCATGCAAAAGAATTAGAAGGCATACTCGGACAACGTCGACGTCATCCATCCGAGTAAAACCATCTTTCTTATTCAACAATCTTGTCAGGTCTTCTACGTGTAGATTCGGCCTCTCCAGCTCAAGAAAAAACCGGGATAGCCATGATGGGCGGGTAATGTGTCTAGTGTACCGACCTACATCATCGTGTCCGAAGCGTAGACCGGTGATTAAGAAAAACTCCTCCCGCCCAAAACACGTATACGCCGGTGGAAAATCAAATCATATCTCTTCATCACGACGTTGTATAGTCTCTGGTAGATCGCTAGTCATGGTTTGAAGAAACAGGTGTGTCAACATCGCATCTCCACCGGGATGTTGTACTTTCAGCCATGGCCCGAAGCATGTATCCTCAAACATTTTTCTTTGTGCAGGTGAAAGCTTCGACGCAATTGTTTTGGCCAGGCTGACTTTATTTCTTAAGGTCAATTGAGCCGAATAAAAGTTCTACAAAAACAATAAACATACTAAGTTAGATATACCAAAAACTACACTGTGAAGATATACCAAAAACAATAATAAACATAAAGAGTAGTAGTTTATTCTTCAAACTTAAATTTGCAACACTGTGAATTTCGTATTTGTCTTTGTTTTTTGGTTGAAGTAATGCAATTCATTCAAGTTTCAATTTGCAGAAGAAGAATAGTTTCTGAAAATGAAAATCGCAACACGAAAATGACTATCGCAATGCGAATTTGACTATTGCAACGAGAGAATCGCAACGCGAAACTAAAATCGCGTTGCGATTTGCATTTCGCGTTGCGATTCTCGGTTGATTTAATAAGAAATCTAAGTGAAATGGTTAATCTATTATTGAAATTACCAGTAAACTTATCATCAATTTCAATATGAAAAACCTAATAATAATGCAAAAATTTCAAAAAGAAAATAATTAAAAAAACTAACCCTCGTTGGTTGATTTGGTTGATTTTCCATTTCTGATTGTGAGGGTGGCTCTGAAAGATGGAGATAGATAGATTTCGCCGGAGATGGGGACGGATTTCGTCGGAGATGGGTGAGAGAGTGAGAGATGGAGATGGGACTGAGTTGTGATTTTAGGTTTTAGGTTATGAGTTGCGATTACGGGATATACTGTGGACGGTTCAGTGTTCCAATATATTAATATTCGTGTTTGGAATTTAAAAATAAAATACTTGGCCAGGATACTAATGGCGCTTTGAAAATCGCATTGCGATTATGTATTATCTCGTTGCGAAAGTCAGTATCGCGTTGCGAAAGTCAGTATCGCGTTGCGATTTTGTATTATCGCGTTGCGATAGTCAGTATCGCATTGCGATTTTCCCAATTCGCGTTGCGATTTACTTATTCGCATTGCGAACTGGGAAAATCGCAACGACACTGTAGACCATCGCAACGCGATTTTCAACTATCGCAACGCGAAATGCAACGCGAATTTGCGATAATGGAGATCGCGTTGCGAATTAGCGATCACATTGCGATTTTGTTGGTCATTTTGGCAAATCCGAAAAAAGTTGGTTAAAATCGTATATTATATGGGAATTTTGGTCAATGAGGCGATTTTCTCAATACTAAATTTGAAAACCAAAATGGGCTTCTTTTGTTTAAGCCCAAAATCTAGCCCTAAAATGGAGCTATTTTAAAACCCTAGATAGGTTAAATTGTTTCGGCTGCTTCACAGTTCACCATCCAGTCCGATAACAGAGCAGGGTTATCGCTCTTCATCTGCTACCATGGTATACTTTATTTCTCTTTTTTTCGTTTGGTTTTCTTTTATCTTTTGGGCATGTTTTGGATCTCATCTTTTTCTCCGTTACAATGTTTTAGTCGAATGAGTAGTTAATCTTATGGTCATTATTTTATAAGAGGATTTGGGTAGGGATATAGAGTTTTGGGATTTCTTTTTCTTCCTTTTTTTCCATTTTCAAGAAATTGCCAGTGAAGTTGCAGAGTTTATTATATTTTAATAAATCAACGATAACTTTACTATGTTATGAATCTGAAAATTGGCCATGAGTTGATGACTTTATCATAGGGTTGCTGTCAGAAACCCTAGTGTCAAACAAACTTTGATGAGATTGCAAAGGGTAATATTGGTCGTGGAAGAGCTATCTGTCGATGAAGTCTAACCTAGGTTTTCATTGTGGAAATAGTTGCTAAATTTACAACATTTTTTCTTTTGAGCTTATTTATGAATTGGTATTGCAGGTGAACGTGCCTAAGACGAAGAAGACATACTGCAAGAGCAAGGAGTGCAGGAAGCACACTTTGCACAAAGTTACACAGTATAAGAAGGGTAAGGATAGTTTGGCTGCTCAAGGGAAGCGTCGTTACGATCGCAAACAATCAGGTTATGGTGGTCAGACCAAACCAGTGTTTCACAAGAAGGTAAATTTCATTTCAGTCATCTTTTATCCTTGAATGTATATTAGATATGCATTGAAAAGTACTAGGTTGTAAGCAATTGTTTAGTTATTCATTTTGTCACGCCCTTGACTCGATGTAGATGTATATTTAATTAAAATATCAGTAATCTTGTGCTGCATATCCTGGTACTAGTTTTTGAGCTGTGTTTGGTTAACCATTTTATCAATTCAATTATTTCCACTTTTTTGAGAGGCCAAGAGTTTGATTTAATGTTAGATATATTTGAGAAGATCAATATCCCCATACTAGGTTTTGTCAATGCGATTATTACCATTTTCTCAAGTGTGTCCTAGCCTTTACAATATATATGACTGTGTATCCTCTGAACAGGCAAAGACCACCAAGAAGATTGTGCTAAGGCTTCAATGCCAGGGTTGCAAGCATGTCTCACAGCATCCAATCAAGGTGGGTGCATTGAAAGCCATGTTGTTTAAATGAGCTAACTTTTGGTTGTTTTCTTTATACTGGGATTTTTGTTTCCATTAACCATGTTTTTTTAATGAACTAACTTTTGATCGTGTTTTGGATGCTGGGTTTTTGTAGAGGTGCAAGCACTTTGAGATAGGTGGAGACAAGAAGGGGAAGGGAACATCTCTGTTCTAAATGTGAATGTATGTCTAATGTTATGTTATGGGTTTTACTTTGGAATTTTGTTAAGCTTGCTTTTAGTTCTCTAATGTTGTTTCCAGACGATATTGTGTTCTTTTAAGGTTACTTAATGACATTGGGTGCACTCTCTGTTTTCAGTTGTTTCTCTAGTTCTGATGTTGAAATTGATTGTCTTGTCTATTGAAAAGATCAAAATCTGTAACATAATGGAAACTGAGTTTAAAAATAAAGGAATGTTTACAAGTAGATTATGTTGAACAGAATGAACTGTTGAAATTGTAATTTAATTAATAAAATAATTTATTTAAGTTTTATTATAAAAATATGTTAAATTACATGAATATTATAATATGCTTCAAATAGTAAATATTTGGTATCTGTTGGGATGTTTATATAAAGCAGCTTTGTTCTAAATTGCCTTAACTGCATTAATAAGTAGTTGTATTTTACCAGTTTATTGAAATAAACTGGTAAATTATGTAAATTTAACTTGGTAGGTTAAGCTACCTATTATATAGGAGCAAAATGTTTCGAACTTGAGTCTGAATGTACGCCATGTATCGGGAAATGACTTCTCCCTGAAGAAGTTGAGGAGTTACGACTCCCTGAAGAAGTTAAGGAGTTTGGGTTAATCGATGAAGTTATTGATCCAAGGCGGCTCACGGTTTAATTGCTTCTTTCTAGCAGTAAAAAGGGTTTTGATGCATCTATGAAGTTTTGTTGGCAAAAGGGTACAATAAATTGTTGTTTAATTTCTTTAATTTCTATTGATGAAGTGTTGTTTTTCAAGACCATTTCTTTCTATATTATGTACTAATGGAAAGAGCAATTTGGGGATGGCATTTGACGCTACGCTAGTGAAGCTAATCAAGCGCTGTTTTGCTTTTACGAGCTGACACTGGCCGCAGTAATGTCAAACTACTACGACCACCAATACTGCTGCCGTTATCCTCATGATCATGCAAACACAATATGCTTAATGACTTCCTCACTTTGGATCTGTCGGATTCGTCTTTCGGATGTCCGAAGTTGGGCTTCGACTTGAATTGATTGGGTTAGAGTCGTCACCGATCATTTATTTGAAAACAAATGGGTTGATCGTAGAGTTGGGTATATGGGCTAAGGCCTGCGGGCTACCCGCGACCTGTGCGGGCTTCGGGCCTCAAAAATTGAAGATCGTTTAAATTGCGGGTTTTTAGCCCGGACCGTTAAACCTGTAGGTTTAATGGGTATAACCGCGGGCTACCCGCGAAACCCGCTAAAGCCCGCTTAATTTAAAATTCATAAAATTTTAGATAAAATAAACTTAAAGAATTTTATAGAAAAAGAAAATAAATTACCTATAAATATGTTACTTATAACTATTGTAGTTCTTAAATTTATTAGGGTGTTTGTCATAATTTTACCACTGTTTGGTATTTTTTTATTTAAATATACATCATTATCATTTTGGTATTTAAAGATTTTTTAATTTAATTTTGACCTTTATTTTTTTTCATGAAGTATGTTGTTCATTTTGTTATTTAATTATAAAAAGTCACGTGATATTTTAATAATATATCACATGACACGTAATATTTGGATTAAAAATAAGAAAGAAAAGTAAAAGAAAAAATTGAAAATATACTTTTCAACTGTTAAAGATTTTTACAAAATAAATATATTTTAACAAATTAATTACTTATATTTTATCAATTTTAATATAACTGTATCTTTCAAATTTACTCTTATACTGTAAGTATTTTATTTTATATTTTCATATTATGTTTTAGTCTTTCTCTAAAGTATCCATAAAATACAATTATTAGGACCACTTGACAACTTTCTTGTTAGATTTGTATAATGTTTGATTTTGTTGAATTTTTATGTTTGAATTTCTGCTTTCAGAATTCATACACTTATGTGTCTTCATATTATAGCATTGAATAATCGTGTTTTATAAAAGTGTAATGTGGTTATTGTTTTATTTGTTTTTCAATTTGGTGATATAAGTGAATATTGTTTTTTTAATTTGAGTTTAAGTAACTATATCATTATATATATATGTATTAATGATTAAAATTTTTTAAAAAATATTATTTTATAATTATTTCCGGTTATTTAAAATAAAAAATTAAATATTATTTATTATTTTGACGGTGCTACCTTCCTTTTCAAGTTGCTCGATCATTTTTAAAGGTGTAGTAAGTTAAAACATTATTTTTTATTGCATTTAAAACATTTAAAATTATTTTTATTAAACGGGTCGCAGGTAAGCCCGTTTAGCCCGCGGGTTAAATGAACGGGCCGCGGGCCTTAAAATTCAAAACCGTTTATGAATGCGGGTTTTTTAGCCCGCACTGTCAAAACCCGCGGACTAAACGGGCGGGTAGCCCGTATACCCACCTCTAGTTGATCGGATACCCTATTTCTTACTTGGTTTACGTCTTTCCAAAGATATGTCGGATTCGTGAGTCGGTTACAGTCAAGGAAGGGTTAGCACCCTTAAACTGCCCTTTCGGTACTACATAATTTCCAGTTGACTTTAATTAAGAAAATTGAAAGTCAAAATTTAAAGGTAACATATGATCCCAAATTATTTACCTCTAATGAATTTAAATCGTGCCCTTAAAAAAATCAAAAAAATGTTAGATGAAAGAGTAATGAATAATTGAATAAAATAAATAAACCCATGTAAAAAGAAGAAGAAAGAATTGGTAAATAAATGACTTAAAAACAGGAAGTAAAAAAATAAAACAAACAATGAAAAATAAAATAAGATAATAAACAAATAAAATAAAAATAAACAAATAAACAAGAAATAAATAAATTAGAAAAACCAAATGAAAATGAAAAAATGAAAATACAAATACAAATATTAAGTAAAATAATAAAATAGTAATAAATAATAAATATGAAAAAATACTAATATATAATTATTAGGTAAAATAATAATGATAATAATAATAAATAGTAAAAAAATTGAAAACAATTCCACCGAAAAGAAAAAAAATGTCTAAGTTTGATGAAGCTAAATGACGGGAAGGAAGAAAAAAAAAGAGGAGGTAAACCCTAGCTAATAAATGTGAGGTGATGTATATATAATAGAGTGTTTAATAAAATATGTAAATATATATATATATATATATATATAATATTAGTTAAAAACAAAAATAATAAGTAAAATATATACATAAATAACATACCTAAAATATGAGAAATAAAAAAACATATATATAATAATAAATAAAGAAAAAGAAAAAATAGAAAAGAAATAAAAAAATAAATTAAAAGAAGAAAATATTAAAAACGTAAATATATATAAATATATATACATACATAGATAAGTAAAAAGTAGTAATAATAAAAATAATAAGGATAATATAAATAATAATAATAAAAAATAAAAATAGTAAAAGAGTATAAAAATAAATTAGTAAATATATATATATACATATAATAATAATATATATAATAAAACGTAATATATAAAAAATATTTAAAATACGAATTTAATTTAATAGGTGCTAAATTGAAAAGAAAAATGAATTGAGTGGTCGAATTAAAATAAAATTGGGGTTTGAGAATCGAATTTGGGATCAAAATAGGATCTTAAAAAAATGAAGGGGACAAAAAAATACGGGAAGCATTTGAAACAGTGCGCAGAGAATACAAAAAATACGACGAGGAGTATTCAAAAGAAATACCCAGAAAAAAGACGTAAGAAATACACGAGGAAACCAAAAGGAAAAGAAGGGAGAGAATACTTACCACGGTCGTCGGAGCCTCCACGCACCATCGAAAAAACGAGACATAAAAGGTAAAATTTGTAGATCTACGTCGTTAGGATATTTTTCTATTGAAACAAAGCCGGAGTGTTTCTGAAAAATTTGTAGATCTCGTTTTATAAAAGTGAAAAACGAAAATGAAAAAAGGTTGAACAAGTTAATGCAGTTACCTACTTTTTATTATTATAAGAAATAATAGTAAGAACAAAGTTGTCCATGAAAACGCAATATTCAAGATTGATGGCACTTTGCCCCCACACCATCACATGTTTCACTATTTTGAATTTGAAAATTTCTTATTATATTTATTCAATCTATTTTTTAATTTACTTTTTTGTAATTTCAATAATACTAATTTTATTTTCTTAATAGTGTAGAACGGTTAAAGTGTTTAATATTTGTTTGTTTATTTATTTTTTAATTATTAATTATACATATATATCATATAAGTACGATTATCAATAGTTGAAGAAAATAACATTAGTATACCATAATAGTTAAGTTTCAATATTTTTTTATTTGTTATTTATTTATTTATTATATTTATTTATAATTTATTATTTATTTTTCCCTTTGATTTATTATTTTATTATTATTATTTTTTATTTTCATGTTTATTTTGTGATTTATTTAATATTTTTATCTAACATTTTCGACTCATTTAGAAAAAAATTAACTAATCAGAGGTAAGTAATTCAAATTGAGTTTTTTTTAAAATTTCAATTTAAATTTTTAATTTTCGCAATTAAAGACAACCGACAAATTAATTGGTACCGAAAGGACGGTTCAAGAGTGTTAATCCTTCTTTGACCGTAACCGACTCCCAAACCCGACACGTTTCTGGTATAACGTAAATCAGGTAAGATGGTGTCCGACCCTCCTAAATTCGTTTTAAAGTGGTCGGTGACAACTCTAACTCAATTTAGGGTCTGTTTGTTTAGCTGTAATTGGTTTTCCAGAAAATGAATTACTGGAATTTGAATTACTGAAAAATGAATTACTGGAATTTGAATTCTGGAAAATGAATTACATTTCTGTAAAATGAATTACATTTCTGGAAAATGAATTACATTTCTGGAAAACATCTGGAAAACGTTTTATTATGTTTGGAAGATGTTATTTAAACATTTTTTCGGTATATTTTAGTGAAATAAAATTTTATAAATTATATTAATTATTTTATTAAAGTAATAGTACTATATTATATTTTAAAAATATTAATTACTATATTTTAATATCTTTACTAAAATATTTTTGAAATATATAAATAATATTATTCATTATTAAATATAAAAAAAATATTATTTATTATTAAAATAAAAATATAATATCTTATATTATTATAATATAATTGATTATTTTATATAATATTAAAAATATAATATTATATTATTATAAATATTAATAAATATATTTTAAATATTTTAATAATTAATATTTTGATGAAAATGATATTAAAATATTTTATTAATATTAAATTTATAAAATAAAATTATTTTGAGTATTTTTGCTTTGAAGTGAAAAGTTCGGAAAATGACTTATGGAAAATGAATCCGTAAGTCATTTTACAGAAAACACAAAGGAAATTCTGTTACTAGGAAAATGAATTACATTCCGGAAAACGAATTACGTGAAACAAACACGGGAAAACGTTTTCCGGAAAACGAATTACGTGAAACAAACACGGGAAAATATTTTCCGGAAAACGAATTACGTGAAACAAACACGGGAATTCGGGGAAAACCAATTCCGTAATTCCAATTACGAGAAACAAACAGACCCTTAATTCAAATCGAAGCTCAATTTCGAGCTCAACCGAAAAGACGGTTCCGACAGGATCCATCCAACTCATCTCCTACGATTGTCGATGCGAGAACGAACCTACACGCCTCAAGATCTGCCACTGCCCCTGAACTCATGCGATTTCCGCCTTTCGGTCTCGGTGCCAGTCGTTTCGATAATGAGAACCCTCCACCACCACCACTGTTGTTTTCTTCAACAGACGGACAGTAAAGTCGGCCTCAGATTTCTGCCGTCTTCTAATCAGTTTCTCGTTGGATTTATCAGGTTCGCCGTCTTTGCCTTCTCCTGCAGACATGATTTCCGCCAAGATTTCACCATTCTTGTCGTAAAATCCATTAGCTACGGAATGATTCAAGCCAATCAGACGGGAAATGTTTTATCGGGGTTTGGTAGCCACTGCTTTGCCTGCAAAGAGTTATACAATATGAGCTCAATCGAAAAAACTGATCAAAATTAGGAAGCACACAGACCAGAGACGCATCTTGCAGGATTTTAACGATGAAGAAAAAAACAACCCTCACATACTGAAACACTGACTATCAAGTTCTTAAGAACTCCTTTCATAGATAAAGTATTTCTTAGCATGCCCAGGGTATCAAATCTAGAGTATCACATCCCTAGAAAATAATTTTGCATCTAGCAGCTAATGAAAATTAGTTTTGAATCCAACAATGTGTTGTATATAAGGCTATAACATTATGGTAAGTTATTTGTACTCATTCAAAGTTTGGTTAATACTAGATTTGAACGGACTCAACTCGAATTTTTAAAGAGCCAAAACGAGTTATTAAATAACCGACTTAAGAAACTCAAAAAAATATATTAAAATTATAATTTTTAAATTAAATTATTAATAATTTAACATTTATATTTCTTTTAATATAGTATAAGGGTTTTTATGTACTTGTTCAGGTTCAAGGTTCAATTGAACAAAGTATGAGAATGTTTTGAGTTCAAATTTTTTCGAGTTCAACTAGAGCTTCAAGTTTTGATTTCGAATTTGATATGAGCTTTACAATTTTAAACTTGCAAGCTTTCAAGTCGAGTCGAGCTCATTTTTGAACGGACAAATGGCAAGTTATTCGAGTTCGACTCATTCAAAGTTCGGTTAATACTAGATTTGAACGGACTCAACTCGAGTTCTTAATGATCCAAAACGAGCTACTTAATAACCTAATTAAAAAAACTCGAAAAATAATATATTAAAATTGTATTTTTTAAATTAAATTATTAATAATTTAACATTTAATTTTTTTAAATATAGTACAAGTGTTTTCATTTACTTGTTCAGGTTCGAGATTCAATTGAACTAAATATGATAATGATTTGAGTTCAAATTTTTTGGAGTTCGAGTCGAGTTTCAAGTTTTGATTATGAATTTAATATGAGCTTGACAATTTTAAACTTACAAGCTTTTAAGTCGAGTCGAACTCAGTTTTAAACTATTCAAATTGAATCGAACTCAACAATAGTGAAACTCGACTCGTTTACAGCCCTAGTTGTTGTGTAGATGAAAACTTTGCCAAATAAGCCCACTGAAACATCGATTATCAATTTCCTAGTGTGTCTAGGGGCATTGAATCTAAATGAGCAATCACTATATGCAGCAGTATCCCAGGAAAAAAAAAATCTAGCAACCAGCTAAGGAGTCCAACAATCCATTATTCGGATGAAAATTTATTAATCCATTGCTCAAATTAACCATCGGATTAATAAATTTCATCTCTACCCCTCTTTCTATGAAGAAGAAGAAGAAGAAGAAGAAGAAGAAGAAGAAGAAGAAGAAAGAAGAAGAAGAAGAAGAAGAAGAAGAAGAAGAAGAAGAAGAAGAAGAAAAGAAGAAGAAGAAGAAAGAAGAAGAAGAAGAAGAAGAAGAAGAGAAGAAGAAGAAGAAGAAGAAGAAGAAAGAAGAAGAAGAAGAAGAAGAAGAAGAAGAAGAAGAAGAAGAAGAAGAAGAAGAAGAAGAAGAAGAAGAAGAAGAAGAAGAAGAAGAAGAAGAAGAAGAAGAAGAAGAGAAGAAGAAGAAGAAGAAGAAGAAAAAAGAAGAAGAAGAAGAAGAAAGAAGAAGAAGAAGAAGAAGAAGAAAGAAGAGAAGAAGAAGAAGAAGAGAAGAAGAAGAAGAAGAAGAAGAAGAAGAAAAAGAAGAAGAAGAAGAAGAAGAAGAAAGAAGAAGAAGAAGAAGAAGAAAGAAGAAGAAGAAGAAGAAGAGAAGAAGAAGAAGAAAGAAGAAAAGAAGAAGAGGAGAAGAGAAGAAGAAGAAGAAGAAGAAAAGAAGAAGAAGAGGAAGAGGAAGAAGAAGAAGAAGAAGAGAAGAAGGAAGAGAAGAAGAAGAAGAAGAAGAGGAAGAAGAAAGAGAAGAAGAGAAGAAAAAAAGAGGAAGAAGAGAAAAGAAGAAGAAAGAGGAAGAAGAAAGAAGAAGAAGAAGAGAAGAGAGAAGAAGAAGAAGAGGAAGAAGAGGAAGAAAGAAGAAGAAGAGAAGAAGAGAGGAGGAAGAAGAAGAAGAGAAGAAGAGGAGAAGAAGAAGAAAGAAGAAGAAGAAAAGAAGAAGAGAAGAGAAGAAGAAGAAGAAGAAGAAGAAGAAGAGAAGAAGAGAAGAAGAGAAGAAGAAGAAGAAAAGAAGAAGAAGAAAAGAAGAAGAAGAATAAGAAGAAGAAGAAGAAGAAGAATAAAAGAAGAAGAAAGAAGAAGAGAAGAAGAAGAAGAAAGAAGAAGAAGAAGAAGAAGAAGAGAAGAAGAAAGAAGAAGAAGAAGAGAAGAAGAAGAAGAAAAGAAAGAAGAAAGAAGAAGAAGAAGAAGAAGAAGAAGAAGAGAAGAGAGAAGAAGAAGAAGAAGAAGAAGAAGAAGAAGAAGAGAAGAATAGAAGAAGAAGAGAGAAGAAGAAGAAAGAAGAAGAAGAGAAGAAGAAGAAGAAGAAAAAAGAAAGAAGAAAAGAAGAGAAAGAAGAAGAAAGAGAAGAAGAAAAGAAAAGAAGAAGAAGAAGAAGAAAAGAAGAAGAAGAAGAAGAAGAAGAAGAAGAAGAAAAAGAAGAGAAGAAGAGAAGAAGAAGAAGAGAAGAAGAAGAAAGAAGAAGAAGAAGAAGAAGAAGAAGGAAGAGGAAGAAGAAGAGGAAGGAGAAGAGGAAGAAGAAGAGGAAGAAGAGGAAGAAGAAGAAAGAGAGAAGAAGAGGAAAGGAAGAAGAGGAAGAGGAAGAAGAGGAAGAGGAAGAGAAGAAAGAAGAAAGAAGAGGAAGAGAAGAAGAAGAGAGGAAGAAGAAGAAGAAGAGAGAAGGAAGAAGAAGAAGAAGAAGAAGAAAAGAAGAAGAAGAAGAAGAAGAGGAAGAAGAAGAAGAAGAGAAGAGAAGAAGAAGAAGAAAAAGAAGAGAAGAAGAAGAAGAGGAAGAAGAGGAAGAGGAAGAGAGGAAGAGGAGAAGAGGAGGAAAGAGAAGAGGAAGAAGAGGAAGAGAAGAAGAGGAAGAAGAAAGAGAGGAAGAAGAAGAAAGAAGAAGAAAAAGAAGAAGCGAGGAAAGGAAGAAGAGGAAGAAGAGGAAGAAGAGGAAGAGGAGAAGAGAAGAAGAGAAGAAGAAGAAGAAAAGAAGAAGAATAAGAAGAAGAAGAGAAGGAAGAGGAAGAATAGGAAGAAGAGGAGAAGAGGAAGAGGAAGGAAGAAGAGAAGAAAGAAGGAAGAGGAAGAGGAAGAAGAAGAGGAAGAGAGGAAGAGAGGAAGAAGAAGAAGAGAAGAAGAAGAGAGAAGAGAAGAAGAAGAGGAAGAAGAAGAAGAGGAAGAAGATAAGAGAGAGAAAAGAAAGAAGAGAAGAAGAAGAAGAAGAAGAGAGAAGAAGAGGAAAGAAGAAAGAAGAAGGAAGAAGAGGAAGAGAAGAGAAGAGGAGAAGAGGAAGAGAAGAAGAGGAAGAAGAAGAAGAGAAGAGAAAGAAGAGAAGAAGAAGAAGGAAGAGAGAGAGAAGAAGAAGAAAGAAGAAAGAAGAAGAGGAAGAGGAAGAAGAGAAGAAGAGAGAAGAGGAAGAGGAAGAAGAGGAAGAAGAGGAAGAAGAAGAGAAGAAGAAGAGAGAAAAGAGAAGAGAAGAAGAAGAAGAAGAAGAAGAAGAGAGAGAAGAGAAG